>NC_136063.1:291597205-292260955 GCF_964261635.1 Lissotriton helveticus | reverse complement strand
TCCATTTTAGGAGCCAGTAAAAGTTTACTGACTATCAAAAATGTCTTTAGTACAATTTATAAAACATTTTTGGTGTGGTAATTAGCGATTTGGACTTTTGGACTGTTTGGGACTGTAAAAAATGTTTAGTATTTCTTGTCTACAGTTCATCATTTTTTAATTTAACTGGTTCTGATGCCAGTTTAGGTGCCAGATGTATTAGGTGTTGATTTGAAAAAAGTAGTCCCAAATTGTGCACTGATGTTTTAGGAATAAATTCTGATTTTGCAAACTGACCTATGTACTAATAGCTTACTTTGCAAAATCACCTGTCAGAGTGGATCCCAATTCGAACTACCCCATCAATCTTGATGAGGTAGGCCGTAAATTGCAACTTACTCTGAATACTATCAAGAAGACGGTGGCCTGCTGGGATCAGCACACCACCAATGTCTGTGACCGCATTTTAATAAATACTTTATCACTTTTTAGGTCGAACCTGAGTCAGGGCGCAAGCACTGCTCTGGTGAAGATCTGTTGTAGTTTAGTACGGAGAGAAGCCCCGCCCACTCCCCAGCCCTTATTTTCCATTGGATTGTGTCTTTGTCCTTTGTGAATGCAGGCATCTGATTCCTTAATTGGCATATTAGTCCCTCCTTAGTACTGACATGTCGTCATTTGTAACCTCCCATGGCTACTGGCCCCTTTACTTGGTTGATACACGGTATGTGTGTTATTTTATTTATTGAGTTTTTCCTACCTCAAGCAAGACGATGGCCTGTCGATGCCCAGGAGGTGAGGTGGGGTGGCCCAGACCCGGGAGATGGCAGCTCTCCCCCTCAGCTCTCGAGCTTCCTGCCGCAGGAGCAGCGGTGGAGTCTCGAGGACGCTGCCTGCCTCCATTGAAAAAGATGCCGGACTTCATGGCGGTACTCTAGGGCACGTTCACCACAGGCCTGTGAGTGGATCCCTGGCTCCCCCTCACCCACGAGGCCCCAGCACGTGCTCTGTTTCCGCCTCTTGCGTTGATGTGTCTTTTCCCGCGCAGCTCCCTCAGCACTGGTTCGGTGATCAAAGTCCATGCTATATAAAAACTGAATTAAATAAATACATTTATTAGCACCCCATGCTATGTCCCTAGTAATGAACAAATGCTAAACTTGTGTCCAGCCAATTCCAAGCTAAATGCAGCATTGGAAGCTCAACAGGCAATAGGCCCGCGAGAACAGCCTTAGCAAATCTATTGTTGAGAATTCTCCAAACCGATACATGGTCATCATACTTTCTCAGGATTAAACTAATATCTTTCTTCCAATTAGATTTGCTGCCTGCTCATGGGTTGGTGCCCTGAGCTCTGGCCTGCACACTGTAATTACGAAATAGACGACATCCATTAAAGGAGTAATAACGGACAAAAAGGTTTCAGTCGCGCATAAGCGAATTGTCCAGTGGAATTCTGGATATGTGGTTAAACCCTTGTTCCAGCTCGGCCGCTGCATATTGCTGTCCCTTGCTCCTGACTCCCTCCAGCTCGCAAGAATCACCAGTGATTCATGTCATGTTTCCTCCTTGGAGCAGGTATCAGTGGTGTGCCTTTTGCTCCTCACGCACATCAGCATCAGGGCTTTCCAAGTATGAAGTGATTTATTGACACCCAGTTGTGCAGCTTGGGTCCGGCTCCACTTAAACCATGACACACTGCCCAGAGCCAAGCAGCACCTGAGTACCATTCTACATTCCTCCTTTAGTCTCTGGGCTCATTCTGGCAGCATTATTAACATATTTTGACACCCCTTTGTAACTCAGACTGTTCCTACACTAGCCCAGTAGTGGCCTTGCATTTTTCTTATTAACACAGTCATAGGCTCGAAGGAGTTTATTGTGTAGCAATTGCTGAAGACTCATAATTCATACAAATAATAACGAATAGTCTGCATGCTTACCTTTAAATAAGGTATTTGGGTTCTGAACTTCAACCTTTTTGCATCCTTATTTCATTTAAAAAATTCACTTTTAGGGAAGCAAATAATTTAACATCGTTGCATGATGTGCACCATTGTCCCAGAACTGTACAAATATTAATTCTGGTGCAGATAGTATTATTTTTACCTATTTACGCTTGTGAGCGCAGGGGCGGCTCTAGGCTCATGGAGGCCCTGGGCAGGGAGCGTAGGTAGGGGGCCCCGGAAGAGGGGGTCCATGTGGGGTGGAGCACGGAGGCCAGTGTAGAGGGGGGGGTCAGGGTGTTTGGAAGTGGAACAGAGCCGGAGGCCGCCAAATCCCTGCCAGGAGCCGCCACGCAAATATGTATCCATCCTCAGAGGATTATTATATTAGGGATATATATAATGGTGTGGTGGCCCCTGGGGTTTGGTGGCCCTGTGCAGGTGCACAGCTTGCACATGCCTAAGGCCGCCCCTGGTGAGCGGTAAGCACGACACGCAAGCACAACTTGCCACAAAGTTTTTGACAAGCGATAGTGAGGACCCGCACTTGTGCAAAAAACGCTTGCTCCTATTTTAGCGCCAACAATCCGATCCGTACTGACTTAGTGTGGCCACTGTATTTAACACATTGTTTATGCTGCCCATCACGATATATTTTTACCACACGTGTATTTATTTATGTACTTGTTTGTAATTTTAAAGGCATGCAAGCAGTTTAGTAAAGAACAGTTACATACATTACTTATGGGAGCTGATTAAAGGTTATTCACCTTTAATAAATCTGGGCTCTGCTACTGTGTGTCAGGTTGCAATATATGTTAATCTTTAGAGGGTGCCAGGGGTCTCATTACATCGAAACCCCAATATGACCTTTTTTTACCCAGGTCAATTTACGATGGGGCTCTGAGCATGAAATAGTTATAAATATATAATGGCTGATTGTATAGAATACCTTTTTCAGATTTGATCGTGGTGTGAAAAAAAATGCAGCAAATACATTACCGGGCAGAGCTCTGGTCATATTCTATTAGCTTAACCACATTTAATGATTTAGGAAAATCCCACTGTTTGACCAAAAAGATAAACCCCTAGTTTAACCCAGAATTCAAATGTTATGCTTACTGTAGGATGCCCATATTTTTAATGAACCTTCCCTTGTTGCATGCAAACAAATATTTAATTATAATTTAGTCAAATAGTGCTCATAGTTCGTAGGTTTGCAAAGCTGTGTCTTGTCAGTTTTTAACAGTTCATTCAAGTTGGCAATATGATTTTTGTGCTACATTTAATTTGAAACAATCAATAATCTGGATTAAGTTCTTTTGGTTAGGTTAGTTTTAGCCCATACATTCTCAAAAAAAGCTTGATATTCCTTCTTAGTAAAAATAATCTTTCTATTTTTGCTAGGTCTCACTTATAGACCGTGTCAGGTGTTTGTTAGCGGACACACCTATTGTCTTCATTGTAGACTGAGAGTGAGTTTTGTGTACGCCCTCATTCATGGTTCATTTCTTGTCTGTCTCAGTTCCTTGCTCCTTATATAATGGCTTTCCTCCCTATTCCTGTGCTTGTCTCGCCCACGGTTCATCATCCTTGCCGCCTTTTAATGTAATGCTTTCTATGCTTCCACAGCTGACCTGATGGGAGTATTGTCCTTATTTTTCTTGCAGCCCTAGAGTGAAGTACATTGCTTTCCTTGCGCTCCTCACACATGTTCTCTGATTCACCCCTGCACATGTGTTGCGACACACAACTGACCATGTTGACAAAGAGCCAATGCCAATGCAAATTTGTTTGTATTTTTATCCATCTATTCACACCCCTTTACGTTAACATAACCATAGCTTTACCGTGCAGTTGCCATATAGCTTATAATATGGTTTAGTGTGAACCTAAATAAATAACATTGCCATTTGCAATGCCATACCTCCAATTCAAACAAATGTGAGACCTATTGCATTGCAAATGCTTGTTTTTAAATGCAGCCCATTTTCAAGAACACAGGTCTGCATTTAAGAAAAAAAATACTTTATTAAAAAAGTTTAAGAGTTGACAGCGGTCCTCCAAAGAGACTTTTTTTCTTCATTTACTTTATGAATGGATTACCACTTCCTTTGAGGAGTAGGTAAGCTATCAATGGTCTGTGACTTAAATTACGGTTGCAAACCATTGATACATCGCATTCTGAATCGCCAATTAGGAAGAGATGCCCTAAACACACTCCTTACAAATTGCTAAACGGAAAGAATTTCTAAACCCATTATGAGATTCGGCAACCAGTTACGCAATTATAAAATGGGGATACTACTTTTTTTTTAACCCCTTCGCTGCGTTGGTAATTCCCCCACGGTGCGGGGTTGGAAGGGGGGTGAGCGCAGCTCCGCGGTGCTCGTGACGAGCCTAGCTCGTCATGAGTCACAGTGGAGCAGTGCTCATGACGAGCTGGGCTCGTCACAACCACGCCCACTGATTAATTCGCCAGCACAGGCGGGGAATCAATCGCGTGTGGGCAACGCGGAGCCGTTATGACGAGCCCAGCTCGTCATGAGCACAGCTCCATTGTGACTCGTGACGAGCTGGGCTCGTCATGAGCACCGAAGGAGTTAAAATGCCATCTAGTGGTCACAAACCCTGTGATTTAGCGAATCACAGGCTTTGTGAGAGCTAAATGGCTTCCTACAACTGCCCTTAGATTAGTTGTTTTAAAATTTCCACTTAGCAAATTAATCTTGAGATGCTGATATTTTCTGAAACATCCATCTTTAGAGCTATTTGTTTCTTTGTTATTGTTTTATAGTTCGTGTGCGCACAACTGTTTCTGGGTGTCTGCGGTCATTGCATAATTTAATTTTTTCTGACAAGTCACATGCTCTTTATTTCAACTGTGGGATTGGTAGGATTATGAACATTGTGGAATTGGAGTACACGCGCAGTTTAAGATTTCAACACTAAAATCATGTGAGCAGCAACAGACGGGTAGAGTCTAGCTTGTAATCACATCTGTCAATAACCTAAACAGGAAGTCTGCAAAAGTGAGTTACAAGGGAACATGCCCACCCCTAATATATTAAAATATTAAAATAAATTCCTGTAGATATTTTTCCTGTAACATTATTACTTTAGTGTATGAAGATGCAAAAGGTGATAAGATTGTGCAGAGAGGAAGGGTGAGATAGTAGGATTTCTTTGGCCTTGTTAGGTAGCATGATGATCTTATATCACTGGCACTAACCAACTGTCATGCCCAGACACCACTTCCGGTCAGGGGAGCAGGGCGGGACAGAACATGACCAGGGGAATGAGAGGCAGGACGCAGGAAAGAGCTGTACAACAAACAAGAATAAAGGTACCTGATAACGAAGTAATCCTGTCGCGTGATCCTTGGGGCCATCACAACACTACAACTGCCGACGAAGGACAAAGAACACACGTGTGTGTTGACTGCCCAGCAGCTCTAAACCAGGAGCCCATCCTGGATCGTCTTGAGCGCCAAACGATGATAGCAGCGAAGCCAGGAGCCCACCCTGGTTCGCGCCACAGAGGAGAACAACGGCGCGGGAGCCCACCCCGACCGCTGCAAAAGAAAAAAGAAACATCCTGACTGTCCGGTAAGCGCCGATTCATAAACTAAAGTGAGCGCGAAGATCGAGAAAATCGAGCGTGAGCTCTCGCGAGAGTCTCGGCAGCCATTTTGAAACCAGGCAGAAAGGGCCAATCAGCGCGCGAGAGGATCGAGCGGACATCTTTAAACCAGGCAATGCTCGGATTGGTCCCGAAGTCTTGCGAGAGTCTCGGCGACCATCTTGAAGTCAGGCAAAAAGGACCAATAGGGAAGCGGAAAGGGCTGGCGGCCATTTTGAGGCCAGGCAAAAATCAAAAATAGTAACAAGAGTGCCAGAGAGACCACCAGGAAGGCAGAAACAAAGCACAGATCAAGAGAAAAACTAATTAAGTGACAGAAAAGGGGATAATAAAGAAAAACAAATAACAAGAAGGCACAAAGAGATGACAAAAGAGGACAAACAGACAAGCAAGTGAAAGAAAGGTGGAAATAAAGAAAGGCACAAAGAGATGCTAAAAGGACATAGTCAAAATAAGAAATAACGAAAAAGAATAGTGCAAACAGTGACAGAAAGGAGAAAGCACAAAGGCCACCAAGAGCACAAAGGAAAGAAAGATGGCAGAGCCAAGGAGTGAAAGGTAGAGCGCCCAATATCGCAGACCTCTCCCATTCAACCTCTCAGAGCCGCAAGTGGGAATAAGATGGGAGCGATGGGTCAGGAGATTCGAGAGGTATATGGAGGCCACAGATGTAACAGAGGCCAAACAACTAGGTCTGTTCCTCAACTTAGTGGGCGATGAAGTAGATGACCTACTAGTGACCCTACCAGAAGATGAGACATCGACGTACAAAGGCTTAATAAAATGCCTAACGAACAAATTTGATCCGCAAAGGAACATTGATTTTGAGCGCTACACTTTCACCATAGCGTTCCAACACGCGGACGAGTCGCTGGATGATTTTGTGACGCGACTAAGAACACTAGTAACTCACTGTGAGTTCGACAAGTGTGACAACGAACAAGCGATTCGCCTGCGCATCATTGAAGGATGCCGTGACACGGATTTCCATGCGAGGATTCTGAAGGAACCAACATCACTGGAGAAGATCCTGTCACTAGCTAGGGCCGAGGCAAGAGCGACAGTACAAGCAAAGCAAATGGAGCGGGGAAAGGAACGACGAGTCAAACAGGCACACCGCATGACAGAGAGCAACCTCACAAGCAGCTGGAAGACAGGGCACAATGAACAAGCGACAAGAAAGCAACCTGAATCAACATGCTACAGATGTGGACTTGAGTTTCCACACAAAGGCAGGTGCCCAGCTTTTGGCCAAACATGCAGGAAACGCAACAGAAGCAACCACTTTGCCAGTGTATGCCAGGGGCTGCAGTTTAGAGGTGAAAAAGGAAGAACGACAAGACCACGGATAACACCAAGCAGACATGTCAGACATGTAGAAACAGCAAACAGAAGTTCCTCGATAGAGTCAGGAGACGAAGGGGAAGAAGAAAAAGTAGAACGACTATACCTTATGTCAGACACCGCTGCCAGGCCCACAGATGAAGGCAGAACTCAAGAAAGCATCCGCCTCGTGGACAAAAACACCATAAAGAAGACGGAGTCTGTGACCATAGACGTGGGACCACACAAAGCACGGTTTGTGCTAGATAGCGGCGCAACATGTAACATCATGTGTGTGTCAGAATATGAGAAGATGGAAGTGAAGCCAGCGCTGAAACCGTCAAAAGTTGAGGTATTCACATGGGGGTCAAGGAAACCAGTGACAAACATTGGAAAATTCACAGAGAACCTGACATATAAAGGTCAAACGATAAAAGAAGAGATTCACGTACTGAGAGGTGACATTCCAGCACCGTGCCTGTTAAGCAATGTCACAGCCCAGGTGATGGGCCGCCTCGAAATGACATATAGCATGTCAGAAAAAAAGCATCTTGAAGGAATATCCCAAACTACTGAAGGGACTAGGGAAGCTATAGGGGCGCCAAATAACGCTGCACATCGATGAAGCAGGAAAGCCAGTAGCTCAACACCACCGGCGAGTGCCAATACACCTGCAACCGCAAGTAGAAGAAGAGATTGAAGCGCTGCTCCAACAGGACATCATAGAACCAGCCGAAGGACCGACGCCCTGGGTGTCACCGATAATGGCAGTACAAAAAAAAAACACGTCCAAGATTCGCATCTGTGTTGACATGAGAGTACTGAACACAGCAATCGAACGGGAAAGACACCCTGGACCTCACCTCGATGATATGATCAGCTGCCTAACAGGCACAAGACACTTCTCCAAACTAGACTTGTGCAAGGGATATCACCAGCTAGAGTTCGACCCTCAGTCCAGGTATATCATGACGTTCTCCACGCACCTGGGTCTGTTCCGATATAAGCGGCTGAGCTTTGGAATATCATCTGCTGCCGAAATATTTCAAGAAACAATAAGGCAAGTAATAAGGCCAGTAAAGAATAGCCTGAACTACAGTGATGACATTCTGGTGTTCGGCAAGTCAGACGAGGAGCATGACAAGGCACTGCGAGAGGTGTGTTCCCAACTAGAGAAGGCGGGGCTCACGCTAAATGAAGACAAGTGTGAACTGGGGCAAGATGAACTGGTATTCTTTGGCCACATTTTTTCCAAAAAAGGAATGCGGTCAGATCGCAGTAAAGTGGACACACTGGAGAAAGCAAGACAGCCAAGCGACATTGCAGAAGTGAGGTCATTCCTTGGCCTTGCTAGTTACTGCGCAAGGTACATAAAAGACTTTGCCACAGTTAGCGCACCCCTGCGAGAACTAACCTAACAAAACAGGGCCAGAGTTTTGCATGGACAGAGGAATGCAGCAAAGCTTTTGAAGAGATCAGACACGCCGTGATGGCAGTAGATCACCTGGCGTACTTTGATCCGCTACTTTGCACCAGATTGACGGTGGATGCCAGCCCAGTGGGGTTGGGGGCAATACTGGCACGCTGATTTATAATTTCTGCTGGCTTTGGTCATTTTGACCCTTTTTTAAATCCCCCCTTACCTGCACCATAATTTTGTGCCCCTCACCGCCGTTTGGGCGGGTCTGGTCCTGGGGTGGGTGCCCTGCTCGTTTTTGGTGGCCATCTTGGAGTGGGGTGAGTGGAGTGAGGCATTTCCATCTGCTAGCGCTTGTTTGCGCATGTGACGCCTGGGAACACCTACTTAAGGCGAGTCCCTCCTGTTCTCAGCCCCTGACAAGGTAGCTGCTGCTGCGAGAGCGCTTCGCGCGTTTTTGCAGTAAAACTGCTGTTTTAAAAACGCTGATTTATAATTTCTGCTGGCTTTGGTCATTTTGACCCTTTTTTAAATCCCCCCTTACCTGCACCATAATTTTGTGCCCCTCACCGCCGTTTGGGCGGGTCTGGTCCTGGGGTGGGTGCCCTGCTCGTTTTTGGTGGCCATCTTGGAGTGGGGTGAGTGGAGTGAGGCATTTCCATCTGCTAGCGCTTGTTTGCGCATGTGACGCCTGGGAACACCTACTTAATTCTCCTCCCCTAGCGCAGCGGGATCGCGCAGCGGGCGTGTCCTCGCGTGGCCGGAGTCGTGCCAGAGTCCTGCCCGTCTGCGCCCGTCCGCGCTCGGTTGCGCTGGTTTCGCGGTGGCCTTAACATCAGGTACATCATTAATTATGCTTACGTACACCGGGGAAACTCTCCTGGCGATTAACAATTGCCTGCCTCCTTGCGCTGGAGCCCGTGTTGACCCTTTGTGTGGCCCCCACCATTGTGCTTGTGGTGGTTGGCTACTCGAAGCACCATCTTGCTTGGGGTCCAGTATAGTGCAGCCTGCCATAAGCAGCAACGTCTCTCCGCGACATCTCACCATCTGGAATTTGAACGTAAGATCGGCGGTCAAGCATTATCAGGATATTGCTGATCTTATGGACAATGACCCCCCTGACATCTTCTGTCTGACAGAGACATGGCTGCAGGATACCGATTCTACTGTATTGAATTTGGCGCTCCCCGCGGAGTATTCCATCTACACGCTCAACCGCTCTTCGAGAGGGGGTGGAGTCGCTCTTGCAGTTAAATCTTGTTATCCTTGCGCCTGGAGAGTGCAGAACATCACGGGATGCGAGAGCGCCCTGTTCAAGGTTGCAGTTACATCGCATTTTACCATGTCAGGATTGCTTATTTATCGCCCACCTGGTAGTTCCGTGGCATTTAGGGAGGCTCTTCCCGAGGCAGTTAGTTCACTAGCAGTAGGGTCTGCCAATTTTTCTATCATTGGAGACTTGAATCTCCATTTTGACACTCTGTGTCTTTCTTCAGTGGGAGGGATGGTGGCGGATCTCGAGGCCCTTCAACTGTTCCAGCTGGTCTCGGACCCCACTCATAAGGGTGGCCACATTCTGGACCCCTTTTTCTCCAACTTAGAGGGGGCTACAGTGGCCCCCCCTCTCCCCCTGACCTGGTCAGACCACTCGCTCGTGACTATCTACTGTCCTCTTATAGAAGCCCCACTTAAGGCGCCACTGCGAGCTATGCCCAGACGGCGCTGGAGCAAACTTAAGGCGGAAGATCTCCATCGCCTTCTCACTGATGATCCTCTGGGTGCAGTGGAGAACGTGGAATCTGGTTATGACCATTTCTGCGGATGGGTAACCAGAGCCCTCGACTCCCTTATCCCGATGGTTTCCAGTAAGTGTGGCCTCCGCGCCCCCAGCCCCTGGTATGATGGCAATCTGAGGGCTCTAAAAAGTGTCTGTAGACGTGCAGAGAGAGACTGGAGGAAGAGGTATGACAGCAGCAAAAAAAAACTGTATATGGCTGCGGTTAAGTCCTATCACCGCGCGGTCTGTAGAACCCGGGCGGCATATTACGCTCTGGAGTTTCGCAGCAGTGGGAATCCTGTTAAAACCATCTTTAAGGCCCTTAAAGACCTTGTGGCTAGGAAGCCTGCCGGCAATTCCATCAGCTCCAATACCCACTGTGAAGCGCTGGCGGCTTTCTTCCTGGAGAAGGTCCAGACCATCTATAGGGCTTTCCCCACCACTGCACAAACCAGTACGGGGCCACCCATCCAGCAGGATCAGGTGGTGCTAGATTCTCTCCCCTGTCTCTCTTTGGAGTCTTACACGGCATTGGCCCTTCGAGTCAAGTCTGGGTCGCCGGTTGACCCGCTCAAGCCACCAATGTTCAGAGACCAGACTTTTGCTCGCCCGGTCTGCGACTTAATCAACATGTCGCTATCATCTGGCCAGGTGCCTTTGAAATGGAAGCATGCGGTAGTTATGCCCATTTTGAAAAAACCATCTCTCGACCCCTTAAAATCGGAGAACTACCGCCCGATTTCGCTTCTCCCGTGGCCAGCCAAACTCGCGGAGGTGCATGTTAACACCGCCCTCACTGATCATCT
This sequence comes from Lissotriton helveticus, assembly GCF_964261635.1. Lineage (NCBI taxonomy): Eukaryota > Metazoa > Chordata > Amphibia > Caudata > Salamandridae > Lissotriton > Lissotriton helveticus. The sequence goes on along the minus strand of NC_136063.1, from coordinate 292,250,062 downwards.
GTCGCGTGCCAACATTCTGGACGACACCCAGAATGGTTTTCGGGCCGGCCACAGTACGGAGACAGCATTGTTATTTATGGTCGAGCACCTGCGGGCAATTCTGGATGCAGGTCAAACGGCGGCGCTTGTTTTGTTAGACCTAAGCGCCGCCTTTGACACGGTCTCCCATGAAATTCTCCTGCAGCGGCTGGAGGAGATAGGGGTGACTGGCACTGCACACCAGTGGTTTCGTTCGTTTCTCAGGGATCGTTCCTTCTGTGTGGCGTCCCCGCCCTATCAGTCCAAATGTCATCCTCTGTCTCTTGGGGTTCCGCAGGGTTCCTCGCTGAGTCCCACGTTGTTTAACATCTACGTGAGGCCGCTGGCTGAGGTGGTGAAGCTCTGTGGTATGACCATGGTGTCATACGCAGATGATACCCAGCTAGCGGTCACGATCAGCGGGGACTCTGGGGTGGATGCCCCAAGATTCAGAGAAGGACTTAGGGCGGTGGCTGGTTGGATGACGTCCAACTGTCTCCAACTTAACGCCAAAAAAACGGAGGTGATGGTCTTTGGGAAGCGGACGGACCTTTGGGGAGATACCTGGTGGCCCCCTGAGTTGGGTCCCACCCCCACTCCGGTTGCGGAGATCAAAAATCTTGGTGTCTGGCTGGACCCTTCCCTCAACTTTGTTGGTCACACTAAAAGGACGGCGGCGTGCTGCTTTGGCATCTTGCGCAATCTGCGACCTGCCCTTAAATATTTTGATGCCGCAACCCGTCAACTTGTGGTACAAGCAACGGTTTTGGCTCGGCTGGACTATGCCAGCTCCCTTTTCATAGGGTTAAACCAGGCCGAGCTAACCCGACTTCAAAGAGTGCAGAACGCAGCGGCCAGAGCAATCGTAGGTCTTCCTAGGTTTTGCTCGGCCGGTCCAACCTTGCGAGCCTTGCATTGGTTACCCGTTAGGCAGCGGATCCATTTTAAAGTACTGTGCATATCTTTCAAGATTCTGAAGGGCCTACCGCCTCCCTTACTGTGCCAACTTTTGTGCTCTTACATCCCGGGCCGCACTTTGCGTTCGTTGGACCAAGAACTAGCGGCAGCCCCTCGGTTCAAACTCAGTCGGGCGGGGGGTCGCTCTTTTAGGGTGCGGGCAGCCGCGCTCTGGAACGCTCTCCCCTTGAAACTCCGGACCCTTGGCGACTTGCTTTCCTTCCGCAAGGCCGCTAAAACCCTTCTGTTCTCTGAGTTATGTTAAAATCCATACCCCCATTTTTAAATAATATTTTCTGTTTTCTGTTGTGTTGTGTTCGCCACCTTGTCGGTGCGCCGGGACGCTCCTTCGCTGGAGCAGCCGTGCGCAATACAAATAGCCCTAACATAACATAACATAACATAACACAACACAGACCAGGCAAGGACTCACCAAGATGTGTAGTGTCCTATGGAAGCAAGAGCCTATCAGACGTTGAGCGAGCATACTCTCAACCGGAAAAAGAGAGTTTGGCAGTAGTGTGGGCATATGAACATTATCACATGTTCATCTATGGGAAACCATTCACAATAATAACAGATCACCAAGCACTAATAACGATCTATGGAAATCCCAATGCAAAAATACCACCCCGGATAGAGAGGTGGGGAATTCGACTAATGGACTACAATTTCAAAATAATACATAAACCTGGAAAGGAACACAACCCGGCTGACTACATGTCAAGACATCCTCTGCCACATGCAGTTGAGGCAACGACAATGGCAGAGGAATACCTAAACTTCATACTGAAGCACAACACGCCGGCATCAATAACGATGGCAGAGCTGGAACAAGAGACGAAACGAGACCTCACCATGCAAGCGATACAGAAAGTGACAAGACAACAAAGGTGGAGACATATCAACAACAATAGCATCCTGGATGAAGGAGTAATAAAAGAGCAACTGTTAGCATTCAAGAAGATCCATGAAGAGCTCTCAGAGACCGAAAATGGCATAATGATGAAAGGAACGAGAATAGAGATGCCCCGAACGCTGAGGAGACAGACGATAGAGCTCGCGCATGAGTCACACCGAGGAATGGTCGCAACAAAGAAAATGCTACGAGAAAAAGTGTGGTTCCCGGGACTGGACAGCATGGTTGAGGCGACTGTCATGCACTGCCACATTTGCCAAGTGACGGGGCAGAAGTCCAAACCGGAGCCGCTACAGATGTCTGAACTACCGAAAGCAGTGTGGACAGAACTGGCAGCAGACTTCTATGGACCCGTGGAGACGGGAAACTACCTGTTAGTAATAATAGACAAATTCTCCAGGTTTCCAATTGTAAGACAAGTAGCGTCAATGTCGGCAAGTGCAACCCTGCCAGTCATGGATGATGTTTTTGCAGCATGGGGGTCTCCACAAACACCAAAGACTGACAATGGCCCGCCGTTCTCAGGAGAATAGTCCCCAAAATGTATGGAGTACCTAGGAATCCGTCATCGGAAAATAACGCCTCTGTGGCCACAAGCGAATGGGATGGCAGAAAGATTCATGGGAACAATCAAGAAGGTGGTACAGAGAGCGAAGATAACGCAGATATCGATAGGTCAAGCCCTATGCCAGATACTGAGGGACTAAAGGAACACCCCTCACAGCTCCACAGGCCGAAGTCCGGCCGAGCTCGTGCTCGGACGGTCGAGCAGGACACGGTTACCGCAGATGGAAATGACGACAAGTGTGGAGCGAAGCAACATAGCTGCCAAAGATGAAGAGGCAAAAGCAAAAATGAAGGCATACGCAGATCAACTGAGGCATGCCACTAAAGCAAAACTAAAAGAAGGGGACACAGTGGTAGTGCGGCAAAGACAGCAGAGGAAATCAGGCAGTGCGTTCTCAAAGGACCCACTGACGGTGACAGAAGTGAGAGGACCTATGATAACAGCGTCAGCAAGGCGGTATCACATCACAAGAAACAGCTCACACTTCAAAGAACTGAAGACAAAAGAAGAAGAACCGCAGGCACCAGTACCGGAGGCAATTAAGCAGGAAGAAGATGTACAAGTGGACAACGGAGAAACACGGCGAAAAGAGCATGCAAGAAACCACAGAGACTGATTGAAGAGATGTAATTTGACGAGGGCCTGTGAGGATCTCTCTCTCTCTCTCTCTCTCTCTCTCTCTCTCTCTCTCTCTCTCTCTCTCTCTCTCTCTCTCTCTCTCGCCCTCTCTCTCTCTCTCTCTCTATCATCTCTCTCTATCAGTACTTCTCTACCAGTGACCACAGGCCGCGTCACAGAAAATATTTGTTTGCAACAAGGGGGGAGATGTCATGCCCAGACAGTGCGCACTAGGACCCTGGGGTCAGAGGTGTGGGGAGGGGGACACCGGACACCACTTCCGGTCAGGGGAGCAGGGCAGGACAGAACATGACCAGGGGAACGAGAGGCAGGACGCAGGAAAGAGCTGTACAACAAACAAGAATAAAGATACCTGATAACGAAGTAATCGTGTCGCGTGTCGCGTGATCCTTGCGGCCATCACGACACTACACCAACTACAGTATTTTGTTAATAATTGTTAATGGGAAGATGAACTTGTTGTAAAACTTGTTGTACCGTTCAGATAAAATCAAAACACAAATGTACATAGCCCTAAAAAACACACGAGATACTAGGCACTACAAGAAAGAAGTTACACAAATAAGTGTATTTTAGAGCTTTCATGAATGGTAAGAGATGATAGATTTGTCTAAAGTCTTCCCGTAACAAGTTCAACACTGAACTTGCGATGACCAAGAATGACTTATCCCAGGCCTTTTCCCTAACATTGTCAGATGGCACCACAAAATGTTTCCCAGGTAGCTTCTAATGGGGCAACACAGAGTGAAAATATACTACAAAAAGGGTGGGCTGACGCACAGATAGTTTTATAGTTGAAATCAGAGTCTTCAAGTTGATCTGGAAAGCGATGGGCAAATAAGGCACACTCCGATGGGCTGAAGAAACATGGGCGCAAGCTTTAGATTACAATCTGTTCTTATAGCAGGGCTTTTTGTTGAAAACTTGTAGCTTCTTGCCATTAGCATTTAAATTCCTCACTGTCAAGACATTAGCATATTCTAATCTAGAGCAGCAGCTGTTCTTGTATTGGTTTCACTGTTTCCTGGGAGAGAAGATGCTGAGCTTTGAGTAAAAGCTTGAGCTAGTAGCTGCATGACAGGACAGCCTGGTTGATCAGACGGCCCATTAAAATCAATTCTGCAAAATCCACCCTCTAGTTTTTCACCTTAACCTTGACCCGAGCCCAGATGCCCTGACGTGGGAGAGGTGATGCAATACCATTTTTCTAGCTTTTATGTGAGTAAAAAGTTAAAAATTCCAGGTAGCCAGCTAATAGGTCTACCTCACAACCCCTTTTTAACTTTCCCAGCCAGAGAAGCGAATAAAATATTTTTAGGTTTTGCCTGCAAATGCTCACGTAGTGAGCATTCGCTAAAAAACCTATTGAGTTCTATATATGATCGATGACCCGCCTCTGCCTCTCATTGGCTAGCTCCATAAATGGAGGCTAGCCATTGGGAGACAGAGGCTGTCAATCGCGCTTTCTCCCGAAAACGCGATTCGGGGGCGTTTCTGGTGCTTTTTTTAAGCCCCGCCCCTTTGTCCCGGGCCGCGCTGCGATTGGCTGCCGGCCCGGGACACCCCCGTGACGTCATTCCCGGGCCGCGCTGTGATTGGCTGCCGGCCCGGGACACCCCCGTGACGTCAGCCAATCACAGCGCGGCCCGGGCCGGGACCTGACTTGTTCTATAACTGAAAGTAAATTTGATGAATCGCATGCTTCCTTTTTGTTGTTTTAATTAAAAACGCAATTTTTATGCATGTTACATCACTATTTGTGTAAAAGTTGATTAACATATACATACATATATATTTGCACTTAATTAAACTCTATCATTATACTTATAACGTTTAGAGTCTAATGATATCTATTCGGTGACAGTAAAAGCCGTTCAATAAAATAATTGCTTTATATGTAAATAAATATATATATAAATACTTTTTGAACGACCCGTCCTTTCCACTAAATTTAAATGCCTTTATTTCTCCGTTTCAAAATGGCCGCTTCATTCGCATGTATAAGCAGGGCTTAGGGGCGGGCCGTGGATGATTTTGATGCAGTCTTTTGCCCTTTCAAGTCCTTTTTCTGTGTCTACCCCTCCTTCTGCTGAGCTAGAGGAGGCCCGGTCTGAGAGTTCCTGGGGAATTGTACTGCGCCCTAAGTACCCCTTGGACCCCCAGTTTATTGAACGTGTCGGAGACGTGTGTGTGTGGGCTGTTCCTTGTCTTTTAAGCGAAAAGGTGCCAGAAGCTGAGAGGCTCCGTTACTAGACCCGGTTGTAAGCAGGTGTGTGTAAACGGATGCACAGCTCTTCACCCTAGGTACCCGAAAGCCACATCTGTGCCCTGCAAGCTCTTGCGCCATAGGGAGTTTCCGCTGACAATGTAGGGATTTCCGGTCAAAGCCTAGTGCAAGCTCAATTGTCGCAATCGCGTGGTTATTTCTATATGTGACTTATTGTAAAAGTAGATTTCTTTTCTCTCTCTGTGTTATAACCCGAAGCGTTCTGAACGTCATGGCGGATCCAGCGCAGGACGCTCCCCCTCCGCAGCAGCAGCAGGCGCCTGCTCCCGTGACCGGGGCTGTAACTTAAAGCGTATTTGGAACATAATGTGTTTCTGATAATAACATATAGATGCAATCAAATTGAGAAGAACATATTTAATTTATGTATTCAGGACTGACCATGGGTAGCATATTTATTTTAGGAGATATTTTATTGTTCCGTTGTATCTGTGTGTGTATTTGTATTTACACCTTGGCCCATCTGAACTTCGGCTGAAACGTCTTCAGGGCAATCTTTGATGAAGGCCCAGGGTTTGAACCTGTCACCCCAGTGCATAGACTTAATGTGATACCCGAATTGTTAAGGTCGGGTGTGTAAAAATCAGTTTAGAGGGGAAGACCTTTTTAATATGCAATTTTAGGTTATATCCCTGTTTGACAAATATGCACGTACTTCAGCTGCTCACAGGCCGTTTGTTGTCGTCTTGCTGGGATACTTGCTTAGATGTCAAGTGACATGCATTTTTATATTAAAGAAAAAGTAAACGTTTCCACCTGTATTCTCGAAGACAGTAATAAAGGTCACTTAACTGTATTTCAGTCAAAAGTTCAAGTTGGGCCAGCTTTTCAATATGATTTGAACTTTGATGAACGGAGAACCTCCAATTTTGGATTTAATATAATGGCTGGTGGGGTAATTTTCCCTTAAAATGTTAGGATTCGTTTCTATTTGCTTTTCCTCTAAAGTGGAGTGGCCCAGATATTTACATCCATTCTCCTCATGTTCTCAAATGTTGATACTTTTGGCCGAAGAGGGCGTGTATATCACGTTTATTGGCTACCTGCTAATGTATGTGTATGTCTTATTGGCCATCTGTACATGCAAACAAAACAGCAGGGCCTGTTCTGAATACTATGGAGCAGATTTACAATAACTGGCGCATCCCCAGGGATACGCCAGTTATTGTGCGCCGCAGCTCCGCCACCCATGGTGCGCCGCATTTATAATGCGGCGCACCATGGGGCAAAAACGTCACGGATACGTCACGCATCTGTGTCGTAAAGGCGGCGCATTGCTGGAGTTGCGTCGCAAGCACAGCGCAGCTCCAGCAATGCTCTCGGGGGCTCTATCTGTCCAATACTGTCAAGCCTTACGCCTGCTTCAAGCAGGCGCAGGGTTTTGACGCAGCATTGGCCTAAAAGTGACTGAGTGAAATCTTGTAGATTTCACTCAGCCACTTTTAGGAGGTGTTCCTGTGCAGGAACGCCACCCCTCCTCCCCCCTGCGCCGGAACGCCTCCTTCTGCCGCATGGCTTTACAACGTGACGCATCTCCCAGATGCGTCACGTTGTAAATACCCCGCACCATGGTGCATCCTTCGCGCCGCTGCTGCGTCACAAAAGTGACGCAGCGGCGGCGTAAAAGAGGCGCAAGGGGCTTGTAAATCTGCCCCTATAATTTTACAAGAAATCTCAAAGCTTGTGAAAGTCACTGTTTCAGTGTTCAAACCGGAACATCGCCCAGGATGTTCACATACTACAAGTTACTAAGGACCTGACTCTTTCAACAATGATTGCTTTAACATAATCATTGCTTTGATCTAATTTTCCCTCATCCATCTCTAGAGCTGATTTTCTTATCCGTCTCAACTACTCCTACACATCCCCGTGCATGTTTTCCACTTAAATTAGCATCTATGTTCCTAATCTATTAAGTCAATTAATTGCCTAATGAAGGAAAATTTGGCATACTGAGCCCATAACTGTACCACTAGTTCTGTATGAAAATCAAATATATATTGAGCTCGCCTGTGTTTTTTTGTTCTACAAAGCACCTGTATGTAATGTTTATATTATGTTTCTAGTCGTTGTCTAGTTTAAATGGCACCCTCTACTTCCCTTCTCACAGGCCTGGTACGGTGTTTCAAACTCTAAAGTATGTATTTTCATTGTTTAAGCCCAGACTATCATTTATTTGATAAACCTAATACAGCCATATGTAGCGCATCATATATGTTTTTAGTTCAAAGAGGGAGCGCATTGATTGTATTAAGAAACGTCAAGATGAAGAGGTTGGCTCTTATGTGAATTTTCATAATGAGCTGGATCTCTAGTTTGGCCTCATGGTGGCAGGTTTCCATGCACGCCTAGGCTTTTCTTCCTTCTCTCTTTTTTTTTTTTTTTTTTTAGGTTTTGACTGGCGATGCGTACGCAGTGCGCATGCGCCAAAAAACCTTATGAGTTGTGTGTGCAGTCGGGTATACTCCCCCTCCTCCCATTGGCTAGCTCCATAAATGGAGGCTAGCCATTGGGAGAGGGCTCTGTCCGTCAATCTCGGACCAGATTCGGGGGCGTTCCCGAGAATTTTTGGCTTTTGGCAACGTCACGCTACGTCAGCCAAAAGCCGAGAACGCCCCCGAATCTGGTCCGCCATTGACGGCACTCGGCGCCCCCTCCACGAGTCCTGGGACCAGGTCCGCCTCACCTCGCAGCGCCCGATGGCAGCTTTAGGCAGAAGGGGCTGTCCGCTGCACGCCTTCTCTCGTTTGCTTTGTTGCCTGGTGTAGCACTGTGACGTCGGCACCCGTAGAAAGGTCTCGCGCAGCCAGAAAAGCGCTGCATTCCAGGAAGAGGCAACACACTGCAACAGAGTCAAGATGGTGAGATACAGGCGGGATCTGTAGAGCTAGGGAGGGGACCCAGAGCGCACAGGAAGGCCAGCGAGCTTAAAGGCTGTACAAACACGGCACCCCAGAGAGAAATATCTTTATGGCGTGTACGATTAAGGTTAGTGTAGGGTGTGGCTCTTCAAGACAGAGGGCAGTACACCGGAGCTCGGCCGACTGACATAGTTGCCCGTTCCCACCCCCTCTCCCGCTCTCCGTGTCTCCGGACCCAGTCCCGCCCCCCTACCGCTGCCTCGGCTCCCAGTTCCCACCCCCCTACCGCTGCCTCGCTCCCCGTGTCTCCTCGGCCCCGTTCCCGCCCCCCTACCGCTGCCTCGGCTCCCAGTTCCCGCCCCCCTACCGCTGCCTCGCTCTCAAACATGACACTTTGCCATCATTGCTACTGCACGTAATGTGTGTTAATACGCGGCGTCATGTAGAACAGCACTGCATCATTGCAAGAGCAAGTATGCTTCGGCTTCGCCATACTCTCCGACCATGTTCTTGTGGTGATATTCACCCTGCTTGTATTTGAGAGTAGCACAGTAACCGCTATTAATTTAGTCCTTTTGAAGTATTTATAGAGCCCTTTATACGTAGTTGTGGGGCGCTGAGGAGTATTTTCGGACAGTACCCGGTTGAGGAGGTAGTTGTTAGCAGAGTGTTGCATTTGTTGTGAAAGTGTGCGGCTAGTGTTGCATTTATAGTGATAGTATGTGGGAAGCTGTCTGTGTGTGTGTGGGGCTCTGTGTGTGTGAGTGGGGGGGGCTCTGTGTGTTTGTGTGTGTCATTTGCGAGAGATAAAGCTAGTGGCATTGTAAATGACAATGCCATTTATTTATGTAAAAAAAACATAAATAAAAATAATGTCAAGAGCAATGCCAATAGCTCTAACTTTAAAAAAGGCAAAACCATTGCATTGTAAATTCTTGTTTCTACTAGCCAGGGAATTTTTTACTTTTTACTCACATAAATAGGTCCCTACACTTCACTGACATCACCAACACTGCACCAACACATAGCCTTCTGTCACAATAACAGTGCTCCCACGTAATCCGTAGGTCGTAGCACGCCCCGCCCCGTAGAGGGATGGGAAGACCCCAATGATGAAGCATGACACTAAGGGATTCTTAGTGTGTGAGGGGTATTTTAAAAGGACATAGTGCCCTTGATCCAGCGGCCTATAGAAAATATATCATAAACTACGCTACCCAACTTCATAACCTATAAACAAAATTCTATACTAAATATGGACCCATTTATAAACCTGACATATTTTGGGCCTACTGAATCAGGTGGTCAAATTAAATCTATATACACATTATCTACAAACTATATACATTTTTATACATCTGCGGAAAGAATGTTGTCATTAGAATAAAACTATACCATTTAAATGACCACCATTGGCGACGTGATCTAGCTAATAGTAACCTACACTCCTGAATAACCAAGACCAGCTTGTTTGTCAAAAGTAAGATTTTATTTACTAAATTATGGTATATAAGTTGATAGTTTTATAAATGAATTTTATTTGCAATAAAGCAAGCATGACTGTAAAGAAATATGAGAAAAATACAATTTAAGCAAGTGAATCAAAATTAAATGAATATTTAAAGTTTAGCATTTCTAAAATCTAATTCCCTAACTGAGCTAAATAGATAGAAATTAAAGTAAAGTTCTTTGAGGATTCTTACGTGCTCCACGCAAAGTCCAACAGCACATCACCCTCATCGGAAAGTCAGAAAGCAGCAGCCAGCCCATCCATAAGGGCATGACTTTTTATACCTTTCTACGCTAACTGAACTAAGCAAAGGAAAGTTTTCAGAAATCTTCGACGTCCCATTGGCTGAGAGTGACAAGTGACATGTCACCCAGTTTTCAAAAAGTTCCACTAAATCATATTTCATAGAGACCATTGTTCCTTCCACGTGAAGCCAGAAGCTTCCTCATATTGCAACAAATGTATTAAGTCATTCTCGCAGCGTCCATTGACTTTCATTATACTTCCGCGGATGCCAAGTTAAGGATTGACAAAATGTTCACTTTCGACCTTGGCCATGTCCGACAGAATGATGACAGCATTAGTTTTTGCTTTGTGAACGCAGCTTTTGACAAACGCTTTATTTCAGAATGGGCGTCTCGTGACTTTCTGCAGAATTACATGTCAGCTCTTTTCTGCGGCTCAAGTGACTAGGCCCAAAAGCAGGCAACTTATGATTTTCTAATATAAAACAAACACAAGAAAAGTATTAATGTAAGAAATAATGTAGATTCTGTATCCACCCCTTGGTTCACTAATTAATTAACCCACCCGATTAATCAAAATGTTACCTAGCCATTGCAAACAAATAAAGCAGCGTTTATATCTACCAGTCTCCGTTATTACATGAGACCCATATGCACCTAGAATAGTAGAAATGACATTACACAGACAAGGAAAAGCAAAACAAGCACATACTTCTTTTAAGTTTGCAGCAGTTAGTAATGACAAAAACGAAAACAATAAATTATTTTATTATTTTGCACGAACAAAAAGATGCAACATTTATGCACGTTTATGAGCACACATGTTAGTCCCCCCACGTGTAAAGTTTAATCTAAGTTGTATTAGCACGACATATCACAAATCATTAATATTTTTATTCATGTTATGGAAATGTGACTTCGCGAGTTTAAACAAAATTTTGTTTTCTATCTCGCTCCATCAACTCCCTCATCTGGTGATTAACAAATCACCACACCAGCACTCAAAATTTTGGTAAATTAAATTTATAAGAAATCGATTCAAATTCATTTGTATCAGTAAACCTAAAAGTCTGTTTCTGCATAATCTTTGCAATTAACATGACGCTCTCTATGTAATTCCTGTAATTCGATCTCCCTTTCTTCTTCTTTTCTGAGTGTATAGATTCTTTTCTTTTCTTTCAACTGTTTCTTTCTTTTATGTAACAAACAACCTAATTTGGTCAAAATAAAAATGAATACTATTATAATCAAAGGTGCCAGAATCTTGCCAAGAATTGAACTTCCGATATTATGAAACCAGTTTTTAATTGCTTGAAACCTTTTTGAAAGTTTCCCTGTAAAATCTTCTTCTTCTAAAGGAATTATCTCTGAATGCATTTGTGTAATATTCTTAATATACATTTCAATATTCTTACTTTCATCAGGTATATATGTACAGCAATGTTGAACATGTAAAATGCCACAGACTCCTCCCTCTTTTGCTAAGAGTATGTCTAAAGCAAGACGGTCTTGAATTACCATAGATCTAATTGCAATAACTTCAACGTTCACTAATTGAAACCCATCAGCTGTGTCAGTTGATAATCTATCAACTATAGTGGACAATTTTCTGATTCTCCCTGCATTTAAGGTTATACCAACAAAAGGTATTACAGCTTGAAAAATATCTCCCAGAACTTCTGTAAAAGTTTCTCTTTTAGCTCTATTTACATAATTATGAATTTTAAACAATCCTTCTGAATCTCTGTCAACATGAAACACTTTAGGAAAAACAATTCCCACATAACAAGTTCCATACCAATGGTCTGGAAGGTTGTAGTAGGCTTTGTCACCACAAACAAAATAAATTCCAGGAAAGATAGGATCTTTTCCACCTTTAAATCCCCAACCTCCCATAATCTGATAAGTATCTTCACAGTTACTTGCACCTACAAAATAATTATCAAAAAGTGTATTATCTCTTCTAATGCAAAGTTTTCCACTAACTGGTTTGTCTATGTGAATTGCAATATTTTCAAGCATTTTGCCATTTAATCTCTCATCCTCTTTTTGCCAGAAGGCTGACTTAGTCTGCTTGACTAATTCATTTCTCTTATAAATTGCTCTTCTCTCCTCAACCATGTTCAAAAATTTCTTTCCTTCAGCACTTAATTTACATGTTAGATTATTCTTGTAAGCATACTCATAAGTGAGTTCATTAGTAACAAGGAAAAATTCTCTCATTTGTTTTGCTTTCTTATGCTTATTTAAAGCGTTATCAATCTTAATATTAGCAAAAATCTCATCATAATTTGAATAATAATATTCTAAACGTCCAGTTTGATAAAATAAACTAGTTAATACACTACATGTTACAGCATAAGTGAGAGGAAGCATATTATATGTTACTCCCTCAGAAACAGAAGCAGGTAATTTAACGCAGACATAGCAGTCTTTTGCATCCATTACCTTAACATATTCACTCAATAGCTTTGTGAATGTATTACTTGAAAAATCACCTATTGATTTATCTTGATGAATGTTAGGCTGATGATCAATAACTTTTGCAGACGCACTATGTTTAGTTTGGCTAACCAGAGCTTTGCTTGTTAAATTAACTTTGTGTAATTCTCTATTCATTTCTAAAGGGATAATCACAGCTAGAACCAACCAGAGCAGAACTAAAATGAGCAGACATACCAGAGTCATCTTACAGCATCTTTTAAAAACAGAACACTTTGAAGTGCTCTCCTTAACATAAGGCATTTTTGGTTAGTTTTAGCCTCAAAAAATAAAAATAAATTTTAAAATTTATATACACCCCCCTTTTAAAATATATTTTTCTTTTATAATCCTAAACAAGATTTCTTCGACCTTATGTCATACATAAGTTTTCTTTAACTAAACAGTTTTTCTTCGACCTTGTGTCAACTAACAATTTTTCTTCAGCCTTTTGCCAATTTAATAATTTTGTACTTTAATCATTGTCACTAATTTCTTGGATTTCGTTTTCTTCTTCACTACTATCGTATATGTCAATAACAGGTGGAATTACTAAGTAAGTCCACTCAGGAGACTTGTATTTTTGGTTTGGTCTTATTATTCTCTTCCCTTTTCTCGATATCACTTCAATTTTCCTTCCAACTCCAACTTCTTTTCCAGGACTCTTTTGACTACTGATTTCTTCTACTTGTTCTATTGGCTTTTTGATCAATCTGACTCTCAATCTTCCACCTGGCCAGTAGTCTGCTTTTCTCACGTACTTCTTCTTTGGTTCAGAATTATTTGATTCTGACTTCCAAGTCCTTTTCTTTCCGTTTTCACTTTCACCTTCCACGTCACTTTCTTCAGTTTCGTAGTCTGAAATTTCAATTGACTCAGGAACTTCTCTATTCGGCAATTTCACTCCTTCAGGAACTTCACTTTGTCTTCCATCACTGGTACTTGGTAATTCGTTCTCCTCCTTTTCCTCAATTACCTCCAACTTCCCAGATTTCGGATTTTTGTTCCTTACTTCAGAGTTTATTCTCTGCCTTTCGATACTCTCCTGGTCTGAAACTTCTTTTGGTTCAGCTTCTTTGTCTTCAATAGAGACAACCGAATCCTCAGTTATCTTTCCTTTTAACAGATTCTCTTCACCTTCAGAATCTATTTCAATTATTTCCAAGTCTTTTCTTGTCAGATTTCCATTCACTGGCACAGTTTCCAGATGTCGACTTTCTTGTCGATCTTCAGAATCTGGAATTACTTCACCTTCTGTTTTGTCTTCTGCTTCAGAATCAGAATCATCTGTGGTATCACTTTCAATATCAGAGCTCTCAGGAGTTGGTACTGGAATAGTATGACTAGGATGTATCCAACGTTTTAATCCTCTGCACTTTACAGCATTAGTAGTGATCAAGATTATCTGCCTAGGTTTCTGCCACCTAGGAGCTAGACAATTCCTTCTCCGATGTACTTTTGTTCTGACCCAATCGCCAGGTCTCAGATCATGAGTCAAAACTTTTTCATTTGATTGAGCTTCAGTTCCCACCTGATTAGACACAGAAGTTACCATATCAGATAACCTTTTACAGTAATCCAAAATTGCACTGTCATTTATGCTCAACAGTTTACCTACAGGTACAAATGCTTGCCTCATAACTCTTCCCATTAATATTTCATGAGGACTCAAACCTGTCTTTTTATCTGGTGTACTTCTTAATGACATCAAAACAAGTGGAAGAGCATCAGTCCACTTTATACCCGTTTCAAGACACATTTTTCCAATTCTGTTTTTGATTGTTCCATTTATTTGTTCAACTACTCCTGATGCCTCTGGTCTGTATGCACAGTGTATTTTCTGCTCAATGCTCAAAGCTTCGCAAATTAACTTCATCAGTTTGTTATCAAAATGGCTTCCTCCATCACTCTCAATAGTGACTGGAAAACCGTACCTTGGGATGATTTCTCTGAGCATTAGTTTTGCTACTGTAATTGAATCACAGTGTCGTGTAGGGAAAGCCTCTACCCATCGTGAAAATAAGCATACAATTACAAGCACATATTTCAAACAATTGTGTAAGGGCATTTCAATGAAATCCATTTGTATCCTGGTAAAGGGACCACCTTCTCGACCAATTATTCCTGTCCCCACCACTGATTTTCTGTTTGGATTCATTTGTTGGCATGACAAACACCTTTGACAAAAAGATTCAGCAATAGTTCTAAACTTGGTATTGAACCATGTTTCTGTGAAAAGTCTGACCATAGAATCTCTTCCTAGATGTGCTGGACCATGATATAATCTGGCCATATCAGCAATCAAACAATTTGGTAAGACTACTCTGCCATCTTTGTAAACCCACACTCCATCTTCTTCACGTGGTCTACAATCTGATCTTAACCACAAGTCTTTCTCATCATCTTCTGCTTCATTTTGTAAATCTCTAATCTCATGCCATGTTTCTACAACAGTTGTTAGCATTAATGAATTTGAATCAGTTTCTTTACTCCTCTCCCGATTGTATGAATAATTTTTTCTTGCGCAGTACTTTGCTGTTTCGTCTGCGAAGGCATTTCCTTTGGAAATATAATCAGTTCCTCTAGTATGCGCTGCACATTTAACAATGGCAATTTCTTTTGGCAATTGTATTGCTTCAATTAATCTCCTTATGAAAACTGCATTTTTAATTGGTGATCCTGTTGATGTCATGTATCCTCTCTGTGACCAGAGTTGTCCATAATCATGCACAACTCCGTACCCATATTGACTATCAGTAATGATGGTAACTCTTATATCCTTTGATATTTCACATGCACGAATTAAAGCAATCAATTCAGCCACTTGTGCTGAACGAACTCCTTCAAGACATGATGCTTCTTCAACATCTACGACTGTACAAACTGAGTATGAAGCTTTCAAGACACCTCCTTTGGATCTTAAGCATGAGCCATCTACAAAGTAGACAAAATCCGATTCAGACAAAGGTCTGTCTTTGATGTCTTTTCTTGGTTTTGTGCAGAATTCCATGACATCTAAACATTCATGTTCTGTTTCAATGTCATCAACAATTTCAGAATCAGGCAGTAATGTAGAAGGATTCAGATTTAAACATCTTGAAATCGAAACATTATCTGCTCCCAGTATGATTTTCTCATACTTTGTCAATCTGCTACTTGTTAAATGTTGAGTCTTACCTCTTGTCAGTAATATTTCAACTGAATGAGGCACAAAAACTTTCACAGGAAATCCCATAATGATTCCTTCACTTTGTTCAAGGCTGATACTTGTAGCTGCAACTGCTTTCAAACAACCTGGTAATGCTTTTGCAATTGGATCAAGAACTGCAGAGAAGTATGCAATAGGTTTCTTTAAATTTCCATGTCTCTGAATTAACACAGATAATGCACATCCTTCTCTCTCACTGCAATACAGTTCAAAATCTTTCTCATAATTTGCCATACCTAAAGCAGGAGCTTGGCATAAGCTCTTTTTCAGGTTCTCAAAAGATTCCATCTCAGCATCATTGAGAATAATTGGATCTTTTACATCTGACTTTGTCAGTCTTTGTAGTGGTTTTGCAATTACTGAAAATCCACTTATCCATTGTCGACAGTAACCTACCATTCCCAAGAACATTCTGACTTGTCTTTGTGTTCTTGGTGGTAACATTGCTTGAATCATTTTTATTCTCTCTATTGTTACTTGTCTTTTTCCCTTTGCAATTCTGTGACCAAGATATTTTACTTCTTGTTTGCAAAACTGTAGTTTCGCTGGGGACACTTTATGTCCTTCTTCTGCAAGGCGATTTAACAGAATTATTGTGTCTGTCACACAATTTTCTCTTGTCTTTGCAGCTATTAACAAATCATCAATATACTGCACTAGTGTAGACCTACCAGGTAAGTCTAGGTCTTCTAATGATCTTTTTAACAGTTCGTTAAAGATTGAAGGACTTTCTGTATAGCCCTGTGGGATTCTTGACCATCCGAGGGTCTTACCTTGGAATCTGAAAGCAAATATTTCATAACTGTCTGGATGTAAGGGAACAGTAAAGAATGCATTGCAAAGGTCGATAACTGTATACCATTCAGCATCATGTGGAATCTGAAATAGAATTACTGCTGGATTTGGAACCACAGGACAACATGGAACGACAATTTGATTAACCTTTCTCAAATCTTGTACGATTCTAAATGTTCCGTTAGACTTTTTAACTCCCATAATTGGTGAATTACAAGAGCTACTCTTCATTTCCTTTAATACACCTTGCTTAATTAATTTTTCAATTATAGGTGTAATACCTTCAATTGTTTCTGTTTTCATTTTATATTGTGGAGTGTTTGGAAATTCTATTCCCTGTTTCAATGTAATTTTCACTGGATCTACGTTTTTCATCAGACCCATCTCATTTCCACTAAAATCCCATATTTCAGATTTCACTGTTTCTTTGAGTTCTTCTGGTAGATCTTTTTCTTCAAATGCAGGAAACAATTTTGTTTCTTCTGCTTCTATCATCATCATTGTCATTCTGTATAAACCATCTTCCTCCATTGTTTGTAACTCAACTCCATCAGGAGAACAATATATTCTACAATTCATTTTACATAGGATGTCTCTACCTAATAGATTCACTGGACTACTATTACAAACCACAAATCTGTGTTTATCTCTGTAGTTTCCAATTTCAACTGGTACTGGATCAGTTAAGTCAGTTTTAATTTGCTGATTACTTACTCCGACAACTTGGATGGTATCCCCAGAGAGAGGTAGGTTTTCAATTTCCACTGATCTAACAGTAGAACGGGTAGCACCAGTGTCCACTAGAAAAGTGATGTCTACATCATTAACTTTCCCATTTACATAAGGACCAGACTGGTCAACCTCAAGAGTGGCTCCAACAACACACTCTTCCTCCTCTCTCGGGCACCGTCAACAATAATCATCAGAATCACTGTCTTGACTTTCTGCTAATAAGAATTGTTGTGAAGCATTTTGCATTTGAACCCTTTGCTGCTTTTGCTGTTTTTGTGGTTTTATTACCTGTTCACTTCCCTGAAATCCCACGTTTGGATTATATTTTTGAACTCCCCCACAATTCGGAAAAGGTGGTTGTGGCAATTGGTCTTGACGATTATTCACCTGTTGTTGTTGCTGTTGCTGTAACTGTCGTTGAATATTAAATTCGTTTAACCCCTGTTGCATCTGTAGCTGTCGCTGCAGGTCAACACCATTCTGCATCTGTGGATTCAATAAGGGATTCTTTAAGTTTTTAGGAGGATGAGGACACTCGTCCCTCCAATGTCCAATTTCGCCACAATTAAAACAAGGTAATCTTTGCTTCAGCTCTTCAATCTTTGGGCTAAATTTCTTTGGGAAATTATTACCTTTAAACTTTCCTTGTATCTGGTTTGTATTTCCAGTTTGAACAAAATTAGTGTTCTTATTTCCCATGTTGGCAATCTGTTGCTCAGCCACTTTTACCTGAGCCCACATGGCTTTCTCCTTCAGCTTTTTCTGTTTTACTTCTATTTCGTCGCTACAATACTTTGCTTTTCTTAGAATATCATCTACAGATAGTGATTGCCATCCGACAATACTAGTTCTGATCATTTCTCCAATTTCAGGTTTTAGTCCATAAACAAATCTATAGACAAAATGACTCATGTCTTTTTCATCTAATTTTTCATAACCACTGTATTGTTTAAAGATTAACAGTAGTCTTTCATAAAAAGAATGAACTGATTCTTTTGTTTCCTGTTCTGTTCTTTCTATTTTAACCCAATCGACTTCTTTGGGTGGAATTTTGTTTTTCATCCAAACAATTACTTTCTCATAAAAATCCATTACAAGTGGATTAGGAGCACCTGTTTCTTTAATTCGCTCAGGTTCTGCTTTTGGCCAACTGATCGATATTTTGCATTCTGTCCAAAGATCAGATGGAACGACAATGTCAAAAAATCCATCTAAATCAATCCACAGAACTTTTGACACTTTGATAAATCTATCAACTTGCCTGTACCACTCAACTGGTTTTTCTCTCAATTTTGGAAAGTCATTTGTAAATAACAGAATGTCCTGTCTCGACCACGGGATATGAACATATCCTCCACCTGCAACTTCTCTCATTGGAAATTGTTTTGACAATTTATCCAATCTTTCATCTTCCTTCTTTTTCGTCCATTTTACTCTCCACTTATTCAGTTCTCCTAGCTTTTTGATATAGACAATCAAATCTTTAATGTGAACTATTCTTCCCATTGAGTTCAAACTCTCAATGTCACTTTCTGAAAAGTCTAATCTGTAATGCTTTGCAAAATTCTTTTGTTTACTCACATCGATTTCAAGTTCTGCTGCTAGATCCTCTAGTTGATCATATTTATTTTTCGTTTTCCACTGAATGCTTTTGCAAATGAACAGTAGTTCATCATCCCGATAGTAATTTAAACTATCTGGACCAATTGTTCCAATTATTAATTCTTCGATATTCGCTTTTAATTTGGCCACATCTAGTTTTGGTGTGGTTACCCTGACTTCAGGACTCCCTATATCTGATATAGCACCCATTGGTGTTTTTGGAGATAAATCCTCATTAAAGGTTAAATCAGGCATTCTTGATTTAGAAGTGTTTATTTCAGATAAATCTGAATAAAATTTTTCAGCAGCCTTTTGAATTTCTGTATTTAAAGGAATAGTTAATCCAGTTTTGCTTGTTTCTCTTTGGTCAAATACAGGCTGAACAGGACCAATTGTTACTGGAACTGTCACAGCTTCCATGCCTTTTGTCATTCTTTTTATTAATTCTTCTTTAGATCTTATATATTCATTATAATCAATATCTTCAACATTTCTTACCTCTCTTGTATAATCTTTTGGAGGTTCCCTTGCTCTTGGAGTCATTGAAAAATGTCTACCTTCATTTCGAACATTCTCGAATTCTGGTCTTCTAGGAGTTTCATTGATTTCACAATTATTTGGATAAAGTTTAGGAGCTTCACTAATTGGAGGTGCACTCGGTGAAGTTTCAGTAGAAACCACCGGAGTAGACCATGATCTAGGAGGTCTCAAAGGCTGATTAGGCTGATTCTTTCTAGCAGTTGTATATATTTCTTCCATAACTGCATCCTCAGATTCACTTTCCATAGATTTCCCTGTAGGAGTACCCATTACCATTTCATGAATTAAATACAATCCTTCACTCATGTTTCCCTGTCTCCACATTCTCAATCTATCTTCATGAGTCTCTCTTTTCCAAGATGGATTTTTAGAAGGTCTTTTAATTCCACTAGCTTCTCTTTGTAACTGATACATATCGTCTTCCCACTCAACTAAAGCTTCAAATTGAGTTGGTCTCGGTTTTGGAACAAGAGCATTCATTTTCTCTCTTAAATTTCTTAAAACTCTTACATTAAATGAACCTTCATCAGGCCAAGTTAAAACACCGTCGTTTTTAGTATAACGTTTCCAACTGTCAAACCATAAGACAGTATGATATCCATATTCACCTTCCATATACGCTGCAGGTGTTTTATACTTATGAAGTAGTTTACCACCTCGCGTTTCGATTTTCTTGTCAGGTGAAAATAAATTCTTGAATTTCTGAAATAATGTTGACTTTTTCTCAACATGTTTAAAATGATAACTCATTTTTAAGAGTTAAATCTAATTCACAAAATTGTTCGTAAAATATTTCCGGGATGTTCCGCAAAACAACCAATCCGTGCGCGAAACACACCAACAAGCCAATGACAGTTGAGCTACGTCACTTTTCTGCTCAACCAATAAATTTGGAGATTTTCCGAAGGACCAATCAGCTCACAGGTCGTCAGAGACCCAAGAGCCAATCAGAATATAGCTTGTGACGTAGGTCACCCAATCCCAGCGCGGCTCTGTGACGTACACAGCAGCTGCGGTTTCTCGTTTCTCACTCCTGGCGCTTATCCCTCCTTCACAAAATCTTTTCACAGCGCCATTTTAAGAACACTTTTCAGTGTAAATTAATTTTTAACGATGACTATAAAGACAACATCTGTTCGTTTCACTATTTAGGATAGTTTACATACATTCAAGTATCCACACTTCGGAATAGACGGCGCTATTCACACTAAGGATAATATTCAATTGTCAGTAGAGTAACCTTACCCCACCCTTCTAATACGTATAATTATGAACTCGCTTTGCTCTGAACCCACCGCGAAGTGAAAGTTCTAAGAGTTCCACTTGAACATAAAATACAATTCAAACTCGCACTTTCACACTGAAATTTCCCTAATTTCAAGCACACATGAAATCCGTACAGGACTCTCACCTGTTTATAGAAATCATGCACCGTTAGCAAAATAACGACGTTATCCGTACAGGACTCTCACCTGTTTATAGATATGAAACATGTACCCGTACAGGACTCTAACCTGTTTATAGATAATCATGCACCGACGCTAATTTACCCTTCACTCAAGCTCGGATATAACTAATACTTTTATCACAGTGAGTTTTATGGAAGGCGCTTTGTCCCTATTCTCATGCTGCTCTAATTTCTTAGAAAATCCTCACTATACAAGATTCAGACCTAGCCCTAAAACTGTGCTGCTCGGCGACAACACTATGGTACACGGCGATACTTCTTGTGATACTCGGCGATATCACTACAAACAGAACAGATGGCTTGCGTGACTAATTTCTCGCCACACAATCTATACCGGTATAGCTTACAGATAGCACGAAAAAACGAACTTAACATGTGTTAAAACATCGATCCTATTTCCATACCATAACACTTTAGTAACCCTTAGCAACCAACATATTACCTTGGTTACCCCTTAGCAACCATCAATTTCTGCTACCAGAGAATTGATCCAGCGGCCTATAGAAAATATATCATAAACTACGCTACCCAACTTCATAACCTATAAACAAAATTCTATACTAAATATGGACCCATTTATAAACCTGACATATTTTGGGCCTACTGAATCAGGTGGTCAAATTAAATCTATATACACATTATCTACAAACTATATACATTTTTATACATCTGCGGAAAGAATGTTGTCATTAGAATAAAACTATACCATTTAAATGACCACCATTGGCGACGTGATCTAGCTAATAGTAACCTACACTCCTGAATAACCAAGACCAGCTTGTTTGTCAAAAGTAAGATTTTATTTACTAAATTATGGTATATAAGTTGATAGTTTTATAAATGAATTTTATTTGCAATAAAGCAAGCATGACTGTAAAGAAATATGAGAAAAATACAATTTAAGCAAGTGAATCAAAATTAAATGAATATTTAAAGTTTAGCATTTCTAAAATCTAATTCCCTAACTGAGCTAAATAGATAGAAATTAAAGTAAAGTTCTTTGAGGATTCTTACGTGCTCCACGCAAAGTCCAACAGCACATCACCCTCATCGGAAAGTCAGAAAGCAGCAGCCAGCCCATCCCTAAGGGCATGACTTTTTATACCTTTCTACGCTAACTGAACTAAGCAAAGGAAAGTTTTCAGAAATCTTCGACGTCCCATTGGCTGAGAGTGACAAGTGACATGTCACCCAGTTTTCAAAAAGTTCCACTAAATCATATTTCATAGAGACCATTGTTCCTTCCACGTGAAGCCAGAAGCTTCCTCATATTGCAACAAATGTATTAAGTCATTCTCGCAGCGTCCATTGACTTTCATTATACTTCCGCGGATGCCAAGTTAAGGATTGACAAAATGTTCACTTTCGACCTTGGCCATGTCCGACAGAATGATGACAGCATTAGTTTTTGCTTTGTGAACGCAGCTTTTGACAAACGCTTTATTTCAGAATGGGCGTCTCGTGACTTTCTGCAGAATTACATGTCAGCTCTTTTCTGCGGCTCAAGTGACTAGGCCCAAAAGCAGGCAACTTATGATTTTCTAATATAAAACAAACACAAGAAAAGTATTAATGTAAGAAATAATGTAGATTCTGTATCCACCCCTTGGTTCACTAATTAATTAACCCACCCGATTAATCAAAATGTTACCTAGCCATTGCAAACAAATAAAGCAGCGTTTATATCTACCAGTCTCCGTTATTACATGAGACCCATATGCACCTAGAATAGTAGAAATGACATTACACAGACAAGGAAAAGCAAAACAAGCACATACTTCTTTTAAGTTTGCAGCAGTTAGTAATGACAAAAACGAAAACAATAAATTATTTTATTATTTTGCACGAACAAAAAGATGCAACATTTATGCACGTTTATGAGCACACATGTTAGTCCCCCCACGTGTAAAGTTTAATCTAAGTTGTATTAGCACGACATATCACAAATCATTAATATTTTTATTCATGTTATGGAAATGTGACTTCGCGAGTTTAAACAAAATTTTGTTTTCTATCTCGCTCCATCACCCTCGTCTCACCAATCTGAGAGAGAGCCCAACACCACACTTATAATTTTGCAAAAAAACCCAAAATTAAAATTTATCACCATCACACATTGATAGAATCTTTTTGTTTATTTGGAATCCTGGGCTTACCAGGAGATTAATTGAGAAGTGCGCCGGGGGATGCTTCCAATGCTTCATTGTGGGCACTACTAGGGATTATAAAATCAGCTAGCATTGCCCTCTATCAAGTGGCCATCTTGCTGCCCAGCAGGATTCCGTCCCCTACAACCTGTAAATGTTGTTCTTTACAGATGTGCTGTCCCCAGTATACATACCATGGGTGTAACCTGTAGTGAGTCCTGTACTAAGTGACTCAACCAGAGTAGCATTCTGGTCAATCCAGCATGTCATGTCCTCCTGGCTGGCTTCCAGATTCTCCTGAGTGAGTTTCCAGAAGCGGACTGTTTCTTTACCGAGTGTAGGAGAGTAGGGTCTGCAATCCTATGGTCACCCCAGATTTTTGCTTTTTGCTTCACTGGTTTACGACTTTCCCTGGCTGTGGGCCTGCTAATCAGACCCACAGCCTAGCTGTTCTCTCTCTAAATTGACATCCATGTACTTTAGGTGCATTTACAAATTGGTATTGGGACACCTTATCAGCCCCTGTACAGTGTACCTTAGGTACCCAGGGCCTAGGTGAACCCAAGGCCTACCAGGGGCTGAAGCATGTATTATGCCACCCCTGGCTGGCCATCTAAACAGACACAACTGGCTGGTAAGACAGTTGGGGCAAGGCGGTGTAAACACCCTTTGCTATAGATATAGTATACCTATATCTAACCCTAAGATGGACACATATATTCCTATCAGTCACTCCTATGGCAGGCCTTATCAATCATGAAGGCAGAGTGCTCGGAATTATGTGAGATGGTGCTCTAGCATGAGCTGAGCCTGTCTGCAGCTGCGGAACCAAGTCCTTATAGCTGTTCCATGATAACGCTATACCATATACTCTTAAGTGCATTATAATCCTCGCGGTTAAATGCTAACTTTGGTATAGCATTATCAAAACATGTCGAGTAAGGTGTCATACGAATTGGAATACTACCCCCTCCCCTCACCAGTTCTGGTGACGGGGGTAGCAGTCCACCCTTTTAGAGGGACACGACATGTATGTAACTGTGAACCCCGACTAAAGTTAAACGAAGCCTCAGCATCACAAAATGGATGCTGCCACAACAGACACAAGTCTGACCTCCTGCTGCTGGGAGTCCTTCCAGCGAGGGAGGCCTGGACAAAGGGTTTCCTGCCTTGGGAGGTGCTAGCACCACCCCAGACAGGATTTTGTGTATTGAGGTAGGGAGGGCTGAAAGGAATGAGACATGCCTGGGGCACACAAGGTGTCCCTGTGCATACACCGGTTCAAACCAGTTGCTGGGACACTCCAGCCCCAGCTCTGGCGCGAAACCGGACAAAGGATAGGGGGTGTAACCACCCCCCTTTCTGGTCCCACCCATGGGAGGGACCTAGTCAGCAGTACAGCCCCCTTTAGCAGGATAAAGGTAGGAGCTGGTCCCATTCCAAATTAGATTTATCCTGAACTACTCTACAAGAAGAAACTTTGGACTTCGACGTTCTGCTCCACAGAAGACTGAAGAATCTCCCTTGTGGGCAAGGAGTGTCCACCCTGCAACTGCAGGCACCATCAAGCGTCCTAGCGGTTCTCCTTGTCGTCCTTCCTGCCGGAACCAGACTTCAGAGCCCGACGAGACCCGGAATCCCAGACCACTCCGACCTCTACCCACATCTGCGACCCGTGGGTGCGACGAGATACGTGGGACCGGCCATCTTGAAGAAACTGCACTTCGCTTCCAGCACGTCTTCTGAGGCATCCTCAAGTAAGTGCTTTGGGGATTGAGAAGCCCGAGCTCCGAGCAGCTCCTGCACCGAAGACCAGCCCTCCAGCATCCACGAGATCTGCGAGGGGCCCTTTTGCTTGACTGCTGCTCAACGCGTTGTCTCGTCACTTGCCGGCTGGCTAGTGGCCTCCTAGATGACGATCCTTGAAATCTACACTGCTGGTCTGGTTGCTCCAGAATGGCCCTTGCTCCCTTCCAAAAGAGGAGCACCCCGGACCCTCCTGGTCCGCACCAGACGCCGTTTCCACTCACCGCGTGGGTTGCCTTTGCCAAGGCCTGTTGACTCCAAATCTGGATCCGACACCGCCGACAGTGAGAGCCTGCGTGGGACAGCTCGTGCCTCCATCCTGGTTGTCGAAGACACCTCCTGGTCCACGTGGCTGCAGAGACAAGCGTCCACTCTTCACCTGATCGCGACGACAGCATCTGGTTCCCTCCTGGTTCCACACCCGTCACTGGCTAGTGACTTTGAACACTGTCCCCTCTGCTTTCAGGTCCTCATCTTCCTCGATCCACCCTTGGATCGCACCGGACATCTTCCTCCTGGTCGCCTGCAGCATCTTTCTTCAAGGCTCCATTGACTTCAACGCAGAAACCCGACACACTTTCACACCTATGCACCCGCAGCCCGTGGGTGAGGTAACGAGAGCATTTCGGTGCTCATAGGTAGAGTGACTCTCCTAGTGTCCAGGTATCCCGCCGTTTTAGTCGTAACTAGTAGGAACTGTCTTTTACTTACCTTTTCGTAATTTGTTCTGCCCATTGACTTTGTTCCACATCTCGCGTGTGAGTTCACACTCTGCACACCCGTCCCGTGGGCCTCCTGCTACTTGCCTCAGGTTAGGGTAGTGTAGCCCCAGCGATCCTACAGCCTCTGGGCATCCTCATTTCCTCTATCGATTTCCTTATACCATTTACTTAGTATATGGTTTGTCGTGCCCCTAGGGCACCAGTGTAATTTTGTGCAACTTATTGTATTTTTCTTAAGAGATTGTCATGTGCTTAGCCCTCTGATCTCATAAAGAGTTCAGAGGTGTTTGTTATAAATAAATATACTGTTTATTTTCATAACAACCTGTGTGGTGTCCTTTCATCCGGTATTCAAGGGGTTATATGTGGTAAAACAGCTGGCTTCACATGCCACAAGAGTTTAGCCTAAGACTGCTTTGTCCATGCTACCATTAGGATAGCTAGTCTATAAGGTTGACTTACAACCAATCACCATAAGGGTTGTTTGGACTGATACAAGGTGATCACTAGAACTAGTGAACATCATATATCAGGCCAACTTCTCACATTGGTGTGCAGCGGTTGGGATTTGAGCTTGCTGTTGTTTTTACCAAATATAATCTTGAGATATCATTTGAAAGATCACATAGGGTACCATAGGTACATATAACAAGCTTAGAAATACTCTGAGTTCTACTGAACCAGCTGTTGTAGTAGAAAGGGCCTAGCACACCCTGACTACAACTCTTAGCAAGGGATCAGTAGGAAAACCCATAGTGTAGGTAAGTGCATCACTTACACCTCACTAGAAAGCATGTCTGCCCATGGAGAGACCTCAGTGACTCCCCTAGTGGTTAGTGACCCTCCACAGGTCCTTTCCAGATATGCAGCACTCAGCTTCCAGGAGATGAGACAATTGTGTACCTCCAGGAAACTGAAACAGGGTTCTAACCCTACCACTCCTTGTCTGTTAGGTCTCTTAGAGACATATGATGCTAGAAGGGCTTCTAACCCAGGCCCCTCTGATCCTGCAGATGGGAGCCTGCCCCCCTTAGAAGGTGATCCAGGTGATCAAGACTCTAACCTACCTGAAATAGAGAATGTAGATAGTTGGGAAGAAGGGGATGCATCTGAGGATGAGGCAGAAAATGGCCAACCTTTAGTCAGCAGACTTGCTAGGGCCAACTTAGGCCTACATAGGGAAGGGTCTGGGGGAGCCCCAGACCTTACCTCTGGTAGGCCTAACTTTGGGATTAGAAGAGGTAGGTCTCACTCCAGAGACTCCAATAGATCTATTCACTCCCAGGGCTCTCGTGCATCTGCTCAGGGAAGAATGACTTCTCCTCAGAGGAGAGAGCATCAGGCAAAGATGAAGGCAGTTAATCTGAGGATCCAAAGGGAAGACCTTGCCCTTGCCAAAGAGAAACTTGCTTTTGCTAGAGAGCAACAATTGAGTGGGTTAACACCCACTGGTGGCAGCATTATCCCTAGAGATAAAGACAGGAGTTTTGATAATAGACACCTGAGTAAAATAGTGCCCTCCTATAAGAACGGAGATGACATCCACAAATGGATGACTGCTCTGGAGAGAGCCTGCAAAGTACAGCAGGTACCCCAGAGTCAGTGGGCAGCTATACTGTGGCTCTCCTTTGAAGGTAAAGGCAGAGATAAGCTCCTCACTGTTAGAGATGAGGATGCTAATGACTACCAAGTCCTGAAAAATGCACTGATTGATGGGTTTGGCTTAACAACTGAACAGTACAGGTTGATGTTCAGTGACACCCAGAAAACTCAGGCTCAGGATTGGACTGACTTTGTTGATTGTGCCACTAAGGCTTTGGAAGGCTGGTTACTGGGAAGTAAAGTTACTGATTACACAGGATTGTATAATCTTATTATGAGAGAGCAAATCTTAAATAATTGTCAGAACCAGTTGTTGCATCAGCACCTGATTGACTCAGATCTGACCTCTCCCCAAGAATTGGGAAAGAAGGCAGACAGATGGGTCAGAACCATGGTTAAGCAGGAGAACCAGAAGCAGGGTGGTGGCCAAAAGAAAGCAGACCAAAAGGGTAGCAACCAGAATCAACAAAATGACCAGAAGTCTTCAACAGGGCCCCAACAACCTAAGGAGGGTGGGCCCCAGAATTATTCCCAAAAGAAGAAGAATGACGGCCAAAAGAAACCATGGTGCCTGTACTGTAAAAGTAAGACTCACTGGTTTAGTGAGTGCACCAAGAAAGGCTCAGCTCCTGCCACTACTGCCCCTAAGGCACCTGTACCCCCTAGTCCAGTTAGTAGTGGTAGTGTACCCCCCAAGGCTATAGTTGGGTTAACCCTGGGAACTGAGGTGGGTTCTGACTTAGTCAGAATACCTACTCAGGCTGTTCTTGTCTGTAGTGGGGACATGGTTTTGACCCCTACTGTCAGCCCCAGTACACTGGGCAAGTACAGGCAAACGCCTTTAATCAATGGAAAAATGGCTCAGGCCTACAGGGACACATGTGCCAGTGTCACTATGGTGACACCAACCTTTGTGGACCCTGATCAGATCAGGCTAGGTTCAGACTACCTAGTGACCAATGCTAGCAACGTCACTACCAATCACAGTATGGCAGTTGTTAACTTCTACTGGGGAGGGGTAACTGGCCTCAAAAGGGTTGTAGTTAGTTCAGACCTCCCAGTAGATTGTCTCTTGGGCAATGATTAGGAATCCTCCATGTGGTCAGATGTGGAGTACAGGACTCATGTAGAAATATTAGGTCTCTCCTCACATGTCCTTGCTGTGACCAGGTCACAGGCCAAGAAATGCCCAGCTGAACAAGTGCTGGATCCTGGAACAATGGACCAGACACTATCCAAGAGGAAGAGCAGTAGGGTTAAGGCAGTGCCTTCCCCCCTGCCTCAGGTTGAGGATCAGCCCTCTCAGGAGGCTGACCCAAAGACCCCAGAAAGAACTGTCCTAGAAGAGCTTGAACCTGAACCTGTTGAGTTTCTTGGGACAGGGGGACCTTCCCAGGCAGACTTGAGGCAGGCACAGTTAGACTGTTCCTCCCTTGAACCCCTCAGACAGCAAGCTGCTGCTGAGGCTGCAGGGAATGCTACAGGTATCCACAAGGTGTACTGGGATGAAGGACTCCTACACTCTGAGGCAAGAGACCCCAAGCCTGGTGCTACCAGGAGGCTGGTCACCCCCTTGTCTCTTAGAGGTATCCTTCTTACCTTAGCCCATGAGATTCCCCTTGCAGGTCACTTAGGCCAGAACAAGACTTGGGACAGGCGTGTCCCTCACTTTCACTGGCCACACATGTCTGAGGACACCAAAGAGTTTTGTCGCTCATGTGTCACCTGTCAAGCCAGTGGCAAATCAGGTGGCACCACAAAGGCCCCCCTCGTACCACTACCTGTGGTGGGGGTGCCCTTTGAAAGAGTGGGGATAGACATTGTTGGACCAGTGGACCCCCCAACAGCATCTGGGCACAGATTTATACTGGTGGTAGTGGATCATGCCACCAGGTATCCAGAAGCTATTCCCCTTAGGACCACTACAGCTCCTGTTGTGGCCAGGGCCCTACTTGGAGTTTTCTCCAGAGTGAGGTTTCCTAAGGAGGTTGTCTCTGACAGGGGTGCAAACTTCATGTCAGGATACTTGTAGCGGTTATCCGGGGTGTGGGAGAAGGTAGTGTGCACTCAGTGAAGTTCAGACTGTGTAGTACCTGCAGCTCGCCACTGGAGGGAGCCTGGCGGTTGCGGAACTACAATCCCCAGAAGCCCCGTAGCCGAGGAGGCGGAAGTTTGGCAACAAAAGCCTTCCGCGGTCACCGGCTCGGGGCTTGTCAATCAGGACTGTGAGAGTGGTCGGACGTAGCCTCGTTTGTTCCCTGAATATCGAATTTGGTACTTAGTCTTCTCCAAGCAGCGGGAGCTGCTCCATTGAAGTTACGTTTCTGGAAACGCGAGTCCCCGCAGGCAGTAAGACGGGTGGCCTCGCGTTGTGTTTGAGTGGCGTTTGTGAGACCCGCGCAGGAGCGCGTTGTCGTCTCCGTCACTTTGTACTTTTCCTTGGGATCTTTTTGTGCTCCTGGCGTGCCGGTACCGGTACGCACTTATCCAAACTCCTTGCTGATTTTGTCTTTCCTTTTTTACCGTCCTTGCTGATTTTGCCTACCTGGGAGACTCCTGTTGATTTCTTTAGTATTTACTCTGACAATTCGAAAACCGCCGAGGAGGCGCGTACCAGTACCCAGGATTCCAATGTTCGTGTGTGGCTGCAATTGAAGGGATAGACACGCCTGTTCAACACCACAGTTAGTATTCGCCACTGTTGTTCATATGTATGACTATTCCAACTGTAGAGGGCTGGGCGTCTAATTGTTCGTTCTTGTTCTTCCCTCACCTGCAGAATCCCATCGCGGGCGTTACCAGACCGGCGAGGGAGTGGGTAGACGGCATTCTACGTCCTTTCAGAAGCCCCATTGAACAACCTTTTGTTATTTTCTCCACTTCCCTTTTCCCCGGGGGGCACAACGTACATAGCTGTGTGTTTCTTCACACTGTGTGTGGTGCGTCCTGGAGAGGAGGGGGGATATTCGTCTCTTCATCGCTCCTGCTGACATCTCTCAGAGGTTAGTGGTTTCTTGCCATTGACGTCGTGACAATACTTGACTGCAATGTGGAAGGAGTGTGGTGTAAATTACAAATTTACCACACCCTATCACCCACAGTGCAATGGGCTTGTGGAGAGATTCAACAAGACCCTAAAAGGGATGATAAAAGGGTTACTTGAAAAGCTTAGGCGAAGATGGGACATCCTTTCACCCTGCCTCCTGTTTGCTTACAGAGAGGTCCCACAGAAGGGGGTTGGCTACAGCCCTTTTGAGCTTCTGTTTGGGCATCCTGTAAGAGGACCCCTATGTCTGGTGAAGGAAGGATGGGAGTTACCTCTCAAAAAGCCTAAGCTTGACATAGTGGACTATGTACTTGGTCTCCGCTCCAGGATGGCAGAGTACATGGAGAAGGCATCCAAAAACCTTGAGGTGAGCCAACAACTTCAAAAAGCTTGTCATGACCAAAAGGCTGTCCTAACTGTTTACCAGCCAGGACAGAAGGTGTGGTTGTTGGAGCCAGTGCCCCCAGCAGCTCTCCAAGACAAATGGTCTGGACCCCATACTATCATTGAGCAAAAGGGAGAGGTCACCTACCTGGTCAAGTCAAGTCAAGTCAGAGAATTTATATAGCGCACTACATACCCAGAGGGTCTCAAGGCGCTTAGAAAGGGGAGGAGGATTACTTGTCAAATATCCACGTTTTAAGTTGCTTTCTGAATGCTAGGTGGTTCTGGGTAAGGCGAAGGTAAGCGGGGAGTGAGTTCCATGTTTTAGCAGCCAGGTATGAGAAGGATCTGCCTCCCATGGTGGTCTTGTTGATGCGAGGTACCGTGGCGAGGGCTTGGCTGGAAGAGCGTAGTTGGCGGGAGGGGGTGTAGAAGGACAGTCGTGAGTTGAGGCATTCTGGTCCGATGTCGTAGAGTGATTTGTGTGCGTGGGTTAGCAGTCGGAAAGTGATTCTCTTATTGACGGGTAGCCAATGGAGGTCTTTAAGGTGACCAGAGATGTGTTCGTTGCGTGGGATGTCTAATATGATCCTGGCTGAGGCGTTTTGGATTCGTTGGAGTTTCTTCTGGAGTATAGCGGTAGTGCCTGCGTAGAGGGTGTTTCCGTAGTCCAGTCGGCTCGTGACCAGAGCATGGGTGACTGTTTTCCTTGTTTCGGTGGGGATCCAGCGAAATGTTTTTCTGAGCATGCGAAGAATGTTGAAGCAGGAAGAGGATACGGCGCTGACTTGTCTGTTCATTGATAGTGAAGAATCCAGGATGACGCCTAGGTTCCGTGCGTGGTCTGTCGGGATGGGTGCTTTTCCGAGGGCTTCCGGCCACCAGGAGTCGTCCCATGCAGAGGGGGATGTACCTAAGATGAGGACTTCTGTTTTATCTGAGTTCAGTTTCAGACGGCTTTGTTTCATCCATTCGGCAACTTCTTTCATTCCTTCGTGTAGGTTAGTTTTGGCGGTGCTGGGGTCATTGGTGAGAGAAAGGATTAGTTGAGTGTCATCCGCGTAAGAGATGATGTTGAGGTTGTGTTGGCGGGCGATGGCCGCGAGGGGGCTCATGTATACGTTGAAGAGGGTGGGGCTGAGTGAGGATCCTTGTGGTACGCCACAGATGACTTCAGTGGCCTCGGACTTGAATGGTGGGAGGCGGACTCTCTGGGTTCTTCCGGAGAGGAACGAGGTGATCCATTCAAGTGCTTTTCCTTGGATTCCGATGTTATTGAGGCGTTGTAAAAGGGTGCTGTGGCAGACTGTATCGAATGCTGCAGAGAGGTCAAGGAGGATGAGGGCGACTGTGTCTCCATTGTCCAGTAGAGTTTGAATGTCGTCTGTTGCTGCGATGAGGGCGGTCTCAGTGCTGTGTTTTGCTCGGAAGCCGGATTGTGAGGAGTCGAGGGATTTGTTGGCTTCGAGGAAGGCGGCGAGCTGGTTGTTGACAGCTTTCTCGATGACTTTGGCCGGGAATGGAAGGAGCGAGATGGGGCGGTAATTTTTGAGTTCGGTGGGGTCCGCTGTGGGTTTTTTCAGAAGGGCGGTGAGTTCAGCGTGTTTCCAGTCTTCCGGGAAGGTGGCGGAGTTGAAGGAGCAGTTGATGACGTCTCGGAGGTGAGGTGCTATGACGGAGTCTGCTTTGTTGAAGATGTGGTGAGGACATGGGTCTGTGGGGGATCCTGAGTGGATGGAATTCATCAGGCGGATTGTGTCCTCAGTGGAGATTGGGTTCCAGTCGTTAAGGGTGTTCACGGGGGGAGAATGTTCAGCAAATGGTAGGGTGGGTTGGTTTCCGGGTTGGTTGTCGAAGCTGTTGTGGATGTCTGCAATCTTGTTGTGGAAGAATGAGGCTAGGGAGTCGCAGAGGGCTTGAGAGGGGGTGATGTCGTTGGAGTTGGCCGAGGGATTGGAAAATTCCTTGACGATGTTGAAAAGTTCCTTGCTGTTGTGGGCGTTGTTGTCAAGTCGATCCTTGAATGCTGTCTTCTTGGCCTTTCGGATTAGTTGGTGGTGCGTGCGGGTGGCGTTTTTGAAGGCGTCCTTGGTGCTAGTGGTTGGGTGGACCTTGGAACTCCCGGGAGCCCCCACAGGGTGCTTCATGTAAACAGGCTCAAGGCATTTGTCGACAGGGAGGACATGGGCTTGCTCATGGCCACAGATGAGGGACAGGAGGAAGAGAGTGACCCTCTCCCAGATCTGCTCACTCAGAACCCTGATGATGGGTCAGTAGATGGCGTGGTCTTTTCTGACAGCCTCTCTGAGCATAAACAAAAGGATTGCAAACAGGTTCATAAATCCTTTAGACAAATGTTCTCACTGACACCCAGTCAGACAAACTGATGCACCCATGAGGTGGACACTGGTGACAGTCCGCCTGTTAAGAGTAAAATCTACAGGCAACCTGACCACGTCAGGGACTGCATAAAGAAAGAAGTACAAAAGATGTTGGAATTGGGAGTCACTGAACCCTCAGAGAGCCCTTGGGCTAGTCCTGTAGTTCTAGTGCCAAAACCTCACACCCAGGATGGTAAGAGAGAGATGAGGTTTTGTGTACACTACAGGGGTCTCAATGCTGTCACTAAGACAGATGCCCATCCTGGCTTCTGCCACATTCTTGAGTACATTTGACCTAACAGCTGGTTATTGGCAAATCAGGTTAGCTGAGGATGCCAAGGCCAAAACAGCTTTTTCTACCCCAGGAGGTCATTACCAGTTTGTGGTGATGCCCTTTGGTTTGAAAAATGCACCTGCCACTTTTCAAAGGTTGGTGAACCAAGTTCTCACTGGGTTGGATGACTTTTGTGCAGCATATCTAGATGATATTGCTGTCTTCAGCTCCACCTGGGAGGATCACCTGATCCACCTGAGGAACGTTTTGGAGGCCCTGCAGAAGGCAGGCCTCACTATCAAGGCCACCAAGTGCCAGATAGGGCAGAGTCAGGTTGTGTACCTGGGCCACCTTGTAGGTGGAGGCCAGGTTGAACCCTTGGAGAGCAAGATACAGGCCATAAAGGACTGGGCTCCTCCAACCACCCAGACACAGGTCAGAGCTTTCTTGGGCCTGTCTGGTTACTATAGGAAGTTTGTCAAAAATTATGGGTCCATTGTGATACCACTTAATGACTTGACAAGCAAGAAAATGCCAAAGAAAGTTCAGTGGACAGTTAGCTGTCAAAAGGCATTCAATGACCTGAAGCAGGCCATGTGTACTGCACCTATTCTCAAGAGTCCTGACTACTCCAAAACCTTCATTTTCCAAACAGATGCTTCTGAGTTGGGTGTGGGAGCTGTTCTATCTCAACTGAATATTGATGGTCATGACCAGCCCATTGCTTTTATAAGTAGAAGGCTGACCCCTAGAGAGAAACGTTGGTCAGCTATTGAGAGGGAGGCCTTTGCTGTGGTTTGGGCCCTGGAGAAGTTGAGGCCATACTTGTTTGGAACTCACTTCAAGATTCAGACCGACCATAAGCCCCTCTTGTGGCTAAATCAAATGAAGGGTGAAAACCCCAAACTTCTTAGGTGGTCCATTTCCCTACAGGGGATGGACTTTACAGTGGAGCACAGACCAGGGACTGACCATGGCAATGCAGATGGTCTCTCCAAGTATTTCCACTTAGAACAGGAAGACTCACCTGGTCAAGGTTCGTTTAATGTCCCTAAGTCTGGGGGGGGGGGGTTATGTAGGAGAGTAGGGTCTGCAATCCTATGGTCACCCCAGATGTTTGCTTTTTGCTTCACTGGTTTACGACTTTCCCTAGCTGTGGGCCTGCTAATCAGACCTACAACCTAGCTGTTCTCTCTCTAAATTGACATCCATGTACTTTAGGTGCATTTACCAATTGGTATTGGGACACCTTATCAGCCCCTGTACAGTGTACCTTATTTACCCAGGGCATAGGTGAACCCAAGGCCTACCAGGGGCTGAAGCATGTATTATGCCACCCCTGGCTGGCCATCTAAACAGACACAACTGGCTGGTAAGACAGCTGGGGCAAGGCGGTGTAACCACCCTTTGCTATAGATATAGTATACCTATATCTAACCCTAAGATGGACACATATATTCCTATCAGTCACTTCTATGGCAGGCCTTATCAATCCTGAAGGCAGAGTGCTCAGAATTATGTGAGATGATGCTCTAGCATGAGCTGAGCCTGTATGCAGCTTGCGGAACCAAGTCCTTATAGCTGTTCCATGATAACGCTATACCATATACTCTTAAGTGCATTATAATCCTCGCGGTTGAATGCTAACTTTGGTATAGCATTATCAAAACATGTCGAGTAAGGTATCATACAAATTGGAATACTACCCCATCGCCAGTTCTGGCGACGGCGGTAGCATTCCACCCTTTTAGAGGGACACAACATGTATGTAACTGTGAACCCCGGTTAAAGTTAAACGAAGCCTCAGCATCACAAAATGGATGCTGCCACCACAGACACAAGTCTGACCTCCTGCTGCTGGGAGTCCTTCCAGCGAGGGAGGCCTGGACAAAGGGTTTCCTGCCTTGGGAGGTGCTAGCACAACCCCAGACAGGATTTTGTGTATTGAGGTAGGGAGGGCTGAAAGGAATGAGACATGCCTGGGGCACACAAGCTGTCCCTGTGCATACACCGGTTCAAACCAGTTGCTGGGGCACTCCAGCCCCAGCTCTGGCGTGAAACCGGACAAAGGATAGGGGGTGTAACCACCCCCCTTCCTGGTCCCACCCATGGGAGGGACCTAGTCAGCAGTACAGCCCCCATTTAGCAGGATAAAGGTAGGAGCTGGTCTCATTCCAAATTAGATTTATCCTGAACTACTCTACAAGAAGAAACTCTGGACTTCGACGTTCTGCTCCAAAGAAGACTGAAGAATCTCCCTTGTGGGCAAGGAGTGTCCACCCTGCAACTGCAGGCACCATCAAGCGTCCTAGCGGTTCTCTTTGTCGTCCTTCCTGCCGGAACCAGACTTCAGAGCCCACGAGACCCGGACTCCCAGACCTCTCCGACCTCTACCCACATCTGCAGCACAGCTGAGACCCGTGGGTGCGACGAGACACGTGGGACCAGCCATCTTGAAGAAACTGCACTTCCCTTTCAGCACGACTTCTGAGGCATCCTCAAGTAAGTGCTTTGGGGATTGAGAAGCCCCAGCTCCGAGCAGCTCCTGCACCAAAGACCAGCCCTCCAGCATCCACGAGATCTGCGAGGGGCCCTTTTGCTTGACTACTGCTCGACGCGTTGTCTGGTCACCTGCCGGCTGGCTAGTGGCCTCCTAGACGACGATCCTTGAAATCTACACTGCTGGTCTGGTTGCTCCAGACTGGCCCTTACTCCCTTCCAAAAGAGGAGCACCCCGGACCCTCCTGGTCCGCAGCAGACGCCGTTTCCACTCACCGCATGGGTTGCCTTTGCCAAGGCCTGTTGACTCCAAATCCGGCTCCGACACCGCCGACAGCGAGAGCCTGCGCGGGACAGCTCGTGCCTCTATCCTGGTTGTCGAAGACACCTCCTGGTCCACGTGGCTGCAGAGACAAGCGTCCACTCTTCACCTGATCGCGACGACAGCATCTGGTTCCCTCCTGGTTCCACACCCGTCACTGGCTAGTGACTTTGAACACTGTCTCCCCTGCTTTCAGGTACTCATCTTCCTCGATCCACCCTTGGATTGCACCGGACATCTTCCTCCTGGTCGCCTGCAGCATCTTTCTTCAAGGCTCCATTGACTTCAACGCAGAAACTCAACACACTTTCACACCTATGCACCCGCAGCCCGTGGGTGAGGTAACGAGAGCATTTCGGTGCTCATAGGTAGAGTGACTCTCCTAGTGTGCAGGTATCCAGTCGTTTTAGTCGTAACTCGTAGGAACTGTCTTTTACTTATCTTTTCGTAATTTGTTCTGCCCATTCACTTTGTTCCGCATCTCGCGTGTGAGTTCACACTCTGCACACGAGTCCCGTGGGCCTCCTGCTACTTACCTCAGGTTAGGGTAGTGTAGTCCCAGCGATCCTACAGCCTCTGGGCATCCTCATTTCCTCTATCGATTTCCTTATACCATTTACTTAGTATATGGTTTGTCGTGCCCCTAGGGCACCAGTGTAATTTTGTGCAACTTATCGTATTTTTCTTAAGAGATTGTCATGTGCTTAGCCCTCTGATCTCATAAAGAGTTCAGAGGTGTTTGTTATAAATAAATATACTGTTTATTTTCATAACAACCTGTGTGGAGTCCTTTCATCCAGTATTCAAGGGGTTATATGTGGTAAAACAGCTGGCTTCACATGCCACAAGAGTTTAGTCTAAGACTGCTTTGTCCATCCTACCATTAGGATAGCTGGTCTATAAGGTTGACTTACAACCAATCACCATAAGGGTTGTTTGGACTGATACAAGGTGATCACTAGAACTAGTGAACATCATATATCAGGCCAACTTCTCACACAGGGCCAGCATATATCTGACCACATCCTGGGGGGCTCTCCCTGGAACTTGCTTCCAGCTCTCCTTCACCAAACTGAAAGGCTCTCTCTCAGGGTGCCCATACAGAAGCTCAAAGGGACTAAAGCCAACCCTCCTTCTGCAGTACCTTTCTGTAGGTGAACAAAAGGCATGGCAGGAGGGCACCCCACTTCCGCCTCATGGGCTCTGGTAGAACCATAATCATGTTTATACTTTCTATGAGATTGTAGAGGACCTGCAAGGAACCGCAACACATCTCTGACCAAAAGTAACACTAAACTGATTACATGCTCTGTAATATCTAACAAAAAGTTTATAACATCACACTTGAAATTCCATGGCATGTGGACACACTAGTAACCTCCTTGTTTGTAACACCAGGACCATCATATCCAACAACAGCAATAAAAGAAACCCAACAGATAGCATCCATCAGATGATTTATACAACTAAGGGAATAGGACAGTCTCCACAACATCTTGAACTGTGATCCACCTGGACAGGGGGAAGGATGTTATGCTACGTTGTACCCACTGTCAGATCGTGGACAAGGGCACACAAACTACAGCTATACCCAGAACTGGCAAACCCCTCAGCAGGTGAAAGCAGCATTCAGTTGTAGAGCCGTGCAATGCCCATACCGATTCATTTCACCAAACTGCCAACCTGTGGCACAGCCAACAACCACACCATACAAATACCAAGGATCTTCAAGACTTGTGCTAGTTGTGCTTGTGCGCTGCCAGACATCTGGCACTAGACCGTGCTTAGGCACTGATGATGAGATGAGTGTTAAATTTCGATTTCTGTACAGCCAAGGGGTTTGTGCAGTGATCTGAAGTCCGAAATATGCTGAAAATACAGCACACTCTCAATTTTCACCTGACAGGCCAAGCCTACAAATATGGATTGGTGGCAAAAGGGCGAAAAGCACTGACTCTACCTCTAAGGATCACTTCAGAGTACAAAGTTCGGCATGGGCACCTGGGAAACGCCTCATCCCACGACCCAGTATTTACTCTATGTGATAAATAGCCCCCTCCCTTGAGTCACACTCACAATCAGCCCATTTGAGTGACAGAGCTAATTTAAATTGTATTTGAACACACCTTCCAAACATTAGGAAACATTGAAGACGCCTAAAGATTTGAAAAAAACATGTCTCTCTAAAGAGTTTAGAATATCCCTCAGATGCAGACAACTTTCGTACTTAAAAAATAAAAACAGTAAAAATAAAGACTATAGTAATAGAAAAATAAATTCAGTAGATATATGCACCAACACTTTTCGAAACTGAAGGGTGAGTATAGAAGTAATGCCCACGGGCCACAGCTGCAGTTGGCCTTTAAGCCTGTGATTTAACCAGAAGCCACTGGAGCCCAGCTCTGTAATTACCACGCTGACACCTTCACCACCCCGCCATACGTTCTATAAATGATCATTAATGCTGATAATGTCTGACCAGTGTCCTTGCATACACACAGACATTTGAAATACCTTTGGGCTTTTATAAAATAATTATATTAAACCCTCTGAGCTGCCATGCTATTTCCAGCTAATTTCCAGAACGGCTAATCTAATCTCACATCCTGCTGATTAATGCTTTGCAGCAAGTAGCCTCTTGCTCAAGGGTGGACTGAGAACGCAAACCAGGCCAGCACTTTATTTCAATACAAGGCCCACATTGCAAGCACACGCAGTGAGACCAACTCTTTACATGAGGATTTTGGAGGACTGCTCCTCCACCCAAAAATAAGAAGAAACGTTGAAACAAATAAGAGTAAAACCATGCATTCTGTCCAAAACACTGGTTATAAAGAAATACATTTCACAGGCTGGAAGAACTAATGCTTTAATTACTTAGCAGTAATTGCATTACTCCGAGTACGTTTTCACCTTAATTAATTACTTAATGAGGCGCGGCGCCTCATTAAGTAAATCATTCGGGGGAAACGTAACGAGGAGGTGATGAAATATTCTAGTCCCCAAGTATATAATTCACCGCAGCATGTATTCCTCCATAGGGCATCCAGGTGGGCAGCCATAATTCCTAAATCGCCATCCCACTGACTATTATCCTCAATGACTCGGTATGGAATGCACTACCTCTAGGCCAGGATCCATTATTCCCAATGTGTCCAAACGTCCCCATTATCTTAAAGTGCTGCAGACAGAGGGTCCAATTCACATAGGTTTTCCTACGACTTACTCCTGTAGTACTCATAGCTTTGTAATCAATTACAGTGGTAAATCAGTGTGTATAGATCTTACACTACCAGTTCTTTACGGTAAGGTCTGCAATGCCCCAGGGTGTAGAGCACTATACTCAGGAAAATATCTGAGTCTCGGACTGACCTTTGGCCTCTGACCTCTGGGTACTGTGGGACTTCTTCCAGGTCGAGCTCAGCCTGCCCTGCACTTATACCCAGAGCCCTTGGATTTATGGGAGTCTGCCGCTGCTGCATCTTCCACAAACAATTAAACAATTAAAGATGTCCCTCAGAAAAATGTTTCTAGCTCCAATGGATCAAAAGATACTAAAAACGCGGCCACGCAGCTGCTGATCGGCTTTCTGTGCCTGATTGTTGTTTTTAAGTATTGATTTAAGTGTTAATTCAATACTAATGGGGTAAAACGTATGCCCAGACAAAGAAAACATTTTTAAAATGGCAACATAATGAAATAATATGCTCACAAAATCATCCGCATAACCCCGCATGATTTGTTGTTTCTTGCTGCATAATTTAGCCATCACTGTCACATAATTTGGTCCTCCCCTCTGACACTACTTCACAATGCTTCTGCTCAAAACACATGCACTTCACAGTCAGCAGCACAATGTCACAGGTCTACCTGTGAGGCCGTCCTGCTTTCTGTCTACTCGCAGATTAAAGGTAAAGTTCACCAGAGGCAACATAGACAAAGGGCCTCTAGACAAAGGACCTCGGGTCTGTGCAGTGCCTAGAGGTGCAGGGCTCAGGGTGCCCAGAGTCAGAGCTGGGCTTTCATTAGTACATTTCATTTCAGGAGCAACTCTTTCGATTTCTTAGCCTTTTATGCTTCTCCATTTTAATTGGTGTACTCTTCTAATACGGAGCTCACGCTGCCAGTGCAGTACAGTGAGGTAAGTAAAACTCACCAGGATGTTAACCTGGGGTATGCAGGTTACATGCATATCCCTGCGTTGGGTACTTTGACTCATTGCTCCAATTCTCTACGATTGGAACCCGTGACATATACTTTTACTCCTAAGTGTCTGAAGTAGGTGTATTAACCCAGTGAGCTTTCCTATGTGGAGTACAGTCTGCGACCTCAAGGATAAGGACGTCATTTCAATAGGGCTACGTTTTCTGCGCAGTTTTCTGAATGGGATAATAACCTGTGATCTGAACGCTGCACAGATCACTTCTGCTCTGCTTTCCCTGCTAATTTGCTAGCTCGCCCAGCTTCTAGTTCAGGGTCACACAGTTTGGTCAAGCAGGGAAGCTGGGATTGAATATGGTATGAGTACAAAACATTAAAAGGGATTTAAATTTGATTTAAATGAATAGCCCCACATGTTCATGCCATGGGTGAGCCAAGATGTGCAACAACTAGATACCTCTGACACCATCAATTAGACAAGCAACTCATTGCCCATACGATTTTTTAATTACCGTTGGGATATATGCATTTATATTTTTTCTTTTTTCTTATTCAATTAGCAAAACAACCGTACCCATCATTGGGCATATTCAACCCAATTATTCTCAATATGTACAGTTAAACAAAGCAATGTGTTCAGTGATTATGTACAGTGAGAAAAGCTTAAACATATAGTGCTTTATACATTCAAAACTTGTGCGTCAAACAAAGAAAATCAAACAAAGACAAATTCTTCAAAGGTACATATATAGATATGAACTTTGCGTTCAAAAATAGTCCTATTTAATTCTAGGCAAGGGCAAGGGCAAGGGCAGATTGCTACTTTCTACTGTCCTCAAGGTATTAGTGCTCTTTCTCGCCAGGGGGGAGGTCAGGGAAGTTTCTCAGAACACAAGAGAAGGACAGACCCTAAGTTTGGGGCTAGTTTAGTCCAATTTGGGATCTTCATTCATTCAAAAGATCTTTATCTCAGCATTGCGCCATAAAAGAAAACAGTAGTTAAAAAACATTATGACATTATAACAGTATAAATTAATCGTGAAGGAAGCAATTACAGCAGAATTAACGACACATAAGGGTTAACAGGTTACGTAGGTATCAGACGTCATTTAAAAGAAATTAAAACAATAAATAGTATCATCTGACATTTAAGAACATACAAAAAGACGCGTTGTACCAAGAGCTAAGAATACAGGGTTAAGCTCGTTCGATCAATAGCCTGCGCTTAAACCACATAGCAGCCAAGAATTTTGACACGGCAAATACTGGGATCTACTTTCTACTCGGTTCGCCCAAGGGCCTCTCTCAGAATGGGCCAACGCGTTTCGACCTTCTAAATGGCACTTCTTTTTGTGAAGGTCTTCATCAGGGAAGACGGATGTTCAAAACAGGACTTGTGTACCGTGATGCTTTGCATGTGGCCACATGGAATCCAAATTATGGAGTCCTGGTACTTCTTGACTGTGGTGTGAGCTCATTTCTTCGTTGTTCTCGGCAGTCCGTTTCTTTCAGCCTGGGAGGGGCGGCATGCTCCCTCCAGTTGCCTCAGGTGGTCGTGGAACTAGCGCTGATTCTTCCAAGCGGACTGGGTGAGCCAAGAGGCACTTCCATCTGAGGCAGCATTGTGTTAAGAGAGTCCAGACGGTTCCATGTTAAAATATCGATGAAAAAAATATAGATGTAAAAATATCTATAACAAAAATATTGCCTCCCTATACTTAAAAAGGTAAGTACAGTAATATCGACTCAATAATATTGATGTAAAAAATATACATGTAAAAAATATCGACTTCCTAAAATAACATAACTTAATTTAAATGAATTAAGTATTAATATTATTATTAGCAAAATAAATTAATTTTAATATATATTTTAACTAATTATAACAAATAAACAACATTTAATTAATATAAACACAAAAAAGTGTACATATACATATATTTACTTAAATACATTTTATTAACTATTATCTATATTTAATTTATAAACTTTATTAATTATATAAAAATAAAATAAAAACATATATAAATAATTAAAAATAAATACAAATATTTAATATATTCTATATTTAATTAACACATTAAACTATTACAAAAAAATACATACATTTAAGAACAAAATAAAAACATTAATAGTTAAAACATTAAATAGCGGAAGGGTAAACATTACTATTCCCACTCCAGTGAGTGCAAGAGTAGGGAAAGCGCTGGATAGTGTAGGGGTAAAAATTACTATTCCCACTCCAGAGAGTACAACAGTAGGGAAAGTGCTGGATAGTGTAGGGGTAAAAATTACTATTCCCACTCCAGTGAGTGCAAGAGTAGGGAAAGGGCTGGATAGCGTAGGGGTAAAAATTACTATTCCCAGTCCAGAGAGTGCGACAGTAGGGAAAGCGCTGGATAGCGTAGGGGTAAAAATGACTATTCCCACTCCAATGAGTGCAAGAGTAGGGAAAGCGCTGGATAGCGTAGGAGTAAAAATTACTATTGCCACTCCAGAGAGTGCAAAAGTAGGGAAAGCGCTGGATAGCGTAGGGATAAAATGTACTATTCCCACTCCAGTGAGTGCAACAGTAGGGAAAGCGCTGGATAGTGTAGGGGTAAAAATTACTATTCCCACTCCAGAGAGTGCAACAGTAGGGAAAGCGCTGGATAGCGTAGGGGTAAAATGTACTACTCCCACTCCAGTGAGTGCAACAGTAGGGAAAGCGCTGGATAGCGTACAGGTAAAAATTACTATTCCCACTCCAGTGAGAGCAACAGTAGGGAAAGTGCTGGATAGTGTAAGGGTAGAAATTACTATTCCCACTCCAGTGAGTGAAACAGTAGGGAAAGCGCTGGATAGCATACAGGTAAAATGTACTATTCCCACTCCAAGGAGTGCAACAGTAGGGAAAGTGCAGGATCCCAAAACAATAAAAAATAAAAATAACAACATTTACAATAAATGTAATTTCTAATTTTAACATAATTAATATATAAATATAAATATATTATTATTAACAAAGATTAAAAAATAATTATTTAGCACTATAAAATCCACAACAAATACCTACAATTAATTGCACAATTACATTTAATATTTACTAATTAATTAATGAAAATTAATTTATTATTATTAATTAATTAAACAATTAATTACTTACCAGCTTTCACACCATTTACACATATAAACACCACAACACTCACCTAAAATTAATTACACAATTACAATTAATAATTACCAATTAATTAGTTAAAATTATTGTTTTATTATTTAATTAACCAATAATTACTTACCAGCTTTCACACCATTTACACAAATATACACCACAACACAAATTAATTACACAATTACAATTAATAATTACTAAATAATTAATAGAAATTAATTTTAAACTATTTAATAATTAATCAATAGAAAATTAATTACTTACCACCCTTCTCACCATATACATATATAAACACCACAACACACACCTAAAATAAATTAAACAACTAACATACTTAATTATTAATTAACTAATTGAAATAATTAACAACTAATTATTAGACTATAATTAATTAATAAATTAACACATTAATCATTAATTAATTGAAATTAATTAACAACTAATTATTAAACTATAATTAATTAATAAATTAACACATTAATTAATCAATTAAGTTTACATAATTAAATTACTTCCCACCCTATTCCCCTATAAACCCACAACCCGCTACGGAACTAATAATGCAAAATAAAACTTAAAGTAAATTAATAAGTAGAACAATTCTAAAACATAATAAAATGACAAACAATTCTTATTAAAAACACTAAAATACATAACATTATTAAAAAATCAATATTTTAGTAAACTATATTTTTGTAAACGATATTTATTACAACAATATTTTTGTAATCGATATTACTTACCTGTCAGTCGATATTCTTGTCATCTATATTTTTGTAGTCGATATTTCTTCACAACGATATTTCTGCTGCGATATTTTTGTTACACGATATTTCCTTATCGATAGTCCTGCTCTGCACCGTCCAGACATCATGTGATTGTACTCCCTCTCTTTATTGCATCCACCACACACAGCACAGCCTCTTCTGGGGACGCAACCAACCACCTGGTCCCTGGTTGTCCAGGACACTCCACAATTCCATATGATGCCCCCCCAAGACTGTGTAGTTTACTTCAGAGTTAAAGGGGCTGCGACAGGTTACAGCACATCTTCCACCCAAAGATGTAATAACTAGTAAAATGTTATAACAAAAGGAACGTTAAAGTAACGGAAGTATAACAGACATTTTTGGCTATTAGAAGG
This sequence comes from Lissotriton helveticus, assembly GCF_964261635.1. Taxonomy (NCBI): domain Eukaryota; kingdom Metazoa; phylum Chordata; class Amphibia; order Caudata; family Salamandridae; genus Lissotriton; species Lissotriton helveticus. The sequence goes on along the minus strand of NC_136063.1, from coordinate 292,205,593 downwards.
CACCATTTAAGTTAATTAAAAGTACAGACAAATGCTGTATGTGAAAGCAGTAGTTACGGCCAACATCCCTAATTTACGGATGGTCCGAGTAAATTACGAACAGGTGGTCTCCCTGTAACCAACTGTAACATCTCACAAGGATGGAAGCAACAGTAGATTGCACATAAAGCTCCCTATCAGGTACATTACTCTTGTGTCATATCTGACCTGTGGAGCCTGGCTATACTTGTAGTGTTTGTGAGAAATGGGGTTGTTAGTTGACTGGAGTGTGAGACCTGGTCAAGCAGCAACCACGATCCTTGTCAGGGTGAGGCACAAGCCAACCCTAAATAAACCTGTGCTCAACCCTCTGATAGCTTTTTTCCCCCCAGAGTTTTATATAGCGCGAACTTGACCTGAAGTTATCAGGTATCAGAGTGCTTTACATGAGCACCAGTTGCATACAGACAGACACATTCATTTTTTTGTTAGACACAGTGAGATTAAGTGATTTGGCCAGAATCACAGGATGTTGAGCATCGTTGCGAGACTCGAACCCAGATCCTCAGAATCGAGGTTGACTGATCTAGCCATTAAGCCACATCCTCTTCCCCAGCTTTGCACAGGCCAGTCAGGCTAAACTTAGAGGCAATATGTAAATTATTTGTGCAACACCTCAAACAGTAATAAAGTGAAAACACCACAGAAAAAGTTTCCCACACCAAGTTCGAAAAATAGAACTTTCTTTAATAAATAAACAAGACCGAAATGACAAAAATCCAGTCAGTGGAACCAGAGATATTACATTTTAAAGGTTTTAGTGAAATAGCACCAAAAAGCACAAAACTGTGTATATCTGTCTGCACAAGACCGTTATAAAGTCACAAGTTCAGGCCGACCGCGATAAAACACAGGCCGGCTACAGGGACCCAGTTAGGCCCGCGTAATACAGTACTGTACATCCTGGTTTGCGGAGTACTGCAAGGATCCACGTCGAAGATGTACCGTGCAGCTGAGGCAATGTATCAGTTCCGAGATTCAGCAAGCCTGAGTTGTTGTCGAGGTTCCCGTCAATGAGAGATGCAAGGCCTGTGCCATCGCACAGTGGTGTTTCGGAAGGCAAAATGAGCTGTGGTGGCGATGTGAGTCTAAGCAACGTGTCCAATCCATGCAGCAGCAGAGATGTGTCAGTTCTGCCCACACAGCAGAGAAGATGCATCGGTTCCTCTGGATCCACAGAGGCTGGCAGAGCACCTTAAGGCCACTTCCAAGGGTCCAGGCCTGTGGTGCCACCACTTGGCAAGGTGGACTCACCGATTGCAAAGTCCAGGTGCAGAAGCAAGGTTTTTGGAAGCCTGTTGTGTCCCGGAGGCTTCAGATCAGGAGGCCAGCCCTCTTGCCCTTGGAGTCACTCTGGGTACTGGGTTCAAGAGATGCAGGTCCAGTACTTCTCACTCAGGCAATAGGGCAGCAGTTGCTTCGGCGCACCAGTCCGGCAGAGTGGCAGTCACCACTCGCAATCAGCCCAATGACAACAGTTAGGTTTTTAACCCTTGCCTAAAACACATCTCCACCTGGATAGAGTGAAGAGAATATGGAAATGTGTTCCAAGATTTACTTGCCAATATTGAGAAGGGCTGTCCTCCAGATCTAGCCAAACAGAACTTCTGAAACCTTCCCAGAAGCACTGTGGCAGAGTGGAGGGCTCTGGGAGGAGTGAAAGGGGAATCCTCATAATCAAGTACAAAGGGCCCTTATTATAGAAGGCGCGGTGGACGATGGTCAGCGCTTTGAACAGAATTCTCTTCCCAATGGGGAGCCAATGCAGTTCCCTAAGATGGACAGAGACCGATTCCCTTCTAGATAATCAGAGAATGAGACGCGTCACCTCATTTTGTACCACCTGGAGTTTCCTGATTTTATATTCTGGAACCCCAAGATATGAAGGTTCGAGTACTCCAGCCTAGCGATTATTAGGACACGGACAACGGTTCTGCATGTATCTAATGGTACAAAGTAATTACATGATAAGAAGTCATAAATATATAGCAAAAGTAAATTTTGCCTTTGAAACTCTCTTCTTTAATCCCCATTGAGAAACTTATTCCTAACCCCCGGATCAGATTTGGGAGTGTTCCCTCTTGATTCCCACATTCGATACAAAGGTAATCCTTCCCTTGACAGGAGTGCATCACCAATCATAACCAAGATGGAGATGGGTCTATTAGAAGTTTGTAACGATGCACAAACTAACGAATGTGTAAGTGTTCCCCTACTCGTACAGGTATCCCAGGCTTCCCACCTCTGGAACACCCACAACAGACTCCTGGTAGGAGATTTTCTCACAAATAGTATCAGACAATAGTGGTGTGAAGTGAAGTGTAAGCAAAGCCATATACGTGAAAAAATTGAAGCGAAGAGTGAAGACAGATGGACACCTAGGTTCAATTCAGGTGCACTGACTTACCTCTGAATTGATCACACACAGCCTCACAGACACATTCCTCCATACTCCTGCAAACATGATTTCGCGCAGCTTTCTTGCCACGTGGTGCAGAGTGACACCTTCAATCCGTCCTGCCATCCAGTCAACAGCACGTGGCATCTGGTACTTGTAGTTTGCAAAGTGTATTTGTAGCTCTGGGCTTACAGGCCGAAGAAGACAAATGGCTGCAACCCAAAACGTCGCTATTGACAAAAGGTGTCACACAGGCTGTGGTGTCGCGCGACAGCTTCGTGTCACAGCAAAATATTTGCATTGCTTGTTTTTTGGCCGTTTTCGCAGCTAAAGTCAATACATTTCACCGCAAACCTCGTGGTTTCTTCCTACCTAGCCAAGATTTCCAATTACACATTTTCCGTGGCCTTTCCACGAGAGATAGGTGTAGTGCCGATTTGCCTCCGTTTCTACAAGTAACACACCTGAAAGCAATAGTTAGAAAAGGAAAAACGCGCCACCTGCCGCCTGCGCCTTCCCTCCTTGGTGACATGCACTCGGTTAACTATTTATGGCATTTTTCTGAAAATACGCTGAAATGGGAGGCCGATATGAAAACGTCGTGATCTCTGAAAATCCATTTTTATTGACGATTTTCGAGCAGTTTATTGGCCTATGAAATTTTGAATGCAAGCTATAAGGCTTTGGGATATTAATATATGTTTATTGTGTTTCGGCATGGCGTTTTACTCACCGACAGGCCTTGTCTGGCATTGAATTCCCCAACGCAATGACTGAAATAACCTCTTCCGCAGACGCTTTGCTCGTATTTACTACCTGCAGGTTGCCACGGTAACCGAGGCTGGATGATCCGTGGAGCCGGCCTTCAGTAAATCCCGGTCCCAGGGGCCGCTTGATTCAGTGCTAATTAAAAAGTTTGTTGAACCTGGGATGAAAGGCCTGTCTGCCGCTCTGCCAGAGTCGAGCATCCTTCTTTACAATATGCAGGTGCGTAACCCAGGTAATACTAGAGCGGGCGCAGCTTAGAGGTCCTCAGGTGGCCTTTTTTTTCAGCAGAAATAAGATGTATTTATTTTTTATTATTTCAATTTTTCTCCAATTAAACATACGCTATAGGCATTTTATTTTTAATGCCACATGTTCGTAGTGGAAGAATTCCGCTAGGTATTCGAGTCCTCATAGTAACATATCTTTATTGCTGTAGGGGCTCGAGCCGTGCTGCAGCGCCTCCAAAAATAGCCTTGCAGGTGTTACGAAGGGGAATGACCAATAAAGAGGCCTTGAATTTTGTGTTTTTTTCTTGTCCCATTTGCTTTCTCAAGACAAAAGTCAAATATCGGGCAATGTCTTCTGACAAATTGCTGCTGATGTGATTTTAATTAACTTGAAAATTAGTGTTTACTTTTTATCGGAGTGTCAAATGTGAGGGTATTGTGAAATGCAAAGGAAATTACAATCCTGCGGGGGTACGGGGAGTGAATGCCCAGTGGCGGCTTCTCCGCTAAGGCAGAGGAGCGTCGCCTCACTACTATTTCAGCAGAGCTAAAAAGAAAACGAAAATTATAATAACAGGACGTAGTTATCATTTTCTTTTTCTATGCATGAGTCGGGCGGGGCTGGCCTTGTGACACCAAAGCAGGGGAAGAGTTTTTTGCACTCCGAGTCCTCTAAGTGCACATGACAGTTTGTCCGGCCCTACCAACATGCGCACTTGGCATATTCTCCATTGGGCTGTGTTGCACACCCTGTGGAGAACATGACCAGCCTCCCCAGGCACTGCCCGAGAGTCCAAACAGGATGCTCAGACCAATCACGATGCTGCTCCTGCAGCGTTGTGATTGGCTGGGAGAGCCCAAAAGCCTGAGTGCTTTCTGTGCTGTACAAAACCAGAAGAGGACAGAGGAGAGGTGGCGGTGGCGGTGGCGCTGCAGAGAAGGTAAGTTTATTTATTTTTATATGATGTTAATCCACCCCCGCACCTCACCACACCTTTCCCAAGCGAGCCGCCACTGGGGAGTGTGAAAGGAGAGGCTCTGGGACACGCTTCTCCAATAAACAGCTTGTGAGCTACTGGTGGCACTCCAGCTACCTCGAAGTATTTCTCCTGTGTGCAGGCCAGCCTACTATATTAGCAACTTCTGGTTGAATTAATACATGTATACAAAAAATTGAAAAATATGTATTCATGACAAAAATGTGTGTGTTTTCAGAATTCATTACCCTGATGTTTGGAGAAAAATGCTTGAATTTCAACAAAGTATTTAAATCTGAAATGTGAGTGAGTAATAAATAATGGGGCATTGAGGATAACTTTTACTAATATTATTATTAGTGCCAGGGCATTACAGCTGTGACTGTTATGAGCGCGCATGCGATGTCTCTCCGAGACATCTTTTAATCTGCATAGTGAGAGTAATCCCGCCTGCTTTTTGCCTGCTGCTTCCAATTAGCTTAGTCACGATTTCCAGCCTCTCTATTGGTTGTTGGTCCAATGCATCCCTTCCGTTTTTATCGGAAGCAGCACCGACCAACAACAGTTTCATTGCACTGCAGCTATTGTTTTGTCATGTTTAGGGACTCCTTGTTTTTAATGTTGCGTTAGGTCCGTTGCTGCTTCTACCCTCCAACCACCCTTCTGCCAGAAATGTAGCATCCCGGTTTGTTTTGATTGTGTCACAAGCTCTCTCGCCAAGGACCACCACATCACCACCCGCTCTTTATTGCAGACACCAGCGGTTTCCTCCTCTTCCCATTAGACGGCTGTACCCCCTGGGCGGCAAAAACAGCCTGCCACTCTCACTTCACTCTCCGCTGCGCACATGCCTTTTATCTACACAGGTGCGTGGTTGATTTTAGCATGGCACACTAATAAAAAGTAACAAAACAACAATAGTATGCGTGTACGTTTTATCGACACAGGTGCACGGTTTATTTAAGTATGGCACAATGATGAAAAGTAAAAAAACAACAATAGTGTGTGTGCACGTTTTATTGTACAATGTACATGCATTGTGCATTAATATATATATATATACATAATTCCATACTGCCTCTAATGCTGTTTATAGATTTTGAAATAAGCTTTGGTCAATGATGCTCAATTTTCTGACCTAGGACAGATGGAGGGCTGGGTAGCCCTTGTTGGCATTCGGGATGCTGCCCTACTGATTACCGCCAATGCCAGCAGTGTTGTGCCCCTCACAGCTGTTTATGTTGCCGGCTGTGTGCCCTACAGGTGATGCCAGTTCCCAGGTCGGTGCTGATAACAGAGTGGGCATCGTCTGCCGGGACACCTCCATTTATGCGGCCAGGTTGGCATCCAGTTTCTCGCAGGCATGTGCAGTGCATAATGAGGCTGTCACATGAGGAGTGGGCTCACACCCACAGCCGTGGTGGTTGGTGATGTTTTGTGTATGTGCGCGCAGTGGTACGAAGTCAAACATCCCTGGCAATCTACAGTGCATTACAATGCATGTCAGTGAATCTAGCTGTCTTGGTCGATCCAGGGATTCTAAAGCCATCAGTGAATAAGAATTTCCAAATGTTAGTCCTGGTGTCATCCTCTGCTGCCAATCATCATATTAAATGGGTGTGCTACCACAGCGAATCTCAATCACAGCTAGTCACACTGGAACACAATTAATCCCATCTTTAAATAGTAATTCAACGGCCAAAATCATCCAGGGAAACATCCACTGTCACATTTATTCCTAGCCACAGTAGTCTCAAATAATCTCTGAATGTCTATCACAGCCTCTGAGCTATTTGCATAGTAAATGACAATGCCTTTTATTTATGTATCAATTTTCAAAACAGATAAATAAAAAGCATTGTCATTTACAACACCAATAGCTCAAAATCTCGCAATTGCGAGACCTATTGCATTGCAAATGCTTGTTTACATTGCTGCTGACAAACGTGCCTGATGTACGGATGTAACAAAGCTACAGTGTCTCAACTGGAAATCATCAAGGAGGACAATTATAGAGATAATATAAATCACTCGAAGAAGGTGGAGAATAAAGGAAGGGAGTCCACAAAAGGGTTTCGTAGGGTATAGAGTAATATTTGTAAGTAGTTGTAACAGCACTAAAGTACAATTTTATATACAGTAACCATAACACACAAGTGTGCACTGAATGTGCTAGTGACGGTAAATGGCACAGTGACACGGGTGAGAAAACAGCGTGAGCTGCAAAAGAATAATGAAAGCAAGTAATTGTGTGATCAATAATACAATGTAGATATGTACAAAGGAAGTATTCTGATTCAGGCTGAATTGTTTGACCACAACAACGCCACCGTTTTTTGCTGGGTAGTCAACGGCGTTTCAACCTGTTCAATTCCAGGTCATCATCAGGACAATGGTTACTAGATTCAGAGTAGTGCTATGGTATCAAGGTACCCGGATCTGGTTACGTAGTTTAAGGTGATTCAGGCCGGGGTCCGATGGTTCCAGGGGCAAGCACACTTGGATGCGGAGGGGAAAGGCTATCCAGGACTGCAGTGATCCAATCTGGGGGCAAGCGGGAAGATAGCCACTGTCAAGCCGGATCAGATCAGTGCAATCCTGGATAGCCTTAGCCAGGTCCCAGTACCTTGATACCAAACCTCTCGGAACTTTGATTTCCCTTGCCGGAGCATACACAGCGGGTGCTCCGTGACCCCCTACCTTGCAGGAGCCTTATGGCTCCCCTTGATGTCTAGATTTTTTGTGGTACCACCAATTCAGCACTACTCTGAATCTAGTAACCATTGTCCTGATGATAACCTGGAATTGAACAGGTCGAAACGCCGTCGACTACCCAGTGAAAAACGGTGGCGGTGTTATGGTCAAACAATTCGAGTACTGATTTTATTAGGAGATGTATGGCAACACAGAATAGTAGGACATTTGTTGTTACCTATTGGATTTATCAGCATTTGTGGCTTCCAAACATAAGCCACTTTGCAAGAAAGACATTTTACAGAATGGCCTTTTAATCACATGCTAGTATGAGTACTGGCAAATTCAGTGGTGTACAAATAACCACTGTTGCTAAACACAGTAGTTTGTGTACATTTCAGAAATACATAGGTTTCCTTCATATCCATTTTTAATTCATTATATTGTATCATATGAATTGCTGTTTAGGTAGCCAATAATGAAAAATCATTATAAGGAGCAGTTGAGTTGGCTCTGGGCATCGCCTATTTTTGCAGAACCTAAAAATCCTGTGACCGAAGCGGCTAGCGTATGTAATTGAATATTGCTTCTGCTAATCTGCCATACTGACAAACCATTACAAATCAAAACATTGTCACAGATGGCTGCCTTTTCCTATTCATTTTTTTTATTTCAACAGTTTATTGTTTTGGGAAAACCTTGGATGGTCTACATAAACAAGTTGAATTCAGAATTGTGTCTACTTTTCAGAAAGGTATAGCTTTCAGATATCAATCAAGGGTTCTACATCTGTTTCCATTACAAACTGAACGTAGGTTGAAACCTCAGAAATTTGGAAAGATTGACTCTTAGAAAAATGCGAAAATTGGGGTAAAAAAAGTTTTTAGATACAACTCTGCTTGTTCCTGAAAGTCGGGAAGATGGTGATCTTAGTGCAGCAAATCTTTTGTTGAGGCTATTTTTAGAAAAAAATGGTTTCTTGCACAGCATTTCTTTCATCATTTGTTCCCACAAAACCAAAATTCAGCTGTATTTTGGTTATTTTCCCTGTGCCCTTGAGAGGACATCACATTTCACACAATGTGGGAAGCTGTGGAATTTAGGACATAGCTCAGCCACCACCGACAATCACCTACAAAACCCTGACATTTCTGAAAACTTGACACCTGGTGTAGGTCAGCGTGGTGTGACGCGTGTAGCTCATAAAGTTTTCATACCCAGAAGCCATTGAAAATCTTAAACTTAGGCTAAAACACATACTTTCCTCATATTTTTGAGAGGGTGAGTACCACAATCTGAAGAGATCCACACATTTCTTACCATCCAGCATTCACATACACATCTCCTGATTAAAAAACACCTACCCCATTAGGGTGGGTGGGCCCAGCACATGACATGAAATGCCACAAAATGCAACATGGACAGATCAAATTGTTTCATTCAAAACCAAAACTTTTTTTGCAATGCAGGTAACTGTGGATTTTGGGCCTGGGCTTGGACCCCACCAAGGGAAACACATCAAACCCAGCCATTTCTGCACACTAAACACCTGAGGGAGTCCAGGGTGGTGTGCCTTGCATGGATCCCATGACATTGTATTACCCAATGTCCTGCAAACCTCAACCTTTGTCTAAAGTCATGCATTTTCCTTGCATTTCGGAGATAGAAACTGCCAAAGTCTGCACGCGTAACCCAAGTCACAGCACAAGGATGGAGTTTGTAAATTATATTTTCAAGTTGTGAAGCAAGGACGGTCTAGATTTGTGAGCATTACAAATGTTCAACCTGACATATTTGGACTAAATTAGGTGCTGCTGATTTTCCTGATTTATAAACTGCACTGTTTCACGCATGGACATTGATTCACCAAAATGCCTGGGGCAGTGGAAGTGATCACACAAGTCGTCTGACCCGATGACATCACAGGAAGTGATGTCATATGACCTTTGACCTCCTGTCATTATCTCCTCAGCTGCTTGTTTCTCAACCATCTGCCTTTTTTTTATCTTCTCTCACCTCCTGTCTCCTCATTTCAACTATATCTTATATTATTGCATGTCTTTCCCACTTTCACCTGATATTCTCATCTGTTTTGTCCATTTTTCACCTCTCTTTCACCTGTTTCACATATAATCACTCATATTATCTTTTGTTTGTCTGTTTCAATATAACCTCCATATCTCTCACCTTTCCTCCTCCATGCCTCTTATTCAGCCGTTTTCTTACCTGTACCTGTCTTCTTATCACCATTTTGTTTTCTCTCTCTAAACTATATAGGCTCTCTGTCTCTGTTCACCTTCATCACTACTCTCTTTATCACACCTCTCTTACTGTCACACCCCTTCTTAACGGTCTTCCCCTCTCTCTGATTCTTGACTATCTCTTTGTTACCGGTGTCTAGCTCCTATTGCTCTCACATGTTCACTCTATTTCTCTCACACCTTTCAACCATCTACTTTATCCCTTTATCTGTCTCTCTCTCACATACGCCTCTTGCGACCTCTCCACGTATCTCTGTGGCGTCCTCATCATGCTCGTCCTTTCCTTATTTTCCCTTTATTTCCCCTCTTAGTCTTTCCCTTCTGCCCCTCTTTTGCATCTCTATCTCTCCTGTATTTTATATTTCTTACTCCCTTCATATGCTCAAGGGTGGCAGGAGTCACCAGACTCGTTTTTACTGGGGTCTGCTTCAACTGTTTAAAAAAGTATCCTATTGTTTTGCATGTTTGTTACTTTGCTTAGATCTGGTTCCTGTTGTCCTGCTGAGAGTTTGTATCCCTTTTCATGCACAATATATAATTGAGAGGTGCAGAAAGTAAACAAGGCCTTGTATGACTTCTGTTCACAAGAGGCAAGTTAGGGGTCTGAATGACCCATAAATGATGTGTATGAGAAGTCTATAACCTTTGTAGATTTCAGCCAGGTGCTCTGGAATTTCAAAATGGAAGTGGAGAGGAAATAATAGGGCATATTTTCAAGCCTTATCGCCACCAGAACGTCACTTTTTTTGACGAAATGGCGTAGCGCCATTTCCCATATTTACAAAGTGGCGTTAAGCCACTTAATGTAGCTTAACGCCACCTTGTATATATGCCCCTTGCTGCTGCAGTCCTCCGTGGCAAAGGGCATGCATTGGGTGTTGTTGAGGGCGTCCCACTGCAACAGCTATTGCTTTTTGACGCTGCTCCAGATTTACAAGGCTGAGGCAGTGCCAAAAACAGCACCATTCTAACGCCATGGATTATCAGGTGTTAGAATGACGATACAAAGAGAAATGATTAATTTCTCCTCATATTTTGCTCTTTCCAGGTGGGCTGCATGATGCAGCGCACATAAAAAGAGCAAATCGCCATGAATGATTGTTTATGTGCAGGAAGGTGTGCAGCGCAGGCACCCTTGCAACATGGCTGCAGGGTGTCTGCGCTGGGGGAAACACAGGGGTGCGCCATATTCTTGTGAAAACGGCGCATCCCGCATTTTAAAAATATCAGAGCGAGCTGCTGCTGAATTTGGGGCAGCTCCATGTTCCACATTTTTTTTGTAAATATACGCCAATATGTAATGCACAGAATGAATATTGATAACCCCCGTAGCAGAACATCCCATAATGTTACAGAATTAGCTTTCCTTTTAGTTTATGAAAATACATTTGCGCATCTCACCCGAGCACTTCACGCGTGGTAACTTCACTATTCTCATATCAAATATACCATCAGCATAAATGAACATAATAACCATTTGCCCTACGCACAGTAAACAAATAATATAATAATATATGAATTGCTTCCCTCAGCCAATTACAGCTCCAGTACTTTGGACAACATGCAGGCCACAGATCTGAAACTGGCAGGGCCAATTCAACCTGCCATCCTTTCGAGGTCATACAAAAGGACAGCACTAGGAGGCGGAGAAAAGACACCTTTTATGGGCGCTCTGATACTCTGGTGAGTTTGGGCAGTATATAGGATTTGTTATTATTATAATTTAATAACAGTTATTGATAAACATAATCAAATATGGAAAATATACACAAGGGAAAGCACACAGAAGTAATAGAAAGAAAATATCCTACACCGGCTCTCTATGCACAGAATATTGTCTAGCAGGCAGGAAAATATTATTATATTAATCATGCAAACCAATCTTGGCTGAGATTGGCTTGTAAATTGTGGCTCTCTGCTTGTAATTCTTCTTTTTTTCAGAATCATTCCGAAGGAACATTATTCCATAATAAATATCCCTCATGTCAGGTTTTCTCATTATCCTTCTCGGTTTCCTTTTTCGTAAACACATCAATAATAAAGCGGCCTATTAACCTCATATTACAAAGGTGTATTAATGGAGTTGACCTAGTTCCTCGTTTCTCAATTTGTGAAAGTGGCAGATAAATATGCGTGGCTGAAACAAAGAAAGGTGTTTTCTGCACTGAGCTGTTCTACGAAGAAAGGACAACGGGTTTCAGGTTAGTAGTTTGTCATTTGATTTTTGCTGGCTTGCTATGAGCACACAATTCTGGCTTTTCTACTAGGTGTGCTGTGTTTGCACTCCACAGATGCAACTATGGAGTGTATGATTTTCAGCTGAAGGACAGCGTGGAAGGCCAGAGAAGGACGGGAATGTTGCATGAGAGGGGCCTCTTTGTCGATCCTGAGACTCGTGGACTGAGGTTGGATGATTGACCCGGCCCTAAAAAGACATTTTCATTTGTTTGAGGAGGAACTGGAGCAACATTTTCTCTGGAGGCACCTTTACACATGTATTACATAGAGTAAGCCATATCCGACCTTAAATCACCTTTACCCACCAAATCCCGTAACCTAAATTTTATTCATGGTTTTTAGCGTTCACCACATATGGGGCTAGATGTAGGTAATTTAAATTTACCGATTCGAAAATACCGAATTTTACAGATTCGGTATTTTCGAATCGGTAAATGCTATGTAGATAAAAAATCGGTAAAAATGACCGAATAGTTAAGATTCGGTAATTACCGACTCGGTAATTGCCATTCATTCCTATGGGCCTAGAGGTAAGTACCGATTCGGTAAAATAGGGAAAGAGTCAAAGGTGGCAGGGTGTCACTTTGACACCCTGTTGCACCCCTGAATCGTGCTTGTGTGCACATGAGGCACAAATACATGCCCTAAGGGCATGTATGTCTGTCACATGGCACAGGTGTAAATGCACAGATTTGCATTTACAGAGGTATTCGTTATTTACCACCAACTAGTTGGTGGTAAATAACGAATCCTGTAAGCACAGAAGCACTCTTCAAAGTGCTTCCTACATTTCATTTACCGATTCGGTAAATACCGAATCGGTAAATGATGATTCGGTAAATACCGAATCGGTATTTACCGAAACGGTAAATTTGACACCTATATAAGAAAAGCCTATTACAGGTCGGTAACGGCCGATTTCGGCCATTACCGACCGGTAATGACCTTCCTACATCTGGCCCATGATGTTTAATTCAATTTAGCTGTCCTCTATTAGCCTCACTTCAATTCATCATGTTCCCTACCTAGCTAATCGGCTCACAGGAGTGATTTCCTGTCTCATCCATCCATATCAAAGTGGGTTTGTGCCTGGTCGAGCCACCTGACACAATATACGCAGAGTTCACTATGCCATAGAGCTGAGCAGTAGATTACCCGGTCACCAGGACCTGTTCATAGTAGATTTACAAAAAGCATTTGACTCAGGGGACTGTGGCTACTTGTTCACGCTCTTGATTCGATCTGGCTTTCGAACAAATTTTTTCAGCTCTGTGCGCTTGCTCTATACCAACCTTAGGGCGAGAGTACAGGTTCAGGGGCCCATGTGGGACAGGTTTCATATAGAAGGGGGCAATCATTAAGATTGCCCCCTTTTCACACTGGTGTTTGCCTTGGCAATCTAGCCTTTTGCAGCATGGGTGCGCATGGATGCTCTGTTACACAGCCTACAGTGGTCTCCGGAGGTTAGCAATAGGATATCCCGCTACACTGACAATGACCTGTTGTTAATAATATGAAAAAGTGATTGCTATGCCACAATATTCGCACATCCCAAGACGTTCACAATTAGGGAAACATTGCGTAGAGCAGAAGCCTTTGGCATTTACCGCCTGCCACCTAGAGTGATATAGCCAACCTGATAATTATTTCAGATCAGCAAACTTCTGAGAAAAAAGTACCGAAGCACATAAAGAAGTCTAGTAGTCAGAACGTATAGACAGTAACAAAGTACTCAAAAGTTCACAAATGTGTTCGTCGTATTTACTCTCCACCAAAGTGTTCCACATTTCTTGCAGATAAGGCATGACATCCACTAAAGAACAGCAGCAGACACGTGTTTCACCACAGAAACTTTTTCAAGACAGAATAGAACAAATTGTGCCCCATCGCACACTGGCGTTGCAGAAAGGTCCCTCTCACCGCAATCTCTAAATAGGTCCTATTAGGTTCAAGCCAGTGAGTTATGAAGAACCCAAAATTGTCTTTGTCTAAAGGCGATCAGACTTCAATATTAGCACAGAAGAGTGGACGAATATTTCTTCAAAGATACCACCTGGTAACGGAATGAAGAGTGTCTTGCAATGCTGCAAGTAACACAAGCATTGGCATAGCCAATAGGTCTTGCTTTTGGGACCTTATAATTTATTTATTTATTTATTTATTTATTTAATGTTTTCTATAGCGCGAACATGACCCAGTGTAGGGTATCAGAGCGCTTTACAGTAGCGTATCATCAAAAAGAGTACATTAGTGGAAAAACCAGAACATAAGAGGACAAAACCAGTCATTACAGAATCACACTTCAGTATAGCATATCAACATATATACAGTCACTATTTGAGTGACCAAGGCACATCTAACTAACAGGATCATCTTTGTACCAACATTGGATAGCGGAGCACTGAATGCAAGTGAGCAATTTATATATAAGTGATCAAATTATAGACAAGCTGTCGTCCAATCAGTCCTATGGGAGAAATTTGCTCATATAGAATGATTTTGCTTCCTTTTTGAAGGTTGCGATGGATGTGATTCTTCTAATGTTTGGTGGGAGTGCATTCCAAATTCTTGGTGCTGCTCCTGAGAATGCTCGGTCATAAGTCTTTTTCTTGCGGAAGCGAGCCGGTTTCAGAAGTAAGTCTGTTTTGCTCCTAGAGGGTCGGTTAACTCCGGAAAGAGTAAGTTTTTGAGCCAGGTAACCTGGAGTATTGTGATGGATTGCATTATGGGTGATGCATGCCAACTTGAAATGAATTCTTGCTTCGAAAGGCAACCAGTTTAGCATTTTCAAGTGAAGGGAGATATGGTCGAATTTTTTGGAACCCGCAATCAGCCTTGTGGCTGCATTAAGACAGGCTTTCAATGGGGCTGTTGTGATTTTGGGGAGCCCTGCCAGGGTAGTGCATCCATATTCAATCCTTGAAATGACCAGTGCTTGAACTGCAGTTTTAAGGTCTGTTTTGTTCAGGAAGGGTTTAAGTTTTCGCAAGTAACTTAAATGGAATCTGGCGTTTTTTGCCATTGTATTGATATGTGTTGACATGTTCAGGTTTTTATCTAGAGTAATTCCCAGTGATTTGGTAGAGTCGACAATCTTTGGAGTACAATTTAGAGCAGTGATAAGGTTGATCCATTCTGTTGTTTTTAATTTGCTTTTCTGCGGTGAAATAAGTAGGAATTCAGTTTTCTGAGGGTTTAGTTTCAGATGATTCTTGGTTAACCATTGGAGGGTTCTTGATAGTGCATGGTTCATTGTCTTTATCTCTTCTGTTGATACAACCTTGATGTACAACTGAGTATCATCTGCAGACATGTGGAAAGCAATATTTGCTTTTTGTAATATTTCCGTGAGTGGTTCAACGTATAGATTAAAGAGCGCTGGCGAAAGTGTTGATCCCTGTGGAACTCCGATTGTATTATTGGTCGGGCCAGAAAGGGTTTGGTTGACAATGAATTTTTGGGATCTGTTCTCAAGAAAGGAGCTGAACCAGTTGAGTACTGCACCCTCTAGGCCCATTCGGTTTTCCAATCTATCTAGGATTTTGGCATGGTTCACCGTGTCGAACGCCGACGACAGGTCCAGTAAGATTAAGAGGCAGGTTTCATTGTGGTCAAGAGCCAGCAATGCGTCATCTACTATGTGCAAAATTGCAGTTTCTGTGCTGTGGTTTGGACGGAAGCCCGATTGGCAAAAATTTAGCAGGTTGAATTCGGAAATGTGTAGACTCAATTGTTGTTGGACACATTTTTCCAATACTTTGGCTAACATGGGAATGTTAGTTACAGGTCTGAAATTGTTTGGCACAGAGGGGTTCTCTGTTGGTTTTTTTAACAGAGGAGTGACTTGTCCTGTTTTAAGGCAGGCCGGGATTTGTCCTTGTGATAGTGAGGCATTTATGATCTCCGTCCAAACTGGGATTAACAGGTGGTTAAAGGTGGACCAACATTTTGCTGGTAGGGGATCGTTATATTGGTTGTTAGGTTTAGTGGTCGACATGATCTTTGCAATGTCTAATTCACTGACCGCTTTAAAACCTGACCATCTTGCATTGTTTTTAGGTTTCGTTAATTCTTGTTGAACCAGTTCTTCGTCATCCATATCCTTCCTACTTTCCATGTCTTCGGCTGCTTTTTTTAGTTCCCTCTCCAAATCGTTAGCTTTATTTGTAAAGAAGACTGAGAAATCTTCACTATTTAGACTTTTTGTAGTAATAGATGGTGCTACTTTAGCTGATTTGTTAGATTGTTCTTTGAGTCATTTAGTTATGCAGGACAATATCCTTGGTGCATCAACATCCACTGTTGCATGGCTAAACACTTATCAGGTCCCAAAGGCAAGACCTATTGGCTATGCCAATACTTGTTTTTCCTGGCGGCCAACCAAAGCCTAAGGAGGGGGAAACTAGACAGATGTAAGTATCAACCCGAACCTACAATGGAACCTTTCTAGTGCTGGCCCAACCTCAAAAGGAGAGAAGGGAGAGGGGTGAAGAATCTGCCAAAGATGGATTATACAGCATAAAAAGAGTTATCAGGCACATGGGATACTTCTTCCCCAGACACCTAATCTTAAGAAATTGTCTCAAAGCAATACCCAACAGGCGGCACTATGAGGTGCCAATCAGACAAGAAAATCATGCAAAACTGGCCAGGCAAATGAGTTACTGCTTCTCTCCTGAGAAGCCAGACAGTTGTCCTTGGCAAACACATGCCCCGTAGTTCCCGAGTCAGCCTTCACATGTTTAGCTGTTCGAATCGTTGTCTTTTTACTGAGCGAGCAGAACATTAAGACCGGTCAAGGGGCATTGCAGGGAGAGTTTTGAGACTGTCTGTGGCAGACTGAAATACTGAGGTAAGTTTGTAAGGAATAAGGGTCGGTGTCCAGGGTGATTAGCTCCATTTGGGGACAAGTTGTCTACACGATTTACAGCAGGCTGCCAGAAACAGATGAGAAAAGAATATGGAATCTGTATTGCACCAACACGGCTCTGAAGCTAAATGGAGCTAAAAATTACACACATCGATTAAAAAGCGTGTGTTGAAAATACATGCTTTGATCAGAAACATTAACATTTAATTTCCATTAGGAGAAAAGACTTTTTAATATTAGAAATTATAATGTTTTCTAAGGATATAGATTTAAATAAAACTTTGTATTGCCCTTAAAGGGAAAAATATTTCTAATCTGATTTTCTGGATGCAAATGTTACGATATTCTTAACACCAGCCACTGCAAAGGTCCACCTACTGGTGCTGACACATGGGCTTCTAAGGTCTAGTGGGGCTTTCTAAGGTCTAGCATGGGAATATGCTCCTTCAGGAGAGTCGTCTGGGGGACTGGTCATGAAGGCTCCCTGGTTCCAAATTCGACAACTCTGGCCATAGTGCCACATCCTCTCTTCCACTGAACATCATACTGCCCCACTGAGAAAAACTCACACTGCCTTCAGCTAAAACCCAATTGTGCCCCACTATAAACACCAGGATGCGACTTAATTCAAATTATGCATTTGATAAGAGTAATATGCTGCCTGAAAAAAAAAGTAAAAGCAAACACTCATAGGGAGTGCAAGATTAAGTAAAGCATGTGAAATGTAAGCAGAAACAACATGGTTACCTTAACGATCTCTCACTCACTATTCAGAAATCGGCGAGTGGTTTTCACCTGAAAAGTTAAGGACATGACTACAGGGACCTTAAGGGAGCCATTTCAATGTCCATTGCTTATATCCTTAATAAACGTAAACAGTATGGTTTAAAAAGACCACATCCATAAATACAGAGGTACACATTTTGTTTTCCAATCCACCCATCAACCAAGTATTGAAATACATCTAGGAATGGTGCACTTCCCCACCTGGGGACAACAATGCTGTTCAAAGAAAGACAAGAAAAGAAAAGTACGCTTCACTGCAAAGTCTGTAAACTGAGACTGATGTGTTTGGATGTGAATAAAACCAATCTGGCCACTTTGCAACCACTCTGTCTTGCTTAATTTAGTTATGTATTTATTTTTCATATTTAAAACCTTTTATTTCTCTCCATCCTGAGGCTGCACTTTGGAATAGAAAAATGTCAGAAAAAGGGCATTTCCTGTAAGTGTTTTTCTTTTTTGGATCCGTTTCACAGGGAAGCAACTAAATGAAAGACGGAAAGAGAGGTTGTGAACCGTTACTTCAAGTCACAGTTTTCAGTAAGTGAGGAGCAAGACAGAAAGAGAGGGGATAATAGGAAGAGAGGGGTGGGGGGGGGGTCAGCTGCCAGCACAGAAAAGAAGAGGACATTGTATGTGTCTTCTCTGGGCAGTAAGGAAGAGACAGAGTCCTTTTTCTACTCTGCCCGTCCCCGATCGTCCACAAAAGCAAGCCTAGCCTTATCTGAATAGCTTTGCTATTTCTGCCGTCCTGGGACACAGTTTTGAAAATAAACCCTGGGGACACAACCTCGTAGGCGGCAGTCGGTATGGGAGATCTGGAATGCAGATACGACGTGTCTCCTGAAGATAAAACTAAAACAGTGGATTCCCTTAGCGACTGGTTCACGCGAGCGTGCAACCACGCTCACACATGTTGCCCCCTGGCCCCCTCAGAAGTATTCTCGAGCCTCATTGCACAGCCTTAAGAAAAGAGGTAGAAGGAGAGGCATAGCGAGCATTGGAGAGGCAGAGCGAGGCACGCGTGCTTGTGCGCGTAGCCACAAGCTCTAGGTCGCCACAAGCAAAAGCGTGTGGTAGCATTTTCTGGAGCCACACACTAAAAGTCTCACAGAGCAACGCATGCGCTGGCTCAGCGAGACCTAAAAACACTAAGGAGTCAAAGTAGTGCAAGAAGTCAGTATTGGCCTTAGTAAGCCTGTGTGAAGTTCTTCTGCGTGGGTTGTCCAGTATCTACTCATCTAAAATTTAATATTTTTGCTAGTATCAAAAAACCCTCTGGTCCGCAGCAAACCCCTAAAGCTTGAACATAATTTTTAGATCTGTGCTTGAAAATCTATTCCTGGATGAAGAAAAGCACTTCATGTGCTGGTACAGTAGAATATTGGCCATTACATAAAAGTTTTGGCCATAAAAGACTTGCTAAAAGCCACACCAAACATTATTTTAACATTCTTGGAGAATCCAGCATCAGCTAACTTACAAGGCATCTACAATGGTCCAGCATTTTTGCAGCCTCCAAGCTTTTTGCAATTTTTTCAAATTGCAAATTTCCTGCAAAAGAGTCGGAGTAAATGCAGTGCCCCAAATTCCAAACAAACCTTATGCAAAATACAAATAAAATGTATACACCATGGTGTTTGACTGTTTTTAGGTCTGCTTAAAAAATAAATACATATATATATATACAATATACTTATTTAAACATGCTTTCAGCCATCGTTCTTTGGTATGTTGGCGTGTCATTCACATTCTGCTTACGTCCACTACACCATCCAGCATTTGGGCAGGGGGTCAGCCCACAGCATGTACTGGATAACTTCACTGTGAGTGACTGATTTTGCTCTTTCACAAGGAGCACATCCGCACACAAGTTAGTTCCCTTCTATGCCAACGTTTCGTTTTTATTTTTTACTTTGATGTTACCTTTGTGTTAAAGTCTGATGTGACAGCAGGAGGCTTTACCAGATGCGATCACAAGCTACATTCCACACGTTATTAGTTCCTTTCTCCTGCCACCTCTTATCTCCACATCCCAATTGTGTGAAGTTTTTTCCACTAACCTGAGCAGTGCGTGTGCCATATGTCTCCTTTTATTTGATTTTGTATTGAATGGTTTAATTAACTGTCAATAAATAGTATATTATTGTCAGTCGTGTGTGGCCCGAGCATAAGTGTGCTGCCTGAGATCTGAACGGATCCATGCAGAACCTTTCCATGGTCGTGGTGTGACTCCAGAGACAGAACTTCACCTGCTGCACGGGAAGCCTGCAGCACATTACACCTGCAAGCAGAGACTGGGCTTCAGATCTCCTGTGAGCTATGGATCAGTCAGCCTTTATTACTGTTTACCAGTCCAATTAAGAAGGTTAGTGATTTTCTGTATGATAATATTACTTTATCAGGAAGCAGATAAGCAGCTATCACTGGCCTACATTCGGAAGGCTGGGCTCCAACTGTCACTGCCTCCAGTGTCCTCGTGCGCAGCGCGACTCTGTTAGTTTTCAACTCCTGCTCTCATTGGGTAAAACCAACTTAATCCTTAAATCCGGGGATGCAGGGGCCAGGGATGGGGCGCACTGGTGCTAGAGACCGTGCAGACTCCAGAACACCAGGGGCTGAAAGTAGCACCCCCTAGAAGGGCCCATGGTTGTGATAACAGTAAAAGAAGAGCCAGTCTGACCCTCAGATGGGATAGCAAATAGTCAGCATGCGGCTGGCTATACCTTAAAATGAGCACCAGCATGCTCCTCGTGCACAGAGCAGAGCCCTCATCAATAGAGTCAGCACTAGTCTCAACGTTAACTTTTTATTTTAATGAAATGTTTTGCACCTCTGGTCTAGGTTGTCTCTCTCCCCAGCAGCTCCGCTGTGCCGTCACCTGCTCCTCAGACTTGTCAGACCTCCAACCTCCTCCTGGGAGATTCGAGGCTGATGCCCACCCTCTGGTACCTACGACTGCCTGCCTGCATTCAACCCGTAATTTATTTTATTCTTTTACTGTCTTTGCTGTCTCAGCCACTGTTCTGCCTTCAGCCTGTAATTATTTTGTGTTGTTTGCTATCCTTGCTGCCTCCGCCACTGTTCAGTGATTCAGTGTTCAGTGGTTTGTTGCCTGATCCCGCCGTTGCTGCCCCTGTGGCCACTCCCTCCCGGACAACCCTCGCTCCCACCTCCCAGCCTGTCGTCCCTCGCCCATTTAATGGCACTCACAACGGGCACGCTAAAGGCAAGCAGATATGCACCGGCCCACGAGTCGACTTGCACCAGGGACCCTGGATCTCGAACCACCCACCACTACAGCACAGCCACCCTCATCGCATTCAACCCCGGAAGAAACAGCAACTGCCAACATGCCGCGCCGAACATGACCCACGGCCCGTTCTCCTGCCACCACTGCCGCTGGACCTTCACCGCCACCCCACCTGCCAACACCGCCGATGCTCTGATATGCATCCTCCTCAATATGCGCTCCATGCACAAACACGCCGTGGAGATCTGGAACCTACTTCACTCTCTCTCGCCCAACATTGATTTTTTTCACGGAAACCTGAACCAACGCCTCCTCTGCCCCCGAAATTTCGACCGCCATCCTGGATGGCTACAAGATCCAGAGGAAGGACCGCCCTAACCCCCTGGGAGGGAGTCTTGCCATCGTTCACAAAAACACCCCCTGCCTCACCACCTCCAGCAAAACCTTCCCCTCCTCCGAAAATCAGCACTTCCAGATCCAGACAAGCCCCAACTCCACACTGCGGCACCTTCGGCTACAGACCTACTGGGCCCATTTCGCTGCCACCATCAATGACCTCATTGCACCCCACGCCATCACCTCAATGAATTACATACTAATCGTAGACCTGTACTTCCACCTCGACAACCCCAGCGACTTCAACTCCACCACCCTCCGTGACAACCTCACCAACATCAGACTTTAACAAATCATCACCACACCAATCCACAGGGCAGGACACAACCTCGACCCCATCTTCGCAGGAGGAAACAGCATCCATTTCAGCCGCACAACGCAACCCCATGGACCGACCACGACTGCGTGCACTTCACCACCGACAAACCCAAGGCACCCGAGCCAGACCCACACCCACCGCGAAGGAACTTAAGCAAAGTCACTGACGAGCAACTCAACCCCACCCTCACCAGAGACAACCACACTATGGCATCCAACGCCAACGTTGCAGCCAGGGAACCCCACACCTGGATCTCCAACTGCGCAGACAAGCTCGCCCCGCTACGCAATCCCGACAAACAGCGCTGCAGGAAGGCCTCCTCGTTCACCACCAATCTCCAAGAAGCTAGACGCACATGCAGACACCTGGAGAAGAACTGGAGAAACAGTAAGACACCGGAAGGCTACACCATGTACAAGGACGCCATGACTGATTACCGCCAACAGATCTGAACCACCAAAAGGACCTTCATCCACAATAAAATCCTAGCCAACTCCAGCAACTCCAAGGAACTTTTCAATGTCATCCAGGAGTTCACCGACCTCCGCAGCTGAGCCACAGACATCACCCGTCCCAAGACTTCTGCGACAAGCTTGGATCCACCTGAAGATTAACAATCTCTACGCCAACTTCGTCGACCATATGCCCGACGCCGCAGCCGGCCTGCCCTACAGCTACACCAGCCTGCCCACCATCTCCTCAAGGCCGAAGAGACTGCCTCGACCATGAACAGCATCCACTCAGGGGCCCCCTCCGACCCCTGTCCACCCCACATCTACCACAGACCCGCCATCGCACCCGAACTACAACGCACCATTAACACCACCTTCAAAACAGGCACCTTCCCAGTTGACTGGAAACGCGCATAAGTCAGGCCCCTGCTCAAGAACGACTCAGCCGATTCGATGGACCTCGAAAACTACTGGCCCATCTTGCTTCTCCCCTTTGCTGCTAAAGTTGCAGAGAAAACAGTCAATGCTGAGCTGACGACATTCATCAAAGACAACTGCATCCTCGACCCTTCCCAGTCCGGATTCCGATGCAACCACAGCACTGAGACTGCCCTTCTCGCTGTAACAGACGACATCCGCACCCTCCTCGACCAGGGACACACCGCAGACCAGATTCTACTCGACCTATCAGCAGCTTTCGACACCATCTCCCGTCGCACACTGATAGAGCGTGGGCTCACCTGCTCATTTTCCCCACTCACCTGGGCCCACATAAAACATACACACTTTGAAAAGGTAAACCTACGCTTACACAGAATTTTTATTAACCTTTTAGGACCTATACCATTTGACTTACCAATCCTAGTCACCGGTACCTAGAGTCCTAAGGGATAAAGGGTGTTAGCATAATAGGTAGTAAATAACATTTGCATTCATAAAATAACCACAGACTCAGGAAGGGTTTAAACACTTTATCTATTTAAATTCTTAAATGTCAGAGTCCATACCAATTGAATTAAAGCACGTTCAATTAGAAAGAATATGATCAAAGCAAGATGATGTGAAAATATTATGAGACTTTCTTTAAGCATTGAAACATAGGACGGGTAAGAAAAGGGAAACAATACAATGACATACCCACATTCATTTATAATTACCTAGAATGGTGTGAAAACCAACCCTGGCCACGGGCTGGGATAAGGACAGGACCCGCGATAGTTCAGGTGCCAACAGGACAGGACAGGTGCAGACCGGAATCAGGACAAGTACGGACCAAATTGGATCAGGACAGGACCACTGCCGGTCAGGACTGGTACCCACAGCTAAAGTGCAATGCCAGCGTAGCAACCCTCTCTGCAGCTAACAGTCGGACCCCGATTGGGTTATCGAACTCCTTCCCAAAACCCTGATTGGGTTATCGATTCTTCTGACAGAGAGCTCCATCAGCACCTCTGCTCTCAATCGCCTATTGAGTGCGTTGGGTCAGTTACAGGTCAGCTATTGGGACAAGTCAGACAATCTAGCTAGCTAAGCCCACCTTAGATATACCATTACCAGGGCAGTGTACCACCCCCAATGTTGCAAGTTTGTGTATTCCCTCAATTTGATTGGTCAAAAGCGAGGAGAGGTCATCACACTATACCAGTTATGAGGTTACTTCATTCATATATTCAAATGAATGTTCCCTCCCATGATTTTATTTTCCCATGCACTTTTATTCCACCCAACAATGGATGTTTCAATAACAAATACAATGTATAACTTTAGGTACATCTGAGCTTCCTTTGAGAGGTCGAAGGGTGATATTCTCACGAGTTTCTCAGGCAAGTCTGTTGCTGGCACTGATTCAATATATAGTGTGTAGAGGATGCACAGCAATTGGTTGAACTTATTCAATGGTGAGGTTAACTTTGGAGCGGGTGCACTCCTTGGTTGCGTTTCCGTCAAATAAACGCAAATGGTATATGAAAAAGTTGTGTGCGCATGCCATGCGGCTACATCCCAAGGGGGCACTCCTGGGTGGTTCAGGTAGTGATTCTACTTACAGACCAACACGGCGAACAGCTCCGAGCTCCGAGCTCCGAGCTCTAACAAAGACACCATGGAAAAGACCCCGAGCACACAAGCCAGTACATCAAGTTCAGATGCACAAAGCACTTCCCAGGTTCATTTTTTAGCCACAGGCCCAGAAGTTACCGAAGACTCAGGAGGAGCCAGAAGAAAAGACACAGAGACAAGCCCACCATTAACCAGAAGTACACTTTTGAAAAAGAACGGCAAACCAAAGAAAGTCACTTAGTCATCAATATTTCGGAAACCCAGCTGACGCAACACCAGATCAACTTATTGGAGAAAGGAACTTCATTCATTCCAGTCACACACACCAACCTATTAGAATTGGAGGTATCCACTTTCAAACTTACACGCAAGCTTCGCTTACGTCATTTTTTTGACAACATCCTCCCCAACGAGCGTGACCAGAAACCAGATCAACTCAAAGGCCTACGACCACTCAGCAGTTATCAAGCTCCGAACAGCCACAAAACTATTGATCTCTTCGAAAACCTCATTCGTCAAGAACTATCCAAGATAAACTTTCAGAAGAGATCCAAACACACCAATTTAACACAGAAGGATAAAGATACTTTAAAAAGTCTGGCTAACAATACAGATATCAAGTGTGCTAAAGCAGACAAAGGTGGCGCCATCGTCATCTTAAACAGCAGTTTTTACAACCAACGTCTACTCGAACACATTCAGGATGACAACATCTACCTAGAGCTTGACTACAATCCCACTAATGAGTTCCAAACCACTTTGATTAAGCTAGTCAACAATGCCCACCATACTGGCATAATTGAAGAACGGACCAAAAAATATCTACTTTGTGACCATCCCAAAAGTCCAGCCATCCACATGGCTCCAAAGATACATAAAGACCTGCACAACCCCCCCTTCCGACCGATCGTGTCCACCAAGGGATCCATCCATGAACATGTCGGTAAATACATTGATAAATACTTACAGCCATCAGTCAGCAAGATGCGAAGTTATATCAAGGATACCACGGAATTTCTATTGAAGTTGCAACAAATTGACATCAGCACTATGGAATCAATCTCATTATGCACAGCCGATGTTAGTGCATTATACACTTCGATACCCCACCAAGGGGGCATTGAAGCGATTGAAAAGGCCCTACTAGAAAGTGACATTGAACCAGCAATGCAATCGTTCTTAATGGAACTGATGGTATACACGTTATACCACAGTTATTTTCAGCACAACAACAAATGGTACTTACAACGTTCAGGAATGGCGATGGGAAACTGCGCAGCTCCCACGTACGCTAATATTTATATGCACAACTATGAACAGCAGCACATTTATGACAATCCCGAATTCAATGACAAAATCATGATGTACACCAGGTACATCGATGACCTGTTCTTTATATGGACTGATACCAAGGAATCACTCGACAGCGCACTGAACCTATTGAACACCAAGAACGAACGTATTAAATTGACATGGGTG
Organism: Lissotriton helveticus; assembly: GCF_964261635.1. Lineage (NCBI taxonomy): Eukaryota > Metazoa > Chordata > Amphibia > Caudata > Salamandridae > Lissotriton > Lissotriton helveticus. Next base: position 292,180,381 of record NC_136063.1, on the reverse strand, counting down.
ATCAGCGACTGCGAAATCTCATTTTTAGATGTGAATATAAGAATCATCAACAAGACAATCTTGACTGATCTGTACAGAAAAAGCACAGACCGAAACAACACTTTGCACTTTTCTAGCTTCCACCAAGAATCCCTAAAGAAACACCTTCCGTTTTCCCAGATGCTACGCATTAAACGTATAGTGTCAGAAGAAACCACCTGCCAAGACAGACTATCAGAAATGCAAGATCGATTTGCTGAAAGAGGATACCCACCAGCCATTCTCCAAGAGGCTCGCTCACGCGTAGCTACTATCAGCAGACAGGACAGTTTACGCAAGAAACCACCTTCAGACAGCACCAAACGCATGGTTTTGGTGTCTAAATATTCCACCGCAAGTTACACCTATAAAAAAATTATCCTCAAATACTGGCCAATGCTCCAGATGGAACCTGATTTCAGGGATTGTTTTCAAGAGTTACCACTGTTTGCATATTCCCGCAGCAAGAACTTGAAAGAAATTCTTTCAAAAACTCCGGAAAGTAACGTAGAGTACAAAGGAACCATTCCATGTAATAATTGCAGTCATTGTAATTGCATCATTAAAGGCAACATTATCCAACATCCAATGAAGGGCAATCCAGTCAGACTACACGTCAACGCCACCTGTGACTCAATGAACCTAGTCTACGCCATAAAATGCCCTTGTGGACAATTATACATTGGCAAAACGGAAAGAAAAGTGAAAACACGAATGTACGAGCACAAATCAAATATCCGGACTAAAAATGAGAAATCCAACCTAGCAGTGCACTTCAACGAAGCTCGCCACACAATCGCCCAACTGAAATTCATTGTGTTAGAGACTGTCCCCAAAAAAGAGGGCATTGACATTCGGAAATTCCTTCTACGTAGAGAACTAGAATGGATATACAGATTACAGACCATGAAGCCCAATGGACTCAATGATCGGGCAGAATACAGTTGTTATTTATAAACTTATTTGTTAGACCATGTCATTGTTTCGAACATTGTTCCCGTCGTATTAACTTCACCCCCATATCATTTTGGCACATTTAACCCGTTCCAAGATGGCCGCCACTCTGCACACCGTTACCCCTTTGTTTATGTCGATTACACACTTCCTTAACCCCGCTTGTTGCCTTCCGCCACTCCAAACTTCACTGAGCACGCCGAAAACCGGACGCATGTTTTCCTTCAGCATGAGGTAAGCGTTCAAACCCTGCCGTTTATTTTTCACTTATTCGCGTTAAGATGAGCACGCCATTTGAGCTGCATGTATCGTTTCACTGGCTTAAAATTAAACACCCGGTGGTCACCATTTTTTATATGCATGATACCGACACTACTCCAAGGCAATACCGCATGTCTAGTTCACCGTCATTTTCCTCACTCCGGCATCCTTAGTCCTTCACCTGGCATGTTTTGGTTTTAGCACACAGCAACCCGCCCTATAAGCACCTTATACTTCCCCATAACGATTCATACTGCAATCCTTTATTACGGATACCGACCTCACGACGCTCATCACTGTTTATCTCTTCTTCTTTCAGCGCTCCTTGATAAAGGGCGTTTTAAAGCCCGAAATGCATCGGAGCTACGTGCTTGAATAATCATATGTCTATCAGACACATGTCTAACCGTTGATATGAATATCAATATCAATAATTAAAACTATTTTGAACTAATAAATACCTTCTAACGAACATTGGAATCACAGTCTTTTGTGAACCACCCAGGAGTGCCCCCTTGGGCACTGATTCAATGCCATAGCTTGTGGACTCGGGGATTTCAGCACGTGAGCTGTCGCGGGACCCAAGATGGAGCAACATTGTACTTGATTGGTCCAAACACGAGCTAATAGCAAAGTCAAAGAAGAACAGTTTTAGAACAAACAATACATGAATGCACTGTATACCGCTTATCTCTACTCTATTCCCATTACTTTATTTTAACTACAGCATTAGGAATTAAGCAGAACGAACAATTTAGTAAAAGCTGCAATGCAAGTGTTAGCATGTGAAAACATAGAGCAGCCATCTTTAGTTCTAGTGCGCAGAAGCAGTCTTTTCTCACCAAAGCGCAGAAAAATTCCCACATTGCGACGGCCATTTTAGAACACTCGAGTTACGATTAGTAAAAGCACATAGAAAGGCTTCCCCTAGATACTAGAAATGTCATGTGGTGCATTATTAGTAAGACAAAACATGTTTATTAGTGCATTACGTTTTATTTCGAGAGGATTGAATCCGAGCAAGTCTCTTTATGAGCGAAACCTTGCTCCATCAATCCCCTCTTTGATGATATTTTATATCATCACAATTACAGAAACAGATGCCAACTTTTAACATTTACTCATTTCTATTTTTTCAAACACTCTTTTAGGTTTTTCCCCATTATTCATGTGGAAGTTTTTCATTTTCTTATACAAATCCCCATTTAATTCTTCAAGCTGAATTTCATTGAAGTTTCTTTTCTTTCTTATTTACTGTATATGTCTTTTTATGCTTGCGACATTTGCAACAAATCATTATTCCTAGAATCAGTAGGGCTACTCCCACCATTGGCATCAGTATGCTACCTACAAAACTTTTTCCTAAGTTAAAGAACCAACTACCTATTGAAGAGAGACCACTAATTAGTCTCTTCCATGCACTGTCAACCTTCAGTGGTTTCAATTCTTCTCTCAAATGTGAAATGTTTCTTGCATATTTCCCAATTTCAACACTTTCGCCTGGAATGTAAGTGCAACAATGTTGCTTCTTCAGCATTCTACAGGCTCTGCCCTCTTTTGCCAATAATATATCAAATCCATTTTGTAAAACCATTGATCTTACCGCAACTAATTCGGTATTGATCATCAAAAATCCACTAGCAGTGTCAGCCGATAAGCGATCCACCACTGTTGATTTCAGAAAATGTTGCTCTTTCACTGCGTTAGTCCATTCATTTCTTCATTACTTCCAGTGATTTTCTTTACATGGTATACCTTTGGGAATATTATTCCCAAATAGCAACTCCCATACCAATGATCAGGCAATTTAAAATAGGCCTTGTTCCCACAAATGTAATAAATTCCAGGGAATACTGGTTCAGTTCCATCTTTGAAACCCCAACCCCCAATAACTTTGAAATTAGGTTCACATTCACTGGAACCAATGAATATATTGTTATAATAATATGTTTTCTCTCTATGGAGACTGGGTTCCCTTTCTTTTCGAAATCTTTATTTTCAGCCCATTTAGGAATCTTTTGTTTATGATCAGAGGCTTTTCTATGGAAATTCTGTCTCCTTTCCTCACCTAAATCTAGAAAAAATCTTTTCCTTCTCCTGTAATATACATGTTAGATTGTTTTTATGTGCTTCAGCTATATCTATTGATCCTACTGTTATAAAATAATCACTCATGAAGTGTGTAGAGTCTCTAGTACTAGAAATACGATTCAAATTTCTACGTAAGGGAACTTCAGAGAATACTACATCAAAATTTGAATAATAATACAATTTTCCAGTTCTATAAAACAAACTAGTTAAAATGCTACATGAAATACCATATGTCAGGGGTAAGTGATGGTAAGTGACCCCTTCAGCTACTGATGTGGGCAACTTCATGCACACATAGCAATCACTGATCTCTATAGCCTCCACATAATGTACGAACAAATTGGCAAATACATTTAAATGAGTTCTATTTCTAGCATTTCTATAATGTAAATCTCCCTCATCTGGTGCTTCTAAACCTACTCCAGGTTGCTTAAGACTAATTGCTTTCTCATGTGCATGTGTATCTATTTTCTTAGGTGAATCTACTTGTTCAGGGATATTAGTGTTATTCTGCATCTCTTTGCTCATTAAGTAAGGTATAGCTAATATCAGTCCAAACCATACTATAACTACTATTAATATACTACATGTGCATATTCTACAACATGTCTTTAGACAATTTCTTTTCGTCTTCCGTTAACATTATAATCAGCAATTTCTGACTAAGGAGACTTTACCCCCTCTTTGTAACTTTTCCACAGACTTTAACCTGGGATTCTTTTCTCAAGTTGGTCTCACTTCTTCGTCAGTCTGATCAACAATCAGTTCATCATCACTCTAGATTTTTGAAATCTTCAAGTATGACGTAGGTCCACTCAGGTCCTTTGAACTTGTTATTCAGGCTTTTCAAACGTGGACTTCTCCTTTTCAGCGGCTCTGTGGAGGGTCCAGCTTGACTCGATATTTCGTTTACTTGCTCCGGTTCTTCATTTATTGTTTTAAGGCGAAATTTCAGTCTTTTGACAAACCTAGGCCACTTATCTCCCTTTCTGAGTCTTTTAGCTGGCACTGTGCTTTGACTTTCTTCAGATACTCTTTTATTTTCATTCAGTTGTGGCACAACTTGTTCTTCGTCATCCTCTGTATCCCTTTCTATCTGACTTGGTCCAGGTCTTATTTTTTTTTCTTCTGCCTGGATACTAATCAGGCCTTGTTCAAGAGTTTGCTGTATTTGACTTTGACTTTGATTTTGACTTTGTTCGCCTTTTTCTTCCTGAACACACTTTTCTACCCCTATCTGGCCCTGCTCAGGTCTTTGGATTTCTTGATTGTCTTCTGCCTGAGCTTTCGCCCTAATACCTATCTGTCCCTCCTCAGACTGAGGAGTTCTGGCTGGAATTTCAAATGTCTGAGTACATCGATCTTTCTTTATCTGGACCTCCTCAGAATTACTATTGGCTTGGATCTCTGTAATCTGAGTACATTCTTCTATTCCTAACTCATCTTCACTATCACTCTGTCTATCTAGATAAGTTTGAGTTCTGGTTCTCACAAATTCTGCGGGTATGTCGACTACTGGAATCCATTCATCCTGACTGGTGCTCGGTTGTTCCTCATCAACTACTTCGGGATCAACTTCTTGAGACCCCTCACCTGCACAACCTTCAGCTTCTACTTCATCAGGTTCTGTCACCCTCTTGGTGTGACTGGCATGGATCCAATTCAGAATTCCCCTGCACTTCACAGCTGTGGTGGTAACCAATATCACTTGATGTGGCTCTCCCCACCTTGGTGCTAGGCAAGATTCTCGAGTATGTTCTTTTATCACTACCCAGTCACCTGGATTCAGGTCATGTGCTGGAGTTCATTGTCTGTCGACAGCGTTTTACCCAACCTGGTGAGAGATAGAACGCACTTGGTCAGCCAGTTATTTGCAGTACTCGAGTACTAAATCATCAGATATATTTATCAGCTTGTGTCCTGGTACCCATGCTTGCCTCATTGCTCTTCCCATGAGTATCTCATGGGGACTCAAGCCTGTGTTTCTGTCTGGGATGCTTCTGAGTCTCATCAGAACAAGAGGTAAAGCATCAGGCCACTCCAATCGGGTAGATTCATACATCTTTCCCAATCGTGACTTGATTGTGCCATTCAGTTGTTCTACCTCTCCAGAAGTCTCTGGGCAATATGCACAGTGCAGCCTTTGCTCAATTTGGAATGCTTCACAGATCAGACGAATTATTTCATTATTAAAATGAGACCCTCGGTCTGATTCAATTGTTACTGGAAAACCGAAACGTGGTATGAGTTCCCTCAGTAGTAGTTTAGCTACAGTGATGCTATCATTTCTGCGGGTATGGTAGGCTTCCACCCATTTTGAAAACAGGCAGACAATGACAAGGACGTACTTCAGTCCTCTGCAAGGGGGTAACTGGATGAAATCAATCTGTAGTCGTATGAAGGGACCTTCAGCCTTTCCAATCTTCCCTTGCAACACTACAGTTCTCTTACCAGGATTCATTCGTCGGCAGATTATACACCTCTGGCAAAGACTCTCGGCTACATTCCTGAATCTCGCATTGAACCAACTCTGTCTAAACAGTCTAATCATTGCGTCTCTACCTGTGTGTGAACTTCCATGATACATCCTAGCCATAGGAGCAAGCATACAATCTGGTAACACAGGTCTCCTATCAAGGTAAACAATAACACCATGTCAGACGCGGCGATTCAGGATGCCAATGTGTTATTTTACTATCCGTGAATTTGATTGATTAGCTGATTACTAGCTTTTAACGCGGCTCCTCCGCATTTACCTCTGTGCATGTTTTAAAAATACTGTTTATTTTATAATCGCTACTGGCAATTGTTTGGTTCATTGTGAGTAATCTCACCTGCTTCCCTTCGCTCCAGACCCCGTTGCGCCCCGGCTGAGTGCCGTTTGCGCGGAGGGTCGAACTATAGAGCGCCATTCCCCGCCTTCTTTTCTCCACTTCCGCCCTGCCGCACTCAGCGCAGGTTAGCGGTCTAGTGGTTTTACGTCCCTATCATATATTATGACGTTATGGCGGAAGCGCAGCGGACGAGCGCAGCGGGAGCGCTGACTTCGCGCCGAAGTCAAGCCAAAGTCCTGCCCGTCTGCGCCCGTCCGCGGCTGGCCGCGACCAGCGGCCCTACACTCTGCCCAAACATTCTCGTATTCATCCTCGGACTTATGTTCCTTCTGCCATGATGTCTCCCCGCCGCCTGAGGCTATTAGGAGAGCCCAGGCGTGTGGAATTGTTCGTCCCCCGAGCACGTCCCCTGCCCTCCCGCTCTGCCCTACCCCCCCACCCGCACCCTCCGTTCCTTCCCCTCCCACTCCTGTTTCCTGCACTCTCACCATTCTTTATTTAAATACACGCTCCCTGGTGAGACACCAATTGGAGATATACCGCTTATTAGATGACACTGGTATAGATATTCTTTTCCTGTCTGAGACCTGGCTAACAGAGGACTCCGTGCCTGATATTCTAGCCGCTATTCCAAACGGCTACTATATCTTACACGTTAACCGCCCTAGGGGGCAAGCCGGTGGCGGTGTTGCAGCCATTATTCGCAAGGAATATGTCTTCTCCATCTTAGACTGCACCCCCATTCCTGACACTCAAACTCTCGTTATACAGCTTCGCTCTATCACCACTTCTCTTATCTGTGCGCTCATGTACAGACCTCCTTCCTACATGCCTTCTTTCTCTCAGTCAGTTGGGGAGCTGGTCTCCCAGCTTCTCATTAATCACTCTAGGATTCTTATCCTGGGTTATTTTAATTACTGGCCTAATGATCCTCAAGAAAGCCGACTGTCTGAACGGTTTTCAGAAACTCTCACCAGCCTAAACTGCCAGCAATTGATTTCCAATCCCACCCACTGTAAGGGTCACATACTCGATCAGGTATGGACGGCTAATCTTGACATCGACCCTCCATTGATCACCCCATGCTCCTGGTCAGATCACTACCTTATTTCCTTCTCAGTGGACCTTCCTAGTTTTCACCGCCCCCCGCGTCCGGCAAACATCACGGCCCGTAATTGGAAAAATGCCAATCTGCCAAAACTTCACTCTCTCTTGACAGCTTCAGTCCCTCCAGATTTTGAATCAGTTTCTCACCAAGCCTCTTCTCTTGAGCACTGGCTGAAGGAAGCAGCCGATATTGTAGCTCCCCTAAAGACCATAAAAGTCCAGCGCCCTCATGACGCCCAGCGCTGGTTCAATGACCAGCTAAAATCTGACAAACTTGCCCTTCGTCAAGCTGAGCGTCGCTGGCGCCACAAGTACGACCCTCTACTTAAGATAGAGTTTACCACTCTACTTAACAAATATAAATCTTCAATACTTGAGGAAAAAACTTCCTATTTTTCCAGTAAAATCTTGGAGTCGGCTTCAAAAACCAAAGACATTTTTTCAATTGTCAACGAGCTCTCCCTCCCAGACCGTATCACTCTTCCTCTGGTGCCCACCCAGGCTCTGTGTGATGAGCTCAATGCCTTTTTTCAAGATAAAATTTCCATTATCAAAACTAACATCCCTCCACCTTCTCCTTCCAAATCCTTTCCCCTCCCCCCTGTAAACCCTCAGGAATTTTCTATTTTTCCTCTTATTTCTATTCCCGAGTTCCACAGCCTTCTTCAAAAAGTCTGTTCTGGTTCTCCTAGGGACTGTTGCCCCCCACACATCTTTAAATACATTTTCACTGCCTGTCCCGGCCCAGCCTTGGCCCTCCTCAACTCCTCTTTAACATCAGGTGTTGTCCCAGAGGCCTTCAAGCAGGCCGTGGTATTACCTATTTTTAAAAAACCCAGCGCTGACCCACTTGTGCTAAGTAACTACAGGCCCATTTCCCTTCTTCCTTTTTTGGGAAAGATTCTAGAAACCTATGTTACCAGGTGTTTGAGCACGTTTGTGGAGACTTCTCGTTTTCTGGACCCCCAACAGGCCGGCTTTCGCCCTCTCCATTCCACAGAGATGGTGATTGCGCCTGTCATGGACACCCTTAGAGCCGGCGCTGACAATAATCTCTCCCAAGCCCTTGTATTGTTGGATCTCTCGGCGGCATTTGACACGGTCGATCATACTATTTTGATCGACCGTGTCAGAAACGCCGGCATCCAGGGCATTGCCCTGGATTGGGTTCGGTCCTTTCTGCAGGGCCGCTCTCAGGCAGTCCACCTCTCTACCTTCTCTGCTCCCTTCTCCCCCCTCACCTGTGGTGTCCCCCAGGGTTCAGCTCTTTCTCCCCTCCTTTTTAATTTATATATGCAACCACTTATGGTTTCCCTTCGTCACTCCCCTGCCACTATTTATAATTATGCAGATGACCTGCAGTTGGTCTTTCCCTTGGACACTTCACCCTCTTCTCGTTTGAATTTTCAAACCACAATGTTGTTCATCTCTGACTGGATGGCTCACAGCCAGCTCAAGTTGAATCCGTCAAAGACGGAACTTGTTCTGGTGGGTGGCCCTACCAATCCATGGGATGACAATTACTGGCCCCTCTCTCTTGGCACCCCCCCCCCGCCCGGTCAGCTCTGTGAAAAGCCTTGGAGTGGTCATCTCTGAGGATCTATCTATGAAACCCCAGATCTCGGCTGTGACATCATCCTGCTTTTTTCAACTGCGCAGGATCCGTAAGATCTGCCGTTTTCTTACCAGAGAGGCACTCATTTTAGTTATACTGGCTTTGGTCATCTCCAGGGTTGACTTCGCTAACCTTTTGTATGTGGGGATTCCTGCTTATCAGCTCCAAAAACTCCAGCTAATTCAGAATCAGGCGGCCGGCCTGGTGTTTCACCAACCTAGACACCAGCATGTGCATGTTCCCCCCTTTTGAGGAGCCTTCATTGGCTCCCCGTGGTCCAACGGTGCTCCTTCAAACTTGGATGCACCATATTCAAATCTGTCCATAACCGTGCCCCTGAATTCATCTCTTCCAAATTAAAGAGATACCTCCCTACCCGTAATCTCAGATCTTCTGCTGATAATCTTCTCTGCATCCCATCTAACCGCCGTAAAAAGCACGGCGGACTGCGTTTTTCTTTTCTTGGCCCCTCCTTTTGGAATTCCCTCCCTTCTTCCTTTCGCCACTGCCCCTCCTATGAGTCATTTAGGAAAACCTTGAAAACTTCTCTCTTTAAAGCGGCCTCAGTATGATACCCTTGCCCTGCCTTGCTATGTCTGTTATGAGCGCCAAGAAACCGTCTCGGTGTACGTGCGCGGTATAAAATTTTTAACATAACATAACATAACCATCCTCAACCCTTGTCCAACATCCTATTTTCTCCCACTCTACCTTTTCCTTTATTTCTGCCTCATTTTGCAAATCTCTCACTTCTTCCCATGTTTTCACTCTTTCAAGCAACATAAGTTGGCAGCTGTTTCCACATGCATCGATTTTCTTATTAATTGCCATCTTATGTTTGGTACAATGCTGGGCTAGTTGGTGAGCATATCGGTTACCTGCTGTCACTTTGTCATTTCCAGATTGGTGAGCAGCACACTTGACCACAGCTACTTCTTTTGGTAATTAAATTGCTTCCAGCAAGTCTTTTACATAATGTCTATTTTTAATAGGAGTACCCGAAGAAGTCAGAAACTCCCTTTGCATCCAAAGTTGGCCAAAGTCATGCACAACAGTGGTTACTTCCCAATTTTTCCGAAATTTGCAGGCTCTTGTTAATGCAACTAATTTGGCTACTTGTGCAGACTTGACGCCAATCAATCAATCAATCAATCAATGCATTTGTAAAGCGCGCTACATACCCGTGAGGGTCTCAAGGCGCTTGGGGGGGCCCGCTACTACTCGAAGAGCCAGGTCTTGAGAAGTCTTCGGAAGGTGAGGTCTTGGGTTTGTCGGAGGTGGGTCGGGAGGGTATTCCAGGTCTTGGCGGCGAGGTAGGAGAAGGATCTGCCGCCGGAGGTCTTTCATGAGATCCGGGGGACGGTGGCGAGAGCGAAGCTTGCGGAGCGGAGCTGGTGGTTGGGGTTGTAGAAGCTGAGTCTGCTGTTCAGAGAGGCTGGTCCGACATTGTGGGGTGTTTTCTGTGCGTGGGTGAGGAGCTTGAAGGTGGTCCTTTTGTCGATGGGGAGCCAGTGTAGGTCTCTCAGGTGGGGGGTGATGTGGCTGCGTCGTGGTACGTCGAGGATCAGTCGGGCGGAGGCGTTTTGGGTGCGTTGGAGGCGTTGTAGTGCTTGGCCGGGATTCCTGCATAGAGTGCGTTGCCGTAGTCTAGCCTGCTGCCCACGAGCGCCCGTGTCACCGTTCTTCTTGTTTCGGTCGGGATCCACTTGTAGGACATCTTTGGGGCATTGGCTCTAACCAGCACGCCGTGAGGGGAACGGCCAGACACCTGAGAGCGCCGTGAGGGCAACGGCCGTAGTTCCATCGGGAACTACATTTCCCAGCTATCCCGGGGCCGTCGCACACCTGCCACGAGAGCAGCGCGCCTGGAGGCGCTAGAAAAGGCAGAGGCTACTCTCGCCCCGCGAGTCGCGCGCGGGAGCTGCCCGGGAGAAGCCCGGGACAAGGGCGGGACAGTCTGCGGCAGTCCAAGGCAGGAACAGGCAGGGCTGGGCCGCCCACCTTACATCTACCAACAAGATGGGTAAGCGCAAAAATGGTGCTACTGTGGATGATGGGGGAAAAAGCCAACGTTGCGAAACAATCTGACTCTATCATGTCCTACCTCACAACTGCGGTTGGGGCTTTAACTAAAGAAATCGCAACTGCACAACAAGAACTGGGCTTATTAGCAACCTCTCCCACTATATCACAACCGACCCCCGAGCAAGGCATTCCTCTAGAGCCTGATGTTATTATTGTGAAACCCACTTCTGCCACTGGCTTGACACAAGTTTGTCCCCCTTCAGTTTTGCCATCTATTTTGCTTCAGGACCCGGCTGCAAATACAAAACTGATAGGGACAAAGAGGAAGAATGGAGAGGGGGACATCGATGTCAGAAAAGTGGTCGAAGATACTCTGAAGGATCGTCTTGATGCTCTCTTCGAGGAACGGATTGAACCCTTGTTAGTGGGTATTGCCAAGGACATTGTTGACACTATGAACACATGCCTTGAAGGATTGTTAAAAAAATGTGTCTTGATCGACGAATTAGTTAAAAAACTTGACGCTACCCACAAAGGCCCCATATTGGGAACTGAAGGACTCACCCAACCGCGTGCGAAACCGTTGTTACCATCATCGATAAATAATATCACGGTTGTAAATAGTGTACGGGCAGGTATGAATGGGAAACCACAGCCAAGGACATCCAATACTCCACAGGGGGCTCCATCTATAGCAGGGGAGCATACGTACTCAGAATGTAAGATTCACTTAAATCTACCCCCAACAGTAGTACATTTTGTGGCAGTTTTCATAGGGGTCCCTTTGTTAAGAGAAGGAGAGTTTGAATCCACTGCTACACTTATGAGGAAGGCTAAAAAGTGGTGTAATGATACCAGCAGTGGAGAAATAAATACCTCCGCCAGGATCATTTTTGCTAGAAGGGTGGGTTGGGTGGGGAACCGAGCTAAAACTGTAAAAGGTGACTGTGTGGTGGTAAATTTTGACAATGCTTATTGCCCAAATAGCTTGTTCTGGGATGGGTCTGATATACGAGAAAATGACACTCTTAGAGCGGTCCCCTTAGGGTTTTTTTATCCTTCTCTAAGGGGGAAAATCCAACCCAACATACACCTGAACACACTCCCCAAGATAGGGATAGCGGAAAATGAGTGGCAAACAGCATCTAGCACAGTAAAGCACAGCAGACTTACTCCCAATAGCAAATAGATTCGCCCCATTAGCCGACTTAAACACCAATGACTGACAACCAGCCCCAACACTGACCCCAAAGCTAGTACCACCTGAGGTGGCGGCTACATCCCTATGTACATTTTTGACCTGGAATGTCGCAGGAACAAGAGCCAAAATGACAGACCCCACTTGGGTTAATTATATCTCCGGACACCAGGTGATAGCTATCCAAGAAACCTGGGACACCTCACCAAGCTTTCTGCTAGATGGCTTCTTAAGTTTTACTATAGCAGCAACCCCAAGTAGTGCAGGGAGAGCGAAAGGGGGGCTTACCTTACTCTTCTCTTTAGAGTTAGTGGGGTCATTTAAGCAGTTGGATTCAGGCTCACCCAATATTTTAATAATAGAATGGATCGTTTCCCCAGGGTGTACCCTACTTGTAATTAACTTTTATAACTCATGGGTAAGACAAACAGAAACTGATCATGTGGATCTCCTGGAGAACTTCCTGAATAATTATAGTCGAAATACACATATTCCTTTTGAACTCCTTTTGATGGGAGATTTTAATATTCATCAATGTAAACTTCTGTGCCACGCAGGTATCTCAGAGGGCTTGAATGGAGCGGATACCCCGCATTTTGAACACACTAAATCGGGGGAAGCGCTCGAACTACTGCTAGCTAGTTTTAATATGTATGAACCAACAAACACAGGGGGAAACGAGATGGTACCCACTTATAAAGGCTCGACCAATGGGTCGGTTATTGATTATATATTTACCTCTCCAGGCCTTATACCAAAGGTGACAGAATACAAGGCAATTTCCTCACCCCATAGCGACCATAATCCTCTGTCGGTGGAGTTACGCTGGAGTGACTTATGGCGCAAACAAGTGGGACAACCCCGGGTTTGCACCATGGCGGTGCCCAGTGACCAGGGCAGACGGCTCAAATGGGGCAGGGTTGTGCAGGAAACGTTTATGGATACCTTATTGCCTAAAATTGAGGGGTTACTTGCAACTTGCATGGACCAAACCACTCCTAACCCCCAAATTATAGCAGCTTTTGATTCTATTTGTGCAAAAACTGCCAGGGATCTCACGACACCCCCATCACGATTCCCTCCGAAGCCATATAAATGGTTTGATACCAATTGTTCACGGTCGTATAGATCCTTGAAACGAGCCTTAAAGGCTAATGTAAGAGACAAGGTCCTAATTTCCAATTTGAGGCGGGAATACAAAGCAAACATCAAGGCGAGGAAAAAGGCGATTAAAAATAATGCATGGAATGATCTCCTCACTATAGATGTCCTTAGAGATAGTATGCGATTTTGGGACATTATAAACCATTCTTTCTTTTCGGGGGATGATAATACTGCTATAGATTGTGTGATCCCTGACAAGAAGTGGGTGCAGCATTTTAGTAATGTATATAGAAACAGCTAGAACTACAGAGGGGGGCCTCTACTCACCCACAGTGGAGTTTACTGAGGAGGAGGTACATAGAGCAATAATGGAGTCTTCTAAAAACAAGGCGCCTGGCCCCGATGGTGTGCCGGCGGACTTTTTTAAATACACCCCAACACTCTGGTCTAAAGTATTAATTAGAGTCTTTGGGGCAATAAATGAAGGAATCTTCCCCGATACATGGGCAACATCTATCATAGTACCCATTTTTAAAAAGGGAAACCGGGAGGACCCAGGGTGTTATCGCCCTATTTCCCTCATCGATTCTGCCTTTAAGATCTTGGGCAGAGTCCTATTGGCCAAACTGAGGGAAAATCTAGAGCAGTGTGGGGGGCTCTCGAATATCCAATATGGGTTTCGAGAAAAGCGGGGCACTCTGGAACAATTTTCCAATCTGCATCTTTTGGTCTCCAAATATACGGTGGCCGGGGACGGGTCAGTATATTTGGCCTTTATGGACCTCTCCTCGGCCTTCGACCTGGTGAACAGGTCTAAGCTATGGTCTCTTTTACTTGAGATCGGGATAGAGGCACAATTAGTAGCCCTCATTGCTAGTTTGCATCAGGACCTTTCAGCTAAAATAAGGGTCTCTAGAGATGGCAGGTGCACGGACAGTTTTAGGTCTGAGAAAGGGGTGCGCCAGGGCTGTATCCTGGCCCCCCTTCTCTTCACCATCTATATAAATGGGCTGGGGAAATACCTGGAAGCAGGAACGGCAGACGTGCCGCATATAGGAGGAAAGCAGGTTCCGGCACTCCTATACTCGGACGATGCTGTGTTAATTGCCCGTACGGGCATTGGCCTACAGGCCCTTTTTGGACCGATTTGGCTCCTTTATGGAGAATCTTGACTTAAAAATTAATGTAATGAAGTCACACACCATGATTGTAGGCAGTAAAGGAAAAAAGTTGCATGCAAAATCTTTTACTTGTAAGGGTGAGGTTCTTTCCAGGGTCCCTGTTTTCCCATACCTAGGGGTTCTTTTTGATCAGAGAGGCTCCTGGGTCCCCCAGATTAAGGCAAAGAGCATAAGCCTAGCCCGATCAACATCAGCCCTGTTGGCTTTTACAAAAAGATTAGGGGCCAAACCAATGGAGGCGGTGATAAAGGTACACAATAGTAAGTGTATCCCAATTGCCATGTATGGGTCCGCCTTGTGGGGATATGTAAATCTGGATAAAATCCAGAGGGTGGAAAATGGGCTCATTAGACAATTTTTATCTGTACCCAATTCCACTCCTACCTTCACGATTCATGAGGAAATGGGTCTGACCTATATCACTGATAAACTGAAATTAGCCCCACTTCTGTTTTGGGCTAAAACATGGCTGAACCCTGAGCTAACACTTAATCACGCTATTCTTAAAGATGTAACCTCAAGGGATCAGGCCATGAGAATACCCTGGCTGAAATACATTAGATTTGCATTTGCTACGCTTGGGAGACCCGAGCTTTATACCGTACCAACTAACATTAGGAGGGAAGACATCAGGTGGATTAAGCAAGAATTTCTGGAGAGGGCTTGCTTGGAGAGAGAGGAGTCGGAACTGAGGAAACCCTCCGTAAGAGCCTAAATGGTTTTAATCACTACCCCCTCTCCGGAACCATATTTAAAAATCGTTACCAACCCACTCCACAGATTCTTGCTAACAAAATTTAGGATGAACTTGATTCACTATTCACTAGGTAGTTTCCCCGTGTGGACAAAACCAGAAGACGGTCCACCCTGTGACTGTGATCAGTTTTCCAACCAGGATACCCTCCATTTTACATTCTTTTGTGGTCTGTATACCACAGAGAGGGCAAAATATATATTACCTGTCCTGAAGGCTGCTGGCTTTACTCAAGTAAGGCCAGCGTTAATTTTCCTCCAATCACTAGCGGACACTTGTACCATTTTTAGCGTTGCATGCTTCCTAACAGCTGCCTTTAGATTAAGGAACAAAAGAATCCCCCGGAACGTTGTATTTTAATTTTATCTTAAATGTGGTTTTATTTGTAACTAATTTTAATTATTTGTAAATATTATGAAACAATGAGATTAATAATTTATTGTCATAACTGGTAATCAAATTCACTGATGTTTTTAAATTTGTTCTGCATTGTATCTAGCCTTTTATGATTTTAATAAAAATCGAATAAAGTGTATTTTGACTGACTGACACTTGTAGATCCTGCGTAGCATGCGGAGGGTGTTTTAGCAGGAAGAAGAGACGGCGCTGACCTGTTTTGACATGGATAGGGAGGAGTCGAGGACGAATCCTAGGTTGCGTGCGTGGTCGGTCGGTGTCGGTGCTGTTCCCAGCGAGGTTGGCCACCAAGAGTCGTCCCAGGCGGAGGGGGTGGACCCGAGGATGAGGACTAACCCTGGGCGTAGTGGGCGTAGTGGGGCTTCGTGGAGCTACGTGAAGTGGGCGAGAAACTACGCCCACCTCCGCACTCCGCGTAGCCCCACTACGCACCGCAGGCCTCCCTCCCGCCCTCCCTAAATACTTTAAATTAAAAGTGGAAAAGAATTAAAAGGCACTTACCTTGCCCGCCGCTGCCCGCCGCTGCCCGCCGCGTCCCCGGGGCTCGCTCTCTTCATGGCTTCCGTCTTGTGTATCTAATGCGCATGCGCGGGCGACCGCGCATGCGCATTTCTCGTGAGAAATGCGCATGCGCGGCCGCTCGCGCATGCGCATTAGATACACAAGACGGAAGCCATGAAGATAGCGAGCCCCGGGGATGCGGCGGGCAGCGGCGGGCAAGGTAAGTGCCTTTTAATTCTTTTCCGCTTTTAATTTAAAGTATTTAGGGAGGGCGGGAGGGAGGCGGGTGGCGGCCAGCTACGCTCCGTCTGCGGAGCGTGCATAGTGCCGGATTCTACGCCTGCTACGCAAAATGCGTAGAAGCCGGCACTACGCACACTCCGTGCACGGAACGTAGCCGCCCGCCCAGGAGGACCTCCGTCTTGTCCGAGTTCAGGTTCAGACGGCTGCTCCTCATCCAGTCGGCGACGGCCTTTATTCTCTCATGTAGGTTGGCCTTGGCAGTGTGCGGGTCCTGGGTGAGGGAGAGGATGAGCTGGGTGTCGTCGGCATAGAAGATGATGTTGAGGTCGTGCTGGCGGGCCCCTAGTGCGAGGGGGGCCATGTAGATGTTGAACAGCGTCAGGCTGAGGGATGAGCCCTGGGGGACGCCGCAGATGATGTCGGTGGCTTCGGAACAGTAGAGTAGGAGGCAGACTCTCTGGGTTCTACCGGAGAGGAAGGACGTGGTCCAGTCGAGGGCTTTCTCTTGGATACCGGCTTCTTGGAGGCGTGTTTTTAGGGTGTGGTGGCAGACCGTATCGAAGGCAGCTGACAAGTCCAGGAGGATGAGGGCTGATTTTTCGCCGTTGTCCAGTTGGCGCCTGATGTCGTCTGCGGCGGCGATGAGGGCTGTCTCAGTGATGTGGTTTCTTTGGAATCCGGACTGGGACGGGTCCAGGATGTTGTTGTCTTCGAGGTGGCGGGTCAGTTGTGCGTTGACGATTTTCTCGATGACCTTCGCCGGTAACGGGAGCAGGGAGATGGGCCGGAAGTTCTTGAGGTCCTTGGGGTCCGCCTTGTTTTTTTTAGGAGGGCGTTGATTTCGGCATGCTTCCAGCTTTCCGGGAATGTTGCTGTTTCGAAGGAGATGTTGATGACCTTCCGTAGTTGGGGGTGCAATGGTTGAGTCTGCTTTGTTGAAGACGTGGTGTGGGCATGGGTCTGTCGGTGATTCTGAGTGGATGGAGTTTATGATCTTGCGTGTCTCGTCTTTATTGACGTTGGTCCATGAGGTCAGGTGGTTGGTGCGGGTGGTGTTTGCAGGGGTGAGGTCTGGCGTGGTCCGGGTAGTCGTAGTGTTGAAGCTGTCGTGGATCTCTGCGACATTCCGGTGGAACAAAGAAACCAGGGAGTTGCACAGTTCTTGTGAGGGTGGGACGTCATTGGCGTTGGGGTTGGAGAGTTCAGGGAACCCAAGGTAAATAGGATGCTTCAATTGGACCCCACAAAGTACACACAGCATAAGCAGCACTCAATCCTCCTTCCTCGTGTCTCATGCATAAGCCATCCACAAATAGCTCATATTCTGAATTTAACAATGACTCTTCTCTTATGTCTGGACGGGGGTAGTACTGTTTTCTGTGAGGTCGATGCAATCATGCTCGACTTCCCCTTTCACCTCTTCACAGTGTGAATCATGTAACCGTGTAGCTGGATTCAGGATAGTGCATCTGGCAATGGTCAACATCCTTGCACCTAGAAGAATTTGCTCATACTTAGTCAGACGACTAGGAGTCAAATACTGAGTACGGGTTCTAGTTAACAGAATCACCACTGAGTGTGGGACATACACAGTTACAGGGTGTCCCATAATGATGGATTCACTTTGTTTGAGACTCGTGCAGGTTGCAGCTACTGCTTTCAGACATCCTGGCAATGTAGATGCCACTGGATCTAGTGTGGATGAAAAATAAGCCACAGGACGTCTCATTAAACCATGAGTTTGGGTTAGAACAGACAATGCACATTTGTTGCATGCATCACAGAACAATGCAAATTCCTTTGAATAATCAGGCACCCCTAAGGCTGGAGCTGAACAGAGACCGTCTCCCAGCTTCAAGAAGGCAGTCATGCTTTTGTCATTCCACTCTACTGGGTCTTTTGCTCTTTTCGTTGTCATTTGTATCAGAGGTTTAGCTAGGACAGCAAATCCCACAATCCATTGCCTACAGTAAAATACATCTCCAAGAAACATTCTGATTTCTTTCTGGGTTTGAGGTAGATTCATGTTTCTGATTATTTTAATTCTTTCAGAGGTAACTCGTCTGACACCTCTCTCTATCTGGTGCCCCAGATATTTTACTGATGTGGTGCAGAATTGTAACTTTTCAAGTGACACTTTATGCCCTCCTTCAGCCAAATGATGTAGCAATGCAATGGTATCAACTACACAGTCATTTTGAGTCTTAGGTCGTCTATATATTGCACCAGGACAAACTGTCCAGGCAAGATCAGAGATTCAAGAATGTTTTTCCACATCTGATTGAAAATCGATGGACTTTCTGTGTACCCCTGAGGGACACGATTCCAAACGTAAACATGGTCGTCGAATTTGAATGAGAAAATACATTTGCTATCTGGATGTAATGGTATGGAGAAAAATGCATGGCACAAGTCAATTACCGTGAACCATCCGGCTCCCCACGGTATCTGATACAGGAACACTGCAGGATTTGGCAGACTGGACAACATGGGACGACAATTTTATTAACCTTGCGGAGGTCTTGTACGACCCTATATTTTCCGCTCGGTTTCTTTATGCCAATTATAGGTGAATTACATGGACTGCTAATAATTTCTTGTAAAATGCCTTGCTCAACCAAACATTTTATTTCTCTTGCAACACCTGCTTTTATTTCTGGGCTCATTTTGTATTGTCGAATATTTGGGTGAACTGCACCTTCTTTCACTGTCACTTTTACCTGGTCAACATTTTCCATTAATCCTACATCTTTCCCAGTGAAATCCCACACTTCAGGATTCACCGTATGCTGTAATTCTTTTGGGAGATCTTCCACGATTATCTTTTTCAATTCAATTCAAAGAAGTCTTTATTTCGATTGTTCATCATAAAAGACAGGAAAAATACAAAAGACTGTACAAATCTCGGAATTCATCTTAAAACTGTCAGGTAAAAAATTCACAGTAAAAATATAAATAACAAAAATGACATTAAAACCAATTGATTGAGATTAAATATATTACAATCACAAGACTTTTTATATGTAAGAAACAAGGCAGGCAAACGCCTTAAAAACTCTACAAAGCCATAATAAAATAACTCATTTAGCTCAAGAAACCCACTCGTTTTTCCCGGATAGCCCAAGACCAGCTCAGAAATGTAGACACCCCAATAACAGCAATATCATTACAGCCAGTTTTCAATAGCCTTTTAGCGACCGTTGCGGAACTGGTGCCCATAGATCTACATATGGGTTTGAGCCACGTACTTCGGGGAAGCTGGTAGGCAGGACAGACATAAAGAAGGTGGCTAATGTCTTCAGTATGCTCAGGACAAAACGGACACATGGCACCTGTGCCAAGTGACCATTTACTAGTAAACTTCCTCGTTGGGAGTGTCTCTACACGGAACTGATGGTAAAGCTTGCATCTCTAGGTTTAGTTATTAGATCCCAATAGCTTTCCATAAAGGGTTCATCTCTGAGCTCACAATAGGCTCTGGTTAGTGGTGAACAGGTCAGAGACGACAACCCAATTTACAAAACCCAATAATAATAATAATAATAATAATAATAATAACCTCTCAGTTTTAATGAGGTTCCAATATGCTGCTTTATAGGCAGTTTTGGGTGGAAATGACGCAGTTTCCGGGCAATCCCACAAATCTCTCATTCCCATCCTGGTAAGCAGAGATTTAATACTGCTTAACCATTCAATTTTGTTGGCGCTGTCCAACCCCCTGACTTCAGTCAAGCCCCTGGCGAATAAGAGAAGTTCGGGAGTAATCCAAAGTCTTCTCCAAAACGCCAACACCCTAAACCGGGCAATGTCCTCAATTACCTGGCAACCGAGGTCTAACAGGAGGGGGATCTGCGGGGTCGATTTGGGGAGGCCCAAAATTGCTCTCAAAAATTTATTCTGGGCCTGTGCTAACTAAACAGATTACACGCTTCCCAAATTTCTGCCCCGTACAGGATAGCGGGATTAATTTTCATAGTGTACATTTTGACAACAGGAACAATGGGTTTAGTAATTGATAGGCTATGTTCCTTTAACAGGGCGCCAGCTAGCTGTGAGTGTTTCAACACCAATAATTTCAACTGTAGGGACCAACTCAATCTATCGCCAAAGGTGACTCCCAGGTAGGTGAAGACATTGGCCTGCTCCAAGAGTTTCCCGCTCATGAAAACTCTTGAAGTTACCGGCCTTGCCCCATGGAGAACCATAAACTTTGTCTTCTCAATGTTAACTACCAGTTCATGGTCGCAGCAGAATTCCTCAAAACGGGACAGTGCCAGTTGTAGCCCCTGTCTCGTCTTGGATAAAATCAGCGTATCCTCTGCGAACATGAGCACGGGGACTCTTTGGCCTGCTAGCATAGGTGCATCCGTTGATTGATTGTCAAAATACCGCACAACCCCATTAATAAAAAGTGAAAACAACGTGGGGGCCAGCACGCAGCCTTGCCGGACGCCCTTTCCCACTGCAAATTTATCTGTCACCTCCCCTGGCTTTCCCCAGCGGACCTGTGCATAGTTAGACCTATGGAGCCTTACCACCAGAGAAACCAGTTCATTAGGCATCCGCAAAGTCGTCAGGACAGCCCACAGTTTGGATCGTGGAACTAGATCAAACGCAGATTTTAAGTCCACGAATGCAGCAAGAATCATGCCCTTACCTAGCAAAACCTCCTTCCAGTAAAGCATGACAAATCTAAAGGCTTGGTCCAGTGTCCCCATATGGGCTCGGAACCCGGCCTGTAGCGGGGTAAGGATGCACTCATCATCCATCCAAGACTGGATCCTACCCAAGATAACTCTCGCAACAACTTTCTGTAGGGCGTCGATAAGTCTTATAGGCCAGAAGTTAGCCAGTGCAGAACGATCACCCTTCTTATAGATAGGGATAATTTCCACGCCACACCAGGAAGGTGGAATCGGCGCTCCCCTTGCTATCCCATTGATGAGGTTCGTAATATAGGGAATCCAGGGATCAGAGTCCTGCTTAAATAAATCCGCCGGGATACAATCAGGCCCAGGGCCTTACCTCTAGGAATAGCCTTCAGTACTGCCTCAACCTCTTTAGTACTAAAGAGCAGGGGTGTTTCTGGGGAGGTGAAAGAGGGCTCGAGTGCCTCATTTGTGTTATTGATCTTAAATTGGGCTTCAAAGAAGGCACCCCAATGATGGGGCTCTACATTATTATTAGGGGTAATTGAATTTTGCCCATCACCCCATTTTATCAGGTCCCAAAACTGGGTCATATTCCTACCTTTACATGCTGCCAGTAGATCCTGCCAGCGCCCCTCATCCCAGTCCCTCTTAGCCTTTCTCAAGGAAGATGCGTAAGCCAGTCGAGACTGTTTAATAATACTAAGATTCCTTGCCTTAATTGCAGCCACTAGCTCCTTGTGGGCAACTCTACACGAGTCGTTGTACCAGGAGTTAGATTTCAAATTGGGGATCTTCCTAATTGGCTTGGTATTTATAAAAAAAATGTAAGCTCTGTAAAAAGCTCATTGTGGACCCTAGTTATATAAGCATTACAGACCTCATGATTATCGCGTCTGCTCAATTCCTTTAGCGACCCTGAGACAAGAGCCCTGATCTCTTGTACTTTCTTGTCATCTAGGGCAACCTTTGCCCAGCGTACCCTCCTCATGTCGTTGGCCAAAATTACTTGGTTAGGGCCGGGTTCTGCTACGGAATCACAAGGGCTACAGAAGCTCCTGTCATTCAGTGAGAGAACCAGTGGGTTGTGGTCACTCTCAGGGCGACTTTCCACTACCATGTCCTGGACTAGGTACCAGAATTCGACTTTCACTAAAATGTAGTCTATCCTGCTTTTGGATCGCCCATTATCGAAGGTCGCCTCTCCCCCAAAATCAGACCCTGTTCTTCCGTTGACTGCCCTAAAACCCCATTCCAAGCACAACCCTTTTAGTTGTAGGGCTGCTTCAGACCATTTTTTAATAGGGGGAAGGTTCAGTTGGGGGACGCGCCAGATGTCGTCCACCTCAGCACTGAGTCTACCGTCATCCATGTCTAGGGGCTCAAAACAGGTATTGAAATCTCCTGCGATTACAAAATTAACATTAGGAGGCCCTTCAGCAAGGAGTGACTCCAGGGAGGAAACAACCTGTGAAGATCTCCCACCCAGTTGACCTCTTGCATACACATTGAGTAGGGGCAAGTCAAGACCTTTAACAGATTTGACTCTAATGGCTTGAATATCCGGACTATCCAGAACTAACTCCTCTGCTGTGATCCCCTCAAGCTGCCTTACCCAACAAGTTAAACCGCCTAATGATCTTCCTCTATACCCTCTTAGTGCTGGTTTTGTGAAGTTTAGATAGCCAGCATGGAACACAGGATTGATTGACCATGTTTCCTGGAAGGCCCAGATGTCCACTCCCTCAACAAATGAAGCCCACTCATCAGAAACTGCCTTCGATTCTAGTCCTGCTATGTTCCATGAGGCAAGAACCAGGGACGACTTCTGGGTGAAAGAGGCAGCCTGGTTATTACCTGTTACATTAACAATATGATGTTCAACAGGCATTAGCACCACAGGGGATAAAGGGGTAAGAGGTACATTAATGGCTGGTGGAGTCGGGCAGTCAGGCGTCAAAATGGAACCATCAGCCACCTTACTAAGCCCCCCTACAGGCTTCTCCTGCACACACGAGCCCAGTCAATCGTTATCTTCAAGCGAGGAAAGAGCCTCATAACGGTTGTCAAGCTGGAAAGTGAGATCGGGTCTTAAGTAATCGTTCTGGGGTCCTCCTACTTCCCTCTGTCTCAATGAATTGATCTGTTTGTAGAAAAAACCAAGGGGTAGGATGCCAATGGAGGGCCTGTCGAATGGAACATATCTAGACAACTCGAGTATGTGGCGGACCAAAGCTGGGGACCTGAAGCTCAAGACTACACAGTCACCCGGTATAGACTTTGAGGAATGACCAACCCAGTCAATACGTCTGACCATTTTAAACTCCAAAAATAGGGCCTCCCCTATTCCTGTTTTTTTATTCAAAAAGTCAAGGGCCCTATTTTTAAGAGCTGACCAATGTTCGTAACCGCCCTGAGGGGGGTGAGGAACATTAGTTAGAATGACAGTGAAGGGAGTAGCTTCTGAAGGTAGATGGAGGTAAGGGCACTTCTTTTCCCGAACAACGGTACTAGGAGTGTCCACCCTCCGTGCTTCCTCTACCACAGGTTGTCTTTTAGTGGGCAAGGTCTTAACCACACCTGCGGCTGAGTTGAGTGTCCTCCCAGCCCTTTCGACTTGTGCCTCGCCTGCCCCCAAGAACTGAGCGTTAACCATGGAGCCTCCCTGGTCCCTATGAATTACCCCCTACTTGAACTACTTGGGTGCCCGTTGGCACCTGTGAGCCACGTGCCTGTGAAATAGGCGGTGCCTGGGTTACTTGCTGGGTTTGTGCCAACACTGCTTCAATTTTAGAAAGTCTAGAGTCCACCGATTCTAGTCTTTTCAATAGTGGCTCTAGTACAGCTGTCAATTGGTCCTTTAGTAGGTTACAAATGTCATTTTTGGTCAATAAAGGAGAGATTAATGACGAGGGGGTGTTAGCAGGGGGAATAGTGTTGTGCTTACCGAATACAAATACTCCACTCGGGCACTTAGGAGCCGGTGTGGGTAATGGACTCTTGGCGCCTCGCCCCTTCCTTTTTTGTTAGGTGGATCCCTAGTGGAAGCACCTGTTGCCTTCATCCCTCTAGTTGTAACCATAGCAATGCTACTTACAGTACTCACGGGCTGGGGGGAGGACTGGGGAGGGGTAATAGGGAGTAAAATTGGCGATCCCTGCAGCGCTTGGGAGCTTATAAGAGGAGTGTCAAGAACTATCTGGGGCGGGGGTAACTGAGCACATGGGAGAGATCTCCTCCTAGCAAGTGTAGGATCCAGGGAGAGCCTACGTTCTGTTGCCTTTATCTCATAATTCAATACAGATTCAGCCCTTGTGAGGAAAGCGTCAAGCGTACCCACCACCCTATCTCCCACTCTCCTTTTCTCCATTGACAAATAAGGCGCTTTTTATAAAGATAACAGGCGGAACAACTGGAAGTCCAATGACAATCCCCTGCAGCCAAATGCAGCAGTCCATTTTAAATGCTTACTGTCCACAGATGGCGATGTCAGGGGGGTGGCCCAGCCCAGCCTCTTCTGGCCTCGGACGGCTTATCTTTTTATTTTTGGGTTTTTGTTTGGGTAACATTATTTATAAACTCCATCTTCGTCTGGGTTTGAATTTCAACACCACTTGGGGTACAAAAAATTGTGCAATTCATTTTACACAGTTAGTCCCTGCCTAATAGGTTCACTGGACTGGAGTCGTACGCTACAAATTTGTGCATTTGTTTAAAATTACCTATTCTGATTTCCATAGGTTCTGTGGATACTAATTTGTTTATTTGAAACGCCCACTACTTGGATTGCTTCTCCCGAGAGGGGTATGTTTGGAACGTCTGCTGTTGCTACAGTAGAACGGGTAGCGCCAGTATCCAACAAAAAGGTAACATCATTTCCCTCAACTTTTCCCTTAATGTATGGACCTGACTGATCTACCGGCAAGGATGCGCCAAGTACGCACTCCTCGTTCTCCCCTCTCAGGCACCGTCAGTAACTATCTTCCTTGAAAAATGTGTCACTCTAAAGAAATTGTGATGTCACTGCGTCTCACCTTCCATTTCTCTCCCAATTTGTGGTAGCCACACTGTATTTTGCTTGGCTCCCAGAAACTGGCATATGTGCAAGTGGTAACTGGTTCTGTATTACCTGTTGCTGTGGCTTTCTTGACACCCCATTCTGCGTCTGTGGATTCAAATTGTCATTTTGCACATTATTACTCAGCACAGCCTAACACTTGTTTCTCCAATGCCCCATTTTGCTGCACCGATGACAAGGAACTTTTTCTTTGCCTCCTCTCTGTTCATTCTTCCTCTTGGTTTACCCCCATTTCCATCTCCTTGATTCTGATTATTTTTCAATTGATTTAACAGGAGTTCCTGTTGCTCTACTAATTTTGCCTGTGCCCACATTACTTTTTCTTCTAAATTCTTTCGTTTATTGTCAATTTCATCCCCACAATATTTTGCATATTTGAGTATCTCATCAACAGGCTTGGCAGTTTTAGGACAGATTGGTTTATCCCCGTACAAGGGAACAACTGGACCTATAGTTACCGGTATAGTCAAGGTTTCAGGACTTGTATTTAACTGGGAAATTTTCTGAATTAATTAATTTCTCTGTTTATTTATTGCCTCTCTTTCCCGTTCTTGTAAGACTTTTCCTAGTGATGGTTCATGTACAATTTGTGGAACCAAAGGTGGTGTTAAAAATGGAGCACTAGGGTTAATTCTACTTGCTTCCTCATGGTAAGGTGGCAGATTTTTCATTAGTAAATCCTCCAAAACGAAAAATCATCATCTGAATCACCACTAGTCATTAAATTTTTCATTTTCTCTGTGCACTTGCTTTCTATCGGTACCTCTAAAGTCAGTACAGGATATGATCCTTCAACCAACATAGACTGTCTCCATTTCTTCATTTGCTTATCTCTTATCTCTTTAGTAAATCTGGGATAACATTTACTCCAATTTCTGTCACTTCTGGGTCTATCTCTCTCAAAAGCCTCAGTTTCCCATTCTTCTAATGCTTCGTACTGAGTTAATCTAGGTCTGGGATCTAATTAATTCATGCGTGTTCTCAAATTGTACAAAATTCTACCATTAAAAGTACCATGTTCTGGAAATGCCAAAACACCATCATCTTTTGTGTACTCCATCCAGTTCTCTAACCGCACACAAGTGTGGTAACCCCTTTCTACCACCATGTATGATGCAGGCATATTTGGTGCTGGAATAATAATTCCTTCTCTTGTTTTAATCGTTTTGTCTTTCTTAAGGAAATTCCTAATTCTCTTAAAAAGCGACATTTTTCTCTCTTCTCCGTACATGATATAAGGTCTTCCTCTTATGTATTGCTCTTGCGCAAACCCTAAGTACCTCCTATCTGGCCTGTTTCCTATAACTGTTGTATCTAAATGCCACATATAATTTGCACTGATAAATTTAATATGCAGCTACACTGTTTACTAAATGCTTCACCAATACCAGCGCGTTTATTATTTTCAAGAACCAATCAGTGATTAGAATTCAAATACATTTCGACCAATAATTGCGCTGCTTTTCTCGTGAGACAAGTTCCCACACTCCTGCACTTACCCCTCCTTTACAATTATTACCTCAGCTACACACCCGCTGTCTCAACCAATAACAGCGCAGCTCTTGGTGACGTCAGCGCAGCACCACAACTGACTCCATCCTTTGCAAGGTAATACGAAACTTATTTCTTTTCACTTAAATACAATATTCATTAATTAACAACATAAAAAACATTTGCCACTGTGCCTAAGTGACTAATTCAAAGGATAGATGATTTGCACTTACTGCGAGTAAATTCTTTCCGCTTACTCTTCATACACTGCGAGTAGATCCTTTCCGCCTACTCTTCATACAAGCATTAGAGAACCTGTTACTCCCTCGGGCTTACCCTTTCTAGGTGATATAAGGCCAAAGTTTCACCAGCGAACTCCTTTGCTATCATTTATTCACACATTTATACAGAAAATCCCTAATCAGTGTTTCAGTTTTACCTAACCATGCACTTACTTCCTTAGGCAAGTGACCTCACTGCAAAGTGGCTTCCATTTAATACCCGCTATTCTGCCCCCGGGGATTCCAAACAAACATAGAACAATACAAACGGGTTTTGGTTAATACATAAAATCAATCAAATAATCAATATGCGACTAACTACCTATCTTAACTAAACCCTAACCATCATCTTGCTACCAAAAGAATACTGATACAGCACAAGCTCACCTGCTCTTTTTACCATACTCACGTGGGCCCATATAAAACATACACACTTTGAACAGGTAAACCTACGCTTAACGAGAATTTTAATGAACCTTTTAGGACCTATACCATTTGACTTCCCAATCCTAGTCACCGATACCTAGAGTCCTAAGGGATCAAGGGTGTTAGCATAATAGGCAGTAAATAACATTCGCATTCATAAAATACCCATAGACTCTGGAAAGGTTTAAACACTTTATCTATGTAAATTCTTAAATGTCAGAGTCCATACCAATTCAATTAACGTGCGTTCAATTAGAAAGAATATGATCAAATCAAGATGATGTGAAAATATTATGAGACTTTCTTTAAGCATTGAAACATAGGAAGGGTAAGAAAAGGGAAACAATACAATGACGGACCCACATTGATTTATAATTACCTAGAACGATGTGAAAACCAACCCTGGCCACGAGCTGGGATAAGGACAGGACCCCCGATAGTTCAGGTGCCAATCGGACAGGACAGGTGCAGACCGGAACCAGGACAAGTACGGACTAAATTGGATCAGGACAGGACCACCGCAAGTCAGGACCGGCACCCACAGCTAAAGTGCAATGCCAGCGTCGCAGCCCTCTCTGCAGCTAACAGTCGGACCCCGATTGGGTTATCGAACTCCTTCCCAGAACCCCGATTTGGTTATCGATTCTTCTGACAGAGTGCTCCACCAGCACCTCTGCTCTCGATCGCCTATTGAGTGCATTGGGTCAGTGACAGGTCAGCTATTCGGACAAGTCGGACAATCTAGCTAGCTAAGACTACCTTAGATATACCATTTTCCAGGGCAGTGTACCACCCCCCCCCCCCAATGTTGCAAGTTTGTGTATTCCCTCAATTTGATTGGTCAAAAGTGAGGAGAGATCATCACACCATACAAGTTATGAGGTTACTTCATTCATATATTCAAATTAATGTTCCCTCCCATGATTTTATTTTCCCATGCACTTTTATTCCATCCAACAATGGATGTTTCAATAACAAATACAATGTATAACTTTAGGTACATCCGAGCTTCCTTTGAGAGGTCGAAGGGTGAGATTCTCACGAGTTTCTCATGCAAGTCTGTTGCGGGCACTGATTCAATGCCATAGCTTGTGGACTCGGGACTTTCAGCACATGCGCAATCGCGGGACCCAAGATGGAGCAACATTGTACTTGATTGGTCCAAACACGAGCTAATAGCAAAGTCAAAGAAGAACAGTTTTAGAACAAAGAATAAATGAATGCACTGTATACCACTTATCTTTACTGCATTCCCATTACTTTAATTTAACTACAGCATTAGGAATTAAGCAAAACAAACAATTTAGTAAAAGCAGCAATGCAAGTGTTAGCATGTGAAAACATAGAGCAGCCAAACGTTTGTTCTAGTGCGCAGAAGCAAAGTTTTCCCACCAAAGCAGAGAGTACGTCACGTCATGTGAGTGTGACAGACGCATGCGTAGAAAAATTCCCACATTGCGACTGCCATTTTAGAACACTCGAGTTACGATTAGTAAAAGCACATTGAAAAGCTTACCCTAGATACTAGAAATGTCATGTAGTGCATTGTTAGTAAGACAAAACATGTTTATTAGTGCATTACGTTTTATTTCGAGAGGATTTAATCCAAGCAAGCCTCTTTACGAGCGAAACCTTGCTCCATCAACACTCGCAGCAAGACTACACGACCCTGGCACACAAGCAACTGCCCTTAACTGGATCAGATCATTCCTCACCGGCAGAAGTCAAAGGATCAGACTTCCGTCCTTCCTTTCTGCTCTAACTGAAATCACCTGCAGAGCCCCACAGGGGTCATCTCTCAGCCCGACCCTCTTCAACATCTACTTTGCCCCCCTCGCCACCATCTTCCGACAACACGGCCTCAGCATTGTATTCTATGCCGCGAACACTCAGCTCCTCTTCTCCCTCACCAAGAATCCACCCACTGCCAGGATCAACTTCCAAATAGG
The DNA here is from genome assembly GCF_964261635.1 of Lissotriton helveticus. Taxonomy (NCBI): domain Eukaryota; kingdom Metazoa; phylum Chordata; class Amphibia; order Caudata; family Salamandridae; genus Lissotriton; species Lissotriton helveticus. The sequence continues at coordinate 292,151,204 of NC_136063.1, read as the reverse complement.
AATGGAGGACGTCGCAGCCTAGATGACCAACAGCTGCCTAAAGCGCAACTCCGAGCATACAGAAGTTCTTGGAAACTTCCCTTCAGCATGGGACAACACTTGGTGACCCACCACCCTCGGCAGCCCACCAACCCCCACGGACCATGCCAGAAACCTCGACATCGTACTCGGCTCATCCCTCTCCATGAGCCAACGGGTCAACGCCGTCGCCTCCAGCTGCTTCAACACCTTCCGCATCCTCCGGAAGAGGTTCAATTGGATCCTCCCAGAATCAAGGAAGACCGTCACCCACGCCTACCTCTACCGTATTGCCTCCATCAACTCTACATCTACCGTATAGTCATTGTCATTTTTGGAAATGTGTTGCTAATATGATGAATCATTTTATTTAAATTCCATTTTTGTACACTGATTTGTTGATGTCACTAATTATGAATTGATATGTAAACCAAAAAAAGGAGAAAAAAGGAGATTTGTAAAATAAACAAAAATAGATATTCTTATAGTACTATCTGTGTATTACTGATCAGTTCATAGATCACAACGAGTGGTTACGTGTGCGCATTACACCTAGTCCTTTACCTACCTACTTACCCAAGCACTCATCACCAGCAGGCTAGACTATGAAAACGCACTCAATGCCAGCATAAACAAATCCTTACTCCTATAGCTGAGAGACCACAAGAAAAGTGCTAGATCTGCTGAGAAGGGGCATTGGCTCAGGACCATGTCAAAATTGCTGTGCTGTTAAGGATTGGACTGGAACTCCAAGCGAGGAGGCATGAACGAATGGTTTGAAAACAGATTGCATGTTTTGTATGACAATATGTAAATAAAAGCTGTGGCCTTTTTGCACCATGACCGAATTGTGTTATCTGTGAGCACAAGGGCAAGTGGATGCATGTGTGGGCCGGGGAGCTCAAGGGACTAGCCCACCTGGGAGGGGTATCAGACGCTTTACATGAGCACCAGTTGTGTTACAGACGGACACATTTATTTACAGGCTCGACAGAGATTAAGTGATTTGCTCAGAATCACAGGATGTTTGAGCGTCCTACCAGATTTCGAACCGGGTTCCCCAGCTTTAAAAGTAACCACTCTAGCTGCTCACAGCCACAGAGAATCAGCAGGGGAGAAAGGACATCAAGAGATCACAAAGCCTGCCCTTTGGCATACAGACTAGGGGCATAAAGAGGGCAGTACAGAAGAGCTGGGAGGAGATTAAGTGAGGGTTACAAGTCCGCTCTGACAAAAACACACTTTGATAGTGATAATCCAAAATATATATATAAAGCATTTCCATGAGGTAAGCATTGGAAGAATATACCACTGCAACCAGTCACAAACATGGTGAAAGAGTACTGCTCCAAGGCGGGGCGAACAAACATAGTAAAGACAAACGGCCAGATTCATGAAGGGCCGTTTTGCGAGTCTTTAATAGCGATTCATAAGGAATCGCTATTAAGGACTTGCAAAACGGGATTCATGTAGGAATTGCTAAATAAATTGCGATTCCTACACATTCCTTATTTGCTATTAGCAAATTGCTAATCGCAAATAAGGAATAACTCCCCATTCATTCCTATGGGCCTTTAGGCCCATAGGAATGAATGGGGAGTTATTCTTTATTTGCGATTAGCAAATTGCTAATCGCAAATAAGGAATAACTCCCCATTCATTCCTATGGGCCTTTAGCCTTTAGGCCCATAGGAATGAATGGGGAGTTATTCCTTATTTGCGATTAGCAATTTGCTAATCGCAAATAAGGAATGTGTAGGAATCGCAATTTCTAAAGGCCCATAGGAATGAATGGGGAGTTATTCCTTATTTGCGATTAGCAATTTGCTAATCGCAAATAAGGATGCGATTTCAAGGGTGCAGGGGTGTCCAAAGGACACCCTGTAGCACCCCTGAAATGTGAATTTACACTGATGTTGTGCACACACATGTCCAGAGGACATGTGTGTGTGTAACATGCAACTTAGAAAATTGCATTAAAATGCATTTTTCTAAGTTTTCGCTATTTACCACGAGGTTTGACTTCGTGGTAAATAGCTGTCCTAAATTGCGAATTTGCAATTTCAAAATGGTTCATGAATTGCATTTAAGGAATCTCAAATAGAGATTCCTTAAATGCAATTTCTCGCAAATGTGCGATTTCTTTATTAGCGAATTTTGCATTTGGGATGATGAATCCCAAATGCAAAAATTGCACTCGCAAAGGGCCAGATTCTCAGAATCTGGCCCTTTGCGAGCGCAATTAAGCTTGATGAATCTAGCTGAAAGAGACAACAAATCACTAGCACAGACCTGCAAATTTACAACTCGGTCATCTAATAGGCAAGAAGAAAATGCCTGGCAAACAATAGAATGGAATGATAACATTAAAAGATGTCTGCAGCAAGACTGCAAAAAGTAGCCTGAACTGCAACATATTTGTGAACACAAGAAATTCAGTGGAAATCAGGGAATTTAGGGCCACATGCATCAACCTATTTAGGAAGTGCAAACGGTGCGAATCGGTAAATCCGGCCGTTTGCGATTCCTAAATAAGTTTTTGGGATGCATCATACATTTTTGTGAAAATTGCTATTTTTAGTGATTTCCAAAAATGCGATTGCTTTTAAGGAATCGCAAAATTGCGATTCCTTAAAAGCAATGCATGATTGTTTTTCAAATTGCGAATTAGCAATTAGGGGGTGCAAATTACCACGAGGTTGAACCTCGTGGTAATTTGCGAAAAGTTATGAAAATGCTCAAAAATGCATTTTTTAAACTTTCATGTTACAGACACACATGTCCTTAGGACATGTGTGTGTGAAACATGCACTTTAAAATACATTTCAGGGGTGCAGGGGGGGGTCCTTTGGACCCCCCTCTGCACCCTTGCAATGCATCAAACAAATGGGATTCGCAAAATAAAAAAGTGCAAAACGGCATTGATTCATATGGGCCTCTAGGCCCATAGGAATCAATGTAATGCCATTCCTTAATTGCGATTTGCAATTAAGGAATCGCAAATACCGAAAATTAAGAAATCATAAAAACTTTTAGGATTTCTTGATGCATAGGATTTTGCAATTCCTAAATTGCGATTCCTTAATTTTCGCAATTTAGGAAATGCAAAATCCTACATTGATGCATGTGGCCCTAAATATTATTCTCGCTCCTACAATTACGCCCAAAAATGTCTTCCTCAAAATGCCCAGAAATGCAGATTCCTGAATGTGACTGCTGCTGGATAAATATTTTCCAGGATAAGTAAAAGCCATCGCTTTATATAACAAGCATTTGCAATGCAATTGGTCTCGCCTTCAGGGCCTTATATTTATTCAGCTATGCAGCACATTAGCCTGGGTGCTGAAACATCTACTGTTCTTGAACATGGAGGGAAAGTAAGCACCAAACTGAGTGACACACCAGGTATGGGAACACATACAGAGAAATATTGCCTTCCTGCTGGAAATGGTATAGTCCAATGCTCTGTTTTTAATATAAAATCAGGGCCTTCAGTGGTCATATCACTGAAAATACAAGATTTGAAAAAAATATTATTGTCTACAGGTGCTCGTGGAAGACAATTTCTATGGACTGGACTCTAGGGAATGCTAAAGAGATTCTGGTATTTTACTGACCTCTGCTGGTCGTTTTCTATTAAGAAAGTTAAATAGAGGCAGTTGCCAGAAAAATAGAAAGTCCCTCAGCAGAAAGCAATTCTGGTATTTTACTGACCTCTGCTTGTCGTTTTCTATCAAGGCAGTTAAATAAAGGCAGTTGAACAGAAAAAAGTCCCTAAGCCGAAGCAGACAAGTCCTAACCCACAAAGTACATGCACATATAAGTATATAATAAGTATATGCTAAAGTATATACAAGAGGTCTCGAATGCTCGACTTAAAAAAGTCTTCGAACTATAGGCCTGTATCTCTTGTAGGAACCTGTATCAAAATCCCACAAAAGCAGTACATTGCAAATAGATTACTCCCCTTTCCTCCAAACCGAGACAGCTTCCTTGTGGCACCCCACAAGGTGAATTACTTTCAGCAAGCTTATTTAACATCTACTTTGAAGGTCTTTCCTTTCTATCCACTCGTTCAGATGCCACGTTTACATGTATGGTATGACTCCCAAAATCCCTTTCATCTTGATGTAGATAATGTAAAACTGCTTGTCAGTTTCTAGGCGTCAAGTACTAGAGGACCATCAACAAGCTCAAACTAACCGCAGACAAGACGGAGATATTGGTGACTACAGGAAGTAGGAATCTACTAAATTAAATCTGCTGGCCATCTCAGCTGGACTTCTGTGCCCTGAGCTAGTGGTTCAGTCAGAAATGTATGTTTTTTGGTCGTTGGTGACTGACACTCATAAGACACAAGTGTGTGGGAAAAGAAGGAAACTCCACAGACTACGATTAAGGCAACCATCTGAACTGAAAGTTTATGGCCCAGATGCATCAAACAAAAATCCGCTCGCAAAGGGGCAGATTCTCAGAATCTGCCCCTTTGCGACCAGTATTTTTGCACTTGGGATGCATCATCCCAAATGCAAAAATCGCAAATTGCGAATTCTCTAAATTGCGATTACTTGCATTTAAGGAATCTCAAATTGGGATTCCTTAAATGCAATGCATTAAAGTTTAAAAAATAGTGATTTCGCTAATAGGGCACGCAAATTACCATGAAGTACAACTTCATGGTAATTTGCAAAAACCGTGAAATATGTACTAAAGTGCATTTTTCAAAGTTTCATGCTGCGCACAGTGTGTGCGCAACATATGTGCACAGATCAATTTATGGGGTGCAACAGGGTGTCCTTTGGACACCCCTGCACCCTTGAAATCGCAATCTCAATTTGCGAATCGCAAGCGATTCGCAAATTGAGATTGTCTTCCCATTCATTCCTATGGGCCTCTAGGCCCATAGGAATGAATGGGGAGGTATTCCTTAATTGCGACTTGCAATTTGCGAGTCGCAATTAAGGAATTTTAAGAAATCGCAATTTTTTTAGCAGTTTCTTGATGCATTGCATTTTGCGATTCCTTATTTGCGATTCCTTATTTTTCGCAAATAAGGAATCCTAAAAAATGTATACTTGATGCATCTGAGGGTATGTTTGCGCACCTCTACTTCAGTGGTATGTCCATGCAGTAAAGAAAACAGTGTGGTGTGTGCACTGCCTTTTACTATTGCTCTGCCCTCATTTCATAGTATTTCCTATATGAGACTTAAAGAGCTGTGCTATTTAATATAAAGCTACAGAGGGACCTTCTCCAGGCACTGTCCCATGCTGAGGCCAAACACCACACAGCATGCTCGCTCGGCTGTGATAGAGATAGAAATAATGTGCTTCACTCCATTTATCCTCATCCTGCTGCAGATATCTTCCCCTGCCTGATAATCTACTTAGGCCAGCAAGTCTCCGACCTGGCAGGCCCGAGGGCTCTCTCCAACAGCAGCTTCACTTAAGAAGAACACAGAAGTTAGTTCCAGGAAAATGGCCTCACCTAGGAGGAGAATCAATGTTATGTCTTAAAAATCCATCGCTGGTCCATTTCAATTACACTTCACTGCACTTACATCTTTAGTCTTGGCATAAAAAGGCACCACGGAAGAACATAAACATGATTTAAATGTGTATTATTGCGGCCTTATCAAATTACATTTTTCGCAAGTTTATTCTGGCCCTTCGAGCTACAGAATCAAATTACAAAACGTTGAATTGCATAGCATTGTCTCAGAATAAGTGCATGTTTTGTAAACGAGTTCAAAGTGTTCAGGCTACATATATTTTTACTGTGCACACTGTCGCTTCTCTAACATTATTAATAACAGAGCAATCCAGATATTGCAGGGATCACACAGCGAGTACACTTTAGATTGGCCAATGAAATCACAAAACCAAAGAAGAACACGAATAGTGTTCCGTTGAAACGGATTGACACAGGCAGCCATGTTTCACAAACCACGCAACTCAGGAGATTAGAAAGTCAAGCTTCACAGTTTTTGGAATCACGTGGTCACAATGTGCCTGAGCCTGTGGGAGGGTCTTCAGATCAAACCAGCCTTGAAACACTCCTGAAAAACTACTGGCTTCCAGGAAAAGCAAGAAAAAAGTCCAAAACTCCAGTGCTTAATTTGAGCCAGTGCTTTCGGGTGCTTGGCACCAGCACTTAACGGTCAGCACCTGCACTTGTCTGCCACAAGGTGGCGCTGTCTGGCTAATTTAGAGACAACCACAACCACAGTCAATTATTAATTCAATATACATTAAAAATGACTATCACCTGCTGCCCAAGCCACTCATATAGCTTTTGGGGCCTGGAGTAGTCCAAATTGTCACAGTTGTAGGAATGCGATGGTTAGTAGTTGTGTTGCTACTATCATTGGCAGCATGGCAGGGGCAATGTGTGGTGCAGGCTGCAGTGGCCTCCTGAAGAGTGCACTGGCACTTAATTTTTTGACAAATTAAGCTCTGGTCCAAAGTCCAGTGCTCCATGTAAAAGGCTTACTGGGCATGTGCCATGGGGACCTGCGAGACCAGCCACACACGGTGTGCCCAACAGAAACCTGGTATCAACTACATTGAACCCTTTTGGTGCACACAAAATTAATAAACAGAGTTACAAAAAAAAAGATGGTAAATCTTATCTCTCAAAGGGCTGCCAGAGCAAATAAACACATGGAGGCAGATCCCTGGGAGGTCGGGGTCACAGACTGGAAATCACTGAGCCCAAGTCTCAAGGTGACACCAAGCAATCCTTTCTGGAAACACCTGCAACCTGAACTGTTCGACAGGCAGTCAGGAAAAACATTTCACCACTGTGGTCAGTGACTGAAGACTATGAGACCAGGACCTTCCCTTTATCAATCAATCAATCCATTTCTAGAGCGCACTACTCATCCGTGAGGGTCTAAAGGAGATGGGGGGGGGGGAGGGTGCTGCAACTGCTCGAACAGTCAGGTCTTGAGAAGTCTCCTGAAGGTCAGCAGGTCCTGGGTCTGTCGCAGGCAGATGGAGAGGGTGTTCCATGTCTTGGCGGGGAGGTGGGAGAATGATCTGCCACCGGCGGTCGCTCGTCGGATGCGGGGAACGGTGGTGAGGGCGAGGTCAGCGAAGCGAAGCTGGCAGTTTGGGGTGTAGAAGGTGAGTCGTTCGTTGAGGTTCGCTGGTCCAGTGTTGTCAAGTGCTTTGTGAGCGTGGGTGAGGAGCTTGAAGGTGTTCCTCTTGTTGATGGGGAACCAGTGCAGGTCTCTCAGGTGGGATGCAATGTGGCTGTGGCGGGGGATGTTGAGGATGAGGCGTGCTGAGGCGTTCTGTATACGTTGTAGTTGTTTCTGGAGTTTGGCGAGGTTCCCGCGTAGAGGATGTTGCCGTAGTCCATTCTGCTGCTGAAGAGGGCCTGGGTGACTGTCCTTCTGGTTCCGATGGGTATCCATCTGTAGATCTTGCGGAGCATGCGGAGGGTGTTAAAGCAGGAGGAGGAGATGGCATTGGCTTGCAGGGTCATTGACAGCGATGATTCCAGGATGATCCCCAGGTTGCATGGGTGGTCAGTGGGGTTCGGTGCAGCTCCCAGCGCTGCCGGCCACCATGTGAGGGAAATCAAAAATCCCATCTCAGGGGTTTGCACTAACACCTGATCCTTTAAAGCAGCATGAAAAAGTTGGCACAGAATCTGTAATCAAGAGAAACATATTTATTAAATTACAACAAGTGAGGCCATGTCACACAGAAGCCGCAGCACTCTGTATGAGATGGTCTGAGGACTGAAGGCCACAGTATCTCTTATATACCCTCACAGGGGCTAAAAAAGGGCAGTACAAGTGCACATAAGAAGAGTTACACACATAGATGGTCATACAGAAAATGCACAGTCGACAAGTAGGAGGAGCTAACAGTTTTGCCAATGCTAGCAAGCACATCCTGACAGTTACAGAATATTAGCAGCTGCAAGCACAACTGAGCATGTGCAAAGTAGGAGGAAGAGGCTAAATATACCGAGCAGAGAACAGCAAGATAGGACTGAGTACATGGTGAGCACATGGCCATCTAAAATGGCTGCCAAATACAAAATGGATTCCATAAAAAGACAAGATAGTCTCTAAATACAGGATGTCTTCTGCTAATGCTTAATCTAATCGTTGCTAAATTACGACAGACGACCCTTTCAGCATTAGCTGAAGACATTCCCATGATCCAGTAAGAACATAGAAAATATTTGTACATTCATTTTCACAATTTTCAATATCTTAATTCATTGCTAGAGGAGCATTTTCCAGTCTAAACATTTCACTAAGGGTATCAGCAGGAATCCAAGAAAAACGGGCATTGGATCATAATAAACATACAGACAGTAGGGGAAAGCAATGGCCACTATTATAAACAGAATTATCATTTTTCTTGGCCTAAGCTAAAGCAAATCCTAAAGTCATCTAGTAGACAATTTCAGGGCTCCTATGCATTTCAGTGACTATTCATTTTAAATTTCAGAATAGCTAACAGCTCATATCTAATAAAACATTTTCCAATTGACTGTTACATTTTCCTTTTATGAGGGCTAGAACATCAAGCATATCTGGGACCAGGAGGACCACACAGGGCCATAGGAATTAGGACCAAGAGCTGCAAAGGGCTGCTCTTCAAAAATGGGACAACTAAAGGGATACATTATTAACAAAAAGAGGAAGTCCTTGGGGAAATTGAATCTGCTGTACAACCAACCAGAGGGGGAGTCTTCTCCCTGTGTCCGTTTGAGCCTCACAGGCAGGCTCTTTGTTGTTTCCACGGTGGAGCTGCACAACTCGCAACTCAAGAATCACAGTCCAGTTTCAAGGAAAAAACGTCTCTTCTTTCAGGATAGGGCAGTCACCCAACAGGCAAATGCTCTTAGTGATCCTGTCCAGTGTCTCAAACAGTGCACCACTTTTCTTCACTTCAATCTAACAGGCACCAGAGACACAGAACTTGAACCCTAATCTCAAGTCCTTCCCTATCTCCTATATTGCTCTGCTGGCGCACTGCTCATTCGTTGGGGCTACACATTTGCATCCAGTGTACCCAGGTATCTCTTAACCAACAAACAAAGGTGCAAACTTGTATTCACTTTAGGACCAGAAATCAGAGGCCTGATTCTAGGATCTCTGAAGCAACCCTTGTTTCAGAAGGGGTCACCTCAAGCAAAACCTCCTTGCCATTCTGGTCGGTCTGTGACTCTCAGCTAGGCATGATCCACGATTTCTCCTTTCTGATTTGTGACCCCGTCTTTCGCTCAAAACAGTGGCAGGGGTACACACTTAATCACAGGGCTTCCGCCTTCACTGAGGTCCTAGTTGCCAGAAATGCTTGTGCTGGTTACCTTCACTTTGGTTTCAAGCTGCACTGGTGCTGACGCTGACTCCCCAGGCTGAATCTGATGTCCGGGCCCCTCGGGTAGTGGTTTGTACAGCAGCAAATATCTATTGGTGGACAGAACAAATTGTCTTTAGACAAGGCACAGAAACAGTCTATCAACAGAGTGTTAGAAAATACTTCCTAGTCTTGGGATGCCCCATATATTAGCAAGGCACCCAAGAACCACTTCCATCTATCTATGTGAGAGTAAAGAAAAACACAGGCTGGACCTATTGGCAAGTATACAAAAAACAATTCATTGCAGGGGATTTGCAAGCAGGTGGCCTGCAATATTCAAAGGAGTGGCCATACACCATGGGACTATAGTGATCGAAAACAAAATACTGTAATTGTCATAGAGTACAAAGACAAAAGGTAGTAGGTAAAACAGCACCTCTAGCCTCTTCAATTGGGTTTCCATGTGAGAGCATACCCTCATCCATCTAAAGGTAGACAACTACATAATGGATGTCTTCACACATAGTGGCATTGTCTAAGGGGGTAAGCACACTTTCCTCAATTATTAAGTGCAGGTGTTCCTAAATTCCTTATCTAGAACACCTCAAAAAGAGAAATCACATAATACAGATTATCAGGGACATGTAGACTAATTGTGCGTCAGGTGGACTATACAATACAAAAGCTAATAGCAAAGTAGAAACAACAGACAAGAACTAGAGTCCTGGTATTTCTATGATTAGGACACATCTGATCCCACCAAAAATTAAAGCAGCAGGGAAAAAGAACTAAAACCAAATTAGAATGGGCATTTGACTTTGTCATACTAAATACTCGTGAAAGTATCTCCTATTGAGGTGGACAACTGATCTTACTATAATCTATCACTACCCTAACAGTCAGACTAGAAAACATCAGAGTAGGCCTGAAGAAATTTTGAAAACCAGTTTGGTCATACAAAAGGGAATTACACATATTATAGAGGAACCTGATACATCACTGTAGTCTGGAAATGTAAACCTCTAAATGGTGAAAGAAAAACGAAAAAGAAAATAGGACCAGAACACAGCTAAAATCCCCAAAAACTAGGCACAATGTGACATCAATCAGGGGAGAAGCGGCAAAAGAAAAATCCATAGGAAGGACAAAAAATGACTTGGGTGACAATCAAGTTTGGGACATAATGCCAAGAGCATGGGTGATACAAAAAAGTAAAAAATAGTACACATATTATAACTCTACCGCTGGCCACTACACCATCTACGGTAATCTCAGCTAGTGATCCCATTCCTTCCTTTCTCGGGGAAAATGAAACCTGGTTTCCTTTTAAGACAGAACATCATTTAACTAATACTATATAGAAATTAGGTCACCTTGCATAAGAGTCACAGATTTATAATTGCTTCCTTAGGTCCAATCAAGGAAATATAAATGTGAGGCTGCCTTTTCCTTAAGGGAAAAGAGCAGTAACGTGAGTAAAGGTGACACACTTTGCTGTATATATTATAACCACATAGGCATGCACTTGGTGAAGTGCTGTCTGTTCTTGCTCACAATATAACAATATCATATATCATAATTTAGTATCAGCAAGTTTTACCACTTAACAAGTTTTAACCACTGTTGCTCAAAGGATATACATAGTCATGTCATCCCTTCACAACACAGCAAAACTTACAAAAGCACCAACATGGATCACAAACATACATAATATAGGACATGTCATGCCAAGCCATCAGATATACTTTGCTGTATACCTAAGCACAGAAAAACACAATAGCATGCAACACCATTTCATGCACTTTCTGCACAATAAACACTCCAATAACATTAAAAAAAAACATTCGGGCCCATTTTAATTTTGTCAGACTTATACCTAAATAACACCTTCTTTTAATCCATCCTCACCCTTTTGACAGCAGATCAAGCAGTCAGTGAAGATCAGCTGTCAAATATAACTTACTGTGTTGCGTCAGACACACAGGAAAAGCAGGGAAAATTCATAGAAGAAATGCAAAACAAATGAAAATGCACAGATAATTCATTTCAAAGAAGTCATAAAAACACATCTTTGTTTCATCATACAGCCAATACTTCACATAACACGCAAAATCTCAATCTCAAGTGGAACCACCCAGCTTTCGTAAATGTACGAAATATCTTAAGGAAAAACTCTTTCACAGCCTCTGCGTGTCCCTTACACCAACCCCCCAGGTTAGGCCCTGCTGTTTATAAAAAGCCGTGTCAGGAATGCACTCTTCAAATGTCGACGTGAATGGCTCCTTTGCGTGACGCTTTTCCAAGCAATCATTTCACCATTTGTTGTCACATACTCCTAAGCCCCCACCACACTGACCTAAAGGTCAAAATCTGGCTGGAGCACCAAGCTTTCTTGTAACCTCACTGTGAAACTGACAAAGACAATAAGTCTCTGCAAGTCTGTGCAATAATCAACCCTATTTAAAAAAAGACATTTTAAATATATTACTTCTTTTAGAGAACTACAATTTATTTATTCTCAGAGCCTGTGAATAATTTATGGAACATAACAACACACCATACCAGCTTCATAATAAATGTGTCACTATCCCATGCAATATTGTATCAACCTTAAATAAATAAATGGCTCAGTAGGCCCCGCTGAAGTCAAAACTTTCAACCCTGATATTAAACATAAGCCTCTGCGCTGGGCACATTAACTCACTAAGCTATGAAAAAGCAAACGTGCACATTTGTATTATACTTGAATGTATGCATTCACTGAAGCCTAAGGCATTATAAAACTAGTTTAAATGGCAAGAAAGCCTTTTAAAATGGTCTATTTAACACAATATCGACTTTGCAATTTGAGGCACTTAGAAATAAATAACCTATAATTGTGTTACATATTAATCATCCTCAAAATGTTCTTTAGAGATTGCAGAAATCGGACTTAGACATATCTCATGTAAATCTTAAAAAAAAATGACTTCTTACGCCTGCGCCAAGTGAAGGTCCCATACATAAATGTCCTCATTATGCAGTACTGCACAACTTAAATTAAATTATAATGCTAGGAGGTCACAGTATGAGTATTAAGCTTTATGAATATCAAAAAACGATTTTAAAAAGCCCTTATTTTTTTCAAAAATAATTTTTTTTATGTCATAATTAAAAAAATTACTCTCCATATTTCGTTTTTGTAATAATCCTATATCTTAAAACCAAGCTGCATCCCTATTATAAATCTGCCCCTTGCTTATCTTTGTAGAGCAGTCATTCGCCTAAGCATATAATCTCAATTTTAAATACACGTCAACTTCGCGCCACTTTTGTTTGAAAAGGACAATGATTTTAGCAACAGAGCCATAAATGCTAAAAGAGAAGGGAAACCGCAATTAAAATGTATGTCTCTGATTCAAATAATTAACCTTATTTTTGTAAACCTTGCTTTCAAAATAACACTCTGAAATGCAAAGTTGCACGTTTAACTTAAGGAAGAAGTCCTGGCTAAATAAACATGGCCTGCGAAAACAGCTGTGTCCTTGACGGCAGGCCCTACCCAGTGTTGAATTTCCTGGTGGCAGCCTTACTAAAAACAGACATTTCAAGCTTTGAAATGCGTGTGCAAGAATACACATTTCGAGTTCAGAAAAATTCACTCCAGCTAAACTGTTTTGTCCGTTAACATCTAATGCGATGTATAGGAGTAAACATGTTATGAGAGTGTCTTCTACAAAAACACACCATTTCATTTTTCTGCTGTAGGCCTTTAATATTCGTAGTGAATAAGAATTTTAAGTTTATCCCTTAAACATTTAACAAGTGTACATGTGCGCTATTCCTTACCCTATAACTTTAAGGAGAAACATATAGTTATGTTTAGCACATCACATAGGTCATTCCTGAATTTCTATCGAATTTTTCCCTAATATTAATTAATCTAACATTATGTTTAACAGACTGAAAACATCAAAAATAACCACAAAAATGCATTTGAGCTCAGTACAGACATAAACAGAAAGGGGTAAAACACAAAAGACACACAATACAGCGCGCTTTAGCCATGTTTCGTAAATAGCGACGACGCAATGTACAAGCAAAAGTTACATGAATGGAAAAAAACCCACAAACCAGCTAGACATTTAAACACACCTTTTGAACCATGGGTCAACACTAAAGCCAGAAACAAAACACAGCCCGCAGACTGCATCCAAACCACCTATGTAAATTCCAGTTGTAAGTCATATTTACAAGGAGAAACCCTATTCTCAACAGTATTCTAAAAACTGAAGTAGAAATACTCTCAATTCACTAATTCAGGCTGGCAGAACACCAAAAACCGCTCTGCATATCTTCATACATAAAATTGCACAGAACAAAGGATCCTCATGTGTATTATGGGCATATTTAAATTCCCTGGGGAAAAATTTCACCAAGGAAGAAATATGTTTTCATACCTAAAACCTATTTTAAGTTTTCCCTCTAGGGGAAGCCGGCTAATTCAATTCATATCTCACTATGGTACCTCTCATAAAACTACACATTTTATATGTGAGTTTGGAACAGGCATGCAAACAAACATAATGCAAAATATGCATTATCATATTCTAAAATGGCACTTAATCATTGCGCCGCTCATAACCATAAATGGAGAAACATCTCCACATTACCTGCCTACATGTGTTGCAACGCATATATCACATAATCCATATCATAAATATGATCGATCATCCATACATATCCATATCCATATCCATATCCATAAGCCACAGCAAGCGTATCCTAAAACTGCCTTGCGAGTCACTGGCTACCATAAGCTCACAGTAATTACCATACAATGGTTCTTACCAAGCACGAGCGTCCAGATTCTATCTGCCAAGTTTTGAATGACCTAACAGTCTTTTCTTTTAAAATATTCACGCCAGAAATGTTCTCAGTCAGGGGTGCCATCATATGGAGGATCAAAAATCAGTAAGATCAGAAGTAGACTGGGCTACAGAGACTAAGAACCCCCAGAATTGGTACCTCCTTTAGTAGAATCCTGCCTTGTCTTCCTCAGTAAATGTCTGTCTCCTGACCAAAAATCGCTCCTGCAGATAGTCACCGCTCTGATGAGCCCCAAGTTGGCGCGCCAAATGAGGGAAATCAAAAATCCCATCTCAGGGGTTTGCACTAACACCTGATCCTTTAAAGCAGCATGAAAAAGTTGGCACAGAATCTGTAATCAAGAGAAACATATTTATTAAATTACAACAAGTGAGGCCATGTCACACAGAAGCCGCAGCACTCTGTATGAGATGGTCTGAGGACTGAAGGCCACAGTATCTCTTATATACCCTCACAGGGGCTAAAAAAGGGCAGTACAAACGCACATAAGAAGAGTTACACACATAGATGGTCATACAGAAAATGCACAGTCGACAAGTAGGAGGAGCTAACAGTTTTGCCAATGCTAGCAAGCACATCCTGACAGTTACAGAATATTAGCAGCTGCAAGCACAACTGAGCATGTGCAAAGTAGGAGGAAGAGGGGCTAAATATACCGAGCAGAGTACAGCAAGATAGGACTGAGTACATGGTGAGCACATGGCCATCTAAAATGGCTGCCAAATACAAAATGGATTCCATAAAAAGACAAGATAGTCTCTAAATACAGGATGTCTTCTGCTAATGCTTAATCTAATCGCTGCTAAATTACGACACATGAGTCGTCCCAGGCGGAGGGGTGGATCTGATGATGAGGACCTCTGTCTTGTCTGAGTTCAGTTTCTGGCGGCTGTTCTTCATCCATTCGGCGACGGCCTTCATTCCTTCATGGCGGTTGATTTTGGCGGTGGTGGGGGCCTTGGTGAGGGAAAGTGTGATGTATTCCTATAGGTTCTGAATCGATCCCCCTATTCCTGACCCTATTCTGTTTAACAAACCAACAAGTTAACTAGCAGTCAGCCCATGAGGCAGCAAACCCCCATGATGCAGATACCGTTATCTGACGAAGCCACACTACGGCACAGGAACGTGTTATCTGATTAGGTCATAACGCTTGCGATCTAATTAGACAAGCGATATTCCTCCAGCCCCTGATAAGGCATACGGAGTTCTCATAACAAATCAAACCTATGACAACCTGGGAAAAACCCTGCGGCCATTGTTTTGATTTCACCGAGAACTTCAGCAAAAGAATGTGCTAACGACCTGGTCGTATGACATCTTTATTGACGTATCTATGTCCATCCTTACGTCAATCTCGGCACCTTAAAGGTATAAATATTACCGATATTGCCCTATGCAAACACACGCGGTGGTGACGAGACGGAGCAGCCATACTTGCCGAAGCCCAGAGCAGAGCAGACCCCGCTGGCGCAGCCCCGCCTTCCTGACGCGCTGAGAACGAGACGCGCTGCTTTCTCCTGCCGAGAAATCCAGCACCGGCGTTTCCGGGTAGCCCTCGCAGGCAGCCTGGAATATCGAGAGCAGAGAAGAGAGATACCATCCCTCATTCATCCTAACTTCCAGGTACAGAACTGAATAACCCCTCGCAGAGAATTCTTTAGTCAGTCACTTGGAAAAAACAAACTTAACTTAAACTGTAACTTTCTATTCCCGCCCACGTATTAGGCTTAGGTCAGGTACACGGGGTAGGCGTATCTAGAAACACCAGTTGAGTACGTTTAGTCAAATGTATATGTGTATGTAATATATTTTATTCATTTTAAACCTTCATATGGCTTAGAAACCATATCAATGTTTTTACAGTATTATTTTATACTTCTGCTTCTAATGTATGCACTTTACTTAACTATAAGTATTGCAATAATATCGATCCATTTCTCTTGTACGAGAAAAGAGACTGATCAATAAATAACATCTTTTATTGAACACGCCCGTCTCTTCCTTTTCTCTACAATCTGATGAGACTAAGAATGCACGTACTGACTGAGTAAAATAAATTGCCTTTTGTTCACACGACTCTCGAGATACACTCTTTTTTTTTGTTGTTCAAAAACCTTTATTTGAGCAAGCATAGAAAAATACAAGAATGGGCCTACAACCTCACGGGCTGGCCGCTAATAATAAGGCACAAGGAATAAATTAGAAATGTACTCCCGTGGTCAGGCACAAATCAAGTACCAAGCATTACTCCCAACATATCACAGAGCATATTGAATTTTGTTGTATACAAAAAGAAAAACAAACACTAAAAAGGCGAATGCACAGTAATCAAGGTCAGCCCAAAGAACGGAGGGGATGGTCAACAATCAGGAGAACATACCAAGAGCCCTGAGGCTCTAACAAGGTCGGGGGGGGGGAGCAGCGGGGAGAATCGGAAATTTCCAAAACAGTATGAAAAGGTTCCGGGAACGCTCGCCTAGGGAGATAGGACAACATCAGTAGTGCCTACAAGGGGAGGGGTACAGATATCCCCACGATATTCATTCCACTGGCCCCAAATCCTCGTCCACGCCCTGGGTCTGCCCCTGGCCACATATACAGTCTTCTCACGAAACATGGACCAGTCCATGTTGTCCTCCCATTTCGAGACCTCAGGGGGCCTGGATGCGCCCCAGAGTTGCGCAATATCCCGTTTCGCAATCATGTAACCCAAGGTAGCCCATCTAGTCTGGGCTACAGAGTAGTCAGTGGGCTCCCACACATTCAACAGACACTGTAGTGGCTCCGTCCGCAGGGCAACACCAGTCACAGCAGTCATCACCTCAAGCACAGCAGTCCAGTAGGCCGCCACAACTGGGCACTCCCAAAGAATGTGTAAAAAAGTAGCACTCGACCCACAACCACGCTTACATAACCCATCCAGGGAAAAGCCCATTGTCACCAGACGCGGACCAGTGACATACATTCGATGAAGGATTTTAAGTTGAACCAAACGGAGACGGGCAGGAATGGCTACCTCCTTGGGAGAAGAGAGTGCCGATTGCCAATCCTCGTCGTCCAGTTCCAACCCATCGCCGACCCAAACCTCCCGAAGTCGGACCAATAAGTCCGCCCGATTATTGATCAGCTTCTTATAGATCAGGGAAATAGTGCTATCAGGCAGGTGCCCATCAAGGACACGATCTTCGAGGGGGGAAGACTCAGGCAGGGCCTCATCAGGAGTCAAGACTGAGGCGAGGGCGTGTCGGACCTGCAGATAACGAAAAAATTCCCTACCATTCAAACCGTATTCCGCCTGGAGGGCCTGGAACGACTTCACACTACCTTTCGAACAGACATCACCCACCTTACATATCCCAATCATATCCCAGCGGTCGAAGCCCTTAGTAGACCAGAGACACCCCAAACGTTCCGAGGCATAAAGCGGCGTCGCCAGCGTCATTCGATCCTCCCATCCCAAACTCACATTCGCGGCTCGCCACACAGTTACTGCAATCCTGGACGGGCCCACGAGATGGCGCCCGGCTGATCGAGAATAAAGCGCTCTATTAAAGTCCCCACCCGGCAGCTGGAGTCTATCCATCTCGAATACAGGATTTCGACCCGGTGAAAACATCACATGATTAATAGCAGACAACTGGGAAGCCCAATAATATCGCTTGATATCTGGGAGCGCCATGCCCCCGTCGTACCAAGGGATGGTGAGTTTCGCGAGGGCAATACGTGGACGCCCGTCCCAAATCAATTGCCTTTGAAGACTCTCGATCTCTCGGAAATAGGTCTTGGGGATGTCGTCATAGGAATTCTGGAGCGCATAGAGGAACCGCGGCAGGGACATCATTTTAAACAGAGCCGCCCTGCCCAGAGGAGACAAAGGAAGCTTACGCCAACGGGCCACGTCCAGTCGCAATCTAAGCAACGGGGGGAGGAGATTACGCTCAAATCGGAGCGAGGGGTCCAGCGTAATGAAAATCCCTAAGTATTTGAAGCCAGACTGGACCACCTGGATAGGAAGTCTGCTCGGCAATGGGGGTAAAACACCCGAAAGAACATATACGCAGGACTTGGCCCAGTTAATAACGAGGCCTGAGTTGGCACCAAATGAAGTGAGAACATCAAATAAAACAGTCAGAGATTTACGCGGGGAGGTGAGATATAAAAGAATGTCGTCCGCGTAAAGCGAGACGCGGTCCTCAAAGTCCGGTGACCAGCGAATCCCCTTGAGCGAAGGCTCCCACCGAAGCCATGCAGCTAATGGTTCCAAGGCGAGTGCAAAAAGCAACGGAGACAAGGGGCAGCCCTGACGGGTACCCCTGCCAAGGGTGAAAGGGGTCGAAACTCTACCATTTACCACTACTTGCGCCAGAGGTTCAGCATATAATAACTTGATCCAACCAATAAACTCAGGCCCGAAACCAAATTTCTCAAGAGCCGCCCAAAGATAAGGCCATTCCACAGTATCAAAAGCCATTGAGGCATCCAACGATGCCAAAATGGCCGGCTCCGTCAGAAGCCCCGCCCTCGCAATCGCACCGTGGAGACGACGTAGGTTAAGAGCCGTGTTGCGATGCGGGATAAATCCGGATTGATCTGGATGGACCAAGCCACTAATGACCGTCAGGAGGCGGGACGCCAGGAGTTTCGCCAATACCTTGGGCTCAACATTCAGCAGGGATATGGGCCTATCGAGATACACTCTTGATTAGGGGAGAGCAAAGTTGTCATGTTCTATGGTTGTCAGAAACTAAATCCCTTCTTGTCTAATCAGGGAAGTTAATTCCTTCCTGAACATTCGAGAAAGTTTCTAGTGAACTCTGAGCTAGCTGGCAAACCCAAAACTTTAAGTCTAATATCGACAGTAGTAGACCTAGTTAACGTCTGTCTAGGCCTATACTATTGAAGGTATTATTCCAATGCGCAGAGCCTATTGGGATAATAGGAACTACACTACATGGCGCCCAACATGTTTGGAAAGGGCGATAAAACTAACGTAAGACATTTAAAGTAACTCAGTCGTGCTTTCTCACTCAGACCCCTTTCTCCCATAATACTCCAAAGACGTTTGGAGTGGGTAAAAGGTAATATCCGCCAAACCTCGCAGGAGGAAACTCCTATGTATGGTACTTGGTTTAGTCAATGTTGAAGGATAAAACAGTTCCAAAATATTGTGCATCTAATCTTTCGTTTCCATAAGAAACCTGATCTGCAAACAAAAGAAATAACCATCCTGTCGGTAAAATGGTAGACAGTGATGAAGAAAGAGAGGCAGTTAGATTAGCAGCTGACATAGCAGAAGCTGATACTGCACTACAAAATGCAGACCCGGAGATAATACTCATCCCGGTCATCAAAAGGAAATCTATAACCTTAAAACTTATAGAAAATGGACTGACACCTAGAGGTGGTACAGTCATATTCATAATTGAGGCACACGAATATCGGCAGACAGAGGTATACTATTCATGGATACATTTTCCAGCAGCAAATGCTGTAACAAAGTACTTCCACTATTACAAAATAGAGGAACCTCCTGAAACGTACACTCCTTTCGAGGAGGTGGAAGTACCACTCAAATTTCAAGAGCACCTGCTCTTATTTGATGGCGCCCTAAAACATAATAATCACATCACCAGGCTCGGTCCTTTAGGTAGACCAGGAGCAACGTGGCCGGTCCTAGCCGGATACACACCACATCCAGACATCGATGGGATGTCTGCAGCAAACCTTTTAACACAGCTAAAACAACTAATAAAGATACATAGACAATTAGTCCAGTATGTGATGCGGACTTCAACAATTCAACCAGCGATTAAAATTCCACAGCTGACCCCTCACCAGGGGAACACAAATAAAATTACACCACAGAACATACAATCCTGCCTAGGTAAAGTACCGGCTAAACGGGAACAAATACCATTCTGGTTGGCACAGAAAATCACCCAAATAGAGGCGGTGTTTCCTGACACCACCCCATTAGAAAAACACAGGATTCTGACTATCTGTCTTCCAATGGGAATCGCACCACACATTGAGGACTGTGACACTTGGGGTACAGTCTTTGCTTCCATCTACACAAAAACGCACGGTGTTCCATCCATTTCGGTAATACCAGATGTGCTAAAACAAATTCAAGACGAATACGGTCCAGAACCCGCTTTAACTCTTGGTATGAAATTACTAAAAGATTTCAAGCAGGTCTCGGCTATATTATTAGCCAACATAAAAGGTGAAGCAGCAAACGTGGCGATCCGCCAGAGGTTAAAGGAGACAGATATAGCAGACCAACCAGCTGAAATTGCCAGAATCATAGAAAAATCCTATGAGGAACTAGGCTGAGATAGTTTAGGTGGAATACCAGTAAAACCACAACTGATTGAAAGTCCTGAAAAAATATTTTTTAATAATAATTCAACATCACAGAAAAAGAGCTGGGATGGAAACAAACAATCCAATCCTAAAGAAAAGAAATTCCAGTCCAGAGGAAGGTCTCCTAGGCGAAGAGAAAAATCTCCGAACCAAAGACACAGGTCACCCCAGAGTGACCCCTCTGGGAAAAGATATAACCTTAGAAATAGGGATAATATAAAAAAGCCTGATAGATATCAAGACATTGATATACGTCCCTCTCAATCTTTTCAGACTTCCTCGCAGAAATCGGAAAGAAGAGGACGATCAGAACAAAGAGAAGAGCACGCCAAGTCCAAAGACAAGGAACCTGCTCATCTAAAAAAGAAATTACAATTTCCAAAAAAGAAGGTAGCCAGTATCAAGGTAGTTAACAATGCCGAGAATACTGAGGACACAACTGAAAAACGGAGAATGGGCTCAGACAATGCTAGACAGTGCAGCAGAAGTGAGCATAGCTCGCAAAGTCCTTATGAATCATCTGGAGACAGTGGACACTAATGAATATCTTCAAGTGGAAACTGCAGACACCAGAGTTAGCAAACCTCACAAAATATACGAAATAACATTACGTATAGAGGGGGATAAGACTAGAAAAATAAGGGGACTATTTTGGGATAATCTCTCCAAGGGCTATGACATCCTTCTAGCTGAAAAAGACTGGCCACCAGAGTTTGTCAGGGAGTGCCCTCATGGCGAAGAAATAATTATGCCTGCCTTCTCAAATCACATCCCAATTCATAAAAAATACACACTTGCCAGAAAGTGGGCAGTAGCTCTAGCTCCTGCTTTATATAAAAATCACGTAGGATGGGATGAGGACTCTCCTCCTCACAAAATCCAGTTAAAATCACAACCTACTGCACAAAGGCAGTACCCAATTAAGCAAGAAGCTAAAAAACAGGTAAAAGAAATCCTAGATCAGCTAGAACACCAGGGGGTGATTGAAACTTGCACCTCACAAATGAACAACCCTTTGTTTCCGGTCTCCAAACCAGACAATTCATATCGTCTAGTTTTGGATTACCGACACCTTAACTCATGTTAAAAAACTTTTGCAGTGCAAAACTCACATAGTGCTGCACTAATGAATAACACAGTGCGCAAAAAATACAAAACAACCTTAGACATCTCTAATGGATTATTTTGTCAAAACATAGCACCAGAGAGCAGATATTTGTCTGTATTCTCAATAAATGGCACTCAAAAGCAATTCTGTCGGTTAGCCCAGGGGTACAAGAACAGCCCGGGAGTATTCTCAGCGAGAGTAACAGAATTACTACAAATATATGACGACGAAGCATTATCGTATGTCGACGACATATACTTAACAGATGATGACTTGGAAACTCACTTGAAGAGAGTGAACACCATAATACTTGGGTTCGCAGCAGAGGGTTACAAATTCAACTTTAAAAAATCCAGAATTGCCCATCTGACAGTCCTGTTCTTAGGATATGAATTATCAAGTGAAGGCAAAAGCCTGGCTGACAATTTTCTAGAAAAATGTGCCGTACTCCAAGCACCTAGAACACTAAAAAACCTACAGTCAATTCTAGGCTTCCTAAATTTCGGAAGAACATGCATTGCAAATTACGCAGAAAGGGTCAAACCCCTTTATGATCTAATAAAACCAGATTTTAAAAGATCTAATTGGACTCAAATACACACAGACATTTTGAGATCCTTACAAACAGACATGCTAATTAAAACAAAATTAGAAACACGTGATAACACACGCAATCTTGTGATTCGAGTCATCCCAGGGAGATGCGGATTCACATACCTGACCTCCAATGAGGGAGACAAGGTACCAATTGCATTCAAATCACACTTGTACACAGAAGCTGAACAGAAATTCAGCATTGAAGAAAAAATTGTTCATGCAGTTCAAACCGCAATAGCTAGAGAAAAAGATCAAGCTGACGGTAGACATATCACAGTCAGAACAGCTGAATCAGCCTTTGAGGCACTAACAACACCGTGTAATTTACCAACAACAACATTGAATCCGGAATGGATACAATGGGTGAATTCAATCACAACGGACAAAGTATACTATTACTTTGATCCAGAACTAGAAGAAATGGAAAATCTAGAATATGAAAGAACATTCCCTCTGCCAATCGACATTCTGCCTTTACGACATTACGCCTGTGTAATTTATACAGACGGACATGCTCAACCCCCCCGTTTGGGGAGAACAAGCATACAACCCCACATGTGGGATTACAAAAGAAGTGTGGCACGGAGGTAAACTAAGACCTCTATTAACAAAAACACACTCAGTAGAAACTAATTCAGAACAACAAACTGAAATATTAGCTTTGAAAATGGCGCTAGATAATGCGGATCGCGAATTCCCGACACTTATAGTGTCAGATTCATATTACTGCGTCAAATCATATAACAAGGATTTGCAGACATGGATTCAAAACGGTTACAAAGATGACACAGATGCACCAATAAAGCAGAAAATGCTCTGGGAACAAATAGCTCTTTTACAAAAAGAACTACCAAAGACTCACGTGACACATTCACTGAGTCATCAGCGTGATGGCGTTCACGTTGCAGGGAATTCATTGGCTGAGACAGCCACAGCGGTAGCAACTAAATCGGCTCCCGTAGTTCGAAAAAAGCGTACATTAAAATACATTGACGGTGAAACAGTGCTAGCGGTGAAAACGTCATCAAAAGGCGACTGCTCAGCGCTACCGATCAACTATCCACTCAATTATACATACATAATCGATGCAAACTCCGTCCCTTTTGCTCGAATCCCTGGAGTGGGGGAGAGAGTGATTCCAAACATGGACAGGAGAAACTTGTTAATCGCAGACGCACATATGGGCGAGGGTCTCAGACACCTCAAACTAAAAGATTCTCTGGAAGAATTACAATCACGGTACTGGTGGCCAGGCATGAGCCTGCGTCACACCATGTTTGTAAAAAACTGCCAAAACTGCAACAGAGATCGCAGTGGGGAGAGAAACAGTTTAATACCTCGTCGTTTTACTCCAGAAAAAATCAAGAGTAAAAAGCAAGGCTTGCGATTAACATATACAGGCTAGTTTCCACTTATAATGTAGATCACCAGCACTCGGCTGACGTCTGGACTGTTATACAAGATTTGCGAGTCTAATTGGCATATACGCTAAGAGCATGCTACGTTTGACCATTATTTTCACTCTAGCCCTCCAGCCTGAGGGGAAACATGGGCAAATGAGCATAGCACAGCGGGAATCTTCTCACTTCCTTCCTGAGGGATACGGGATGGTGTAAAGAAAAAACCAAGGCATAAAGCAATCTATAGCGGAAAGGATATTAGGTTTGGGGGCTGGGTGGGTCAAACATCTAATAAGTGTCCAACGTAGTCTAAATAACTTGCCAAGAAATTCTCTGAAGGGATTCAGTCCGTACGAATTATTATTTGGAACTAGGATGTTGATCTCTGACCTTGATAGTCAGACTTCAGTGGTGAAAGAAAAAAGCTTTGATATCAAAGACCGTTTGGCTATTTTGCAGGACTTAAACAAAACAAGAAAAGACCTGAGCAACATAAAGTTGAAACAACAGCCAACAACCACTGAAGAACCACCACCTGTCCCAGCAAGAACGGTCTGGATTCCAAAAGTCGGGGATCTAGTCAGAGAAAAGATCGCGGTAAAGAAGGAGTTTGGGCCTTCTTACAGAAAAGCAGTTCCTGTCTTGTCTGTCAACGGGACAAGATCAGTTGTACTACCGCCACTTGCTGGTAAAAAGGAGAACCGAGTTGTATCCATCGACCTGGTAAAACCACAATCATGTGGCCGATAACAAATAGTAGGCCAAGTGGACTCCCAATAAGTAGCAGAACACCAAGGTTTGCTACCAGTACAGAGGTCCTAACTAAGAGGCTCATCACATTCGAAACGCCTACAGAAGAACAACAAGGACTATGCAACAATGCAATGGAACTTAGACCTCTGAAAACCCAAATAAAAACATTTAGCAGAGACACACCAATCTATAATGAAGTACCAAGTGCAAATGCAAGAAACAGTAATCCTGAACCAATTGGAACAATTGACAGAACTGCATCCGGCTACTTCATAAACTTCGATGATTCCTCTGAAGGCTTCAGTGAATCAAAGACACAGCCATCATCAAAAACCTTTAAAGATAAAGCTAAGGAACTTTTGAAACAACTGAAAGAAACATATCTAATTTCCCCATGGATCGAATTTTGGGTGGGTTTTGGTGCATTTATCCTCATACTTTGGCTCATCATGGTACTAACTTTGGGACGCTTCATTGAGGGAAAGTATGCTAAAATGGACACAGCAAGTCAGAAAATCAACTTGATCCTCAAACCACACACATCTTCACACGTCGAGAAAAGAGAACTTTCTTCAGCCAACTTCACAGCCAATCCTATACCGGGTGGGGTAGCATGGGACAACACTCTCTATGAAATGTATGGTCCGGTCGAAATCCTGAAATATCCACACCAAATTAAGATCTCATTGAGTGACTTTGTAAAACCAAGCTCATTTGCTGATGATTGGGACTTCGAAAGCATTAATAATATGATGTCTGACTTAGTAATGTCTGCTAAATTTACCAAACATGATTATTTGCAAGGTTCTACAAATTATGATAGTATGTACTGTTATAACCACTATGGTAACCATTTTCTACATAGATCTGCACAACCTAGAAATGTTTTAAATTATAATCAATGGGAACATTGTGCAACACCTCCAAAAGGGAGCTCAAGAACCGTTTACGACAAATATTCATACTTTTCAGGTTTTAACATAAGTAATGCTGAAACATTTTATTTCAAATTGTCAAATAAGACAGGGACAAAGACCATGATAACAAACACAAAATTGATATATTCGGACTCATTCTTTGAACAAATGAATACCTTTGGTTTTGATTATTGGGACAAAAATGTTGAATTGAAAAGTGTTTGGGGCACAAAAGAATGGCAAGTACAGGGTATAGAATCTTTGTTTAGAGCCTGCATG
This sequence comes from Lissotriton helveticus, assembly GCF_964261635.1. Lineage (NCBI taxonomy): Eukaryota > Metazoa > Chordata > Amphibia > Caudata > Salamandridae > Lissotriton > Lissotriton helveticus. Next base: position 292,125,562 of record NC_136063.1, on the reverse strand, counting down.
ATCCCAGAACAAATTATATTTTTAAATGACACTGTTCAACAAACTACCTGTCTTGGCCTAGCCAAAATTAAAGACTTAAATAAACCGTCTATTCCAAAGCCAACAATGTTCAGCAATAGCTCCACAGATGAAGAGATAGACGTAAATCATGTATTAAACCAAAACAGAACACATCCAGATTGGAAACAGTGGTTGATCTGGCCCACAGATACTAATAACTGTCAAGACAGATTCCTGAACAAAACACAGGGGTTCAAAATGACCAGGCCAGACCCTAGATATCCTCAAAGACATCACCCAGGGATAATAACCACCTACAGTGTGGGCAAATTATGCCTTCAATGGCTACAAACTTCCACACTGGCAGAAATTAAGCAACACCTAACTTTACTTACTGATGGTGCTGACTTGCGTGATTTCACTATGGGACCACGCAAACAGCGTCAAAAGCGATTCATAGCAGCCTCTGTATATGCAGCATACAATGAGGCCTGGAAGGTTACTCAAATTGAAACAGCAGAGAGAATACGGGAAATTGACCGTATTAATTTGGAAAAATCACTTTCTGTAGTGGACAATGGGTTAATGACTTTGGACAGCATTGTGTCTTCAGCAATCGACATATTATCGCAAGACTTACTGTTATTACAACACGGTCAGTCCCAATTGCGTTCTATTGTACAGCTTGGCTGGACGTTACAAAATCTGCGTTCAGGCTATGTGCCTTGGCGTTTAATCAACACAACGTCACTATTCTATATCTTTAACCTTACTGATAGACAAATCAGTATGGCCCAAAAGGGAGCTGATTATACAATCCTGAGCATTGAGAAACTTGAGAGATTACCAGTGACAATGTCAGAACGACCTGTCAGTGAATGGATAATACATGGAATAATAAATATTCCAATTTCAACCTTCAGGTTTCAATACTGCCAAAAATATATACAGGCTGGCATGTATGAAAAATTAGGAAAAGGGTACATAAAAACAACATGGAACCTGCCCTATTCACATGCATGTGTCAGTAATAAAGGACAGAAAGTGTTTCTTAGTGGCAATAATTGTGCAATGTCACTAAGCGGTACACTTCTGTGTAACGGAATTAGTTTGCATGGAGCCTGTGAAGGGAACTCAAATAACCTTTCATGTCACCAGCAAGGCGCACCTGCAACAGAGATTGAACCATTCTTTCAAAGACTCTATAATGGGAGTTACATTCTAATTGTAGATCGCAGATGTTGTAGTCTTATGCCCGGGACTCCTTATCTCGTAACTACGACTGCGAAGGTCAAGTGCTGTGGACACTCATTGTTCCCCAGCTCCTTTCCAGACAGGGAGGCAAGGGCATGGCCCAACTTGAAAATTACTTCTATTCGAATAGATACTTTAAGCAGAATGAAAACAGTGCTTCTACAGACGCCTACACGGCTCACGTCATCAAAAGAAACATATGATCTACAAGTCGCAAGGACGACTGCAGAGATACATTCATTGTTATCAACTAATTCCCCCATACATTTCGCAGAAATCCTGAATGAAATCTTAAATATTTCAGATACCAGCGGTGTCTCAAAAGTATTTAAGACAGTATTTTCGATGGCATTAACACCATTCAAAGCCATACTGGGTATTTTTCCAGACTTCGTCCATTCGATTTTTGGCGGACTTCCCCTCATTTTAGGACTGATTGCAGGAATCCTATTCCTAGTCCTTATTTTTCGTTATGGCAAACCATGTCACAGACAAAACACCTGCGACAAGGGAAGAAACAATCCTAGCCATTGGATACCGGGACCGGATATCAAGAATCCTGGGACTATCCCGGCTTAGAGACCTGAACATGACTTGGTTTCTATCATTTCGACCTATGTGGCAACGATGTGTTTTACCTGTATTAAGGTGCCTGCTATGCGGAGAAGAATGCGTGTTAGACACCTGTCTGACGCTACAATCGGATGCGCCAATGGATGCAGAAACATTGTTGAGCCCAATCAAGGTTCATGCTTTGTGCTGCCCTCAAAGGCTACCAATCCTGATGACGGCATTCGTGGAAGCTTCACCACTATGATTAAGGGGTAGTGAAGTACAAGATGAAAGCAGCATCGATCAGGTACGACCTTCTGTCAGCAATCCAAATCAGAATGTCAATGGAGACAATCATGCGCATAAATGCATGGTTACACCTATTTCCGAGTTAGTGGAACTCTCCCAGGAAGCTGTTGACAACTTTTTCGAGAGTCTAAATGATATGATGTTCTCACCAGAACAGAAATAGAGACTTTTGAACAAACTCGTACACGGCGTTCCCTGAATTTGGCCTTCAACTTTAATAATAAAGTCACATGAACAATTTTCCCTCCAGTTCACGGACAGCAATTTTTTCAGCAGCCGCAAAATATTTTTGCATATTTTTCGGGACACTATCTTCTGCTTAAAGTAAGAACTATTCTTGGAGAACTAAGATTTCTAAACTTAGATAGCTTATAGACTTATAGCTTATAGACTTTAGCTGCCCGCTGGCATGTTCATGAATATTTTATTCTGTGATGGAATGGTCTCGAACTTTTTTTCTGTATTAAGAGCCATTTCATGTGTAAATTCTCATATACCGAATAGCAATAATGTATACAAATGCGTGATTACTTTAGCATTATTGTACAGCTTGAGTGCATTCAATACATATGACTGCAATTTTTTCCGTATATTTGTAAATTTCAAAATGCATTTATGTATTTTGGGGTGGTAAGGTATACACACTACTCTATAGTATGTTGTACTATGTTTTACTATGCATAGATTAGTAAATATGACCATAGTTAGCGTGGAGTGGGTGTGATGTATTCCTATAGGTTCTGAATCGATCCCCCTATTCCTGACCCTATTCTGGTTAACAAACCAACAAGTTAACTAGCAGTCAGCCCATGAGGCAGCAAACCCCCATGATGCAGATACCGTTATCTGACGAAGCCACACTACGGCACAGGAACGTGTTATCTGATTAGGTCATAACGCTTGCGATCTAATTAGACAAGCGATATTCCTCCAGCCCCTGATAAGGCATACGGAGTTCTCATAACAAATCAAACCTATGACAACCTGGGAAAAACCCTGCGGCCATTGTTTTGATTTCACCGAGAACTTCAGCAAAAGAATGTGCTAACGACCTGGTCGTATGACATCTTTATTGACGTATCTATGTCCATCCTTACGTCAATCTCGGCACCTTAAAGGTATAAATATTACCGATATTGCCCTATGCAAACACACGCGGTGGTGACGAGACGGAGCAGCCATACTTGCCGAAGCCCAGAGCAGAGCAGACCCCGCTGGCGCAGCCCCGCCTTCCTGACGCGCTGAGAACGAGACGCGCTGCTTTCTCCTGCCGAGAAATCCAGCACCGGCGTTTCCGGGTAGCCCTCGCAGGCAGCCTGGAATATCGAGAGCAGAGAAGAGAGATACCATCCCTCATTCATCCTAACTTCCAGGTACAGAACTGAATAACCCCTCGCAGAGAATTCTTTAGTCAGTCACTAGGAAAAAACAAACTTAACTTAAACTGTAACTTTCTATTCCCGCCCACGTATTAGGCTTAGGTCAGGTACACGGGGTAGGCGTATCTAGAAACACCAGTTGAGTACGTTTAGTCAAATGTATATGTGTATGTAATATATTTTATTCATTTTAAACCTTCATATGGCTTAGAAACCATATCAATGTTTTTACAGTATTATTTTATACTTCTGCTTCTAATGTATGCACTTTACTTAACTATAAGTATTGCAATAATATCGATCCATTTCTCTTGTACGAGAAAAGAGACTGATCAATAAATAACATCTTTTATTGAACACGCCCGTCTCTTCCTTTTCTCTACAATCTGATGAGACTAAGAATGCACGTACTGACTGAGTAAAATAAATTGCCTTTTGTTCACACGACTCTCGAGATACACTCTTGATTAGGGGAGAGCAAAGTTGTCATGTTCTATGGTTGTCAGAAACTAAATCCCTTCTTGTCTAATCAGGGAAGTTAATTCCTTCCTGAACATTCGAGAAAGTTTCTAGTGAACTCTGAGCTAGCTGGCAAACCCAAAACTTTAAGTCTAATATCGACAGTAGTAGACCTAGTTAACGTCTGTCTAGTCCTATACTATTGAAGGTATTATTCCAATGCGCAGAGCCTATTGGGATAATAGGAACTACACTACAAAAGGATCCGCTGGGTGTCGTTGGTGTATGAGATGATGTTAAGGTCAGGCGATTGGACGATGTTCGAGAGCAGTGCCATGTAGACCTTGAAGAGTGTCGGACTGAGGGACAATCCTTTGGGTACACCGCAGATGATCTTGGTGTCTTTCGATCGCAATGGGGGGAGGCGGACACTCTGGGTTCTGCCGGTGAGGAAGGTGGTCTATAAGACACTGTCCCTCATGTTTTCTGTATCTCACTTAGTGCTCAGAAGTAATCTGAAGGAGACACATAAGCTCAACAAAAGCTCTAAATTAATAATTAACTAGCACAGCACACACATGTCCACAAGCTCATGTCATCAGACTAATCATCACCATAGAGGAAATGCAATACCTAAGCAGTAAAGATCTGATGCAGCTTCCAAAACTAATATTAGAACATTAAGAACATTACCAACACCAACACGGCATCCATGCTGATACACATACATGAGTACAGAAAATGTATACAGCATACAGTAGTCTGAATGTGATTTCTAATCTGATTGAAATAAGGATCATCCCGAACCAGTTACGCAATTTATGTGACAAGACATTGACACCAAAACATCACTCCTAGGACAGAAATTGAAGGCTAACTATGATACCCCAGACGGAAGGAGGTTGTATGACATTACAACACATGCATTTACAACGCATCCTTTACCACACATCCTTTACCATGCAATACCACACATGTATTTACCATGAATGCCTTTATAATGCAAGGTAAGTGTATATAAAGTTTGCTAAAAAAAGGTTAAAGTAACATTATAGTTAGGTGTGATAAAAAGATCTGGTTTTTTTGTGAAAAAAACCTTAGAAATTCACTGGAAAAAAAACAAAACCTTTGTTTTTTTCCAGTGAATTTCTAAGGTTTTTAAGTAACGTATAGATAGGTGACTTTATCAGTGGCAGCATTAACATTTTGAACTTTAAAAAAAAACCAGAAAAGTCACCTGTTATAGTTAGCAGAACTAACTATAACTTGCACCCCTGCTATGTACAACTTATGACCTCACTTATGACATCACTCAACATGTTCTATATAATGTATGACATCACTCTTGACATCGCTAGTGACATCAATCATGATGCCACTGATGATATCTTCCAAAGAGTGTGTTAGCTTGATAATTTACATAGTGATGGGTAACCACCATATTACTTTTCTCTCTTATTTTGTACAGCCCGTGTCCAGCTAATCGGTGTAGCTCTGTTGAAGCCACAGAACTCTCTACATGCCTGGTAGAGATCTCTAAATGTTTAGGGTGGTATTGCCCCAGGTGAGTGCAGGATATCATTCTGCTGACCTAGCAGACCATGGATCATCTGCTATTCTGTCAATGAGACCCTCAGCTTCCCCATGTTTACTTTTTCCTAATTTTTCACATAGGTATTTTCTGTTCTAGAGTACTTCAATGCGGGCGCTGAATGGGAAGGATTGTGTCTGTGCATTTATAATCAAGACAAACGACCCAATTCACAAATGTCCCTCTGTAGGCTTCTTCCTGTGTTGGGAATACATTTGTGGCTTTTTAGTAATTCCTGAAGTAATCCAGGCATACGGCTGGAATTCTGCCAATGTTAGAAATACCCTGGGGTACTCACAAGATCAAATAGTTGTGCGAACAATGTGTGACAAAATTGTGCTCTCACAACTGAATTATTTCTGTCCTTGAAAAGCTGTCCTTGAGCATGAAGAAGTCACTTTCCCCGCAACCCCATCAAACTATCAATTGTGTTGGCTCTCCACTTCCACCATCAGAAGCTCCAGCACTAAGAAGACATGTATCCAACCCGTGATAAGAGAAAATCCTTGAGTGGGTCTGTGGTGAGAAACTGTGTACAAATCATTAGCGAATTCTCCTAAATTTGCAAGTTTGCTGTTATTCAGCAACTTTTAAAGGTGGACCCGCTCAGAAATGCATAGAAAGCTTTACTTCATTTCATATCTGTGCACATAAAAATGCCACTATTTTTGTGGAATATCGGTATGAGTAAACCTCATTTTTAGGCCACATCCCTCCATCCCTCATTCTGTAAATGGGAGATGTGACTTCTTCCGAGTCAAGACCCGCACAGCATGTCCTAGGACCAGTGCCCTGTGTCCTTAAATGAAAGTGGCAGAGCTGTTGCACAGTTTTTAGGTCTCGCCTAGACGCGAAGCTTTGCTGTCTGGCGAGACAACTTATGTAGTTACTTTTCGGGGAATGTGTACAGCAGAGTTCCACGCGCTTTCCCTTGCCGAGATTTAACCTCGGGAGCGCGCATGTCGCCGTGCCTCACATTCCCATTCACAAACAAAGCCTCACACACGCATGCGCACATACACACACTGCATACACACACGCACCCCCCCTTAAACAGACACACGCACACACAGACAGACAGACGCACGCACAGACACACTCAATCAGACACACACGCGTACACCCCACCCCCACTCACCCCTCCTCTCCCTCAACACACTTACCTGTTCTGGCGGTGCTCGGCGGCGGTTCTGGCTCTCGGGCGGCGGTAGCGCTTTGCGGGGCTCTCTCACCACATGAGAGCCCCGCCTTCCCCATGCGCCCGGCCGCTCTTCACCCGGTCCCCCATCTCGGGACCGGGACTCAATCCTAAGCCTTCGTGGCTCCTCGGGCAGCTCGCTCTCCCTCTCGGCGCGATGGGGCGGGACTTCCGGTTGGGGCCGCGCTGTGATTGGCCGGCTGCCCAACCGCTTCCGGGTCGTCGCAGGCAGCGCGGCGGCCCGGCGGGGACTTGAATAAACTCCTGGGCTGCGGTGGTGAATTAAAGGCATACGAGGGGTGGGCTCCCTCCCTAATTTAAATATGGCGCGAGGAAGCAATTAAATAAAAGGTGGAGGCAACCATAGCGGCATATTCCAGAATTAAACTTCCAATATCTCTTTGAAGTGGCCCTCCGGGAACCCTGCTGCTCTCCACACGCCCTACTCCACTACCTCACAGCACACAGGCTCTGACCTCTTGTGACCCGACTGCTCTCGTCTGCACTACTATCTACCACCCATCCTCTAAAACTTCTGTTTCTGATTTTCTCTCTCTCTCGCTCAGTCTCAACTTTCTACGCCTTCCTTTCATCTACTCCCCCTACTACACTTGCATCTCTTCATTCCTTGTACCCCATCTTCATCAGTATCCCACTAGTTGCTCCCTATCCTACCTGCGTCGCACTTCCTGCGTTTACCTACACCCTTCTCAGCTCTAGCCTCCTACATCCGAATTTCCTCCAAATTCCCTTTTCTGCCCTCCAGGCGCCCTCGCCGCTTGCTCTTCTCTCCTCTCTGTTCAAGCCCTCGTTCCACCCTGCTCTCTTCTCTGCTTCAGCCTCCACTCCCTGCCCGCTCTCTCCTCCCCCAGCCTCCGTCCGTCCCTGTCGGTGCGGCGCTCGTCACTCCCCACTCTCACAGCCTCATTGGCACCTCTCTCGCTCTGCTCTGTCATCCTCTCGGAGTCCGAGCCCCCTCCGCCCTCCCTCTGAGCAGCAGCACCCTCCCTTGGCTGCCTCTCTCGGCTCCGCCACCCATCACCGACCAGCCCCTCCCTCCCAGTTCTCCCCACTTTCAGCCCCATCCCTGCGCCCCCAGCTCTCTTCTCCCCCTCTCGCCCGTCCTCTGACCCCTGAGACTCCCACCCTCCCAGCATGGCTTCGGGGAACCGGCGGACCCGGGAGGAGGACCCGGAGGAGGAGCTGCCCTTCTACCTGGCCCGGCCGGGCACCACTGCCCAGGTGCCCCGGGTCAAGTACGGGGGCATGTTCAGCAGCGTGGGGGGGCCTTCGAGTCCAAGACGCTGGACTTCGGCGCCTTGGGAGTGGGGCAGAAGGGTGCCAGGAGCCCCCGCAGCCCCAGCAAGTCGGAGGTGCCCCAGGAGAAGAGGCAAGGGGACCCGGGGCGCCCTCAGTCGCCCACGGGCAGCGGCGTCGCTGGCATCAAGATCAGGACCTCGGAAGGGAAGGAAGTGCTGCAGAACCTCAGCGACTGCAAGGTAGGGCGATCCTGCGGCTTCATGCAAACTCCCTGAGGTGACAGGTTTGTGTGGGCGCGACATGTCACACAGACACGAAACTGTGCAGACAAAACTCGGTGCAAACACTGCTGCAGGTAGATAGCTCTCTCCACACACCTAACTCCCTGCACACTCAACTTCCTGCACACTCAACTCTGCAGACATAACCCCCTGTGAGACGAGCTCACTGAGAAACAACTGCACCCTGCCACAAAACTACCCTTGCAGAGTCATACCTGCGCATTCAGTGTCCTGCAGGCACAATTGTTTGTGGACACAGCTCCATGCGGCTGCATCCCCATAAAGACACAGTTCACTGCTCATATAACTCTATACAGGCTCAAGTTCTTGCCAATAGATTTCCACGTGAACACAAACTCCACGTGTAATCAAACCTATAGTTTGGCAAACCTCCCTGCACAATCAACTCCCTTCAGACACACCTCCCTGCTAAACAAGCATTTACAATGCAATAGGTCTCGCAGTTGTGAGAGTTTGAGCTATTGGCATTTTAAATGACAGTGCCTTTTATTTATGTATTGGTTTTTAAAACATAAATAAAAGGCATTGTCATTTACAAAGCCAATAACTTAAACTCTCTCAAAAGCGAGACCTATTGCATTGCAAATGCTTGTTTCACTGTTGCCATCACGCGCCAGTATTTCAGACAGGGCTGCAGGCGCACCAGCTTCCTGTAGGTTTATGAAGTCGGAAACCCTGCAGGGAGACGAGTAAATCAAAAGTCAAAATGGCTGAGTCGGCAGCCGAGTAAATAGGCCACATCATTACACGTCGTTTCATGAGTTGTGCCCGTCCTCGGGGTGCGACACACAATTCAACGAGGCCCCCCTGCTGCTTCCGCCGTGCTCTGGTGCACCTCGAGCGCGTGTTTAGAAACCTTCGGGTGTTCTGGTCTTCAAAGGGGTGAATAATTATGGCAGCAGTAAATTATGAAATGCAGTTCTGCTTACTCTGATTATTTTTCACCTGTGCTACTCAGACACGTCATCACTTTGTTGTCCTTTCGACTCAATTATAGCCCGTGATCTGAGTGGCTGGCTCCAGGGAGCATGATGGGACAATTAAATAACAAAGTTTCAAAGTTTTTATTTGTAGAGGTACTCATCAGAGGACCACAAATATACATTTACAACATTCAAAAGAAAAATAAAACATAACTTCACATATCAATCAATATAATTTTAAAAAAGTTTTAAGAAATTTATAAAAATTATAGCAAACAAGTTCATTTGGAGGCTGTTTACACAGATCCATTAATTCACTCACTCGAGTAATTCTACAAGATCGATAAATGGGAGCGAGGTATCTTTTCCGAGCAGTAGTTACCATTGAACTGGGGCATACATACAACAGATGCTCTAAGGTTTGGTCTCCCCCCTCACACAAGGGACAAATCGTGGATCCCCCTGGCTGCCATTTTACGGTATAAGATAATACGGGTAAAATACCCAGTCTTAACAAAGTAATCATCCTCCTTGGGCCGTGTGGCAATGAAAACCCAATATATGGTCGTTTTTGTTTATATTCCAGGGAGTTTACAAAAGATTTGTACATTGGCAGTTTTTTACAATGTTGGTAGTCTAGTTGATAGCTTAGCTTCGGGGTAAAGCATTTTAAGAAAAGTTTCATTTGAGCATTTGACCAGCCTTTCAGCATTTCCGGGGTAATCTCTGCCATTTGTAAAATAATTTTCATATTTTTTGAAAATGTTTGATTTTTCGATGCATCCTCCAACATTTCCTGGCCCAGCAGATATCTTAATGTCCCTTCTTTTGCATGGAGTAGATTGTAACTCCATCTTATTACATTTGCTACCGCCGTGGCATATGAGCTCGTGATCGAAAGTTCCATACGTAGTGCTTGGACTGGTGTAGAGTCGGAAACTTTCATTATCCTTTTTAAAATTTTTCCCTCCTTACGATCCATGTAGGACCACTGTGCCATTGGAATGTATTCTGTTGCGTATGACAAAACAGGAGGAATTTTTGTTTTATAAATTTTTATTAAAGAGGAGAAATGCCGATTCCCAGTTGTCCGGTATAGCCTTAGGAGGGCCTCAGTATGCACCTCAGTCTTCCTCTTCAGATTTTCTATATGACTTTGATTAGAGTTATTTTTTGTGAGGATCCTGCCTAAGTATGGATATTCGTTGACTGTTTCTATCTCCTTTCCACCTATACTCCATCTATATTTGACAATAGATGTCTTCTTTGAGAAAACCACAATTTTTGTTTTGTTTAAATTGGGAACTAAGAAGTTAGTTTTAGAGTAGTCATGAAGGATGTCCAAAGATTGTTGCAGACCATAAGGAGTAAGATCGAACATCACGATATCATCGGCATATAGTAGCACTTGTATATTTTGTTTAGCAATTTTAGGGGACAGATTTGAACCTTGAAATAATTGTTTAGGTAAATCGCTGAGATATAGGGAAAATAATAATGGAGCTAAGAGACATCCTTGCTTTAGGCCGTTAGATGTTTTTATCCTTTCTGTTAATCCTTGTTCGCCTCCCATTTGGACCTGACTCCATGTATCAGTGTGGAGGTTCACTATTGTTCGGAGCAGTAAGTCTGGGATGCCAAGTTCCTTAAGTTTAAACCATAGAGTAGGGCGATCTACTCGATCGAATGCCGTTGAGTAGTCTACGAACACCGCATATACCGCCTGGGATTTACCAGTTACATATTTATCTATTATTGTTTGTATTATAGCGATGTTGTCCGTTACTGAATGTTTTGGCCGAAAGCCAGCTTGAAACATAGGGATTTTTTTTAATGTGAAAGCCCATTCTTTTAATCTTTGTAGTACCTCCGCTGCGAATATTTTTCCAGCAGCATCCATTAAAGCAATTTGGCGATAGTTTCCTGCAATTGTCCTGCTTCCCTTTTTGTATATTGGGATGGTGGTACTTCCCTGCCAGGATATAGGAATCTGTCCAGTGTTGAAAATATGATTGAATAAATTTGCCAACAATTTACTCCATTCCATTATATTTGCCTGATAGATCTTTATTGGGAGCTGGTCTGGTCCAGAAGCTGCTGTTTTCCTAGCTTTTCTTATATTCCGTTCCACTGAGATCGTTGTGACTCTATATACATATGGGTCAACGTCATCACTACCTTGTTCTGTGCTTTTCCCCTCAAAGTTACCCTGGTTTGCTTTATATAAGTCCATTAAGTAGGATTCCCGTCCTTTGGAGTAACGGGTATAGCTTGTAACTTTTTTTTTGTACCAGTTAGTTTTGCTACAAGTGACCAGTACTTCCGGGAATTCATGTCTTTTGCCGCTTCTTGTATATCCACCCAATTCCTGTCTTGATTTTCGTTCTTTATTTTTTGCTTTTTCCTTCTAAGTTTATTTTTTAGTTTATTTATTTCCTTCTTAGTTGACATAGAGTTGTTCAAATATTGAGAACGTACTAATCTGTTCAACTTTTTCTTAATTACATTTAATTGGGTATTTTGTGTATTATTTTTATTGCGGTTTTTAATCTCATTCTTCACACCTTTAGGAGCGCATTGCAGTTTGTCCATTAATAGATTTTTTAGCTTATTGGTAATGAACTCGAAATTTTCTATTGGATCATCCAAGGTAATTTCTGTTAGGAGATCTTTCTGTTCGATCAACCTCGATATTCTGTCCAATACTTTCGAGCTCCAGAAGATTCTTCTTTGTGCACTATTTACCACAACAGTACTTCTATAAAATGTTAGCTGCCTACTGGTAGCTGGTTGAGTCCTCCATTCTGTTTTTAAGATTAGCAAAGCATGGTCACTCTCTTTGCTTGACTGAATTTTTAGGTGGGTAACACTTTCTTTTAAATTCATATCACAAATAATATAGTCAATAATAGATGGATTTCCATTGCCCTGTCTGGTTTTTGAAGCGGGAATGTCTCCTTCTGTATTTCCATTCAGAATTACACCTCTTATTGTAGGAAGTGTTGATAATAATAACTTTCCTCTTTTATCACATTTTGATCCCTTTGGGAATTGTGGGACTAAAGACTCAGCAAGAATGTCATCATAAAGTAACATCCATTTTCCAATTTCTGCATTCGAAATTTTGCCATTTAAATCACCTGCTAATAAGTATGGAATGCATAATTGATCTTCAATAATTTGGGTGATAGATTCCATGATTACTAAAAAGATATTATCATAGGTCTTGCCCGGAGGGGCGTATATATTAAATAGCAGAAATGATTGTTTCGTTGCTTCCTCATTTGTTTTTAGATGGATTTTTAGGCATTGCAGATTTTGTGAGTTGGTCTGGATGATTTCCTGGGCCCACATATAATCCTCTTTCAGTAATATGGCCAGGCCACCCTTTGCATGGCCACGAATGGATGCTATAGCGGGGATATCGTATACATAATAACTATTTTGCGAAAACGATTGTGTTTCCCAGGTTTCCTGTAGCATTATGAGGTCCGGGAGGTTACTTACAGCTTCAGTTAGTTTGATCTTCGTTACCCCCGCTATATTCCATGATAGAATTTTGAGACCATTGCTAAACAGGTTGTCCCAAGTATGATGTACATTTGTTACTGTTCAAATTCTCAGATACCCATGACCAAGATTCAGTGCTTTCTCTATATTCCTTTCCCTTTATATCTTGTTGCCAAACTAGCCTTTCGCCATTTTCTAGTTTTACCTTCAAAAAGTTTTTCCCAGAATATTTGGTTCCTGAATGCGTTACTTGGGTCACATATGTTTCTCCCAATGAATTTTTGGGGTACGAGTTGGAGATTTTCCAAATTTGATCGTCATAACCAGGAGGAAACCTATTATCTTTAAGATTCCTTTTTGGATATACGTCGTAGCCATGTTTATGTAGTGTTTCCTTTTCACTGATTATGATTCCAGGTATAACATTTGACCAGAAGGTTACTATAGCTATTTTGTTATTATCTTTTTGTGGAAAGGTTACTAAATCAATCTCATTGCTAGTCATCGATTTCAGGGGTTTAATATGATGTAGTAGATTAATAATTCTTCCTCTATTTAATGGTGATAAATCCGTTGGGAAGAGTTCTTCCAATTGAAGTGTTCTAGAGTTTGGTGTTCCTGCTCCTTGTTGATTTTCTCCTTTGTTCTCATTTTTGGACATATTTTGGAGTTGTAATGTTTCAGGGACATTATGCGGGACAAAGGCCTTAGCAGCAGGATCTAGATATTTCAATTTTTCTTCTCTTTTTTTTGGACTAGTTTCCATATTAACCATGGCTCCAGACTTAGGTGGTTCAACTTCTGGTGCTTCTTGGTTATTATTAGGAGTTATAAACTTTTGAAATTTTAGCTTGCAATTATTTTTCCTGTGTATACGTCTTATTGGTCTCTTCCTTTTCCTTTTCCCTTTTCCTTCTGCTCTATCAGTAATTATAGATTTATTTGTTTGTCCTACTTTTCCCTTTCCCGACATTTTATTTGAATTTGAAGTCGCTTTTTTGCTAGATTCACCCATGTCTTCTTCCTTCGGTGTATCCGAATTCGTTAACTTTGTGAACATTGGATAATGTTTATCTTTAATAGATTTTTCTTTGAAGAGTCTTTTCAGGGAGAATATCGGTGTTTCATGTTGTCGTATTAACTTGTCCTTTTTTTGTTTCGGGACTACCGATGTTTGTGTGCCACAGTCGTTTTTTCCTAGATCTTTGGCAACATTTTTGTGGCTTATAAAATTCCTTTGATCATTAACCTTATACTTCATTAGGTTTTCCCCTATTTCATGGGGTTCTTTCCGTTTCTTTTTTTCCTCAACCAAATGCTTAAGGATTCCGATTTGTACGTCCAGTGTTTGGTCGGAGTTTTCTAGTATGTTCCCTAGAAAGGAAAGAACCGACTCTAGTATATCATGTAGGGAAATCAAAGCTTTTGACATTGGTGTAGCTATATTAGCTGTGTAATTGGTATTTATGAGAAAAGGATCTATCGACGATACGTGAATTTGTGGATTCGTTAAGTTTTCTTGAAAAAGGCAACTGTTAGATATTTTTGTCTCTTGTTGGTTTTGTATTATCTTAGAATTATTTGCACAAAGATCTTCTAGATCGCTAGTATTTCCTGGGCATTTTTTTGGAGTTGACGATATTAAGTGATTTTCCTCATGACCCTGGGTTTTTGAGTTGTTGGAATTATTAACGGGCTTTTGCAGTTTGTCAAAGACAGTGTCACTTAAATTCAGTATTGGAGCTGGGCCAAGTTTGGATAATACTTGTGCTTCTGACTCTGTATCCAATAGTGAGTTTAATATTTCATCTTCCTGGAGTAATTTCTTGTCGATTTCAATTTCTTCTTTAGATGTCAAAGAAGAGAAGTATTCAGTGATCGCCGGGGTCCTTGTGATGCGACCTTGTTGTATCGACTTATCGGTTGATTTACGAACAGCATCCTCCGTACCCATACGTTTCATAAATATAGTCCTAGATCGTAATTTTTTTATACCCATGACTTTAGCTACCGCTATTTCTATTATTAATATTTTCAAGTCACTCGTTAAATTAGAGTGAGTATGTTACACTGATAGGGCAACAGGTATATTGACGATCAAGCTTACCAGGAGCAGGAGGTTAGTGGGGTGGCCCGTCCCGTCCTGGTCCGTCCTCGGACGGCCTCAGACGGCCCGCCCTTTGCCCGGGCTTCGCCCCGGGCTACGACCCGCGCGCGTCCCGCGATGCGCGTAAGAAGTGGGAGTTATATTACTGCGTGGGTGGGGAGGGCGTGGCACTGGGAGGGGGCGCGGCACTCACGGGAAGAGGACCAGCTGTAGGTGGTGAATGCTGGTCCTCGCAGTCCCGGGGCCGGCGCCTCTCCCTCCTCTGCGGCCACAGAAGCAACGAGGTCCTTAAAAGAGTTAAAAGCGGCAAGAGCACAGGATACAAGCTACTCCAGTAGCGTAGGGAACACAGCAAGCGCTTCTCCTGCTTTACGAGCGGCTCCCGCGGAGCGGGGGCCGCGAGTAGTTATCGATGTTCAGCAGGGCGTGGCACTGGGAGGGGGCGCGGCACTCACGGGAAGAGGACCAGCTGTAGGTGGTGAATGCTGGTCCTCGCAGTCCCGGGGCCGGCGCCTCTCCCTCCTCTGCGGCCACAGAAGCAACGAGGTCCTTAAAAGAGTTAAAAGCGGCAAGAGCACAGGATACAAGCTACTCCAGTAGCGTAGGGAACACAGCAAGCGCTTCTCCTGCTTTACGAGCGGCACCCGCGGAGCGGGGGCCGCGAGTAGTTATCGATGTTCAGCAGGGCGTGGCACTGGGAGGGGGCGCGGCACTCACGGGAAGAGGACCAGCTGTAGGTGGTGAATGCTGGTCCTCGCAGTCCCGGGGCCGGCGCCTCTCCCTCCTCTGCGGCCACAGAAGCAACGAGGTCCTTAAAAGAGTTAAAAGCGGCAAGAGCACAGGATACAAGCTACTCCAGTAGCGTAGGGAACACAGCAAGCGCTTCTCCTGCTTTACGAGCGGCTCCCGCGGAGCGGGGGCCGCGAGTAGTTATCGATGTTCAGCAGGGCGTGGCACTGGGAGGGGGCGCGGCACTCACGGGAAGAGGACCAGCTGTAGGTGGTGAATGCTGGTCCTCGCAGTCCCGGGGCCGGCGCCTCTCCCTCCTCTGCGGCCACAGAAGCAACGAGGTCCTTAAAAGAGTTAAAAGCGGCAAGAGCACAGGATACAGCTACTCCAGTAGCGTAGGGAACACAGCAAGCGCTTCTCCTGCTTTACAATTAAATAACAATAAGATGCTTCTATAGAGAGCTTCATACTGAAAGTCTTTCATGTCCAATTTCTGTACTTAACAGGTGTAACTATTATTACTCAGTTTAATGGCAACAGGGATGGACGAGTGAGCTGGATATGGCTGGCACAATTCAAACTGGAACATTGTATCTTTCAATTGTGGTGGCCAATCAGATCATCGAGACATCAAACTCATTTACATAATTTAGGGGCAGCAGTGTAGCTAAGATGGCACAAGCCTTCATGAAACAAGGGGAAACAGGCTCTCTGTCCCTTGTTGGCAAGTGCAATATATCCATAATCAAGGTGCATTAGCCTACTAGCCCCTTGCACCTTTAGGCCCAGTGGCAATGCGCCTGTTACACTGATGATAGCCATGGCCATTGCTCCACAGATGAATCACTGTGATCAGGGGAAACACTTTCCAGTCCTGGGCTACCACATAACAAACCTATTCATTTCTTACCTCCTCTACTTAGTATGTTGGTGTCATAAACCGCAGCACAAAAGTCCTCAGTACCTCACATTCACCAGCACTAGTGCTCAACCCTGGCGTCTTGCAGTGCTTGTTGACTTTCCTTGTGGGAAGGATGACATGGTTTTCTGAAAATTGCCTTGATGTCTAGAGAAGCTTGCATAGAATGAGAGATGCTGCAACATCTTCAACTCGAAGGGCTTTATCTGGTTAAAGGTTGTTATCAACCAGCAACGAGAAAAGATGGTTGAATCAAAGAGTGAAACCGCACACAAGATAGCTTCTCAGATCGCAAGTCCTAGAAAAATCCTTAATTCAGCCGAAAACACATAAAGAGGTGAAATGGTTATAGGTGGCCCACCTCACTACCTGTTTTCATGGATATCGTTTCCAGGGCTGGGCGTTTGACCTAATATTATTTCTGTCAGGTGTGAGAGTATAATTAGCAGAAAGAAAGCAACCCAAACTAATACCCAGAATGCTTTAGGTTTTTAGTGCCCAGTTGGATTCACTATTGCACCTCTCGCCTCATGGTTTGAAAAGACAGAGGCCTAATTAAATGTAAATATATCAATTTGCTTTTTTAAATTAAGTGTGTTTGACTTTTGTCCCTCAGACCACTATACCTTAATTCAAATGTATTTATTTATGCTTAGTTACTAAAATCCATTGCATAAAAATCACAATAAAATTCACCTCTGAAGTTACTAAATAAATCTGTGTGAAAAGTCTCATGAGTGAATGTACTGATGGTCACAGGCAATATTACTTAGAGTGCGTTGGGTTCATAAATTGCAGTAAAATTAACCGAGGAGTCATGTTACCAGAGAAAACCGGCAATTTTATACACTGGGCGAAGGGTTCATTATATTTTTTCGTGGCTTGTGTCAGAAACATTGAGTTTTATGTTTACCTCAGTAAGGCTTGCTATTACTGCTTGCCGGCATGTTCACACTCCTAGTGCATTGAAGCAATGGTGCAAGACATATTAACACTCAGTCAGGAGTGCTGGACAGATGCGATAATGCGCGTAGTAATTTCAGGGGCTTAGTTTCAGCCTTTGCCCCAGCTGTTTCCGGTTACAAGCCATTTTTGGCATAACTCTAGTGTTGGAAAATCTCCCAGCTGCAGACGAATTATTTTCATTTTAATGTGGACGGAATAACAATAACCTAAGATTGCCTGCTGCGCTAGGGTTCTGTAGGAGTGCATGATGATCCAGGAATGAGCTCGATTTGAAAACGCTTTTTTATCCTCCAAGAAGGTTAATTCATGCATGGTTTTGTTGACAAGTTTCTTGAAGACATAGAAAGGCGCTGGGAGCTCCCACAGCCCTTTAATTTGTAGGTTATCTATGCAAGACAGCAAGTAGTCCCTATGTGGGCAGTGTCCTGTGGTGGTTGATAATGTCCTATTACTTACCGGTAATCTTCATTACTCCGGGTCCCGTAGTCCTCGACACCTTCATAATTACAAGTGGAGATGATCATCTCGCGACAGAAAAAAACAAGAGGAATGCTGGGATACTAATACTGCCCCTCCCCCCGGGAGTACTTTAGCAGTACCTACCCAGCAGCCCTCCTGTACTAACAAGCCCAGACAGGAAGGCCGTCCGCCCGGGAGGAAGGGAGGGGCGTATGAAGGTGTCGAGGACTACGGGACCCGGAGTAATAAAGATTACCGGTAAGTAATAGGACATTACCCCCAGGTCCCTCCGTCCTCGACACCTTCATAATTACAAGTGGAGAATACCAAAGCAGAAAACCCGGCCTTCCGCACGCAAAAACACACCCAGGAAACCACAACAAAAGCAGCCACCCAAGGGAGCACCGAGAAGGAGGAAAGGAAGACCGCAGGAAACAGCCGGCCTGCAACCCATAACAGTACAGCAGGGACAAGGACCGGAGACAAAGAAAAAAGGGCCAGGGCTCCAAAGAAAGGAGGCCGCCAACCCGAGAAACCGGCAACCGGGACCCGGACCAGGACACCAGCCAAAACAACCCACCGGAGAAGACCACCACGGACAGAACCAGCAGGAAGGCACACAGGGCCAGGCAGCCCCACCAGGAAGAAGAGACAACCCGGAAGAAAGCCAAAGAAAGAAACGGCCAACAGAGCGCAGGCACAAGCACCCAGCCCAAAAAGGAAGGAGAAGCACAGGCCAGAAACTCGGCCAAACTCCCAAAAAGAAAGGACTCGAGCCCAAGAGACCCGAGGAGGAAACCCGGCCGAGGAGGCCCAGGAAGCAACAAGCACCCAGGAGCCGAACAGGACCGAAAACCCGACCCAAAAGACAGGGAAGGGGAAGAACCCCAGAACCCAGCCGAAAGCCCACCAAACAAGGAGAGGCCAACAAGACCGGAAACCAGCAACAAAGAAAACTCAACCAGGTCGGGAACAGAGAAATCGACCACAAGCCCAGAAAACCCCAACCCCAAAGGGATGGAACACAAGGCAGGAGGGGAGCACAGAGCAACCGGGAAACCCCCGCAGCCGCCCAACGAGGCATAGAGGGCAGCACAAAGAAGGCGCCCATATGATACAGGACCGCACAGGAACCCCACACCCAGGCCAGGCAAGCAGCAAGGGCAGGAGCAGCGGGAAAAAGAAAGCCCAGGGAGCACAGCACCCAGACCAGAACCACAACGCCCCAACCCAGCAACGCCGGAGAGGAGCCAAGCAAACCGCAAAAAAGAGGCCAACAAACGCCGACATTACCGGGAAGCCAGGACCAGAGCCAAGCAACCCGACCACGCAGGAGGAACAGCAGGCCCAAGCAAACCCCCGAAGGAGAGCAGAAAACCAAGCAGCAGGAAACCACAGACAACCCGCAGCCAGGAGGGAGGAACCTGCAGAGGCACGAGCACCACAGAACAGCACCCCAACCAGAGAGGGAGGGGCACCCAAACAGACCCACACCGGGAACAAAGCCCGGGAATGCAAGGGAGGAAGGAGCGAGCCAGGACCACAGAACCAGGAAAGAACCCGGAAACGTCCGGCAACAAACCCCCAGAGCAGGCCGAAAAGGGACAGCACAGCCCGAAAACCCAGGAGGCACAGCCCGAGGCCACACACAACCAGCAAGAAGCCGGCAGAACCGGAGCCACAGAACCCCACACAGGCCCACAACACCGGGACAACAAGCCCGGGAAGAGAACCAACAGCAGGAGAACGCCCAGAAGGAACCACCAGGAGGCGGCCCCAATGCAGAACACCCCGCCAGGACCCAAAGGGAGACCAGCAAGGAAGCAGAGCCCAAAAAGGAGCCCAACATGCAGGAGCGGCACGCCCCAGCCAAAACCTCAGCCAGGCACCCACCAAGGGAACCAGACGAGACCAGAACAAGCCAGGGAGAAAACACCCCCGCGAGCAGAAGGACCAAGAAGCCAGCAGCACCCAGCAGCCCCAGGAGGCTAGGCAGGCACCAACCCGGCCTGACCAGGCACACCCACCGAACAGACAGCGGAGCACGGGAACAGCACACCACACCGGAGAACAGGTGTCACGACAGGACACGGCAGCAGCCAGGAACAAACTAGGCAGGCACCAATGTCAGAAACAGGAGGGGCGGCCAGGAAACACCAGAAGCAAACCAAAGGTAAGCATGGGGAGAGTCAGAGCAGAAGCATCCAGGCCAGGCACACAGAAGGCCCCGAGACAAACACCAGAAGCCCCAGGCCGGAGCAAAGGGAAGCCCACAGCACCAGGAAGACCCAGACGGACGCCCAAGCAGCCACCAACCAGGCCAGACCCAGCAAAACCACAGGGAAAAGAGGAGAACAGGCGCAGGCAGGGTGGAACAGAACAGCCGAACCCAAGGCAGCACAAGCCCCCAGGCGCAGATAGAGGGGACAAAGCATCCCAGAGAGCCCCGGGCACGACACCGGCAAGCATCCAAGGACAGGAACCAGGCGCAGCCCAAACAGACGAGCAGCAGAGGGCAACGCACAAGCAAGCAGGCAGGGAGAACCCAACAACACAGAGAAAACACCAGGAGCAAGCAAAAAAGGCAGAGCCAGCGAAAAGGAACCAGCCCCCACAGAGGCGACAGGAACCCACGCCAACCCCGGAGGGGAAAACCCCCAAGCCTGAGTGGCCAAGAGCAGGGGCACAACCCGAAGAAGGGAACCAAGCAAGAAACTCCGCGACACGCCGGCCCACAGAGAACAGAGAAGAACCGGGGCGGGCAGGCGGCAAGGCAGCAGGCCAGGAACAGAAACGTGACCCCTCAGACCAAAAAGAGGAGCACAGGAACCCAGCGCCCGACCAACCAGTGCCCACGCACCCCGCGGGGGGGAGCAACAGAGCACACAGAAGCACCCGCCACTGAGCACCCACAGGAAGCAAGCAGCGCGGGCACCAGAGGCAGCAGCATGACCATCCAAAAAAGAAGAGAGGACGAAGCATAGCGCCGAAGGCATGTACCCCAAGTAGGAGGTCCCCGCACAAATCACGGCCCCCCCAGGCAACCAAGACGCCCGAACACGTCACAGCCAGAAGGACAGCCAGCCCCCACAACCAGGACCAGCCCATGAGACACCCAGAAGAAGAAAAGGGGGCAAAACAGCCAGAGCGAGGGCCAACAGCACAACAAGGCCCGCACCGGCACAGGGAAAAAAACACCACAGACCCAGAGAAGGGCGCAGGTGTTGCACGAGCAGCCAAAGAGAACCCAGAACACCTACAGACAGGCGAGGGACAGGGAAAGGAACACGGCACTCCAGTGCCCGAGACCACGAGCCACAAAACCTCCCAGTAGCTGTGGAATTTTAGATCGTGAACTAAACATCATCTGCGCCACCTTGTCCACTCCTCAGACTCACGTATGAACATACACGACAGCCATTTTAGGTACCATGATCTCCCTGTTCACGATCGATCACCAGCGCACTTCCCTGACCCTGCAAGCCTCCCCATGCACTCTGGCTGACCCCGCATCCACATGCGTAAGTCATAAACCCTCCTCTTCCACATGACTCTGTCTCTAGGAATCACACCCCGCGCCTGACCAACACCTCCTTCCGATTATCCACACTGATCACACTGATCCTTTCCTTCCATGAATACCTCTCCTTTGATGACCCCTTCCTCTGAGCCCGATTGTCTGTACGAACCGCTGGTCATCCCTTGGCCTGAGGATACAGTTTATTGCCCACTACTGTATGCACTCGACCCTTTTTCAAAGAAGCTACTATTGATCATGGCCTCCCCACCCCTTGAGATTCGATCAGGCGCACACATTCCAAAGGAATCGGCGAAACACTCAGCTGCGTGATAGCCCCCTCCTGTTGCATGGGGGGTGAGGACCTCTACTGTAGCCACGTGTTGGAATGAGCCGGAACTGGGGGGGGGGGGTACCGGGGATGTCATCTTTCACTACTTCACAATGTCTTTATTGTAATAAAGAACGGTCTCATTCATAAACCAGTGTATAAAAAGATCAGGCCTCAGAGAGGCTTACAGAGAGCACCTCGAGACTATACCTTGTTGTCCGATCTGATGTGTTCTGCTCCGTCGGAATAAAATGTGTTTCCTGTCTTCCTGTCTCCAGCGCCTGCCTCTTTATTTTTGATAAATCTTCATAAGGTATTAGAGGCGTTTAACGCCGGGCAAAATTACTTAAGAAACATCGACTAAATCGCCTGACCATTTTTGCTGACCTTCAACAATTGGCGTCCCAACGTGTGGGGCCCATCAGCGACACGTGGATCCGGTGGGAGAGGTCCCAACGACAGAGTGAACGACTGCAACGATCGGAAGAGCTCCTGTCCAATAGACCCTCGTCTGACAGCCGATCATCTGAACTTCACTGGTTCCGAGCAGACCTCTCCCCGAGTGATCTTCGGTCCTGACTGGGAACCATCAGGAGTGCCACGGTAGCAGCAGAGAGTAGAGGACGATCGGGCGCTGGAAGCAGAAGACAAGAAACTGTCCATGCGGTCCGGGTAAGGTCGTGTAACACGACAAACTAAGAAATATTTGATTGTTTGATTGAAAATACTAGTATTACTCTCCGAATTGTTGGTTCTCTTGGAGATTCTCTGTCTGCAAACTGAGAGGGATAAAAATATTCTCTCTTCCTTTGCATACAGCGAGGGGTAGGTAACGCAGGCTTTTGCCCCCATTGTAATCCGTCGTGCCTATCTTTTCTCCCCCATTGATTGATTGTTTGCCCGAACATTGTTTGTTCGAGGATTGTTTTCTCGAGAATTCTCTGTCTACAAACGGGGAAGGGAAAAAAAAGTATTCTGTCCGCCTTTGCAGATAGTGAAGAATAGATAACGCAGGCTTTTGCCCCCATTGTAACCCGTCGTGCCTATTTCTTTCTCGCCATTGATTGTTTGATTGAACGAACATTAATTGTTCGATATTGGTTCTCTCTTTGGGTATTCCCTATTTGCGAATACTGCAGAATAAAAATATTCTGTCTAGTCTTCACGAAGTAGTGAAGGATAGGTAGTGCAGACTTTTGTCCCCGTTGTAACCCGTCATGCCTATCTTCTCCCCATTGGTCAGTAGTTGGATCAACCCGGACCGCTTATTAGAGATGAACCATCCAGCTCCATTGGAAGGCACCCCTAATAAGGACATGTTCACTAAACAAGAACTAGTCGCCATAGCTTATAGTAAACTATGGCATAAATATACGAAAAGGGACCCCAAAAATCAGTGGCCACTGATAGGTTCTTTTGATGATCATAAAATAAAAGCGCTAGAAGCAGCTGTTAGAATAAATAAGGCAACACCCACTATGCTCGATAGTATCGGCATGTGGCGCAAAGAAGCAGAGCAACGAAGGAAAAGAAAAGAAACAAAAATAGGGAAAGAATTGCGAAAGGCAGCCCACCTGGCAGCGAAGGAACTAGATGAAGAGATAAAAAGGAGAGAGGAAGTTAGACAATTACAAGAATCAGGGTCAACAGGCCAATGCCCTGTTAGGACCCCCTCTGCGCTCTACCCAGAAATGCCCTCCAAACAACGGGCAAACGACGAGTTACTGCTAGGTCCTCCGATCATCTACATGCCCCCTCCTTATGCCCCCTGCCAGCCACTGGCACAGCACCTACCAGTCCTGAGTGCGGGCGAGGGTGACTCTAGCGCTAGTGCCCCGGCCCTTACGGCCTTCGCACCAGCCACATCGGTAACAACATCAAATGAACTTGAGACTAGCAAGCAACTAACGGCAAGACCAAATAGGTTGAGCAAAGACGAACGGGATGGGATTGATAAGATAGCAAAGACACTGGTAGAACGGAAAGAGAGCGAAGAATATGCGATGGATATGTGCAATTCACATGCCGGTAGCCACAAACGGCATTTCATTTTACGGTTCAGCTTCCACACTCTAAACGCATATGAGGATAGGTATCAAACTAAGGGTCCTGCTAAGCTGACGACTCTATATAGAAAGATCGATGTTGGAGATGGGACTGAGCATGACGTGACGGACCTCTTCATGCAAACGCTTGAGGTCTTCCGCCACATCACTGAACAGAAATCAGAGGTTAAGCTTACTGTCTCAGTCCCGGATGAGCCCCCATTAGAAGTAGCCAACGCTATGATGCCTATCAGAGAAGCCGCCCCCTACTGGGTTCCCCCAAGAGGTCAGGGAACAAACGACGATATTAACCACGCAGATGCAAAAGGGAGGGTTGTGTACCACTGGGTTTATCAACCATGGGATCGACAAGATATTTTAACCTTTAGGCAAACCCTGCCCGATTTAAGAAAGAACCCGACAGCATTTTATACTGAACTAAATACAGCCTTGGGCTCAACCATAATGACTCTAGCGGACATTGATTTGTTTTTTGGGTTATGTCTGCCGGCTGATGTGTGGAAGCAAATCCGGAAGGCCAACCACACAGATCTGTTTGGACATACCTGGAATCAACTCGGTGAACTAGATAGGCAGCGAGAGCCCGGTAGGAAACCTGTAAAAGACATACTGGAACTCCCAGACAAAATAGTGCAGAAGTTAAAGACATTGATCCCAGAGAGAAAGGTAGACTGGTCGATAGTCACGGCTTGCCGTCAGAAACCCCAGGAAGACGTATCAGAATATTTCTCCCGATTTGAGACAGTGTTCTCCGACTACAGTGGCCAAGACATGACCACCGCAACCGGACAACACCTATTCGTGCAAAACTACGTAAAGGGGCTATTACAGGAGGTCTCCCAGAAGTTACAGACAAGCGAGAGTAGTTGGGGGGCCTCAAAACTAACCCTGGGCGAAGAACTACGCTCCGTTCGCGGAGCTTGCGGAGTTTTGGCAACTCCGCGTTCTACGGAGAACGCGAAGCTGTCGATTACTCCGCGATCCGGTGCGTAGCGTAGTTCTCGCGCGCTGAATAACATTATCGCGTGCGCGGGGGGTAAGTTCGCGCGATATTTGACGCGATCACGCACTTTGGCAGTGCGAACGAGAATAAGGGAACGCAAGCGGGCGGGACAAACCTCTTGAGTAACTTAGCGCGCTAGCTATCTCGAGCATGCAGGCAGCGCCCCGAACACGCGCACCGCGCTCCCGAAGACGAAAAACGACGCGCGAACGGGTCTAGCAAGCTACTACGCATGTCCGCGGAGCTACGCGAAGGTCGCGGAGTGCAACTGCGTCTTCGCGTAGCTCCGCGGAGTGCGGCTCCGCGAACTACGCCCAGGGTTACTCAAAACCTGCAGCTATCCTTCAGATGGCTCAGTATTACGAACACCAAAAGAACGAGAACGAGAGGGCAACAGAGAAAAAGAAAAAGGACTTAAAAGAACGAGTGATGATTGCTCAATTACAGGGAGTGACTCGAGGAAGGGAACAGTATAGGGGAAACTACCAGTCGAATGCCCCTAGAAATTCACGCCCTAGAGACCGCACACCCACACCTGGCGCTCCACGAACAGACCTCGATGAGAACCAGTGTGCGTTTTGCAAAGGATTTGGCCACTGGAAGTCTCAATGCCCAGCCCTCCGAGAAATGCTTAAAAATAACGAGACAAGGGACATGACAAATGGCCCCAGGACTAGAGGGCAGGGACGAGGGCACACCCACGACACCAACAGCAACCAACCTGACAGACCGAACACATTTGACCGCCCCCGACAGAATCAGTGCCAACAGTCCGGCTGCGACAATGCTCACGACTTTGCATAGGACTGCCAAGGGCGAGGGAGGGATCCAGTCGAGCTCTGTGTTGACCAGCAAGGTCCTTACGTCACCGCTAAGGTCCTGGGTACAAAGTCTCCATTCTTGGTAGACACTGGAGCGACACGTAGTGTATTATCAAAGCGACTGATTCCAAGGGCACCCTTGTCTGGCTCACACATTACATCGATAGGTTTCGATGGAACGCCCTCCACCAACCCCCTGTCTGTGCCTATCTCCTTTGACCTAGGAAACAACCCCACGGACACAACATTTCTGCTCTCCTCCAACTCCCCTGATGCCATTATGGGTATTGATCTACTAAAACATTTCCGAGCTACCATTAGGTGTTCCCCAGAGGGAGTCCGAGTCATCCTGTACGACAACCCGAACATGTCCAGACCCTACCCCGCACGACATATGTACACCATAACAGATGCCGACCTATCCTTGCTCGATACCCTACCCCTGTACTTATGGGCCAGAAACGACTCGGATGTAGGACGAATGATGATCGATCCTGTGCACATAACTGTTCGACCAGACGCAATGCTCCCGAAACTCCCACAATACCGGATATCGCCCGAAGGCGAGAAGGCATTGGTAGCGATTATTCAGTCCTTGGTAGATGCAGGAGTGGTAGAGGAAGTGGTTAGTAATGTTTGCAACAGCCCTATCCTACCCATTGTTAAGAAGCAAGGTGAGGGAGATGAGAAAGCGCACCGCTTCATCATCGACCTGCGAGAAGTCAACAAAGTGGTGGTACCACAGTACCCCGTAGTCTCAGACATTACCACCATTCTGACCCTCATCCCGTCCACTGCCACCACCTTCACCGTTATCGATCTCAAGAATGCATTTTTCTCTATCCCCATCCATCCAGACAGCCGTTATCTCTTCGGCTTCACATTAAAAAACCGTTCGTACCGATTTTGTAGAGCTCCTCAGGGCTACACTGAAAGTCCCAGCATTTACAGCTAGGCCCTCAAAAGACAGCTGCTCTACCAGATGGAGTGGTGTTGATCCAATATGTCGATGATATCCTTTTGGCGGCCGACACCACTCCACTTGCAATCACGGCCACTATCCAACTCTTGCACTTTCTTGCGGAGAATGGCCACAAAGTCTCCAAGAAGAAACTGCAGTTCTGCCAACCTCAAGTAACCTACCTAGGCCATCTCCTGTCCAAAGAAGGGAGGAAACTTACACCCGACCGAATCCAAGCCATCCTAGACACCCCCATCCCAAAAACACAGAAGCAAGTCCATTCATTGGTGGGCCTTACCTCTTTTTGCCGACAATGGTTACCAAATTTCAGTCTCATTATAAAGCCCCTACTTTCCCTGTTGGCCAAAGATGTACCCTTCCCACTTCCTTGGACCCCCGAATGCCAAGCATCTTTTAAGGAGTTGCGGGATGCCCTTTGCTCTGCACCCGTCCTAGGAACACCAGATTACTCCAAGCCCTTCTCCCTCTTCACGCACGAAAGGGAAGGATGCGCATTGTCTGTTCTAACTCAGCCCATCGGCGCCAAACAACGCCCTTGTGCCTACTTCTCTGCCACTCTTGACCCAGTCGCCAGAGCTTTACCTGCCTGCCTTCGAGCAGTAGCCGCCGCTGCTGTCTCTATCCGTCAGAGTGAGGGAATTGTACTTTCAAACTCTCTCACGGTGTTAGTACCCCATGCAGTTGACACCCTTTTGAACCAGACCAAGACCCAACACCTGACTAGTGCACGACTGACGGGGTACGAATTGACTCTACTTGCACCCCACATCACTCTGAAGAGATGCACGACTTTGAATCCTGCCACACTGTTGCCCTTGCCTGAAAATGACCCCGATGTGCCCCCTATACACAACTGTGTGACCCTCACGGACGAACAGACCAGAAGTAGAATTGACCTTAGAGACACTGCTTTTACAGACCCTGATGGAGAACTATGGGTAGACGGCTCTTGTATCAAACTCCCAGATGGCACCACTTCAGCTGCCTATGCGGTGACGACAGCCCGAACAGTAGTTGAAACCGCCCGCATAACACAACGATCCGCACAGGCGGCCGAGCTAATTGCCCTCACACGAGCATGTATCATAGCGGCAGGAACCACAGCGAACATTTACACGGACAGCCAGTATGCCTTCGGGGTGGTTCATAATTTTGGGCTCTTGTGGAGGGAAAGGGGATTCCTGACGTCCCATGGCACACCCATTCTCCACGGAGATCTAGTCTCCGCCCTGATTGAAGCAGTTCTCCTCCCCGAACGATTAGCAGTGATCAAATGCCAGGCACACAAGAAGGTGACGGACTTAGTTGGACAGGGAAACGCACTGGCCGACATCACTGCCCGAACCACAGCTGAGAATAGGACAACGACACGCATGTATGTGACCAGGTCACAAGCAGAAAAATGGACTGACGCTAGGGAAACGATTAGGGACATCTAGTCGGCCAGCACACCTCACGAACTGACTGAGTGGGCACGGGTGGGTTTGAAGGATGACGAAGGCTGCTGGCGGACAAAAGACACAAACAAATGGTTGCTGCCTGACTCATACTTGATCCCCATATGGACTATGGCACACTCCCCTGCACACATAGGTTCTGCCCCCATGATTGAACTCATTTCCAAAGTCTGGCACAACAACAAAATCCCCGACTCAGCCAAACGCCTGGTCCAGCAGTGCCTTATCTGCCTACAACACAACCCCGGGAAAGGAACTGTGGTACCCCGGGGAGGGTTTGGGACCCCCGACCACCCCTTTGAAGTCCTTCAGATGGATTACATCCAGCTGGAAAGATGCCAAGGCTTGAAGTATGTACTAGTCATTGTATGTGCCTTCAGCAAATGGGTGGAAGCCTATCCAACCCGTGATAACACTGCCATGACTACTGCCAAAGTACTACTGAAAGAGTTTTTCCCTCGCTACGGCCTTTGTCGAATTTTATGGAGCGACAATGGCCCCCACTTCATAGCTGAAGTTATCCAACTAATCCTGAAGGGGCTGGGGGTAAAACAAAGGTTTCATGCGGTCTTCCACCCCCAATCCGCTGGCCTGGTTGAGCGACACAATGCTACACTGAAATTGAAACTGTCAAAAATAGTGGCCACTACAGGACTTAAGTGGCCAGATGCCCTCCCACTGGCATTGCTATCGATGCGCTCCACTCCCACTAAGCACCACTTGACCCCCTACGAGGTTGTGTTCGGGCGACCGATGAACCTCTGGACTGCCCCCAAACCAACCTCCATTCACGACGTCCCCGACGTCCTGCTGTCAGATTATTTGTGCAAATTAACTAAAACGTTGTCTGTCATTCATCAACAGGTGCAGCAGGCCATCCCCGATGCTTCCAGGGGCCCCGGTCACGATATCCAACCGGGAGATTATGTTCTAGTCCGGAACTTCCAACGAGCTAAGAGTCTGGAACCCCGGTGGACGGGCCCCTGGCAAGTATTGATCACCACTCGGACGGCTCTTCGAGTGGAGGGAAAGAGGCACTGGCTGCACGGCCATCACTGCAAGAAGGTCTCCTCGACCCTGGCCACGACAGAAAACGTCGACACCCAAGAAGAGCTCCTGAACAAAGATCGGCCATCACTGAACTGCTATCCTGATACCGAGGCACTTGAACTTGCAAAATTCTCTGATCCTACTGTGCCATCCCGGGAAGGGTATTTCCTGCGTCGAAAGGAGGGAGCTTCGGCTAAGTAGGCCACTGACTAAGTTAAAATCTCAGAACGGTGACCTAAAACAACCAAGGGTCACCCGGAGAGAAGCTAAACAAAGTCTGTGGTTCTGCCCACTACCGAGCACCTTGAAGATGAAGATGATGGAAGCACCAGATCAGAAGATGATGGAAGCGCCAGATAAGAAGATAATGAAAGCAACAGGAAATACCCACTACAGGGACCCAAAGACTGACAATTTGCACAAATCAAAGACAATCGCCTTCTTCATTGTCTTCCTCTTTTGCCTCCTCCTCATGACTTCCTTCTGGATCTTGGAGGACAGCTCACCCGCTCACCAGACATTGCTGGCCACTGTACAGCCAACCACCACGAAAGAGCATCACTTCATCCCCCTTTCGCCTCAGCTCCGAGAGAGGCGTAGGGAGTTCTGGAACAATTCCTTCGTGCAACTGCTGCACCAGCACAACCTTGCTACAAATGCCACGAACTGCTGGATCTGCGGGTTGCTCCCGCATGCCACTGAACACTCCATACCTTTCATTCCTTCTCCTTTCTCAGTTCATGGCTCCTGCCTCGCCTGGTTGATCCTCTTGCAGGAGAGCAACAAGGACAACGCCGCTTCCGGTCAGACAGTGTCACACTTCTACTATGGGTTCTGGCTGAACAAAACAGGAAGAACGTCTGCCCCCATTTGTCCTGCGGTCTCAGGTTCCTCCTTCCTTATGAACATCCCTGCCAAAGAAAGAGTCGAAGTGCAAGTACTCCACAATCCAGCCAGACCCACCTTCTCCCACCTGCGGAAGCAAACAGCTGCCACCCTGACCGTGGCTCTGTCTGTCATCAATGTCACAGGACTTGTGTGTCTCGAAGGCCAGGGAACGCAGCTGGTGGGACACAGTTCCTGCCGCATCACCAGAACATTGGTCTCAGCTGATCCTCCTTCCTTTGTTGCTTCTCCGAATATGTACTTTGTTTGTGGTACCAAAGCTTACACCTGGCTCCCGAGAGGTTGGAGGGGTACGTGCTATATCGCCTTCATTCTTCCTCCCACGTATGTGGCCTCAGCCTACCATCACCGGCAAAAGCGCGCCGGAGACATTGAACAAGCCGACTCCACCGGAGCACAGTTCCTGGATGCAGCAAAGGGACTTGTTCCTCTGTGGGGACCAATGGCAAACAGCCGCGCTATCCGACACCTAACTCAGGCAATAGAAACAACCATTAACATCACGGCTGGCGTCCTTGCTAACAACACGGCTGAGCTTCAGGCAGTCCGCCTGGTGGCTCTCCAAAACCGCCTTGTCCTAGATGTGATTCTGGCCGACCGTGGAGGAGCATGCCGCATCATCGGCTCCAGCTGTTGCACCTACGTGCCAGATAACTCGCCTTCAGTCTACAAAGCAATTGAACACCTCCACAGACTATCCTCAGAGGTTCACCAAGAGCAAGAAGGATGGTCGCTTGGAAGCTGGTTTCGGGACACTTTGAAGGACTGGGGATAGAGATTGTTTACATTTATACTGATACCAGTTGTGGTACTGTGTGGATGCTGCTTAGGTATTCAATGTCTGCCACCTTTGTGTTCACTCATTTCTAACTATATGTGCCCTAAGACTTTGGACTTCAGAACTGAGCACATGAGTCCCCTCTATGAGATAGAAATACGTGGTCTTATGGGGATAGATCCGAATTGACAAACTGGCGAGACATGTTAAAAGGGAGGACTGTGGAATTTTAGATCGTGAACTAAACATCATCTGCGCCATCTTGTCCACTCCTCAGACTCACGTATGAACATACACGACAGCCATTTTAGGTACCATGATCTCCCTGTTCACGATCGATCACCAGCGCACTTCCCTGACCCTGCAAGCCTCCCCCATGCACTCTGGCTGACCCCGCATCCACATGCGTAAGTCATAAACCCTCCTCTTCCTCATGACTCTGTCTCTAGGAATCACACCCCGCGCCTGACCAACACCTCCTTCCGATTATCCACACTGATCACACTGATCCTTTCCTTCCATGAATACCTCTCCTTTGATGACCCCTTCCTCTGAGCCCGATTGTCTGTACGAACCGCTGGTCATCCCTTGGCCTGAGGATACAGTTTATTGCCCACTACTGTATGCACTCGACCCTTTTTCAAAGAAGCTACTATTGATCATGGCCTCCCCACCCCTTGAGATTCGATCAGGCGCACACATTCCAAAGGAATCGGCGAAACACTCAGCTGCGTGATAGCCCCCTCCTGTTGCATGGGGGGTGAGGACCTCTACTGTAGCCACGTGTTGGAATGAGCCGGAACTGGGGGGGGGGTACCGGGGATGTCATCTTTCACTACTTCACAATGTCTTTATTGTAATAAAGAACGGTCTCATTCATAAACCAGTGTATAAAAAGATCAGGCCTCAGAGAGGCTTACAGAGAGTACCTCGAGATGATACCTTGTTGTCCGATCTGATGTGTTCTGCTCCGTCGGAATAAAACGTGTTTCCTGTCTTCCTGTCTCCAGCGCCTGCCTCTTTATTTTTGATAAATCTTCATAAGGTATTAGAGGCGTTTAACGCCGGGCAAAATTACTTAAGAAACATCGGCTAAATCGCCTGACCATTTTTGCTGACCTTCAACATAGCCCGCCAAAAATAAAGGCATCCCAGGAACGCCAACACCATGAAATCCAACCGGCCGAGCGCGGAAAGGCCAGGGCCAAAGGGACGAGAAGAGACAGCGAGGGCTCCAGCCATGTGCGTGCGTGAGAGCGTCCAGCAGAACCAACCCAGAGGCATCCATCAACAGCACAACCATGCCCAGGTAGGAGCAGGGAGCCAGCCCGGAGGGCGGAGAGTGTTCACAGGAAATGAAGAGCACTGGGCACAGCAACACAAAAAAAACGCCCAGGATGCAAAGAAAATGAACACCACAAAGGGTTTAAAACAAAGTGTGCTACTTCAGAGAGCGAGACATGGACGTACATGGCTGCAGTTTGCATTCTCCCCATTTGGACATGGCTGCAGTTTGCATTTTTCCCATTCGGACATGGCTGCAGATTTTTTATTCTTCACATTCGTACATGGCTGCAGTTTGCATTCTTCCCATTCGTACATGGCTGCAGTCTGCAACACTTGTCCTGATGAAGACACACTGTATGTGTCGAAACACGTCGACAGTATTCAATTCCTTCAATTAATTCTGGGAATTATCAAAAGTTTATTACCTCCCAGGATTATTTGTGTATTATTGTGATTAAGAAATGTATGTTTGTTTGATTTTTTAAAAATATTTGCTCTTTATGAAATACTGAACATGTCTATATCAAAAATAATTTTATAGAGGAGGAGCTACGACACCAACCAAGATGGCCACATAGTCTCCCGGCTCCGCTGACCTCCGTCCTACGCTCGCTTATCCTGTCGAATATCCTGATCTCCTGCCCCGGATTCATGTGGGTGAACTAGCCGGCACCCCGATGGTGTGACCACGGAATTTTTCTGATGTTCTGGGGTGAAGTAACATCGAAAATGTTTTGAGGCCTAACCCAGACTGGAAGCCGGGGACTCGATTGCTGGTCTACCCGGGTCCAAAGTGAACAACAACGGACTGAGGAGAGTGGTTGGGTCAGGTCCTTGGAACTTTTGAAAATTTCTCTGGACTACTTTGCAACCATCTGCTGCCTGGTGCTGTACCTGAGGTGAGGTGACGGGTGGCGCGCGGTGCTGCGTCGCGGGGGGCCCCGTCCCGGAGGCCCGGCACTAGCATCGCTGGTGCCCCGGGGTGGGGGTCCCGCCGCGCGTTGCTGCGTGCTGCTGGCCCGTCCCTCACGGCTTGTTTCTGCTCCGGCGTATCCTGCCCCGGAGAAGGCGCCTCTCCGTGCGGATCGTTATGTCTGCGGACGTATGGAACTTGGCGGAACAGACCCAATGTGGCCCTTCCTTGCGGATGGTAATGGCGGAACTTGCGGCGCTTCACGCGACGGTGAGGGCCCAGGTCAATCATTTACTGTCGGCAGCAGATGGGATCATAGGACCGGGAGCAAGCCCTGACTTGATTTTTGAGACCTGGCAGCCGACCTGCCTCCTGTTGGGCGCCCTAGTGGCGCGTTTGGACCCGGTGCTGGAAGCTGTGTCTGCCCCCGAAGAAATGGAACTCATCGTGTGTGCTGAGATTGGTGACTCTCTTACGTTCTCGGAAACATCGGTCCTACAGTTATCGGAACATTTCACTGCTTCCCTCATCCTGGACACTGTTGGCCCACTCTATAATCTGTATCGGAACGAGTCGCACCCCCTCCCCAATCGGTCTCCCAACATGGCGGATGTAACGATGCTTGGCTTCGGAGACGGGGAGGGACATCGTTTGTGCAAGCCGTGTGCGTTGGGATCTGCTATTCCTCTCCCGTTTGCTGGCCCAGCTACGGCTGCTTCTGTGTGACTTTTGACTTCCCGGGGATGGGGCTTTACTTATCCGAGGGACTCGGCAACTTTGATAGACGGGGCCAAGGCTGAGATTGTGGGCTGAATTGTTTACGATGGATCTATTGGTAACAGGACTGCTTCATTAACAGACGGATTCCGGGGCGGGGGGTTTGTGGTTTCCCCCGGGGCATTTTTGTATGGTGGACAACTTTATTCGTGCTGGCTTAGGGGGGCCCCCTTTGTTAGGGCGGGGGGGAGAGACCGGGAGCGCATAGACTATCGCCCTCCTCCACTTCCCCGTTGGGTGGGGTTTCCTTTCTTTCTCCTTTTTCTCTGTTTCTTCTATATTTCGGGTTTGGTTCTCGGGCGACAGGCACACTGCTGGGGGGGGGGGCCGTAGTCATCTGCAGGGGTGCAGGGTGGGGGGTTGGGGGAGGGGATTTTTTGTTTTTATTTTTGTTTCTATGGCCTTTTTTCTCTTCTCTTCTCTTTCTTTGTCTTTTTCTTTTTCTGGGTCAGTGCAGTGGGTTTCCTTTGGTATCAATCACTGCTTTTTCATCTGTGCCTCAATTTTCGTGGTGTTCTCTGGGTCTTAGGGCAGGTGACTAGCAGGCGCGAATTGACCGTAATATTCTCTCACATCCTGAACCGCCTGTTCCAGCGCCATTGATTTGACCGATTACTGTTTACTGTTGACACGTTTACTATTCTGCCTGCCGTTTTTCGCTGCTGGGAAATTGTTCGGCACCTGATCCTTCCATCCTATACTATAAAATAAAAACCTTTTACATCCTGTTTTTCTAATTGTGCTGTTCAGTGACCAAGAGTACGCTAGCATGGTGATTCTGCTCCCCGAGGTGCTGCATGTGATTAAAAATTGCTCTCTGTTAATCTAACTGCTTAGCGGCCAGCCCCGGGGGTTGTAGGCCCATACTTGTATTTGGTTAAAATGTCAATAAAGGTTTTAAAAAAATAAAATAAAAAAAAGAATAATAATTTTATAATTACATTTTATATGTTATCACATTTTATTGTTGTTGTTGCTCTTTTTCGTGTGTTCTATATGTACTGATTGAAATTGATTTTATTATAATCTTATTTTGCCAGATTGTTTTTCTTTGTTTTGCCTGGGTATTTTACCTTGCTTTCAACTGCAGTCTGCAACACCACATCGCATATGGCCGCAGACTGCATTCTACTCATCTGTACATGGCGGCAGTTTGCATTCTCCTCAACGGTACATGACTGCAGTTTGCATTCTTCCCCAAAGCGGAGCTGGATAACAGATGTAAATCGACACCCAACACAATGGCAAGCACACCAACGAACCAATATGCAAGACGTCATATCATGGACTGAACAAACGGAGCATCGCATAGGATAATTGGCACACGGAGGGTCGGACATGCACATCATGAAAAGAAGTAAAGACTCTCTAGCAAGGGCTGCCTACACTCAGAGATGAATCTCATACAGTAAGCGAAACGGGCCATGAAAAACCAACCAGCAGATCCAGGTGAGGCACGAACTGACAACCCCGGCACGGCTCAGGGCAAGTACTGCAGCAGAAGTACCGCGCGCCAACCGAAAGCGCCACCGGAGCCCATTGCCAACAGAAAACAGAGGACCCCAGAAAACAACCACAGAACCGGAGCCTGAAGCCCGGGGCCCGAATCAGCAGCCTTTCATGTGCGAGCCAGTAACAGAAGGGCAAACCAGAGCCCCAGGACGGAACAGAGGACACCCAGCCAAGGCAGGGGAGCCGCCGGAACCCGCAGCAGCAGCCGCAGAAGGACAGCGCCGGCCCCGGCACCGGCACCGAGGCAGCCCAGGAATAATTTTGCACGGAGGGGCTGCAGAGGCACAGAGCCAGCCGGGGAACACAGGACACAGAAACGCAGTAAGCACATGTCCAGCAGCTTAATCACAGCACAGAGCAAGGCAACCGTGCATCGTCACATTTCCAGGCACAGGGGAAAAGACCAAAAACAGCGTCAACACCTAAACACGAACACCGCTGAAGGGCCCAAGAAAATGCAAGCGGTGAGAAAGAAAAAACCCGCAAGCGGGACTCACCCAGAGCGGGGGCCAACCCCAGGAACAAGGCCCCCACTCCACCGCCATCACAGCCAGGAACAGTAGGAGCACATCCATCTAGGTACGTCACCCCGGCCAAGCTCGGGAAGACGAGCCCATGACCCGGAAGCAACATCACGGGAACTCCAGCCCCAGCCGCAAAGGACCGGCAGGCACACGAAGTGCACAGTAGAACACCGGCTCCAAGACAGACTGACTCCCAGCAAGCCCGGCAGGCCAGGAGGCAGTCCAGGGACCCCGCGCCCGCACAGCCAGGCAGCCGGGCGGGGGGAAGAGAGAAGCACCGCCACTCCAGCCCAGCAGGAGCAGCACCAGCACACCATCCAATCTGTCGACAGACAGAAAAAAAGAACAGGAGGGCTGCTGGGTAAGTACTGCTTATGTACTCCCGGGGGGAGGGGCAGTATTAGTATCCCAGCATTCCTCTTGTTTTTTTCTGTCGGAAGATGATCATCTCCACTTGTAATTATAAAGGTGTCAAGGACGGAGGGACCTGGAGGTAATTCTGTCCAAAGCCTTTGATCTAGTTGATGATATATATATACATATTCACATCTGAGTACCTTGACAATCTACTTAGATACTTAATTATGTCGTTGAGAATAGTTAAAGTATACTTACCAATATATACTTATGTTCATGATATTGTGGTAGTCATTATTCTGGATACAATATTATTGCAGGAAATATTTAAAAGTAAATATTGTTCTAGAAGTGGAGAGTCCTGTTTTCTTCTATTGTCCAGTGATACAGGTGAACCACGCCACAGGTTATTACCGGGACCAGACAGACCTTTTATTCCACTGGGCATTTAAAAAAATAACAAAATTAAAAAAATTTAAAATAAAACCCTAAGAAAAACAAGAAACTGAACTGAATACTAGTACATAGTTAAGTTCTAACATAATCCTTAAACTTTGAAGGAACACATTTTACACGCTCGCTACGTCTTAGAGAGATTTTTTCATATTCTACATTCGGGGATTGATTACCAATCACTACACAACGGTCAGGTTGAACATCAGAGTGAATCACAATATCAGAATTATTTACAAATTCATTTCCCAAATTGTCATAAACTTCATGTGTACCAGGAAATCCATTATGGTCTGAAATGGATTTATGTGAGAATGTGATCTTTTGAGTAGAAGGAACAACAGAGGTTTTGCATAAGGAGATCCTTCTCAGATTCCATATTTTCCCTCCTTCCACTCTCACAGCTTTGCTAAAAATTTCAATGACTTTGACAGGGTCAGACCATTTAGAAACTTTCTTGTATAACAATCCACCCAATTTCACACGAACAAGATCACCAATTTTTATACTGCAAGAATTGTACTTCTTTTTGGCAGAATGTTGGATCATTCTTTCCTGGTATTTACTAATTTTATCCTTCAACTCTTTAAAATCTAACTCATAAGAGGAATTGCCTTTTAACCACCATGGTAAAAGTTGAGAACCTGGTTTCCTACCACGTAACAATTCAAATGGAGACAAGCCAGTCACCGAATTAGGAGACAAACGATAGGTCAACAAGGTCGCTTGAAGAGCTTTCTTCCACTTCAACCCACTTTTCACAGCCAACTGACAAGATTCCTTGATGACCCTGTTGAACCTCTCGACTTGACCATTGGCTTGTGGAAAATAATTCGAAGTTCTTTTATGTACAATACCACAATTGCTGAGGAACTTTTCAAAATCATTACTAGTAAATTGTGGGCCATTGTCTGAAATAAGCTCTTCTGGAAGACCTTCTCTTGCAAAAATTTCGTCAAGAAATTCAATGACATGCTCTGAAGAGGTTCTCTCAACAATCTTCAGTTCAGGCCATTTAGAGAAATAGTCAATAAGGACTAATGCAAATAGTTCTTTTCCAGACTGGTAACTGAAAGGTCCTATAATATCAATGGCCAATCTACGCCAAGGACCATTGGCGTATTCAATGGGAGTAGTGTCAACAGACACACTCTTCACAGATTTGTCACTTAGCGAACAAGGTGAACAATTCCTGACCCAATGGTCCACCATGGCATCGACACCAGGCCACCAGTAATGTTCCCTAATTCTTCTTTTGGTAGTGGACATCCCCATGTGTCCTTCATGTGCCAATTTGCAAATAGTTTCCCTTAGTTTCAAAGGAGGAATGATCTTATCAGATCTAACAATAATGTCCTGGGACAACATCAGTTCGTCCCTAACTTTGTAGAATGATGACAAATCACCAGAAAGTTTCCTTTCCTCAGGCCAACCTTTAATTAAGAATTGCTTGACTTGGATTAAAATATCGTCATTCTTCATGGCTTCTAACCAGTCTTTCTCAGAAAAGACCAAAGAACTCTCCTGACCTAATATCACGTTAATATCTGCAAGTGAGTATGCAACATCGCAGTCGACACTTCTACCAACAGTTACACTTGCAGGGAAACGTGACATACAATCAGCATGAACATTCAAACGTCCTGGAACATACACAACCTCACAACGATATTCTTGTAATTTGGCCGCCAACCTCGCTAGACGGGCAGTGAGTACCCTTCCACCGCCAGCAGACAACATAGTGA
Organism: Lissotriton helveticus; assembly: GCF_964261635.1. Classification (NCBI taxonomy): domain Eukaryota; kingdom Metazoa; phylum Chordata; class Amphibia; order Caudata; family Salamandridae; genus Lissotriton; species Lissotriton helveticus. The sequence continues at coordinate 292,087,166 of NC_136063.1, read as the reverse complement.
TCAATGGTTTATGATCTGTTCTCAAAGAGAATTTTGTTCCCCACAGAAATTGTCTAAAGTGTTGAGATGCCCAAGTACAAGCAAGTAATTCCCTCTCAATGGTTGAGTAATTTTTTTCAGCGTCACGTAAAGCTCTAGAGGCATATGACACAACAAACTCACCAGATTTGTCTTTTTGCATTAATACGGCACCTAGACCAACATTGCTAGCGTCAACATAGACGATGCATTCTTTACCTACAGAATACGGTTTCAAAAATGGAGCCTCAATGATTTTATGTTTCAAAGTTTCAAAAGACACTTGTTGTTCTTTGCCCCATTCGAATTTAGCATTTTTCTTTAGTAAGATTCTTAAAGGATGTACAATGTCTGAATAGTTTTTTACAAATTAGCCATAAAATTCAGTTAAACCTAAAAAAGAAAGTAATTGTTCTTTTGATATAGGTGCAGGCGCACTTACAATACTTTGAACATGGTTGATTTTAGGTTTAATACCATTCTTTGAGATTTCGTGACCTAGGTACTCAACTTTGTCCTGTCTAAATTTGCACTTAGTAAATTTTAATGTAAGACCTTTGGATCTAACTTTCTCCAAAACAGAAACTAGATTTTCATCATGTTCAATGCGGTCTTTCCCAAAAATCAAAATGTCATCTTGGAACGCTATAGCCCCTTCACAATCAGTTAATAACTCTTTCATAAGACACTGGAAAACGGAGGCTGCACTCGCTAAACCAAAAGGCATGCGCAGATATTGGAACATCCCTTCTGGAGTGACAAATGCAGTCAACTTCTTGGAGTCTTCATGTAACTCCACTTGGTGGTAGGCACTGGCCAAATCAATGGAGGAAAAAACAGTAGCGCCGGATAGTGCAGAAATAAGTTTGTGTTTGTTTGGTAAAGGATGTTTGTCTATCCATATTTCTTTGTTGAGGCTGCGAAGATCCGCACATAAGCGAAGTTCGCCTGAGCTTTTAAGAGAAATCACAATGGGCGAAACCCAAGGGGAGGATTCAATAGGCTCAATTATGTTCTTTTTGACTAAATCATTTAAGATTTCTTTCAATTTAGGTCTGTAGGCTAGAGGAACATTTCTTACTCTGTGTCTAACAGGCAAAGCATTATCATTTAAGATAATTTTATGTTTAAAGTCGGCATACTTCCCTAACTCATCGTTAAAAATTTTAGGAAACTTCTCAAGTATCATTTTAGTGAAACTACTGTTGGATACATCTAAAGTTACGTTCACCATAGAATCAGTAATTGACTTCTGAAAACGAGGTTCATGAACATAAACTGGAGGGTTAGCATTAGGATCTAATTTGATTCCCAAATCATGTTGATGAGGCCAGCCAAGAATGGATACCCCTTTAGAAGATACATAGACTTTTCCTTCGATATCCTAATTCTTAAAGGATAGCTTAGCCCAAAAAAAACCTTCTAAAGCAATCTTTTGTCCAGTGTACCCACCAGGATAAATATCTGGACTTAATAATCCTCTTTGGTCCCACAATTGTTCAAAAACGTTCTTGCTAATAATAGTGTACCATGCACAAGAATCAACAAAGACTTCAACAGGTTTACCATCCATAAGAATTGTACAAGAAGGAAACTTTTGTTGAACACATTCATCAACGGAAAGTATACAGTTCAAACTATTGAGAACCTCCTCTTCTTCAGGAGAAATATAATTGATTTTTTGGCCAGACCTGCACACATTACCAAAATGCCCTTTTTTCTTGCACTTTATACAGATTTTGTCCCAAGCAGGACAACCTCTGGTATTTCCCACATGGTTGGGACTTCCACATCTATAGCAAAGTAAAGTACTTTTCTTAATAAAGTTCCTGTTATCGTTGGAACTCTTAATATATTCTTTTTTGAAATTAGTTTTACTTGTGGAAACACTCGAAGTGGGTTGATTTTTAACAATGGCCACTTCTACCTCAGGGACATGTTTATTCTGAAGTTTTCCCCTAATTTCAGATACAAAAATTTCAGAATGTTCTATTCCTTTTGCTATATTTGCTACTGCAGCTAATGTGGTTTCAGTATCCAACCAAAGTCTTTCTTGGATCTTTTTGCTTTTAGTTTTCATCATGATTTGATCCCTAAGGACTTGTTCATATGATATAGTCTCAAAAGCGCAGGTGCAGGCAAGTGAACGTAATGTTGCAACGTAATCTTCAATTGTTTCGTCAGATTTCTGCTCTCGAGTATAAAATTTAAATCTTTCCATTACTGTGTTTATTCTTCTACCAAAACGAATCTTCATTTGTTTGGCAGCCTTATCAAAAACATTCATATCACCAGCATCTTCTAAAGGTGGTAAATTATCAAATTCTTTAATACCAGCACCCCCAAGACAATGTCTCAAGAGGGCAAGTTTCCTTTTTGCAGAACAACCATCTTTTTCTAAAACCTCTACATATGCAATAAACATGGGGTACCAAAGATCCCATTCTATGGTAGGATCACCTGCAACTTGAAGAAAATGAGGAGGTGCAGCAATATTAGACATTCTGTAATTAAAAGAGGTTAGTATTAAACAATTTAAATAAGTAAGTAAATATAAAATTAAATTGGTGTGCAAATCACCGTAGTATAGATTTGCTGAACTGAAATGGTGTGCAAATCACCGTAGTATAGAATTGTTGAAATGAAGTTTCGCTTCTTTAACTTGTTGCAATGAAGTTTCCTCTCTTTAAATTGCCATAGAAGTCTGCCATGAAGCATGTAAAATAAAAATAGTGAAATTGAGGTTGTTGTAAATAAATGTTTCCTTCGTTGGTAAAATTCGGTGTAAACACGAAGATTGGGCTTCAAACTTTACTAAGATGGTCGCCTTGAACGTCTTATTGTGCGCGATGACGTGCGCAATGACGTGAGTGTCCCAGAATGCAATACTCCGTGATCAGGCCGAATGGAAGACGAACTGCGGGAGACGGAAGCTTGAGCAATGCCCCGTGAGAAGTTCAGAAAGAAACTAACTTCGGGGGGCTCGAGGTAAGCTCCTTCGAATGTAAACAAGTCAGAGAAAGGCGCACACGATAAGCAAAACAAGTCCCGAATATGCAATTTGGAATTTATAATGCCTGATAAAATACCGCTCGATGAGTGCGGTCGAAAGGCATGAATTTCGTGCAGGGTTTAAAATTAAAAGAGAACAAACTTACATATGTCGAGGGAAATCAAACAGGTCCTTTTCGTAATGGTCAAGACTGCAGTATAGAGGAACTTCTCAGGGTTGAAGAAACAAGGTTTTCTTTTGATTAAAAAAAAAAAACGAAGGTAATGTTTCATCCAACAGAAAAAGAAGTGAACGCTGTATCCTTCTGAAATTCCTATTCCCAATCGTCGCCAGTATTTATGTAGTAAATCCAGGACAATAAATGTAGGTTCTTGGTAGGTTTATTCCAAAGAAACAGCTTAACAACCACAAGTAGGTGGAGAAGTCAGTACAGCATCTAGTCCACAGTAAACTGTCCTAGTTAAGTAAAAACATTCTACATGACACAGGATAGTTCTAAATGACACCAGGTAATTCCAAATGACATCAAGTCATGGAATACCACACACGCCACAGGTTATTACCAGGACCAGACAGACCTTTTATTCCACTGGGCATTTCCCTGGTGGGGCAGGAGCCCTTTTGAGGTCGGTTTGGAAATCCCAGGCCACTCCTGGTGCATCTGTCAGTTTCCTCAGCTCCCCGAGGCTACTTGCAGCAGGCATGGGGAGACTATAAGAAAGAGAAAGAGAGGAAGGGAAGGAGAGGCAAACTAGAGAGGAAGTGAAACTGTGAAAGGAGAGAAGGCGAGAGAGAGAATGCATGGATGGAAAGAGAGATTGCACATGGAGATGAAGGGAATGGGTCTGTTTTGACTATTGTTGCACGGCTTACTTTTGATTCCCCTATCTATTCCTGGTTAGAACTCATTTTCCTGTGGTCCTGTGTGTTCTGCGCAGTGGTCACAAGTCTGTGACACGGACTCTGGACACTCATGATGTGAAAAACCTCTGTGATCCATGGTCTAATAGTCTGAGGTTTCACTAAGTCAAAAATATATATTTTTTAAGACTATGAGAAAAGTCATTTGTGGTACATCGTGTTACTCACATATATTAAGGAGGTGTCTTGGCTACCATGCTAAAATATATATTTTTCATACTTAAACCTTGTCAGTATCTAGAAAAGATTCTCATTGTTAATGTTACTTGCAGTGCTCTGTACACGCATCAGTGTCAGTTCGAGGCATCCTCAGGCTTCAAGTGATTAAATACTCCCTGGTGCGTGATGTCCACCGCACAAGGATCAATATTTATCTCCTGCCAAATTGGGATTTATCATCCAACCAAAGTCTCAGGAGTTTACAGCCTGATTTTTAAACCAGGCCATTTTCTCTCAGCCTCCACCTCTGGTACATTCAAGTCAGTGTGTGTGCGCCCTGAAGTGAACTTTTTATGCAAATGAACTCCTTTTATGTGGTTTATCTGGCAAGCTTTCCTTTTGGAGGATGCTTACTTATAGAGGTACTTACGGTAAAATAAAATTACACATCTGTGGTTGTTGGCATCATTATGCAGTGAGAGTTCTGGAGTTATTAGCTGTGAGAGCTTGAAATGATCTTCATAAATAAATGATAGGCTTTCTTTTAGCAACACAAGATATCTGTTTTCAAGCTTCTGCATAGGCAGGCAGCCAGTCTGTACCCACCATAGAATTGCATGTTGAAGTGTGGTATAAATAAACAGATTTATACTTGTGGAGCCTGTATTTTTCCATGGTGAATGGCAACAACAGAACTCATTGAAGACCTTTCAATGTGTGCATGCAATGTGGTACATTTACTAATATATGGGAAGATTTGTACAAGGGATCCCATCTCTGCATCTCACTACAGTACTAAAGGGAGCGTGTGCTTGGATGAGGCCTGTAGCACACTTGGCACCTTGAAAACTCTGCACTAATAGATAGAAAACAGAAAGACTCAGGGCAGTTGCACTGCTGCTAAACTCCACAGTAGGGATGGAAACCACCATCTTCATGGGTCACTGACAGAATATCGGAAACAAAAATATTGTGTGGACAGAATATTGTGTTCCTTTGTGCAGAACAGACGTGTTCAAGCACTGTTGTACCCAGATTTCACCTCTGGGTATGCCTCTTCTGAGACTGAACATAATACTGTCCAGGGGCGTGTTTGGGGACCAAAATGGCATGCAAACAGCAGCCATTGGTGCGCTAAAGGATATTCAGAAACACGTCAGTGTGTATATTGCATAGCATTGATGATTCAAGCTGTGGTAGCTTCAGCTATAATGAACACTTACACGTGTATTAAGGACACTATTCGATTTGTCACACCGCAAGGGAGCGGTAGTAAATACTACACATCATTGTTCTTTCACAGGTAAGAGTTGCTATTGTAAACACATTAGTACATATAATATCAACAATATCTGTGTCTATGTTCACGTACTCTCTTCCAACCCGAGCTATTAATGGAGCAACATTTACTAGCCAGAGTGGGGTGTGTTGAGGAAAATAACTGATGATCACAGCCCTGGTATTGAACGATAATATATAATAACATAAGATAGCTTTTACATTACACAATTGTTGTTCTTTGCCTGGACAGGCGACAGGGCATGTCCTCTGGAGGAATTTAACTGCTTTCAGGCTTTACTTCTCCTGCCAATGAAAAGCCCACTGTGGCTAAGGGCTGTGTTGTACAGTGCTTAGTTCATCTCCTGAGCTAGCACTCTAGATCTCTGTAATGTTCTTTGGGCTTACCTGTTCTGTGCTGCAATAAAGCTGTTTCCTACAACATCCATCTGTGGAGTTATACTTCCAATTTACAACATTTGGCGACTTGGACTTGAAATACGTCTGGCCACAGCTTCCAATTGAAGATTGCAGCCAATTAAGAAATTACAGGACAGCAGCACCGATTCCTCACGAACCCGCGTGGTATGCAGAACGAGAGGAGACTTCAGCGTATTGGCGTTAGTTGCAGTGGAACCGATCGTGATTTTTGGGAGATTACGAGGTTTTCTCTGTGTGCCGACGAAAGTGACGTCACGGCCTCCAACGTCTTTCGTGATGTGATTTGGTGAGTCACGCACACACACTACTGGAGTGCACGCTGAAGCGCACGACGTAACTGGGTGAGTTGCGCATCTCCTACGCGCACTGCTGGAGCGCATGCTGAAGCGTACACTGAAACGCACAACTGCGCTTCTCTGACACTGTACGCATTGTCTTCATGCACATGCCTGAGACGCACACGTTCATGCGTGTGTGACAACAGACGTCAGACGTAACTGACGTAAATCGGCCATTTTAAATGATTTTTCTGTCTGTTGTCAGTGGTTGCTAAGCGACGCGTTTCACGGATATCTTCACTTCAAGCTCTCGGAAACACCGTGGTGCAGCAGATTATCACTGCGGACTACCTGAAACGTCATTATTTGGCGGATCTTCAGAATTATAAAGTAGAGTAAGCATTTAAATCGAGTGAAAGGATAAATATATACAGACTGTTTTCTGTTCTCTGTGGAAAAAAAAAAAAAAATTATACATAACGTGCTTGTGTAACAACTGTTTCTTGCTACAGTACTTTACATTTCAATCCAATGGCTCAAGCAATTAATGTTGCACTACCACCACAATTTTTATGCGAGCCAGGGAATCCACCCATAATGTGGGAAGACTGGATAATAATGTTTAACAACTATATCCAAGCTTTAGACGGAGAGGATTTCTCACCTAAGCGCAAGAAAGCTCTCTTGATGACGACTTTAGGTAAAGAAGGACAACGTCTGTTTAAATACTTACCACAAGTATTACCTTCAGGGTCACAAGCAGATTTAGATGAATTTAAAGAGGCTGTAGAAAGACTTGAAACCAGATTCGGTAAGGAAGAAAACCTTGTCTTACAGAGATACAAATTCTACAAGAACAAACAGTTAGCGGAAGAGAGCATTGATGAGTTTGTTGCGCGTCTACGTGAACTATCAGTGAAATGCAACTTTGGCCAAATGGCAGATGAACTTATAAGAGACCAACTGATTATTCAAGCCAATAACAGAAAAGTTCAAGAACGATTATGGGCAGCAAAAAATCCAACATTGAAAGTTGCGATAGAATTGGCTAAAGTAGTAGAAGAAAGTGAGAAATGTATGAGAGAGTTGCAGAAGAATGACTTGGAAACTAAAGTTGCAGAAGTTTCCAATAAGAGTATGACTAGTGACAATAGTGATGATGAAGCTATGGCGATTGCTATCGTAAGGAAAAAAGGCTATATTCTTCAGAAAAAGAATATTCAACAAACCTCAAGTAGTAGGAATAGTCAGAAAGTGTGTTCGAGGTGTGGGAGTTTTTCGCATTCTTCAGATGCTAGGTTTTGCTTTGCAAATAATAAAGAGTGTCTACGTTGTGGGAAAACGGGACACTTTGCAAAGATGTGTAAAAACAAAAACAATTCAAGGGTGACTGTAATTAATGACTATACTGATGTGAGACGTGAAAAGAATAAGATATTAATTTTGTCTGACACTGTATGTTCATGCAAAGATCGAAGAGGGAATCCTTTTAAAGCTGAGTTCAAAATTGATGAGAGGGTAGTGAATCTCATGGTTGACACAGGTTCAAAGTGGACCATCATCCCTCTATCCTTAATGAAGAGCGTGTGGGGCGAGAGAGTATTGAAAGAATGTGATATTTTTCCGTCTGGATATCAAGGCGAGAAAATTGATCTATTGGGCTATTTCGAGTCAAAGATTGAATTCAGGAATAGATCGGCGCCTGGAAAAGTTTACATTTCGAATGAAGGACCGGCCATATTAGGTCGTCACCACCAATTTGACCTACACATTGTAGTGGATCCCAGGTCTGATGATCCTGTATCAATAGTTGATAAGTCTTCTATTGGTGAGATACTAGACGAATTTAAAAATGTGTTCAGAGACCAATTGGGGGAACTTATAGGATATTCTCATCGCATAATACTCAAGGAGGGTAGTTGTCCTGTCCAACATAAAGTGAGGAAAGTCCCTTTTGCCCTACGTAAAAAAGTTAAGTCCACTTTAGAAGAAATGCTTCAAGGTGGTATTATCGAACCAATTGAAGCATCTCCCTGGATTTCGCCTGTAGTGATTTCCCAGAAACCAGACAATAAAATTAGGTTCTGTGTAGACTTACGCTCACTCAATAGATGTGTAGTTGCAGATGTATTTCCCCTACCAAACATTAATGAGCTAGTTTCGACACTTAAAGGGGCCAAGTTCTTTAGTAAACTGGATCTAAAGCATGCTTATCATCAAATTTGCCTAGATGACAGCTCCAAACATCTTACCGCATTCATCACTAGTGAGGGGACATTCCAATTCACGAGATTGCCCTTCGGACTTGTCTCTGCCGCTAGTGTATTCCAGAGACTTGTTTCTGAAGTGTTTAAAGGGTTAAATAAGGTCCTTTACTTTCAGGATGATATCTTGATATATGGAAATTCACTAGAAGAACACAATGAGATTTTGTGGAATGTGTTACAAAGAGTGGATGTTGCTGGTCTGACATTGAGAAAAGAGAAGTGTGCATTCCTTTTGAAAGAAATAGAGTACTTGGGTTTTTGCCTGTCTGAGGAAGGAATTAAACCAAAAAAGAATTTGTTAGAGGCCATTGAACAAGCTCCTTCTCCAGTTGATAAGGATCAACTTCGATCCTTCATGGGTCTGATCGAGTTTTACTCGAAATTTGTGAAGGATTTTTCTTCAAAGACTGCTCCTTTGAGGAATTTGTTGAAGAAGGGTGTTAAGTTCAATTGGACTGTTGAGCACAGGTCTTGCTTCGATATGATAAAAAAAGAACTAAAGTCTGCCAATGTCCTTACACCGTTTGATACTGCTCGGTCCTCTATTTTGATGGTGGATGCTAGTATTGTAGGTCTTGGTGCAGTTCTTTTACAAAAACATGGTGGAGTGGAAAAGACTATAGTGTTTGCCTCTAGGCCTTTATCTATCTCAGAGTCGAATTACTCGGTTATAGAACGTGAGGCTCTTGCTGCTGCTTGGGGCACGAGTTATTTTAGGACCTATCTGTGGGGTTACAAATTTATCCTTCGTACAGATCATAAACCTCTCTTAAATGTGCTGGAAAGGGGTCTCCACGTTTAGCAAGGTTAGCCTCTCGCCTACAAGATTACCAATGTGAAATTGAGTTTGTTCATGGATGGAAAAACATTCAAGCAGATTGCCTGTCACGACTTCCTATGCGATCTTCTAGTAGTGAAGATTCAGTAGAGGATATTTTAGATGATGTAGCAGTTGCTGTAATGGATGATGTTACGAGTGTAGGTGGTGGTTCTTTTTCTCGTAGCGAATGGTCAACAGGTATGGAAGATGATCAGGTTCTAAAAGCTGTCATAAACCTTGTGTCGAAAGGAGCAAGAAGAGAGAGTACTGTTGAACCTCAAGTCAGACCGTTTTTAAAAGTCTTAGACGAACTCTCCTTAGAAGGGGAGCATGTTTTGATGAGAGGTGACCGTTATATTCCACCTAGTTCTTTAAGGTGTAGGATCCTAGACTTAGCCCATGAGGGACATTTGGGCCAAAGTCTCACGCAACGTCGAGTTAAGGAAAATTTTTGGTGGCCCTCTGTCGATTGTGATGCAGTAGATTGTGTTTTAAAGTGTAATTTCTGCAAGGAAGGGGAGAAACGTCTGAAAGTGTTGGGGTCTCAGTCTACGCAGAAAATTGGTTTTGAAAATATACCATGGCACAGTGTGTGTTTGGATTTTATAGGTCCCATGAGTGAATTGCCGTTAAATCAACGTTATGCTATTGTTGTAATAGACTGTTATTCGAAGTGGCTTTGTGTACAGTTTGTGAGAGAGATAAACACTGATACTACCATTAGCTTTCTTAAAGGCGTGTTTTTGAATGAAGGATACCCTTCTGTTCTTATCACGGATAATGGCACTCAACTGACTTCTTCAAAAATGACTCAGTTTGTGCGTGAATGTGGCATCAAGCATCAGAGGACGAGTTTATACAATCCACAAGGAAATGGCCTTTGCGAGAGGGTAAACCGTCTTGTAAAAGGGGTGATTCAAATGTTTGTTGAAGGTGGTTGTTTTTCCCATGAGCGGGTACAAGAACTTGTTTGGGCCTACCGGTCAACACCCCATAAGAATGGAGAAAAATCCCCTTTTGAGTTGATGCGAGGGCGTACTCCAGTGTCAAGATTGACTCCTGCATGGTTGAGGGGCTCTGAAAGTGAGGTGTCTTTATCCCAGGGCAGTGTTTCTTTACCTATATCTGTAGGAGATCTGGTCAAAGTAAAGCCAGGAAGATGTGCCAAGGGTCTTAGCAAGTTTAGAGGTCCCTTTAGAGTCAAAAGGGTTTTTCCACATTTTGTTGTTTTGACCAATGGGGAAAGTTGGAATTATAGGAGAGTTGCGCTATACCAAAGGAAGAATGACTGTTCTGATGACATAATACCTAGTAGTTCTGAGGGATGTAATGGGTACTTGTTAACTTCTGATGGTAGTTCCTCTTTCACTTCTCAACCAATTGTACGGGGGGAGGTGGGTAGTGGTGATGCTTCCACTTCCTTGAGTACACAAGATAATTATTCATTTGAAACTGCCTCTATTACAACTGTTCCCACTACTTCTTCTTCTTCCTCATCAGAAGCTAATAGTTTGAGGTGTACTCGTTCTCGTCGTCCACCTACTTACTTGAATGATTATATACATTAATTTTGTTTGATCTTTTATATGATGTTGCTTTCTTTCCTTGTTAAGGGGGGAAGATATGTTGTACAGTGCTTAGCTCATCTCCTGAGCTAGCACTCTAGATCTCTGTAATGTTCTTGGTTCTAGAGTTCTCCTTCACCCTGTTGGCAGTTGAAGCTCTGGCCAGGGGAGGTTTGGGCTTACCTGTTCTGTGCTGCAATAAAGCTGTTTCCTACAACATCCATCTGTGGAGTTATACTTCCAATTTACAACAGGCTGACACAGGCGCCACTAAATGGACATTTTGATCAATTAAGTAGTTCACATTTCCAGGAGTAACCTCCTGTATGCGCCAAGGTTTGCCGAATAAACTTCCTCCGCTGCAGGCACAAGATGGTGGCCATTTGCAGGAAAATCCCACTAGCCACTGAGGGCATTGTTAAAAAAGAAGAAATGGCGACACCAAACCAAATTCCATCACTGAAAGCAACAAAGCGAGGGAATATTTTGATAGATACATCTCTAGTAGAGGCACCTATAGTGCAAAGTCAGAGGATGTCCAGCTTGACACCATAAATGGTACCTGGAAAATATTTGATAGCGTGGGTAGGTGCGCACCACTTTGGACCTGTGATGAGTGTAATCGCCCACTCCGGGTATCCTAGCCTGGTGCCCACTCTCAGAACACCTCTCCTCGATCACATGTGGCTGCTCTCATCCATATCTATAAAGCTGTTCACTTGCTGACAGTTTTCCAGATGAGCACGGTTTCTATGTAACTTGTGTTTTTCTCCTAGAAACAAAAACGGAATCCTCTTCTGTGGCTCCGACTCAGTCCATTTCCTCTGCGAAGTGAGGGGTTACTTCTTGATTCCTGTAGAATCTGCGTGGTCTTAGCTCAAATTCCTTCTGTAAAATTCTAAAAATCCCTTCAAAACTTCTCATTCCGGGGGCGTGGCTTCGCGGGCGACGATGGTGGACGCAGCTTGCTAGAACTCCCACCGGCCCGACTATTATCCGGCGATTTATCCTGGCTCCTGGACCCGCCTTGTAGCCCACACCTTCAGCGATTGTGGCGGAGGGCAGGAGGTGTTGCCCGGTGCAGTGTTCAGCGCTCCTGGGCCCTTTGTAGCGGAGACAGCGGCAGCGGCGGCTTGCGGCCTGGTCCCGGGTAGTGAAGCTGGGGCCTCGATTTTGGCGCCTCCCGGTCGGGAGATCTCCGCGCCGGCCGGCTGTACCTGCATCCGTCCTGGGCCCGGGGCCCTCATTAGTGGCGGAGCTGTGGGCAAGTCCCTGGACCTGTCCACTGCGGAGGCAGTGACGACCTGTGCCGGGGGAACGGCCGGAGGGAGCTGTGGCCTACCTCGGAGCCGCGAGACAGGGACCTCGAGTTTAGAGGCTCCCGGCTGCGAGTGCTGGTGACTTGCGGTGGCCTCGGAACCGACTGGAGCGACTGACGGTGCGGTGACCCCCGAGGTGAGACCCCGCCCAACAAGACTGGTGTAGCGCGATTGTGCCTCCTTGGCCCATGAGCTGGTGGGCGGCATGAGAATCCGGCGAGTGTTGTGATCGAGCCTGGGGGGGCCCAGTGGCGGCACCAGGAGGGACGGCGTGATAGACGTGGGTGACTCTGTGTGGCCCCACCCGTGTGTAGCTACAAGGCGACAAGGGGCCGTGGCCGGCACATGCAGCACCGGTGGGTGCCCAGAGCAGTTGGACTGTGTGGCAGGTGGTCGCTGGGTGGCCTGGTGCGGGGACGCGGGGCCCCCTCTTGAGGTGCGGAGATCGGACTAGGGGCCTCACGGTGCAGGGGCTGGGCCCGGCCGGGTCAACATTGTGCACATTGCTTTGGGGAGCAGCCTTGTGGAACCCGGTGTACCCCCTGGCAGCAGAAGACGACAGTGTGGGGGAGCTGTGTACCCAGAGACATTCGCGTGGGGTCCCCTTGGTCGCAATTGGTGGTGTGGGGTGTCGGCACTGAGGCAATCTACAAACAATCCGGCGACAGTAGCCTCCAGGTGTGCCGCGGACATGACCAGAGGCGGAGGGGCAGCGGGTCCGCCAAACAGGGGCCCATCGATAAATTCACGGGGCTGAGTGGGGCGCCCGGTGCATCAGGTGGAGGCCAAGGGATGGGCCCTGACAATGCAGCGCTCATGGCAGCGATTACCCAGTCCAGGGACATGCTGGACGCCAAGATAGGGGCAGTTGGAGCAGACGTGACCCTACTGCGTCAGGACCTGCGAAATGCGGTGACGCGTATCACTGAGGCGGAATCCAGAATATCGGTGGTGGAGGACGACGTTGGGACCCTGAAGCGGAAAATGGCGGCAATGGAAAACGTCCAGAGGGGCCTTGCGCTCCGTGTGGAGGATGCCGAAGGGCGGGCACGCAGGAACAACCTTCGCTTTGTGGGGTTTCCGGAAGGATGTGAGAAAGGGAATATGGAACTCTTCTTGTCCCAGTGGTTGGAGAGTTGGCTTCCCCCGGACGTTCTGTCGCGCTGTTTTGTGATTGAACGTGCACATAGAGCCCTGACGCAGAAGCCGCCGGCGGGGGAGCGGCCCAGGCCGGTGATAGCTAAAATTCTGAATTTCCATGACAGGGACACTATCCTACGAGAGGCAAGGGCCAAAGACTCTCTTCTGTTTGAGAATCAGAAGATCATGATCTTTCCGGACTATACCAAAATCGTGCAACAACAACGTCATACGTTTATTGCCGCCAAGGCAAAACTACGAGGTCTGAAGATCCAATACTCCTTACTTTATCCGGCCTGCCTGCGGGTAGTCTTCCAGTCGCGAACCCACTTCTTTGATACACCGGAAGATGTCTTTAAATGGACGGATGAGACAGTGAGGGTCAGGCCGCATGCCCAACCGGGACTGAACCCGGGCCACTCGAGAGGCCTATCGCAGGAACGGGAGGATCAAAGTGCCAGGGGCAAGAGGAATAGGAGGTTGAGATCGCGGAAACGCTCCTCTTCACGCGGTGGGAAACAAGATGGCGCGCCCACTGACTCCGACCACTCTGGCAAAGATCATTGAGGGGCCTCAGGGGACTGAACTTGTCTGCAAATGTCACAGGCTCCCGCTGGGAGGAGGTGTTTTACTGTGTCCTCTTGGACTGCCGCTTGCTAACTGACTATATAGCCACTGCTCGTTCTTCTTTATCTTCTTTTGGGACTGTGTGGGGCGGCGGGGTGGGGTTCAGGATGCTCTTTTACAAGGGCTTTGCCTCCTACACGAGTGGGAGTTGCTGGGGGGGGGGTCTGTTGGTTTAGTGGGTAGTTGGGATCCATTGGTATGGTTGGCCTTGGGCGCTCTGTTTTGGGCCCGAGGTTGCCCATGCCGCGACAGATACTTCAGAGTTCTATGATGTATTGGGGTGGGTGGCAGGGGACAGGGGGTTGGGGGTTGAGGGAAGTGTTGGGGGGACATGTGGATTGGGGGGCAGGGGGTAGCTGGGGGGGTGCACGTGATTTCTGGGGCCTTGTTATTGACTGTGCTGTGCGCCTGGGCCTGGTGCTGGGGGCGTTTGTGTTGGGTCCCATTGGATTATGGCTGATACGTCAGGTCTGGGGCTTCCCAGGGAGTCCATGCGCATACTGAGTTGGAATGTTAGGGGGATGCTAGATAAAATCAAGCGGGGGCGATTTTACGGTGGGGGAAGAGGGAGGCGGCAGACGTCTTACTGCTCCAAGAGACGCACATGATGGGGACGAAAGTGCTCAGCCTGCAGAGATTTGGTTACCAGCAGGTCTTCCACGCTGGGTTTTCCAGGGGCTCCAGGGGGGTTGCCGTCTTGGTCCATCATAGGTTGGCTTATGTCCACGAGAGGCAGTGGGTTGACCCACAGGGCCAGTACATCTTTGTTCAGGGGATGGTGGGTACGGAATCGGTTGTATTTGGTAGTGTGTATGCCCCCCCCCGTTGCAGTGGTCCCTGGCTGAACGATTGTTTGCGGTGTGGACGGAAATCCCAGAGACCTTGGCGGTGCTGGGTGGGGATTGGAACGACGTGATGGATGTGCATGTAGATCGTGGGAGGTTGCGAGGGACGACGACTGCTACCGCCCCTGCCCGACTGAATGCGATGGTGGAAGGATTGGGCTGGGTGGATGCTTGGCGACACATGCATGCTGGGGCCCGAGAGTATACATATGTCTCTGCGGTGCATGGTTCCTTCTCGCAGCTGGATTATGTCTTTGTGCCCTGTGTGTTTCTGAGCAGAGTGCGGGAGGCTAGCATCTTGCCTCGGGGGCTGTCTGACCATTCCCCAGTGGCTGTGGTGGTTGACTTGCATGGGCAGAAACAACCGTTCAGATGGAGGATGTCTTCGTGGCACCTTCAGCAAGCTGACTATGTACAACACATGCGGGGTGCGATTGCTCACTATTGGAAGGAAAATTTAGTGGCGGATACGGATGTGATGGTGGTCTGGGAAGCCATGAAACCTACTTTGAGGGGCGTTAACATTGCGTGGTGTGCGGCGGCCCGTCCGCGGCTTTGGGAGGCCATTGTTGCGGCGGCGGCTCGTGTGGAGACTCTGGAGCAGCGGTGTCAGGGAACGGGAGATGAGGTGGCGGTGCGGCTGCTCCTGCAGGCGCAACAATCCTATGCATCCGTTTTGCTTGACGAGGCCCGACAGGCGTGGCTGGCCACACGGAGCCGGATATATCAGTGGGGAGACAAGTCCTGTACTATGCTCCACCGGCTGTGCCAGCGCACGCTGCAGCCACTTGCCCTACCTGGACTCACGGACGGGGATGGTGTTACCATAACGGACCCGGCTGAACTAGCAGCTAGCTTTGCTCGTTACTACGCGGGGCAGTATGCACCGCAGGATTGCCTTCCAGCCGATGCGGTGGACAAATTTATTGCCGACCTGCCCCTGAGGGCTGTCTCCATAGAGACGCGAGCGGCGTTGGACCTCCCCCTCACGGCGGAGGAGCTGGGAGATGCGCTGGGACAGCTCAACACGGGGAAGGCGCCCGGACCGAGCGGCTTCCCGTGTGAGTTTTATAAGACGTTCCATCTCCAATTGGGGTCCCATTACAGGACTGCGCTGGAGGCGGCGCGTGAGATGGGTCGGCTGCCAGCTGACTGGCGCCACGCTGAGGTGGTGGTTTTTCAGAAGCCAGGTAGGCCCCCCGATCGCCATGACTCATATCGCCCTATATCCTTGCTTAATTTTGAAGCTAAGCTGCTGGCTAAGGCGCTGGCGAACCATCTTCTCCCCTATGTGGCCGATCTAGTCCACCCGGACCAGGCTGGCTTTATGCCGCGTCGGGCGACGAGGCACAATATACGACGGGCGCAGACGGCTGTGGCCGCAATGGGGGCCACTGGAGAACAGGCTGCCCTACTGCTGGCAGATATAGATAGGGCCTTCGATTCAGTGAGTTGGACTTATCTGTTCGCGCTCCTGCCTCGTCTTAATCTAGGCCCGGTGTTTATTTCATATGTCAAGCTGTTGTATACCGACATTACGGCGTCCGTGCGTGTCTCCGGAGCGGTCTCGGAGAGGTTTCCCGTCGGCCGGGGGACCCGTCAGGGGTGCCCGCTGTCCCCATATTTATTTGCACTGGCTATGGAGCCCCTGGCCTCCTGGGTGCGCATAGACGCGCAGCTGCGGGGCTTTGTGTGGGATGGGGGACTCACGGATAGGATCGCGCTCTATGCGGACGATGTCCTCTTCTTTCTTACGAATTTAAATAGATCAGGCCCCGACTGTTGGAAATCATGCGTGTATTTGGCGAGGTATCGGGCCTCTATCTTAACCCACGTAAGTCCACCCTATGGGTGCTGGGTGACGGGGCGAGTGCGGGCTCGTGGGCGTCAGCCTTGCAGGTGGCGGCCAGGGGCATACTGTATCTTGGAGTATTCTTGTCCGAGTCCGCGATGACATCGTGGGGGTGCAACGTGATACCGGTGTGGGAAAGCGTCCAAGCGGATGTTAAAACGTGGTCCCGGATGCCTCTCACCATCTATGGACGGTCTGCGATTTTTAAAATGGTCGCTCTCCCACGCCTCCTGTATCAGTTGCAGAACCACCCGCACCCGATTGCACCTCAGTGGTTCCGGCAGGTCAATTCTATTCTAGGCCGCTTCTTGTGAGCCGGGGGTGCCGCCAGAGTGGCGCTGCGCACGTGCTTTCTATCCACGTATTGTGGTGGCCTGGCTACGTCGGACCTGCTGTCATATTACCAAGCCTCCCATTTGCTAGTATTGAATGAATGGTGGTATGGTGATGGGGGAGACCCGGCGTATGCTCTGGAGCGCTCGCTGATGGGGGACAACACGCTGCACACAATATTATACTCAGCCAGACTCCGGAGGCAGCTGCCGTGTGCCACACAAGTAGTCTTTGCGGTTTGGCGACAGGTGCTGCGCCGCATGGGCTGGTGGGGTAGGCTGACGGCGGAGACCCCATTGTGGCATAATGGAAGGCTCCCCGCGCCTGCCTCGCTGCAGGGGTTTGGCGGATGGGATTCTATCGGGATCTCATCGCTTAGAGATGTTATGTCCGGCTTCACTATCAAGTCATTCCAGGAGTTGCGGGATGAATTCCACATGCCCAAGACCCAATTTTTCAGGTACCTACAGTTCCGCCATGCACTCGCACCTAGCCTGGTTTGATTGGAGTCGCTGCCGGAATTCAGCCCTGTGGAAGCGAAGGTTTTCATGGGAGACCTCGGAGATAAAAAGGTGTCCCGTATTTATCAAACACTAGTCACCCACTGTTCCTCCTCCCTACTTCCGTTAAAAGACGCCTGGGAAGGGGATGTCGGACCCCTAGATGAGGATGATTGGAGGGAGGCATTGGAGTCCCCGCGTGGGACCGCTATTGCGGTACGACTCCGTCTGATTCAATTCAAATATTTGCATAGGGCTTACTATACACGGGAGCGGCTGTGGAAAGCGGGCCTGATTGTGTTCCCGGAGTGCCTGCGATGTGGAGCCGAAATGGGTACCCTGCTGCATACTTTATGGTCTTGTGCTGGCTTGACTCGGTTCTGGAATGGTGTATGGAGCTGTCTGTCGGAGGTGCTGGTGTGGGATCTCCCCCGTACCCCTCGCTTGGGTCTTCTCCATGTGCTGGAGGGTGTGGGAGGGAATGCTTACAAACATCATCTTTTGTTGTTGGGCTTAGTGGTGGCCAAGCGGGACTTGGCACGGGCGTGGAAGAATGAACGAGCCCCCCCCTGAATGCGTGGAAGGCTGGAATGGATTATTTTATGGGGCTGGAACGCCCGGTGTTCGAAGCCAGGGGATGCCCACGGAAACATTACAAAATCTGGAAAAGGTGGGCTGAGTATAGGGGGTTGACTCTGGAGCCTTCAGCAGATCCCGACGACGGTCCAGATTTGAACGATGGGCTTCAGGCCTAGAGGGACGCACGGCGCCTGGCCTAGTGTCAGCACCTACGGGGGGCTTACTGTGATCACTTGCACTGGGTTGGGGGGGATAAGGGGTGGGTAGTGGGGTTGTTTGGGTGGCTGTGGGTGGTGGGAGGAGGTGGGGGGAGTTGTTCTTTTTCTTGATTGGGCTTTCCAGTTATTGCAACATGTGCTGATATTGGGCAGTGATCTCCTGACTGTGGGGAACTGCATATTTGCTTTTACCTGCTCAATCAATAAAATTTGTTGTGAAAAAAAACTTCTAATTCCGGATTCTCTGAGGACAAAGATGGTTGTCTTCCGCTGGAGAGAGAGAGAAGGGGTCGGGAGACAAACTATCAGCAGTGCTACACAGCACAGTTACCCGCACAGCCCTCCAGAATGACAATGTTTCCGTTGGAAAATACTTTGGGCGGCACTGGTACAAACTTTGGTAGCGCAAAAAATGATATTACAGGTGCCAAAATCAGATTAAGACAGAACGTCCTAAAGACAAACTCGAAGGCGAAACATACCGTTCAATGCAATTCTAATTTCATTTGGGGGAAAAAATACTTTTTTGTTATTTCTTGTTTATAGATACAATTGGGGGCCGATTCTGATTCAGTAAAATGCCCTCCGAATAGCCGTACGGCGCTTTTTTCCCGTACGAATCGTAGGCAGAACCATACCCGTATGTACGATGTAGTACGATGTGTACCCAAAGCAGTTCTCCGTACAAATTGTACCGAAGACCGTACAACTCACTAATCCGTACGAATCCCATTCAGAACGCGCAGTACGCAATGTCCGTACGAATCGAAGCTGCATTTTCCGACCCAGCAAGTACGAATCGTATCGACAACACTCCGTATGAGAGCTTAAAACGTCTGTAAAAGCAGATTTTGCCTCAAAATGCGTACACCCCTTGATTACAGGGGTACGGTGCATCGGGGTACGGTGCGTACATCCCTGGATTTCAGGGGTACGGTGCGTATGTCCCCGTGCGTATACCCCATGATCGTAGGTGTACGGACCATAGGGGTACGGTTCATACACCCCAAAGTCATAGGTGTACGGTCCATACACCCCGTGTGTACACCCCTGGATTTCAGGGGTACGGTGCGTATGTGATAGTGTTGCCCTCCGTACGAATTGCTCATACCCGACGTTTACCGTACGAATCGTGTACTCATTCCGGATCGTACTTGGCGGGTCGTACAGCATTTTTACGAATCGTACAGTTCATTGTGAGGGTCGATGTCATACGGATTGAACCTTCATTTCCGTACGGTTCGCAATGATTCAGACGTATTTTCTCACAACGGATCGTACTACGCGATTCGGACAGATTTGTACGATTCGTACGGAAACGGCTACGAATACGAATCGTCGACCCCTTGATGTTCGTTGACATTGCAATAATTCTACAAAACGTGTAAAAGTAACATTTAAGAAGTACAGACGCCTTTTTGTTATTTAGTAGTGCCCTTCTAAAGACACTAATGATTGTTGTTTTCATCAGAAAGTTATAGTAGATTATTTAACCGCGAGCTGCAGTTGGAAAACAGTTTTGATTCCTTCCTATAGATTTAGTACAGAAGGATTCTCGTTCAATTGTGTAGACGACAAAGAACTATTTTGGAGCACCGGGCTGTTTTTTTTCTACCGAATACCACATCTGAGGACTGATTCTCAAGGTTAAACTTACACTTTTTGTGTAAATTTGCAACTGTTTCCTATTCACGAAGGCATTTTACGTGTAGTACCTTTACGACTTCGTACTGTCCTATCTTTTTTATGTGCGGAGACTCCGTAGACAAAAAGGCACTGTCAAGACCTTACCTGTGTTTCTGCAGGAACGTCATGGAACTGAAGACTGATCCGCAACTTCTCCCTATCACCTATGACGCTAGACACAGTCTAGACAACAGAGGTGACATGGGGGAGAAGGGAGAAAAAACAAGGAAAAAAAGGAGGAAATCCTTTGCCTTTATCGGCAGAGAACTTCATCAAAGTTAACGTAAAGGCTGATATCAATAACTCAGAGCTGTAGGGAAAGATATGACATTATTTAGGAAACAGCTAACCCCATTAACATTTCAAACTGTTCTTAAAAACCTTTTGTACCTTAATGCTCCATTCTTCTGCTATGGGAATTATGCAGTTTAATTGGGGTAATAAGAATCATAAAGCTGTAGAGAAATAAAAGAATTAATATTGAGGTAACAGAATAATAATTTAGGGTTTCTTTTTGTTTGTTACACAAGATTATTTCACTTGCCTATCTATATAATGAGGTGAATGAGTGAAGAATGAATCTAAGGTTCTCTTTGCCTTTTTCTGTAGGAAATTCTACTTTCCTTTCTGAAGGAGATTACTGCCGCCAAAATACCAATCTCCTTCTAGAAAGCAGGTGGGTTAACACTACATGAGCGAAAAACCAAAATGCAGCACAATGCGCTAAAACCGTAACCATGGTTTGACAATATAAACAAAATAAATAAAGGCAGTGCAAGAGCGCTGTTACCAGTCCCGGTAATAAAGTCCTTTGTCTTGTTTCTTTATCTTTTGTGTAGGAGGAATCCGAGATGTGGGGAGCAGCAGGATGCTAGGAGGATGCTAGGACGCCAGGAGAACCCGTAGGCACGCAGCAGAGAAGAGGTGCAACGGAAGCCACAGGAAGTCGGGAGCCAAACTCGGGAACTCCTCGGAAGGGGAGAGAGGCACTGAAGCTCTGGGCAAACAGCAAGGACCACACACGGGAACTCCATGGACTAGCAGAGGCACCCGACGGAGACCGGAATCCAGGAGTCCACAAAAGAGGGGCGGCGCAGAGACGCACCTGCACGGAGGCGAGGGAAGACAGCAAGACGCCACAAAACGGGAGATGTGACAGACCAGAAACAGGTAAGTGGGAAACCGAAACCAGAGCACGAAACGTCTTCCTATGCAGGGGGCTGGCCTTTCAACTTGCCTGACTTCCCCCTTCACGTGCGCATTTGCATGTGGCGGCCATTTTGGTAGTTCCGACAGTCGTGACAGGCACTACTAGTAAAATAAGTTTGTGAATAGCAAACAATCGTAAACTTACACAAAAGTGTAAGTGCACCTTTGAGAATTAGGTCCTCTGTCTTACATGTCAGGCAAAAGATGCTGTGAATACTCCTCGTATTGTGGTAAGAAAGACTTTAGGCAGTTGTCTGAATCCAATTATCTACTTGAAAACAACAAGGGAACCCAATGAAGTCAGCCAGGGACCTTGGGAGCAATTACATTTAATCAACAGTGGTCCCTTGGAAGGAAGGGAGTGGAGAACAATAAATATAGACTCAGTCGTAACTATATTTGTTTTGACATATCCAGCCGGACAGAGGTCTGATATTTACTTATAAACAATTATCAAGGTATTTTACAGTAATACACATGGTAGGGCCTGTGCCCTACTTATCACATAAATACATACAAACAAAAGCTACAACAGGGAACAGGGGGCTTTTAGGCAAAAGCTAAAAGGTTCATTGCACTGAGAATTAACCGATGTCACAGTACAACAAGAGGTAACCACAACACCTTTACACTTTTAGTACACATAAAATTTGACTTGTATAAGGTGTTTCCAGAGTGTCGACGGCGTTTCGATCCGCTTAATAGATATGCGGATCATCATCATCAGGACATAATTACTATTCCTAAAGGTAAGAAGCCTCAATTGCCTATGGGAAGGAAGGGAGGGAAAATACTGTATTTTGAGGATTAGGATTTTGCACAATAAGTACAATTGACATAGACGGTGATAAAAAAGGCGAGCCTAGTTCATAAGGTGTGGAGAATCATTACTCAACAATTGGATACCCGAATAGCTGTCGAAAGCACTAAGAAGCACTGTCTAAGGATGAGTAATACAGCCAAAGAGGTACAAGGATTAATAACCATCGACCAAGGTGCATGAATAATTACTAATAGTGACATGTACAAAGATCTGAGGTACAGGGACTAATAAGCCATCTGCCAAGGTGCAATGAATAAAACAATACTAGTGACACGTAGAAGGTTCTGAGAGAACGACATCAGAAAAGGAAGTGCAACAAAGAGGGGCTAAAACCACTAATGTGGAAGGTGAATATCATGCTGGCTTACCAATTCAATATGGCGGGAGTTGTGAGCTATTACACGGATTGTGTGATTTCAGGGTGAGCGGGACCACTCCACTCAATATTAGGGAGTGGTGCGTGGAACCCTACAGGGAAAAAGAATGATGGATGTGAAAAGTGAAAACCGTGGCGTCCTCGGACGGCACGCGCTGAAAATAATGCTCACCTAATTAATAACAGGGGATATGCGGCAACCCGGGAGCCTATGGAAAAGGAAAGGAAAATTAAGGGAGGGGGCCTGCAATAGACAATAAACCAGTATTGCCACAGGCGTGCAGGGACTTACCAGAATCACCGATCCTGGGCAGTGCTAATGCGGGTCTTGTAAGGGATTGTAGATGGGACAGTCGGAGGCACAATGGCCTGCGGAGAAAACAAGGGAGGGATGATTACGAGTTAATTAATCATCCGTGTGGGGCAGAAGTCATGCATGGGAGCGAGACTCACCGGGGGTGATGACTAGGTTCTGCACGATCACGGGGTCTCTGAACTGAAGGCAGCGTTCGCAATAGTAGTAGCAATGGCATGTGATCAGAATAAGGAGTGAAGAGGGACTGGGAAAGGCGGTGATATGGCGGGGGCCATCTTAAGAAGGAGGCAAGAGTAGCAAAATCAGTGACATGGAAAAGGATAATACATACTGTTGAATTATATATACAGTTGATTCATTATACAAGGTGCAGAAGATTGAAGGATTCAATTATATCAAAGCAGTCCAATACTCAAGGAGGTTTAATTCTGTATTCAAGCTGTCAGTCTTTAAAATCCATTTAAGTTCTTCTTTGTTCAAAATCCTTGAGATGTCGCCACCTCTTGGGGGCAATTTCACGGCAGTAATAACAGTCCAACGAATATCATTTTCTGAGTGTCCACTTTGCAGGAAATGCTTAACCAGTGGAGCGTTCGTTGTTTTACATCTTATCCTGCTTCGGTGTTGGGAGATACGTAGGCGGATTTTCTGGGTGGTTTGACCTACATAAATCTTATTGCATGGACAAAAGATGGCATTTACTACATTGCACGTGTTACAATTTGTGAATACTTTTAATTCATTCCTGATGTCCTTAAAAACAAACTCCTTACATTCAATAGTGAATTCGCAAACCACACAGTTACCGCATTTCGAGTGACCCCTTAGTGGTGCTAAGGACCAGATGTCATGTAGGGTTGGATTGTTATTTTTAATCGTGGGCAGAGGAGCTCAGACTAGTATATCTTTAATATTGTTGCTTTTCTTGAAGGCAAACATGGGCATCTCCAGATCAAGAGTCCTTGCATTAAGAATTGGCCAGTTTTTTCACATAGTTTTACGAATGGCATTAGATACTGACGTGAAAGTCGTGAGACATACTAGGCGCTCAGTGTCTGTTTTCGGTATGGGTTCAAGCAAGGTATCCCGTGGACAGTACCACGCTGTTTTCATCGCGTTCCGCACAAGGCGACGCGGGTACCCTCTGAAAAAGAGTTTATTACAAAGCTTTTTGGCGTCAGTAAAGTAGTCAGTTTTGAACGAACAGTTTCTCCTAATTCTCAGGAACTGTGAGTAGGGAAGACTGTCTCTGAGTGCGCGGGGTGATTACTACTATAACTTAACTGTGTGTTGCGCTCAGTGGGCTTACAGAATAAGCCTGTTATCAGAAAACCATCAGTGTGTTTGATAAGTAAATCTAAAAAGGGAATTGATGTCTTGGATGAGGCGTGCTGAGGCGTTCTGTATACGTTGTAGTTGTTTCTGGAGTTTGGCCGAGGTTCCCGCGTAGAGGGTGTTGCCGTAGTCCAGTCTGCTGCTGATGAGGGCCTGGGTGACCGTCCTTCTGGTTCCGATGGGGATCCATCTGTAGATCTTGCGGAGCATGCGGAGGGTGTTAAAGCAGGAGGAGGAGATGGCGTTGGCTTGCAGGGTCATTGACAGCGATGATTCCAGGATGATCCCCAGGTTGCATGGGTGGTCAGTGGGCGTCGGTGCAGCTCCCAGCACGGCAGGCCACCATGAGTTGTCCCAGGCGGAGGGGTGGATCCGATGAAGAGGACCTCTGCCTTGTCTGAGTTTAGTTTCAGGCGGCTGTTCTTCATCCATTCGGCGACGGCCTTCATTACTTCGTGGAGGTTGATTTTGGTGGTGGTGGGGGCCTTGGTGAGGGAAAGGATCCGCTGGGTGTCGCCGGTGTAGGAGATGATGTTGAAGTCAGGTGATTGGATGATGTTCGAGAGCAGTGCCATGTAGACCTTGAAGAGTGTCGGACTGAGGGACGATCCTTGGGGTACACCGCAGATGATCTTGGTTTCTTTCGATCTGAATGGGGGAGGCGGACACTCTGGGTTCTGCCGGTGAGGAAGGTGGTCTATAAGACACTGTCCCTCATGTTTTCTGTATCTCACTGAGTGCTCAGAAGTAATCTGAAGGAGACACATACGCTCAACAAAAGTTCTAAATTATTAATTGACTAGCACAGCACACACATGTCCACAAGCTCATGTCATCAGACTAATCATCACCATAGAGGAAATTCAATACCTAAGCAGTAAAGATCTGATGCAGCTTCCAAAACTAATATTAGAACATTAAGAACATTACCAACACCAACACGGCATCCATGCTGATACACATACATGAGAAAAGAAAATGTATACAGCATACAGTAGTCTGAATGTGATTTCTAACCTGGTTGAAATAAGGATCATCCCGAACCAGTTAAGCAATTTATGTGACAAGACACTGACACCAAAACATCACTCTTAGGACAGAAATTGAAGGCTAACGATGATGCCCCAGACGGAAGGAGGTTGTAAGCCATTACAACACATGCATTTACAATGCATCCTTTACCACACATCCTTTGCCATGCAATACCACACATGTATTTTCCATGAATGCCTTTATAATGCAAGGTAAGTGTATATAAGTTCGCTAAAAAAAATAAAGGTTAAAGTAACATAATAGTTAGGTGTGATAAAAAGATCTGGTTTTTTTGTGAAAAAAACCTTAGAAATTCACTGGAAAAAAACAAAACCTTTGTTTTTTTCTAGTGAATTTCTAAGGTTTTTAAGTAACTTATAGATAGGTGACTTTATCAGTGACAGCATTAACATTTTGAACTTTAAAACCCCCCGAGAAAAGTCACCTGTTATAGTTAGCAGAACTAACTATAACTTGCACCCCTGCCATGTATTGCTTATGACCTCACTTATGACATCACTCAACATGTTCTATATAATTTATGACATTACTCATGACATCGCTAGTGACATCAATCATGATGTCACTGTGGATATCTTCCAATGAGTGTGTTAGCTTGATAATTTACATAGTGGTGGGTAACTACCATATTACTTTTCTCTCTTATTTTGTACAGCCCGTGTCCAGCTAATCGGTGTAGCTCTGTTGAAGCCACAGAGCTCTCCACATGCCTGATAGAGATCTCTAAATGTTTAGGGTGGTATTCCCCCGGGTGAGTGCAGGATATCATACTTCTGACCTAGCAGACCATGGATCATCTGCTATTCTGTAAATGAGACCCTCAGCTTCCCCATGTTTACTTTTTCCTAATTTATCACATAGGTATTTTCTGTTCTAGAGTACTTCAATGCTGGCGCTGAATGGGAAGGATTGTGTCTGTGCATTTATAATCAAGACAAACAACCCAATTCACAAATGTCCCTCTGTAGGCGTCTTCCTGTGTTTGGAATACATTTGTGACTTTTTAGTAATTCCTGAAGTAATCCAGGCATACGGCTGGAATTCTGACAATGTTAGAAATACCCTGGGGTACTCACGAGATTAAATAGTTGTGCGAACAATGTGTGACAAAATTGTTCTTTCACAACTGAAATATTTTTGTCCTTGAAAAGCTGTCCTAGTGCATGAAGTCACTTTCCCCGCAACCCCATCAAACTATCAATTTTGTAGGCTCTCCACTTTCACCACCAGAAGCTCCAGCACTAAGAAGACATGTGTTCCAACTCCTGATAAGAGAAAAATCTTGAGTGGGTCTGTGGTGAGAAACTCTGTACAAATCATTAGCGAATTCTCCTAAATTTGCAAGTTTGCTGTTATTCAGCAACTTTTAAATGCGGACCTGCTCAGAAATCCATAGAAACCTTTACTTCATTTCATATCTGTGTACATAGAAATTCCACTATTTTTGTGGAATATCGCTCTGAGTAAACCCCATTGTTAGGCCAACATCCCTCCATCCCTCATTCTGTAGATGGGGGATGTGACTTCTTCCGAGCCAAGACCCGCACAGCATGTGCTAGGACCAGTGTCCTGTGTCCTTAAATGAAAGTGGCAGAGCTGTTGCAGCTTTTTCAATACTGCCATCACGCGCCAGTATTTCAGACAGGGCTGCAGGCGCACGAGCTTCCTGTAGGTTTATGAAGTCGGAAACCCTGCAGGGAGACGAGTAAATCAAAAGTCAAAATGGCTGAGTCGGCAGCCGAGTAAATAGGCCACATCATTACACGTCGTTTCATGAGTTGTGCCCGTCCTCGGGGCACGACACACAATTCAACGAGGCCCCCCTGCTGCTTCCGCCGTGCTCTGGTGCACCTGCAGCGCGTTTTTAGAAACCTTGGGGTGTTCTGGTTTTCAAAGGGGTGAATAATTATGGCAGCAGTAAATTATGAAATGCAGTTCTGCTCAGTGTGATTATTTTTCACCTGTGCTACTCAGACCTGTCATCACTTTGTTGTCCTTTCGACCCAATTATTGCCCGTGATCTGAGTGGCTGGCTCCTGGGAGCATGATGGGGCATTTAAATAACAATAAGTTGCTTCTATAGAGAGCTTCATACTGAAAGTCTTTCATGTCCAATTTCTGTACTTAACAGGTGTAACTATTATTACCCAGTTTAATGGCAAAAGGGATGGAAGAATGAGCTGGACTTGGCTGGCGCAATTCAAACTGGAACACTGTATCTTTCAATAGTGGTGGCCAATCAGATCATCGAGACATCAAACTCATTTACATAATTTAGGGGCAGCAGTGTGGCTAAGATGCCACAAGCCTTCATGAAACAAGGGGAAACAGGCTCTCTGTCCCTTGATGGCAAGTGCAATATATCCATAATCAAGGTGCATTAGCCTACTAGCCCCTTGCACCTTTAGGCCCAGTGGCAATGCGCCTGTTACACCGATGATAGCCATGGCCATTGCTCCACAGATGAATCCCTGTGATCAAGGGAAACACTTTCCAGTCCTGGGCTACCATATAACAAACCTATGCATTTCACACCTCCTCTACTTAGTATGTTGGTGTCATAAACCCCAGCACAAAAGTCATCAGTACCTCACATTCACCAGCACTAGTGCTCAACCCTGGCGTCCAGCAGTGCTTGTTGACTTTCCTTGTAGGAAGGATAACATGGTTTTCTGAAAAAATGCCCTGATGTCTAGAGAAGCTTGCATAGAATGTGAGATGCTGCAACATCTTCAACTCGAAGGGCCTTATTTGGTTAAAGGTTGTTATCAACCAGCAACGAGAAAAGATGGTTGAATCAAATAGTGAAACCGCACACAAATGGCTTCTCAGATCACAAGTCCTAGAAAAACCCTTAATTCAGCCGAAAAGACATGAAGAGTGAAATGGTTATAGGGCCCACCTCACTCCCTGTCATCATGGATATCCTTTCCAGGGCCGGGTGTTTGACCTAAAATTATTTCTGTCAGGTGTGAGAGTATAAGTAGCAGAAAGAAAGCAACCCAAACTAATATCCAGAATGCTTTAGGTTTTTAGTGTCCAGTTGGATTCACTATTGCACCTCTCGCCTCATGGTTTGAAAAGACAGTGGCCTAATTAAATGTAAATATTTCAATTTGCTTTTTTTAATTAAGTGTGTTTGACTTTTGCCCCTCAGACCACCATACCTTAATTCAAATGTATTTATTAATGCTTAGTTACTAAAATCCATTGCATAAAAATCACAATAAAATTCACCACTGAAGTTACTAAAAAAATCTGTGTGAAAAGTCTCATTTGTGGATTTATTAATGGTCACAGGAAATATTACTTAGAGTGCGTTGGGTTCATAAATTGCAGAATTAATCGAGGAGTCGTATTACCAGAGAAAACCGGCTATTTTATACACTGGGCGAAGGGTTCATTATTTTTTTTAGTGGCTTGTGTCAGAAACATTGAGTTTTATGTTTACCTCAGTAAGGCTTGCTATTACTGCTTGCCGGCATGTTCACACTCCTAGTGCATTGAAGCAATGGTGCAAGACATATTAACACTCAGTCAGGAGTGCTGGACAGATGCGATAATGCACGTAGTAGTTTCAGAAGCTTAGTTTCAGCCTTTGCCCGAGCTGTGTCCGGTTACAAGCCATTTTTGGCATAACTCTAGGGTTGGAAAATCTCCCAGCTGCAGACGAATTAGTTTCATTTTAATGTGGACGAAATATCAAGAACCTAAGATTGCCTGCTGCGCTAGGGTTCTGTAGGAGTGCATGATGATCCAGGAATGAGCTCGATTTGAAAACGCTTTTTTATCCTCCAAGAAGGTTAATTCATGCATGGTTTTGTTGACATGTTTCTTGATGACATAGAAAGGCGCTGGGAGCTCCCACAGCCCTTTAATTTGTAGGTTCTCCATGCAAGACAGTGGGCAGTGTCCTGTGCTGGTTGATAATAATCTAGTTGATGAGATATATACATATTCACATCTGAGTACCTTGACAATCTACTTAGATACTTAATTATGTCGTTGAGAATAGTTAAAGTACACTTACCAATATATACTTATGTTCATGATATTGTGGTAGTCATTATTCTGGATACAATATTATTGCAGGAAATATTTAAAAGTAAATATTGTTCTAGAATACACATTAGTGGAGAGTCCTGTTTTCTTTTATAGTCGCCTTTGAGAAAGCCGGTCCAGTGATATAAGTGAACCATGTCACAGGTTATTACCGGGCCGGACAGGCCTTTTATTCCACTGGGCATTTCCCTGGTGGGACAGGAGCCTTTTTGAGGTCGGTTTGGAAATCCCAGGCCACTCCTGGTGCCTCTGTCAGTTTCCTCAGCTCCCCAAGGCTACTTGCAGCAGGCATGAGGAGACTATAAGAAAGAGAAAGAGAGGAAGGGAAGGAGAGGCAAACTAGAGAGGAAGTGAAACTGTGAAAGGAGAGAAGGCGAGAGAGAGAATGCATGGATGGAAAGAGAGATTGCACATGGAGATGAAGGGAATGGGTCTGTTTTGACTATTGTTGCACGGCTTACTTTTGATTCCCCTATCTATTCCTGGTTAGAACTCATTTTCCTGTGGTCCTGTGTGTTCTGCGCAGTGGTCACAAGTCAGTGACACGGACTCTGGACACTCATGATGTGAAAAACCTCTGTGATCGATGGTCTAATTGTCTGAGGTTTCACTAATTCAAAGATATATATTTTTTAAGACTATGTTAAATAAAGTCGTTACTGACATATATTAAGTAGGTGTTTTGGCTACCATGCTAAAATATATATTTTTCATACTTAAACCTTGTCAGTATCTAGAAAAGGTTCTTATTATTAATGTTACTTGCAGTGCTCTGTACACGCATCAGTGTCAGTTCGAGGCATCCTCAGGCTTCACGTGATTAAATACTCCCTGGTGCGCGATGTCCACCGCAGAAGGATCAATAGTTATCTCCTGCCAAATTAGGATTTATCATCCAACCAAAGTCTCAGAAGTTTACAGCCTGATTTTTAAACCAGGCCATTTTCTCCCAGCCTCCACCTCTGGTACATTCAAGTCATTGTGCACCCTGGGTGTACTTTTTATGCAAATTAACTCATTTTATGTGGTTTATCTGGCAAGCTTTCCTTTTGGAGGATGCTTACTTATATAGGTAGTTATTAGCTGTGAGAGCTTGAAATGATCTTCATAAATAAATGATAGGCTTTCTTTTAGCAACACAAGATACCTGTTTTCAAGCTTCTGCATAGGTAGGCAGGCAGCCAGTCTGTACCCACCATAGAATTGCATGTTGAAGTGTGGTATAAATAAAACAGATCTATACTTGTGGAGCCAGTATTTTTCCATGGTGAATGGCAACATCAGAACTTATTGAAGACCTTTCAATGTGTGCATGCAATGTGGTACATTTACTAATGTGTGGGAAGATTTGTACATGGGATCCTATCTCTGCAACTCACTACAGTACTAAAGGGAGCGGGTGCTTGGATGAGGCCTGTAGCACACTTGGCACCATGAAAACTCTGCACTAATAGATAGAAAACAGAAAGGCTCAAGGCAGTTGCACTGCTGCTAAACTCCACGTAGGGATGGAAACCACCCTATTCATAGATCATTGACAGAATATCGGAAACAAAAATATTGTGTGGACAGAATATTGTGTTCCTTTGTGCAGTACAGACGTGTTCAAGCACTGCTGTACCCAGATTTCACCTCTGGGTATGGCTCTTCTAAGACTGAACATAAATCTGTCCAGGGGCGTGTTTGGGGACGAAAATGGCATGCAAACAGCAGCCATTGGTGTGCCAAAGGATAGTCAGAAACACGTCAGGGTGTATATTGCATAGCATTGATGCTTCAAGCTGTGGTAGCTTCAGCTATAATGAACTCTTACACGTGTATTAAGGACACTATTCGATTTGTCACACTGCAAGGGAGCGGTAGTAAATACTACACGTCATATGGTTCTTTCGGAGGTAAGAGTTGCTATGTTAACACATAAGTACATATAATATCAACAATATCTGTGTCTATGTTCAGGTACTCTCGCACAACCCGAGCTATTAATGGAGCAACATTTACTAGCCAGAGTGGGGTGTGTTGAGGAAAATAACTGATGATCACGGTCCTGGTATTGAACGATAATATATAATAACATAAGATAGCTTTTACATTACACAATTGTTGTTCTTTGCCTGGACAGGCGACAGGGCATGTCCTCTAGAGGAATAACTGCTTTCAGGCCTTACTTCTCCTGCCAATGAAAAGCCCACTGTGGCTAAGGGCTGACACAGGCGCCACTGAATGGACATTTTGATCAATTAAGTCGTTCACATTTCCAGGAGTAACCTCCTGTATGCGCCAAGGTTTGCCAAATAAACTTCCTCCGCGGCAGGCACAAGATGGTGGCCATTTGCAGGAAAATGCCACTAGCCACTCACTAAGGGCATTTTTAAAACAGAAGAAATGGCGACACAAACCAAATCCCATCACTGAAAGCAACAAAGCGAGGGAATATTTTGATAGAAACATCTCCAGTAGAGGCACCTTTAGTGCAAAGTCAAGGGATGTCCAACTTGACACCATAAATGGTCCCTGGAAAATATTTGATAGCGTGGGTAGGTGCGCACCACATTGAACCTGTGATGAGTGTAATCCCCCACTCCGGGTATCCTAGCCAGGTGCCTACTCTCACAACACCTCTCCTCGATCACATGTGGCTGCTCTCATCCATATCTATAAAGCCGCTCACTTGCTGACAGTTTTCTAGATGAGCACGGTTTGTATGTAACTTGTGTTTTTCTCCTAGAAACAAAAACGGAATCCTCTTCTGTGGCTCCGACTCAGTCCATTTCTTCTGCGAAGTGAAGGGCTCCTTCTTGTTTCCTGTAGAATCTGTGTGGTCTAAGCTCAAATTCCTTCTGAAAAATTCTAAAAAGCCCTTCAAAACTTCTCATTCCTGATTCTCTGAGGACAAAGATGGTTGTCTTCCGCTGGAGAGAGAGAGAAGGGGTCGGGAGACAAGCTATCAGCAGTGCTACACAGCACAGTTACCCGCACAGCCCTCCAGAATGACAATGTTTCCATTGGAAAATCATTTGGGCGGCGCTGGTACAAACTTTGGTAGCTTAAAAACCATATTACAGGTGCCAAAATCAGATTAAGACAGAACATCCTAAAGACAAACTCGAAGGCGAAACATACCATTCAATGCAATTCTAATTTCATTCGGGGGGGAAAAAACACTTTTCTGTTATTTCTTATTTATAGATACAATTGGGGGCCGATTCCGATTCGCTAAAATGCCCTCCGAATAGCCGTACGGAGCTTTTTTCCCTTACGAATCATAGGCAGAACCGTACCCGTACGTACAATCAATCAATCAATCAATCAATCAATCAATCAGTGGCACTTATAGAGCGCGCTACATACCCGTAGGGTCTCAAGGCGCTGGGGGGGGGTGCCGCTACTGCTCGAACAGCCAGGTCTTCAGCTTCTTCCTGAAGGAGAGGTGGTCTTGGGTCAGGCGCAGGTCGGTCGGGAGGGAGTTCCAGGTCTTGGCGGCCAGGTAGGAGAAGGACCTTCCTCCCGTAGTCGCTCTTCGGATGCGGGGGACGGCGGCGAGGGCGTGGTTGGCTGATCGGAGGTGGCGTTTGGGAGCGTAGAAGTTGACTCGGCTGTTGAGGTAGCTCGGGCCTTGGTCGTGTAGGGCTTTGTGTGCGTGGGTGAGGAGGCGGAAGGTGATTCTTTTGTTGACGGGGAGCCAGTGAAGGTCTCTCAGATGTCCGGAGATGTGGCTGGTTCGTGGGATGTCGAGGATGAGTCTGGCTGAGGCGTTCTGGATCCGCTGGAGTCTCTTCTGGAGCTTGGCGGTGGTACCGGCGTAGAGGGCGTTGCCGTAGTCCAGTCGGCTGGTGACGAGGGCCTGGGTGACGGTCTTCCTGGTCTCGGTGGGGATCCACCAGAAGATCTTCCGTAGCATGCGTAGGATGTTGAAGCACGACGAGGAGACGGCGTTGACTTGCCTGGTCATGGAGAGGGAGGAGTCCAGGATGAAGCCCAGGTTTCGTGCATGGTCTGTCGGTTTGGGTGCGGTGCCCAGGGCGGGAGGCCACCAGGAGTCGTCCCAGGCGGAGGGTGAGGAGCCCAGGATGAGAACCTCCGTCTTGTCCGAGTTCAGCTTCAGGCGGCTGGTCGTCATCCACTCGGCTACCTCTTTCATCCCTTCGTGCAGGTTGGCTCTGGCGGCGGCGGGGTCGTGGGTCAGGGAGAGGATCAGCTGGGTGTCGTCGGCGTAGGAGATTATGCTGAGGTTGTGTTTGCGTATGATGGCCGCGAGGGGACTCATGTAGACGTTGAAGAGGGTGGGGCTCAGAGATGATCCTTGGGGGACGCCGCAGATGACGTCGGAGGCCTCTGACTTGTACGGTGGTAGGCGGACTCTCTGTGTTCTGCCGTCGAGGAAGGAGATGATCCATTCCAGCGCCTTGTCCTGGATTCCGCTGTTGCCGAGGCGCCGTACTAGGGTGCGGTGGCAGACCGTGTCGAATGCCGCGGAGAGGTCTAGGAGGATGAGGGCCGCTGTTTCTCCATTGTCCATCAGGGCTCGGATGTCATCGGTGGCGGCGATGAGGGCGGTCTCGGTGCTGTGGTTGGCTCGGAAGCCGGACTGTGAGGGGTCGAGGGATCCGTTCGTCTCGAGGAAGGCGGCCATCTGTTTGTTGACGGTCTTCTCGATGACTTTGGCTGGAAACGGGAGGAGCGAGATGGGGCGGTAATTCTTGAGGTCGGTGGGGTCCGCTGTTGGTTTCTTGAGTAGAGCGCTGAGTTCGGCGTGTTTCCAGCTCTCCGGGAAGATGGTGGTGTCGAAGGATGTGTTGATGATGTCTCGCAGGTGGGGTGCGATGACGGCGTCGGCCTTGTTGAAGACGTGGTGAGGCCAGGGGTCGGTCGGTGAACCGGAGTGGATAGAGTTCATCGTGCGGATGGTGTCTTCGGTGCTGATCGGGGTCCAGGCGTGGAGGGTGGTGGTGGGGGGTGGTTGATCGGTCTTGGTGTGCGTTGGTTGGTTGTTGAAGCTGTTGTGTATGTCCGCGATCTTGTTGTGGAAGTATGACGCGAGGGAGTTGCAGAGGTCTTGCGATGGGGTGATGTCGTTGTTTCCTGCGCTGGGGTTGGATAGCTCTTTCACGATGTTGAAGAGTTCCTTGCAGTTGTGTGCGTTGTTGTCCAACCGGTCCTTGAATGCTGTTTTCTTGGCGGCGCGGATCAGCTGGTGGTGTTTCCGGGTGGCAGTTTTGAAGGAGGTCCTGTTGTCTGGTGTCGGTTCCCTTTTCCAGACTTTCTCCAGAGCTCGGCAGTTCTTCTTGGAGCTCTTGAGTTCATTGGTGAACCATGGGGCCTTCTTGCTGCCGGGTCTGCTAGGCGGGGTCCTCAGTGGGCCGAGTTCGTCCGCGCAGTTGCTGATCCACGTCGTGAGGTTGTCGGCGGCCTGGCTGGGGTTCGCTGAGCTGGCAGGAGGGTGCTGGCTCAGGGAGGTGGCGAGCTGGTGTGCTGTGATCTTGTTCCAGCTTCTGCGGGCCGCCTGTTGCTGGTGGTGGTGAGTCGTCGTTCTCTTGAAGGTGAAGTGGACGCAGCTGTGGTCCGTCCATTGAAGCTCAGTGGCGTGGCTGAAGTCAATGTCTGTGCTGGACGAGAAGACTGCGTCGAGTGTGTGTCCGGCGAGATGGGTGGGGGTGGACATCAGTTGCTTGAGTCCCAGGTTGGCGAGGTTGTCGAGCAGGGTGCTGGTGTTGCGGTCGTTGTTGTTCTCCAGGTGGAAGTTGAGGTCCCCGAGGAGGATGTAGTCGGCGGAGGGGAGGGCGTGCGGGCTGACGAAGTCGGCGATGTCCTCGCTGAATTGCGTGCGTGGTCCCGGGGGTCGGTAGATCAGGGTGCCTCTGAGGGTGGTGTTCGGGTTGGTGTGGATCTGGAAATGCAGGTGTTCGGCGCTGGTCAGGGTGTTGTCGGTGCTGGTTGTGAGGCGGATGGTGCTCCTGTGGACGATGGCGATGCCTCCTCCCGTCTGGTTGGCGTTTCGGTCCCTCCGGACGATCTTGTAGCCCTCTGGGATAGCGATGGCGATGTCAGGAGCACCATCTACGATGTAGTATGATGTGTATCCAAAGCAGTTCTTCGTACGAATCGTACCGAAAACCGTACAACTCACTAATCTGTACGCATCGCATTCGGAAAGTGCAGTACGCGATGTCCGTACGAATCGAAGCTGCATTTTCTGACCCAAGTACGAATCGTATCGACAACACTCCGTACAACTCTTTTTCTACGAGAGCTTAAAACGTCCGTAAAAGCAGATTTTGCCTCGAAATGCGTATGAAATGGACCCCCCCGGGTACGGTGCGTACACCCCATGATTGCAGGGGTACGGTGCATCGGGGTATGGTGCGTACACCCCTGGATTTCAGGGGTATGGTGCGTATGTCCCCGTGCGTACACCCCATGATCTTAGGTGTACGGACCGTAGGGGTACGGTTCGTACACACCAAGGTCATAGGTGTACAGTGCGCACACCCCATGCGTATACCCCTGGATTTCAGGGGTACGGTGCGTATGCGATAGTGTTGCCCTCCATACGAATTGCTCATACGCGATGTTTAACGTACGAATTGCGTACTCATTCCCCGGTCCGGATCGTACTTGGCAGGTCGTACGGCATTTTTACGAATCGTACGCTTCACTGTGCGGGCCGATGTCGTACGGATTGAACCTTCCTTTTCGTACGGTTCGCAATGATTCAGACGTATTTTCTCGGAACGGATCGTACTATGCGATTCGGACGGATTCGTACGATTCGGACGGAAACTGCTACGAATATGAATCGTCGTACGGATTTGTTTCCCAAATCGGAATCGACCTCTTGATGTTCGTTGACGTTGCAATAATTCTACAAAATGTGTAAAAGGAACAGTTAAGAAGTACAGACGCCTTTTCGTTGTTTAGTAGTGACCTTCTAAAGACACTAGTGATTGTTGTTTTATCAGAAAGTTAAAGTAAAATATTTAACCGCGAGCTGCAGTTGGAAAACAGTTTTGATTCCTTCCTAAAGATTTTTTTTCTACTGAATACCACATTTGAGGACTGATTCTCAAGGTTAAACCTACACTGCTTGTGTAAATTTGTGACTGTTTCCTATTCACGAAGGCATTTTACGCGTAGTACCTTTACGACTTCGTACCGTCCTATCTTTTTTATGTGCTGAGACTCCGCAGACAAAAAGGCACTGTCAAGACCTCTCCTGTGTTTCAGCAGGAACGTCATGGAACTGAAGACTGTTCCGCAACTTCTCCCTATCACCTATGATGCTAGACACAGTCTAGACAACAGAGGTGACACGGGGAAGAAGGGAGACAAAACAAGGAAAAAAGGAAGAAATCCTTTGTCTTGATCGGCAAACAGAGAACTTCATCAAAGTTAACGTGAAGGCTGATATCAATAACTCAGAGCTGTACGGAAAAAGAAGACATTCTTTAGGAAACAGCTAACCCCATTAACATTTCAAACTGTTCTTAAAAAACCTTTTGTACCTTAATGTTCCATTCTTCTGCTATGGGAGATATGCAGTTTAATTGGGGTAATATGAATCATAAATCTGTAGAGAAATAAAAGAATTATTATTGAGGTAGCAGAATAATAATTTAGGATTTCTTTTTGCTTGTTACACAAGATTAATTCACTTGCCTACCTATATAATGAGGTGAATGAGTGAAGAATGAATCTAAGGTTCTCTTTGCCTTTTTCTGTAGGAAATTCTACTTTCCTTTCTGAGGGAGATTACTGCCGCCAAAATACCAAGCTCCTTCTAAAAAGCAGGTGGGTTAACACAACATGAGGGAAAAACCAAAATGCAGCACAATGCGCTATAACCGTAACCACGGTTTGACAATATAAACAAAATACATAAAGGCAGTGCAAGAGCGCTGTTACCAGTCCCCGGTAATAAAGTCCTTTGTCTTGTTTCTTTTCTTTATCTTTTGTGTAGGAGGAATCTGAGATGTGGGGAGCAGCAGGATGCCAGGATGCCAGGCCGCCAGGACGCCAGGAGAACCCGTAGGCACGCAGCAGAGAAGAGGTGCAGCGGAAGCCACAGGAAGTCAGGAACCGAACTCAGGAACTCCTCGGAAGGGGAGAGAGGCACTGAAGCACCCGGCGAACAGCAAGGACCACACACGGGAACTCCACGGACTAGCAGAGGCACCCGACGGAGACCGGAATCCAGGAGTCCACAAAAGAGGGGCGGTGCAGAGACGCACCTGCACGGAGGTAAGGGAAGACAGCAAGACGCCACAAAACGGGAAACGTGACAGACCGGAAACAGGTAAGTTGGAAACCGAAACCGGAACGCGAAGCGTCTTCCTATGCAGGGGGCTGGCCTTTCAACTTGCCCAACTTCCCCCTGCACATGCGCATTTGCATGCGGCGGCCATTTTGTTAGTTCCAACAGTCGTGACAGGCACTACTAGTAAAATAGCTTTGTGAATAGCAAACAATCGTAAACTTACACAAAAGTGTAAGTGTACCTTTGAGAATCAGGGCCTCTGTCTTACATGTCAGGCAAAAGATGCTGTGACTACTCCTCGTATTGTGGTAAGAAAGACAGGCAGTTGTCTGAATCCAATTATCTATTTGAAAACAACAAAGGAACCCAATGAAGTCAGCCAGGGACCTTGGGAGCAATTACATTTAACCTACTGTTGTCACTTGGAAGGAAGGGAGTGGAGAACAATAAATATAGACTAAGTTGTAACTATATTTGTTTTGACATATCCAGCCGGACAGAGGTCTGATATTTACTTATAAACAATTATCAAGGTATTTTACAGTAATACACAAGGTGGGGCACAGGCCTGTGCCCTACTTATCACATAAATACATGCAAACAAAAGCTAAACCAGGGAACAGGGGGCTTTTAGGCAAAAGCTAAAGGTTTGTTGCACTGAGAATTAACCGATGTCACAGTACAACAAGAGGTAACCACAACACCTTTACACTTTTAGTGCACATAAAAGTTGACTTGTATAAGGTGTTTCCAGAGTGTCAACGGCATTTCCATCTGCTTAATAGATATGCGCATCATCATCAGGACATAATTACTATGCCTAAAGGTAAGAAGCCTCAATTGCCTATGGGAAGGAAGGGAGGGAAAATACAGACATTTCGAGGATTAGGATTTTGCACAAAAAGTACAATTGACAGACAGACAAGTCACTTCCTTCCAAGGGACCACTGTTGATTAAATGTGAATCCAGTTAACAGCGCATGAGTACTGGCTGTTTATCTAATAACATTAACTAATCACGGCTGCTCTCTGCTCACAGCATTAGCAGCAGTTAACACCTTCTGTGGAGAGCATTAACTGCTGTTACTTGCCCGCCTTGGTTTGATGAGTGTCAGTGGAAGGAGGGGGATCCAAAAGGAAGGGAAAGCGAAATTAACTGGTAACACCAACAGTGTGTGGACAATAAAACTATTAGGAGCAGGCACCCTAGTCTCATCCAGATCACAGACAAGCTCTCTGCCCATGTTTATGGCCTGCTGCACATTTTCACTACTGTCTCTGAACATTGAAGGCACGCCAACAAAAGTAGGTATTACTCATTTTTAATTGCCTGCACCGCAGTTATGAGTTGAGCTGATGGCATTAGGATAAAATGCATGGAAAGGCAATTACCAACTGTTAAAACTTGTCGCCAGGTGGTCAGTGAGGCTACTAGCACCTGCATTGGAAACAAAGAATAGTAGGAACTAAGGCTGGTGATTGATCCATTTTCAGCATTCCATTTAAGGTGCTAAGTAAGAACATTATCCAAGAGGGAATACTTTCCCTGGTAGTTAGTGAAAAGGGAGGTTGGAAGTCAAGGTGAGGTTGGTGACTCTAGTCCACCCCAGTTAATAATTACCTGAAAGTGCCCTCCTCCTTGTATAATATTGCTATCATAATTAAGACCCTTCAAATTTGGGAGTGAATTCAGAAAGGTGTTAGATGGTGCGGTTTTCATAGTACTATTTGGGTGGACGGTTACAAGAAGCATTGTTTGGATTTTTCTTGTGTGATATAGCTTTGCCATCTTTGTCCTATTGGAATGCATTGTTGTGACTGCCTGAGTTTGAGGGTCACAATAAGGAACATCTTGAATAAGTGATAGAGGATTTTATTAGTACCATAATGATTTGAGGAATTGTTATGCGTTCCCGAGGTGATTTCAACCTGTGAAAAATGGTGACCTTCTGATAGAATTTGTTAAGCCATCTTTGGGAGAAAACAATTTTTTCTTATGTTTTTCTCTTGAAAATATCTGTTAGAAACATACTCCTAAAAACAGCAATATGTTGATTTCCTAGTATTCTACTGCAGCTTCACCACAGAGTTGTAATAAACTAGAGTGAGTGCTAACATTATATAGTTGTGACAAATATGTAACATTCTATAGTTATGACAAATATGAGGCACAACCGAATGTCATGTTGCTGGAATACGAACTGCAGAAGTCAAAGCATTTCCTATGGAGGAAACTGCAGTAAATGTACACAATTATAGGCTTACATTTGTCATGGAAATTAGAGGCTCTATATTTCCCCCATCCCTTTGAGTAAAGCAGGCCTCGAAAAGTCCCCAAAATGTTACTAGACCTGTAGGTCTAGTGTCTTAAATAATCTACTTAAACCAAATTATAATGCTCTTGACCCATAAACTGGTTTCAAATTATGTGATCCTGAGGAAGTATTTTAATTCACTGAGACACCATTGTTTTCTTTGTCACATATGAGAGCACCTTCCAATACACAAGTTCAGCACATCTACTGTACAGAAAACTCTTTTGTTTGATTTAATAGACTAGACATTAGCTCCATATAGAATGCAAATCTAGCCACATATAAGATACACTTGCCTGCAGACTTGACTCTTAGTTCTTTAAATGCATTGTCATCAGGGCTTGGCCAGGAATGTCTCTAACATCATGTTTAAAAACTATCACTTTTAATAAATACATAACTAAAGCATAAAGTAGCAGCCCACTTCTGTTATTCGAAATCAGCAGATTTTACATTGAAATGGTCACAGAATTTGTCACTGAAGTGGTTTTAAAACTATATAGTGTATAATGTTTGGAAATAAAGTTTCTGCAAATATGTGTCATTTGCACATCACAAAGTAAAGTGTTCTGATTTGTTTTAGTCCAATTTAAATCTTTGTTTTCATCACACTTCTGAATTACAAAAAAAGGCCTTTCATAATTCCTGATCTACTTGTACTATTCATTTGCAAGCTGTTCAAATGTTGTTTTAGAGAAAAAAAACAGACATGTTACTGCATTTTGTTTCACAATTGTCAGATAGCTCACTTGACAAAAAGTATTAACTGTAAAAAGAGAAAGAAAAGTAAACACCATTTCCAGAAACACATGAGCAACAATTAGTAAAAAGACAACTGACATTTGACCTCTGTCCTTAAGCAGTCTGCAAATGTGTCAAGATAAAACAAGATTTAAAGGCCTCTTAATTGCTCAATCACTTGCTGACAGAACAGAACATCTGTTTCTTCCAGCTTAAGTTTAAACCAGCAGGGTAGAGTAAGTGCTAAAAATAGCTCGACCTGCTAAAATGTCACCCGAAATTGTGAGTGATCAGTGGATTTTTCAAAGCCTGAGTAAAGGTCTCCCATGCTGAGTGAAACATGAACTTGGAACAGCAGTAGCACTCTTGGCAGCTCTCCTCAGTGTTCTACTGTAGTTTCACCGCATAATGAACAACTAGAGTGCTATATTATAGACACCTCATTATGATCTGTCTTTTTTTTTATAATTGGTCGTGTTAAGTTTTCAGTACATGGACAAGTACCATAACAAACTACAATCAACTTCAGGAGGCATACCGGTCGGACTCTAATCATATTACTTGCAGTCCACAGGCAAAATATACTGATTACCGAGCACATAGTTCACTGCGATATATATACAAATTCTTTGCCACCCAGGAAGGTCCTTCCCTCAGTCTAGTCTCCAGGCCGCCTTTTGTCTGTTTAGGGCTCCACTCCAATGTCTCCACACCTTTTCAAAAAATGTTGAGCATCCCCATGCTTGATATACCAGTTTTCCAGTGTCAAACACCAGTGTATATTTGATTCCCACTCCTGTGTGGTCGGGACCTTCTCTGCCCCCCAGTATTTGCTCAAACCTTGTTGTGCTACAATTGGGGCAACATCGCAAAATAGGACTGTGTGTCAGTCTAGGGTTTGTTCCCTCAATATGCCTAAAATTATCAGATGCGGGGTACAATCTGTCAAGAGGTCTGCCACTGCTGATAACTTGTGACCCACCTTCTCTCTGTATTCTTGAGCCCTCGGGCAGCCCCAAATCGTATTCAATAGGGTTCTTCCGTGCAAGCAGCCTCTTTGGCAAAGATAATTGTCGATCCTTCCCATTCAGAAAAGTCTGGTTCTAGTGTAGTAAGCCCTGTGGAAAAACATCAGTTAGATGAACAGAAATTCCGGCCATATGGCTACCTCTGTTGGGTAGCACCACACCACACACCGGTCGTCATCTTCCAGTCTGCCTAGGTTGCATTCCTATTTTTCCCTCAATCTGTCTTGAGGCGGGAGGCTATTATAGTGGAGTGTGGTGTATATTTGACTCACAGCATTGGCTGGTAAGGGGGGATCAAGCACCCTGTGTCTTAGTTGTGTCTTCTTTGCCACATCTTGTAGTAGGTCATCATAGTCTTGCAGTAAGTGTAGTAGTTGCTGGTGCCATAGACACTGTTTTCCTCTCAGCTAATATTACTCTTGTAGTTCAAAGAACAGTATTATCCTGCCAAATATCCCATTATCTTCGATCTACCCAGTATTTTTTATATCCATAGCCCTTAGTCCTTTCAGTGTGTCTGACTCCCGCAAAGGAGTCTCTAACATCAACTTGTCCTTTGGTCCCAAGGTCTGTGTGGCCCATTTCCATATTTTGATTATGCTAGCTGATGGGGCCGGCCGTGGTAGCTTTCTCCAACCCCCCATAAAGCCACTGGGTGTAACTCTCCAGGTTCATAGCTCGTCTGTCGGCTAACAGTGTGGGCTCTTGTTGCATGGAGAAGACCCAGTAATTAATCGCATGTAGCTGTGCTGCCCAGTAGTGGGGAACCTGTCTTTGACCTTGAAGGGAGTATTTTGCAGCACGTAGAGACGTTTTGGTAAGTAAAGCATTTTGTAAAGGGCAACCCTCACTAGTAATGATATTGGAAGTCTTCTCCATTGCCCTGTGTCATTGCTATAGTCCTCCATGATTTTGATTAGGTTTTTCATGACAAGCAGCTCCCGGTATGCCACCATGAAGATAGATTAAAGGAGAGGGTTACAATCTAGAGGGTAAATTCTAGCCCTACCCGGATCCCAGATGGACAGCGAGAGTGATACTGTTGATGCAGAACCTGGTATAGCCACACACCTCCAAGGTCTACAATACTCTAAGAATAGAGCACTCTGGGTGTACCAAGTATAGCAGGATATAACCAGCGCGTAGAGAAATGAAATCCTCCCATTCTGGGTCACACCGCAGGCCAAGTATTCCTTTGTGCCTTTGCAACCATGTAGTCAGTCTCTTGAATGGCATTGCAAAGAGTAAGGGAGACAGCCGGCATCCCAGATGAGTGCCCCTGCTCAGCCCAAGTTTTGCTGCCAATGCCCCGCTCACCCTTACTCTTGCTATTGGGTCTCTGTATAGAAGCCTCACCCAGGACCAAAATGTCTGGCCAAATCCCATCTTGCACATAATGGCCATCAAATAGAGCCACACCAGCTAATCAAATACTTTATCAACATCTGGGGCTAATAGGATATCTGGCTCATCTATGTAGTCCATGCATTCTAAGCAGCCCCAGCAAGTCTCCAAAGGTTGTGCCTCATCCACAAATTGGACATAAAGTCTGTCTGATTAGGGATTACGAGTGAGTCTACCACTCGTATCAAGCGTTTGAAAACAGAACATTCACCAATACCTTAGTCTCTATGTGCAGCAGTAAAATCGGCCTGAAAGAGGTACAATCGCCTGGTGCTTTCCCTTTGTAGTGGGTCAGAAAGATTGTCTCCCTTCAGAGGTCCAGCGGGAGAATGCTCTCCTTTCATGCCTCATAAAACATAATATGGAGTGGGCCTACTATTCAGGATGTCACACATGTAAAGAATTTGGGTGGCAGACCATTAGATTCCGGGGATTTACCACATTTCAGCTGAGACAATGCCTCAGAAACATTCACTTCAGTAAACTCCGCTTCCAAAGAACGACATGCCTCATTCCCGAGTCTGCGGACTGGGATATTAATAACAAGGCTCTTCAGGTCTCCTGGACCCTTCTGCACTCCTGGTATAGGCCATCCAAGTAGGTGGCAAAGGCTTGTGTGATAGCAGCTAAGGTCTAGTTTTCCCGTCGGATTTTGTATTAACTGGATGTATCCATCTTTGCCCCTCCTTCTTTTTCGCTAGCCAGGCTAAGACTTGTTCTACCTTATTGTCCACCTCATTTATCTTGCCCTGCTTTACTTTGCATTAAGCCTTTGCCACTGGCTGACCATGGGTTCCAAAGTCTCTCTAGCATCTTCCTTCTTTTGCACCAGTCCGAGAGGCCATGTATTCCATTGAACATTGCATCAATCTAGTCTCCAATTCCCTGATCTATTGTTTCTCTCCTTCTTCTTTCCTGTCACATGTGTGATAAGCTCACCCCTTTTTACCTTTTTATCTACCTCCGAGTCCACAGTTCCTGAATTCTCCTTAAAATAGAGTTCTGTGAACTTGGGTGTCAGATTCCCAGGGCTTCAGTCAGTCTTTTTCCATGGGTCGATCCTCCAA
Organism: Lissotriton helveticus; assembly: GCF_964261635.1. NCBI lineage: Eukaryota > Metazoa > Chordata > Amphibia > Caudata > Salamandridae > Lissotriton > Lissotriton helveticus. The sequence goes on along the minus strand of NC_136063.1, from coordinate 292,043,324 downwards.
TTTCCCCTTGTCTTTGGTGTGCCTGTGTGTATGAATGTGACTATACCTGAGTGATCCAATGTGCTCTGCAGCAGAAATAATGTTTTTCTGAATCTACCCAGCTGGTGATGTGGCACCAGAAGGTAGTTCAGTCTGGATATGGAGCACATCGTGCTGGAGACCTAGGAATACTATTTTGTGCCCCAGGATGTTCCTCCTGCCATAGGTCCACCATCCCTTGCCCCTCTACCCCTGGGAATAGTCAATCTGTCCAGCTCCCTCTGTAGGGTCTAGTTAGGTACAATTAAGAGCGGGGCCTCCGGGTACCTCTGTTATCCATTCCCTAACTTGTCTAGCCCCTCCATTTGCAGGCCTGGAGGGAAATACCCAAACACAAACCCCAGATTTTCTCTGTTCAATCACCCGTGTATTGCCACCTGGCACCCGTTTTTATCCATCCATTACTGTGTGACCTTTAGGGGAGAGATTTAAGGGCCAGTATCCCCACTCCATTAGAGCCCGATGAGAACCCCACATGAATTAGCAGTTTATGTGCCACGGTTCAAGAACCCACAGTTGCTATCCACCAAATGTGTCCCCTTTAACAGCATGATATCTGGGTCGTGTCTGGACAAATATTTCCGTACCACTCCTGTCTTTAGTTTATTTCCTAGGTCATTCCAATTTGTGAAGAGTATGTTTAGAGTCAAACCCTGGGGTGTCTGGTGTGGTAAATGACCTACCATTTAAGATTTCCACCAAGTTCAGACCAGCTTGTTTGGCTCAGCGTTATTCGCCTCTCAAATGAGCATGCCTCAAACTGCTTTCCCCCACCCTCAGCCCCTCAGCCAACAACTGTTAAATTCCATATAGGTACCCAATATAGGCCCAGGTAACATCCCAATCTTTTACCTATATTCGTCCCTACATTACATACATAACGGGCTGCTAGGACTTTTACACTAGAATGATGAGTGTTCAATAAATGCTTATTGAAAAACATCCATATTGTTTATTCTGTGTATCTCTCTGAGACAACGTGAGAATGAGTGACTAAGCGAAAAGAATTGCCTTGTTTACAATGTTCTGAGGGATCAGGGTTGTCATGTACGATAGTTGCAGAGTGCTATTCTCTCCTTGGTACAAGGAGTTTCCAGTGGCACTGAGAGCTAGCTGGTATACAGGCCAACATACCCAGTGAGGGTGTATGTTGTCTAAACATGCAGATCCTGTATAGGTTTTATAGAAACTACACGACATAACCTTGTACTGGAGACCTAAAACTACCAACCACCCCAATGCTCCAGGAGCCTGTCACTCCAACATATTGAACTCAAATAGTGAACACCAATGGAAGGGCTTAGCACCAAGGATAATCAAGCAATCGCCTGCATCGACTAACATATCTAGTCTCGGCCTTGGGTTTGGCCTTTGATCTAGTGTGCTGTGGGCCTTCAGTAGTACCTCATTAGTGTCAACTAATGATGCTTGCCGTCATCAGGCTGACGGCCGAGAGAGCTACCACATCTCGGTTCCTATTAGAGTCCTTGGATTCTCCTACGGTGTCCTCAAAGTTCTTTGTCAACACCTCCTAGCTGTTAACTGTAGTCAGGGAATGATGATGTTGTAAATCCACCACTACTTTGTTTCTCCCTGTCTCCAACAGGTCTTTGGTCAGGGCTGCATTGGATTTCAGTTTGCCACTCCAGGGGGCTCTCCTTCCTGCTAATCTCCAGGAATGGATGAAAATGTGTTTCCATCCAGTCCCCCGCCTCAGCTGCTGGTACAAAGAACTGCCCACACTTTAAGTTCAGTTTCCTCAAGTGGTGTTTCACTGCAATGAAAGTCTGTCTTCAGCGAAGCACTGTGTTAGTGTAGTCTGGACATATATTCACAGTTCCTCTTTTCACTTGCCAGGGACTGTGAACATGGGCCACCTGCAGGGTATTATCCAGATCCCGAAAGATCAAGAGTCTGCACACTATGGACCTGTATGGTCCCTCCAGTACCAGCTGACTATCCGGCACCCTGTGAGCCCTTTTGACTGTAAATATGTATGAGGGTTTGCCTCCCAGACCCATCAATTACCAGCCATTCCTCCACAAACAGATCCATACTCGGGTTTTCATTTTTTGCAGACACCTACTAGCCACACATTGTTTTGTAGGGATCTGCCTTCGGAATCTTCAACCCTCTCCTGCAGGTTGTCAATCATTTTTTGCATGGAGCTGATCCTGCTAACGCTCTCAGGTACTGTGGGCTTGATCTGGGACTGGGACCCTATCTGCCAGCTTCTTGCAGTCCGCCCATAGGATCCCCAAGTCAGGCGCCACTTCATAAATTTTGTGCTCCAAAGCAGTTTAAGTGTCTCATATGACATCCAGGATTGCTGCAGCTTGAGCTTCCAGTCCCTGGTCCATCTATTCCCGCTCCTATCCGTGAGGTTTCTCTCAGGGCAGGGAGTGGGTCAATGATAGAGCCCAGTTTCATGGCCTAGAAGCCACAAGGACCCAACTCACCCCCTTTATTGGTCAAGAAGGGGATGGCTTAACTTTCCACGTGTCTTCTTTGGGACCCACAGTTGTTCCAGAACAGAGTGGTGACTCTCCATGCAGTACACATTGTGCTGGGGCTTAGTTGCATGTCAGTCTCCACCCAGGTCTCCCGTGACACAAAGGTCCTGCTACCCTCATTAGCTGGATCACTGGCGCCCTCAGACCGCTAAGGCTGCCCTCCTACAGGGTCTTGGAGGCTTTACCCTGTCTCCTGTGGGGCAGACGCTGCTATAGCTGTGCTCCTTCAGGCAGTACCAGTCGTCACCATCTTTTCAGGCTGCAGAGGTCTGGCTCGGAGTCTTTTTTCTCCGGGGTCGACACTGTCCCGGTCAGCTCTGCGCTGATGATTATGCACTCCTGAAAGCAGAGGCACACCACCTGCACCATCTGCTACTCAAAATCGGCCCACGGTGTCAGGAGAACTGTTTCTGTGGTGCATTTATGCCCAAGATTCAGCATCACGCATTCAACGCCATGCTCGGTTGGCCACACTGCTCATTATGATCTGTCTTTAATAGTTAGAGGAAGTACGACACCAAGGCAACTGTGATTTTCGCGTGTGGGGCGCTGTTAGAAATTGGATTCTCTAGTTGGCAGAGGTACATGCCTTTGTCCATGTAGGGACCCTTCTTCCTAGTCAGGGTAAGGGGCATACACTCCTAAAATCACCCCTGCTTACCCCCTTGGTAACTTGGCATGAGCAGACAGGCTTATCTCAGAGGCAGTGTGTAAAGTATTTGTGAACACATACAGAAAGCACTACAAATGGACACTACACCAGTTTAGAAAAATAAGTAATCTTTATCTAAACCAAACAAGAACAAAACAACAAAAATCCACAATACAGTACTAAAAATATGATTCTCAAATTGAAGAAATAGTTCAGTTCAAAGCAAATTGCAGATGCAACACTTTTCACACAAAGTACCTTGGATGCGTTGTGCACACAAAAAAGGGTCGCAGGGAAGGTAATGTTTCAGTTCCTTACACTCAGGGAAGGTGATACGTCTGTTCTTTGCTCGGGCGGAGGTGATGTGTCGGTTCCTTACTGCTGCGCAGGGGAGGTGATGCATCGGTTCCTTACTGCTGCGCAGGGGAGGTGATGCATCGGTTCCTTACCGGAGAGGAGGTGATGTGTTTGTGATGTATTCCTATAGGTTCTGTATAGATCCCCCTATTCCTGACCCTATTCTGGTTAACAAATTAACTAGCAGCCATCCCATGATGCAGAAACCGTTATCTGATTAAGCCAGACCACGGCACAGGAGCGCGTTATCTGATTAGGTCATAACGCTTGCCATCTAATTAGGCAAGCAATATTCCTCCAGCCCCTGATAAGGCATACGGAGTTCTCAAAACAAATCAAACCTATGACAACCTGGGAAAATCCCTGCGGCCATTGTTTTGATTTCTCAAAGAACTTCAGTAAAAGAATGTGCTAACGACCAGCTCGTATGACATCCTTATTGACGTATCTATGTCCATCCTTACGTCAATCTCGGCACCTTACAGGTATAAATATTACCGACATTGCCTTAAGCAAACACACGCGGTGGTGACGAGATCGGAGCAGCGAGACTTGCCGAAGCCCAGCAGAGAGCGAAGCCCACTGGCGCTGCCCCGCCTTCCTGACGCGCTGAGAACGAGACGCTGCCTTTCTCCTGCCGAGAAATCCAGCTCCGGCGCTTCCGAGCAGCCCTTGCAGGCAGCTTGGAATATCGAGACCACAGACGAGAGATACCATCCCTCAACCATCCTAGATCTCAGATACAGAACTGAATAACCCCTTGCAGAGAATTCTTGAGTCAGTCACTTGGCAAAACAAACTTAACTCAAAACTGCTACTTTCTACTCCAGCCCACGTATTAGGCTTAGGTCAGGTACACCGGGGTAGGCGTGGTTAGAAGCACCAGTTGAGTACGATTAGTCGAATGTATATGTGTATGTATATATTCTATCCATTTTAAATAGCATATGGCTTAGAAACCATATCAATGCTTTTACAGTATTATTTTATACTTCTGCTTTTATTGTATGCACTTTACTTAACCATAAGTATTGCAATAATATCGATTCATTTCTCTTGTACGAGAAAAGAGACTGATCAATAAATAACATCTTTTATTGAACACGCCTGTCTCTTCCTTTTCTCTACAAACTGGTGAAACTAAGAATGCACGTACTGACTGAGTAAAATAAGTTGTCTTTTGTTTTCACACGACTCTAGAGATACACTCTTGATTAGGGGAGAGCAAAGTTGTCATGTTCTATGGTTGTCAGAAACGAAATCCCTTCTTGTCTATCCAGGGAGGTTCAACTCCTCCTTGCCTATTCGAGAAAGTTTCTAGTGAACTCTGAGCTAGCTGGCAAACCCAAAACTTTAAGTCTAATATCGACAGTAGAAGACCTAGTTAACGTCTGGTCTAGGTCTATACTATTGGAGGTATTATTCCAATGCGCAGAGCCTATTGGGATAATAGGAACTACACTACATGGCGCCCAACGTTTGGAAAGGCGATAAAACTAACGCAAGACTTTAGAGTAACTCAGTCGTGCTCTTTCACTCAGACCCTTTTTTCCCATAATACTCCAAAGACGTCTGGAGTGGGTGAGAGGTAAAATCCGCCAAACCTCGCAGGAGGGAACTCCTATGTATGGTTCTTGGTTCAATCAACGTTGAAGGATACACTGTTCCAAAATATTGTGCATCTAATCTTTGTTTCCATAAGGAACCTGATCTGCAAACAAACAGAATAACCTTCCTAACAGTAAAATGTCAGAAAGTGATGATGAAAGAGAGAGAGTTAGATTAGCAGCTGAACTAATAGAAGCTGATAATACTATGCAAGAAGCAGACCCGGATATAATACTCATCCCGGTCAACAAAAGGAAATCTGTAACTTTAAAACTTATAGAAAATGGACTGACACCAAGAGGTGGTACAGTCATATTCGTAATTGAGGCACACGAATATCGGCAGACAGAGGTATTCTATTCATGGATAAACTTTCCAGCAGCAAAAGCTGTAACAAAGGACTTCCACTATTACAAAACAGAGGAACCTCCTGATGAGTACATTCCTTTCGAGGAAGTGGAAGTACCACTCAAATTCCAAGAGCACCTGCTCTTGTTTAATGGCGCCCTAAAACATAATAATCACATCACCAGGCTCGGTCCACTAGGTAGACCAGGAGCAACGTGGCCGGTCCTAGCCGGATACACACCACATCCAGACATCGAAAGAATGTCTGCAGCAGATCTTTTAGTACAACTAAAACAATTAATTAAAATATATAGACAATTAGTCCAATATGTAATGCGGACTTCAACTGTCCAACCAGTAATTACAATTCCACAGCTGACCCCTCATCAGGGGAACACAAATAAAATTACACCACAGAACATACAGTCCTGCCTAGGTAAAGTACCAGCTAAACGGGAACAAATACCATTCTGGTTAGCACAAAAAATCACCCAAATAGAGGCGGTATTCCCAGATACCACCCCGGTAGAAAAACACAGGATTCTGACTATCTGTCTTCCAATGGGAATCGCACCACACGTGGAGGACTGTGACACTTGGGGTACAGTCTTAGCTTCCATTTACACAAAAACACATGGAGTTCCATCCATGTCAGTAATACCAGATGTGCTAAAACAAATTCAAGACGAATACGGTCCAGAACCCGCTTTAACTCTCGGTATGAAATTACTAAAAGACTTCAAGCAGGTCTCGGCAATATTACTAGCCAACATAAAAGGAGAAGCAGCGAATGTGGCGATCCACCAGAGGTTAAAAGAGACAGATATAGCAGACCAACCAGCTGAAATTGCCAGAATTATAGAAAAATCCTATGAAGAACTAGGTAGAGATAGTTTGGGTGGAATACCAGTGAAGCCCCAACTAATTGAAAGTCCTGAAAAAGTATTTATTAAAAATAATCTAAACAGTCAAAAGAAGAACTGGGATGGAAACAAACAATCCAATCCAAAAGAAAAAAGATTCCAGTCCAGAGGAAGGTCTCCTCGGCGGAGAGAAAGATCTCCGGACCAAGGACCCAAGTCTCCCCAAAGGGAGCCCTCTGTGAAAAGATACAACCTTAGAAATAGGGATAACATAAAGAAACCTGATAGATATCAAGATTTTGATACACGTCCCTCTCAATCTTTTCAGACTTCCTCGCAGAAATCGGAAAGAAGAGGACGATCGGAACCCAGGGAAGGGCACGTCAAGTCCAAAGACAAGGAACCTGCTCATCCAAATAAAAAATTACAGTTTCCAAAGAAGAAGGTAGCCAGTATTAAAGTATTCAACAATGCCGAGAATACTGAGGACACAGCTGAAAAACGGAGAGTGGGCTCAGACAATGCTAGACAGCGCAGCAGAAGTGAGCATAGCACGCAAAGTCCTTATGAATCATCTGGAGACAGTGGACACGAATGAATACATTCAAGTGGAAACTGCAGACACCAGAGTTAGCAAACCTCACAAAATATATGAAATAACTTTACGTATAGAAGGGGATAAGACTAGAAAAATAAGGGGCCTTTTTTGGGATAATCTCTCCAAGGGCTATGACATCCTTCTAGCTGAAAAAGATTGGCCACCAGAGTTTGTCAGGGAGTGCCCACATGGCGAAGAAATAATTATGCCTGCCTTCTCAAATCATATTCCAATTCATAAAAAATATACACTTGCAAGAAAGTGGGCAGTAGCTCAAGCTCCTGCTTTATATAAAAATCATGTGGGATGGGATGAGGAATCTCCTCCACACAAAATCCAGTTAAAATCACAACCTACTGCACAAAGGCAGTATCCGATTAAGCAAGAAGCTAAAAAACAGGTAAAAGAAATTCTAGATCAACTAGAATACCAGGGGGTGATTGAAACTTGCACCTCACAAATGAACAACCCTTTGTTTCCTGTCTCCAAACCAGACAATTCATATCGTCTAGTTTTGGATTACAGACACCATAACTCATGTTGCAAAACTTTTGCAGTGCAAAACTCGCATAGTGCTGCACTAATGAATAACATAGTGCGCAAAAAATATAAAACAACATTAGACATCTCTAATGGATTCTTTTGTCAAAATATAGCACCAGAGAGCAGATACTTGTCAGCGTTCTCAATAAATGGCGCTCAAAAGGAATTCTGTCGGTTACCCCAGGGGTACAAGAACAGCCCAGGATTATTCTCAGCGAGAGTAACAGAGTTACTACAAACATATGATGACGAAGCATTATCTTATGTCGATGACATATACCTAACAGATGATGACTTGGATACTCACTTGAAGAGAGTGAACACCATAATACTTGGGTTCGCAGCAGAGGGTTACAAATTCAACTTTAAAAAATCTAGAATTGCCCATCTAACAGTCCTATTCTTAGGATATGAATTATCACGTGAAGGCAAAAGCCTGGCTGACAATTTCCTAGAGAAATGTGCCATACTCCAAGCACCTAGAACACTAAAAAACCTACAGTCAATTCTAGGCTTTCTAAATTTCGGAAGAACATACATTGCAAATTACGCAGAAAGGGTTAAACCCCTTTATGATCTAATAAAACCAGATTTTAAAAAAAACAATTGGACTCAAATACACACAGAAATTCTGAGATCCTTACAAACAGATATGTTACTTAAAACAAAATTAGAAACACGTGATAACACACGCAACCTTGTGATTCGAGTCATCCCAGGAAGATGCGGATTCACATACCTGACCTCTAACGAGGGAGAAAAGGTACCAATTGCATTCAAATCACACTTGTACACAGAAGCTGAAAAGAAATTCAGCATTAAAGAAAACATTGTTCATGCAGTTCAAACCGCAATAGCTAGAGAAAAAGATAAAGCTGACGGTAGACACATCACAGTCAGAACAGCAGAATCAGCCTTTGAGGCATTAACAACCCCGTGTAATTTACCAACAACAGCATTGAATCCGGAATGGATACAATGGGTGAATTCCATTACAATGGACAAAGTAAAATACTACTTTGATCCAGAACTAAAGGAACTAAAATATCTAGAATATGAAAGAACATTCCCTCTGCCAATCGACATTCTGCCATTACGACAGTACGCTTGTGTAATCTATACAGACGGACATGCTCAACCCCCCGTTTGGGGAGAACAAGCATACAACCCCACTGTGAGATTACAAAAGAAGTGTGGCGCGGAGGTATACTAAGACCTCTATTAACAAAAACACACTCAGTAGAAACTAATTCAGAACAACAGACTGAAATAATAGCATTGAAAGTGGCGCTAGATAATGCAGATCGCGAATTCCCGACACTCATAGTGTCCGATTCATATTACTGCGTCAAATCATATAGCAACGATTTGCAGAAATGGATTCAAAACGGTTACAAAGATGACACAGGTGCAACAATAAAGCAAAAACTGCTTTGGGAACAAATAGTTCTGTTAAAAAGAGAACTACCAAAGACTCACGTGATACACTCACTGAGTCATCAGCGTGATGGCGTTCACGTTGCAGGGAATTCATTGGCTGAGAAAGCCACAGCGGTAGCAACTGAATCGGCTTCCGTAGCTAGAAAAAAGCGTGCAGTAAAATACATTGACGGTGAAACAATGCTGGCGGTGAAAACGTCATCAAAAGGCGACTGCTCAGCGTTACCGATCAGTTACCCACTCAAATATACATACATAATCGATGCAAACTCCGTTCCTTTTGCTCGAATCCCTGGAGTGGGGGATAGAGTGATTCCAAACATGGACAGGAGAGGCTTGTTAATAGCAGACGCACATATGGGCGAGGGTCTCAGACACCTCAAACTAAAAGATTCTCTGGAAGAGTTACAATCAGTGTACTGGTGGCCAGGCATGGGCCTGCATCATACCATTTTTGTAAAAAACTGCCCAAACTGTAACAGAAATCGCAGTGGTGAAAGAAACGGTATATTACCTTGGCGTTTTACACCAGAAAGGATCAACAATAAAAAATAAACCCAATATGAAAAATGCGTCGTATTAACATACAGAGACTAGTTTTCACTTATAATGTAGACCCCAACTTTCGGCTGACGCCAGAACTGTTATAAAAGATTTGCGAGTCTTTATCGGCACATACGCAATTGGCATGCTGCATTCTGACCAGGGTCCTGCTTTTAGCTCTAGAGCTTATAAGGAGGCCATGACCAGCATGGGCATTGCATTGCGGTATTCTTGTCCATTTCATCCCGAGGGAAACGGAATTGTTGAAAGGAAAAACCGTGACATAAAGCGATCTATAACAGCAAAGGTATTAGGTTCGGGAGCTGGGTGGGTCAAACATCTAATAAGTGTCCAACGTAGTCTAAACAACCTGCCAAGAAATTCTCTGAAGGGATTCAGTCCGTACGAATTATTGTTTGGGACTAGGATGTTAGTCTTAGATCTTGACAGTCAGACTTCAGTGGTGAAAGAAAAAAAAGCTTTGATATCAAAGATCGTTTGGCTATTTTGCAGGACTTAAACGAAACAAGAAAAGACGTGAGCAACATAAAGTTGAAACAACAGCCAACAACCACTGAAGAAACACCGCCTGTCCCAGCAAGACCTGTCTGGATTCCAAAAATCGGGGATCTAGTCAGAGAAAAGATCGCGGTAAAGAAGGAATTTGGGCCTTCTTACAGAAAAGCAGTTCCTGTCTTGTCCATCAACGGGACAAGATCAGTTGTACTACCGCCGCTTGCTGGTAAAAAGGAGAACCGAGTTGTATCCATCGACCTGGTAAAACCACAATCATGTGGCCGATAACAAACAGTAGGCCAAGTGGACTCCCGATAAGTAGTAGAACACCGAGGTTTGCTACAAGTACAGAGGTGCTAACTAAAAGGCTAATCACATTCGAAATGCCTACAGAACAACAACAAGGACTATGCAACAATGCAATGGAACTCACACCTCTGAAAACCCAAATAAAAACGTTTAGTAGAGACACACCAACCTACAATGAAGTAACAAATGAATATGCAAGAAACAGTAATCCTGAAACAATTGGAACAATTGATAGAACAGCATCTGGCTACTTCATAAACTTCAATGATTCCTCTGAAGACCTCAGTGAATCAAAGACATAGCCATCAACAAAAACCCTTAAAGACAAAGCTAAGGAACTTTTGAAACAACTGAAAGAAACCTATCTGATTTCTCCATGGATTGAATTTTGGGTGTCCTTTGGTGTATTTATCCTCATAGTTTGGCTCATCATGGTACTATGCTTGGGACGCTTCATTGAGGGAAAATATGCAAAAATGGACACAGCAAGCCAGAAAATCAACTTGATCCTCAAGCCACACACGTCTTCACACGTCGAGAAAAGAGAAATTTCTTCAGTCAACTTCACAGCCAATCCTATACCGGGTGGGGTAGCATGGGACAATACTGACTATGAAATTTATGGTCCGGTTGAAATCCTCAAATCCCCAAATCAAGATCTCGTTGAGTGACTTTGTAAAACCAAACTCATTTGCTGATGATTGGGACTTTGAAAGTATTAATGACATGATGTCTGACCTAGTGATGTCTGCTAAATTTACCAAACATGATTATTTGCAGGGTTCGTCTAATTATGATAGTATGTACTGCTACAACCACTATGGTAACCATTTTCTACATAAATCTGCACAACCTAGAAATGTTTTAAATTATAATCAATGGGAACATTGTGCAACCCCTCCAAAAGGAAGCTCAAGAACCTTTTATGACAAATATTCATATTTTTCAGGGTTCAATACAAGTAAAGCTGAAACATTTTATTTTAAATTGTCAAATAAGACAGGAACAAAAACCATGCTTACAAACACAAAATTGATATATTCGGACTCATTTTTTGAACAAATGAATACATTTGGTTTTGATTATTGGGACAAAAATGTGGAAGTGAAAAGTGTTTGGGGTACAAGAGAATGGCAAGTTCAGGATGTAGAATCATTGTTTCGAGCCTGCATGATCCCAGAACAAATTATATTCTTGAATGACACTATTCAACAAACTACCTGTCTTGGATTAGCCAAAATCAAAGACTTAAATAAACCGTCTATTCCAAAACCAACAATGAACAGCAATAACTCTGCAGATGAAGAGATAGACGTAAACTATGTATTAAACCAAAACAGAACAAATCCTGATTGGAAACAATGGTTAATCTGGCCCACAGATACTAATAACTGTCAAGACAGATTCCTGAACAAAACACAGGGGTTCACATTGACCAGGCCAGACCCTAGATATTCCCAAAGACAACACCCAGGGATAATCACCACCTACAGTGTGGGCAAACTCTGCCTTCAATGGCTACAAACTTCCACACTGACAGAAATTAAGCAACACCTAACTTTACTTACTGATGGTGCTGACTTGCGTGATTTCATTATGGGACCGCGCAAACAGCGTCAAAAACGCTTCATAGCAGCCTCTATATATGCAGCTTACAACGAGGCCTGGAAGATAACTCAAATTGAGACAGCAGAAAGTATACGGGAAATTGACCGTATTAATTTGGAAAAATCGCTTTCTGTAGTGGACAATGGGTTAATGACTCTGTCCTCCAGAATTTTTTCATTGGACAGCATTGTGTCTTCAGCAATCAACATAATATCGCAAGACTTACTGTTGTTACAACACGGTCAGTCGCAATTGCGTTCTATTATACAGCTTGGATGGACGTTACAAAATCTGCGTTCAGGCTATGTGCCTTGGCGTTTAATCAACACAACGTCACTATTCAATATCTTTAACCTTACTGATAAACAAATCAGTATGGCACAAAAGGGTGCTGATTATACAATCCTGAGCATTGAGAAACTCGAGAGATTACCATTGACAATGTCAGAACGACCTGTCATTGAATGGATAATACATGGGATAATTAATATTCCGATATCTACTTTCAGGTTTCAATACTGCCAAAAATATATACAGGCTGGCATGTATGAAAAATTGGGAAAAGGGTACATTAAGTCAACATGGAACTTGCCCTATTCACATGCATGTGTCAGTAATAAAGGACAGAAAGTGTTCCTTAGTGGCAATAATTGTGCAATGTCACTAAGCGGTACACTTCTGTGTAATGGAATTAGTTTGCATGGAGCCTGTGAAGGGAACTCAAATAACCTTTCATGTCACCAGCTAGGCACACCTGCAACACAGATAGAACCATTCTTTAAAAGACTCTATAACGGGAGTTACATCCTAATTGTGGATCGCAGATGTTGTAGTCTACTGCCCGGGGTTCCTTATCTCATAAGTACGACTGCGAAGGTCATGTGCTGTGGACGCTTATTGTTCCCCAGCTCCTTTCCAGACAGGGAGGCAAGGACATGGCCTAACTTGAAAATTACTTCTATTCGAATTGATACTTTAAGCAGAATGAAAACAGTGCTTCTTCAGACGCCGACCAGGCTCACGTCATCAAAAGAAACGTATGATCTCCTAGTCGCAAGGACGACTGCAGAGATTCACTCATTGTTATCAACTAATTCCCCCATACATTTCGCAGAAATCCTGAATGAAATCTTAAATATTTCTGATACCAGTGGAGTCTCAAATGTATTTAAGACATTGTTTTCAGGGGCATTAACACCATTCAAAGCCATACTGGGTATTTTTCCAGACCTCGTCCATTCGATTTTTGGAGGAGTTCCCCTCATTTTGGGACTAATTGCAGGAATCCTATTCTTGGTCCTTATATTTCGTTATGGCAAACCATGTCACAGACAAAACACCTGCGACAAGGGAAAAAACAATCCGAGCCATTGGATACCGGGACCGGATATCAAAAATCCTGGGACTAACCCGGCTTAGAGACCTGAACATGACTTGGTTTCTTTCATTTCGGCCGATATGGCAAAGATGTGTTTTACCTGTATTAAGGTGCATGCTGTGCGGAGAAGAATGCGTGTTGGACACCTGTCTGACGCTACAATCGGATGCGCCAATGGATGCAGAAACATTGTTGGGTCCGGTAACGGCTCATGCATTGTGCTGCCCTCAACGGCTGCCAATCCTGATGACGGCATTCGTGGAAACTTCACCACTACGATTGAGGGGTAGTGAAGATCAAGATGAAAGCAGCATCGATCAGGTACGACCTTCTGTCAGCAATACTACTCAAAACGTCAATGGAGACAATCATGCACATGAATGCATGGTTACATCTTATTCCGAGTTAGTGGAACTCTCACAGGAAACTGTTGACAGCTTTTTCAGCAGTCTCAATGATATGATGTTCTCACCAGAGCAGAAATAACGACTCTTGAGCAAGCTAGCACACGGCGTTCCCGACACCTTGAATTTGGCCTTCAACTTTAATAATAAAGTAGCAAGAACAATTTTTTCCTCCAGTTCACGGACAGCAATTTTTTTAGCAGCCCCAAAATATTTTTATAAATTTTTCGGGACACTTATCTTCTGCTTAGAGTAAGAACTATTCTTAGAGAACTAATTTCTATTTTTAGAAAAAAAATAACTTCATAGACATTAGCTGCCCGCTGGTATGTTCATAAATATTTTTGAACTGTGATGAAGTGGTCTCGAACTTTTCTTCTGTATTAAGAGCCATTTCATGTGTAATTCTCATATTCAATTACTAATAATGTATACATATGCGTGATTAATTTAGCATTATTCTACTGCTTGAGTGCATATAGTACATGTGACTATTTTTTTCCCGTATATTACATAATTTCAAAATGCATTATGTGTATTTTGGGGTGGTAAGGTATACACGATACTCTACAGTATGTTTTACTATGCCTAGATTCGTAAATATGGCCATAGTTAGCGTGGAGTGGGTGTGATGTATTCCTATAGGTTCTGTATAGATCCCCCTATTCCTGACCCTATTCTGGTTAACAAATTAACTAGCAGCCATCCCATGATGCAGAAACCGTTATCTGATTAAGCCAGACCACGGCACAGGAGCGCGTTATCTGATTAGGTCATAACGCTTGCCATCTAATTAGGCAAGCAATATTCCTCCAGCCCCTGATAAGGCATACGGAGTTCTCAAAACAAATCAAACCTATGACAACCTGGGAAAATCCCTGCGGCCATTGTTTTGATTTCTCAAAGAACTTCAGTAAAAGAATGTGCTAACGACCAGCTCGTATGACATCCTTTTTGATGTATCTATGTCCATCCTTACGTCAATCTCGGCACCTTACAGGTATAAATATTACCGACATTGCCTTAAGCAAACACACGCGGTGGTGACGAGATCGGAGCAGCGAGACTTGCCGAAGCCCAGCAGAGAGCGAAGCCCACTGGCGCTGCCCCGCCTTCCTGACGCGCTGAGAACGAGACGCTGCCTTTCTCCTGCCGAGAAATCCAGCTCCGGCGCTTCCGAGCAGCCCTTGCAGGCAGCTTGGAATATCGAGACCACAGACGAGAGATACCATCCCTCAACCATCCTAGATCTCAGGTACAGAACTGAATAACCCCTTGCAGAGAATTCTTGAGTCAGTCACTTGGCAAAACAAACTTAACTCAAAACTGCTACTTTCTACTCCAGCCCACGTATTAGGCTTAGGTCAGGTACACCGGGGTAGGCGTGGTTAGAAGCACCAGTTGAGTACGATTAGTCGAATGTATATGTGTATGTATATATTCTATCCATTTTAAATAGCATATGGCTTAGAAACCATATCAATGCTTTTACAGTATTATTTTATACTTCTGCTTTTATTGTATGCACTTTACTTAACCATAAGTATTGCAATAATATCGATTCATTTCTCTTGTACGAGAAAAGAGACTGATCAATAAATAACATCTTTTATTGAACACGCCCGTCTCTTCCTTTTCTCTACAAACTGGTGAAACTAAGAATGCACGTACTGACTGAGTAAAATAAGTTGTCTTTTGTTTTCACACGACTCTAGAGATACACTCTTGATTAGGGGAGAGCAAAGTTGTCATGTTCTATGGTTGTCAGAAACTAAATCCCTTCTTGTCTATCCAGGGAGGTTCAACTCCTCCTTGCCTATTCGAGAAAGTTTCTAGTGAACTCTGAGCTAGCTGGCAAACCCAAAACTTTAAGTCTAATATCGACAGTAGAAGACCTAGTTAACGTCTGGTCTAGGTCTATACTATTGGAGGTATTATTCCAATGCGCAGAGCCTATTGGGATAATAGGAACTACACTACATGTTGGTTTCTTACTGTGTGGGGAGGTGATGCGTTGGTTTCTTACTGCGCCCCGCAGCGATGCAACAGACTTAGCGCCTCAATGTGATGCAATGTTCTGGGACAATGCGGGGGTTCTTGCAGCCGCAAAGCAGGGCTTGCGTCGGGATCGGTGCGGTGATCTGGGACTTCGGAGACCAGTGCACTCGATTCAGCATGTGGGATTTCTCGATCCGCGGGCTGGCGCTGCAACGGTTTCTTTGGCGATGCATCGGAAACAGGTGCAGATGCGTTGCACTTCTCGATGGTGCATTACTTTTCTAGCTCCCAGCGGCAAACAGCCTTCGGAGGTACAAAACAACAGCAGGCACCTCTTAGCAGGCCAAACCTGCCAGCAAGACATATCGTTTCTATAAAAACCCTGGAGTGACCACTTTAGTATAATAGACTCTCACTCCCGTTTACAAGGAGAGAAGAGAAATTCCTTCCAAGATGAGACGAGGCTCTGCCAGCTGATCCTCCGACAAGCAGAGATCTGGCATCCCTTGTAGGGTGCCATCCAGAGATGGGGTCCTTCATTCAGAACCATCAGGTGAGAGGTTAGCACTGCCCAGGGGAATTCTTTGCTCCAAAAGGTTCCATTAGGCTCCATTAGGTTTCATTAGGACATATCCTAGCACTTATATGTACATGCTTCACCTACAACTCTAGGCTAGGCACGATTAGGTAGGCTACACATCGTAGGAGTACGCCAATGCCTTTGTTTTATGTAATATGCTTTTATTTATCTTATTAGCACTATGGTAGAAATGTATCTACTTTTTACGACATTGGTACAAGCGATTACATACATCTGCTCCTGACTTTTGATTGTCGCAGCTAACATGTGTCATACTAGACTGACGATTGACCAATAAATAATTATTGAAACCATTCCAATTGTCGTTCTATATATTATGAGAAAAGTAAGCATGAGTGACTGAACAAAAGATACTGTATTGTTTCCACAATACCTGAGGAATAGGAGTTGTCATGTTCAGTGGTTGCCAGAAACTATCTATCTCACTGTAGAGTACAAAGGGGTGATAGTGGCGCTGAAGAGCTAGCAGGTCTAATGGCTGACACATCCTTTGGGGGTGTACAGATTTTGTCTGCACACCAAGCCCTCAGTTTAGGTCATCCAAAATGCACAGGTCCTGGGGTGTGTAAAGTATTTGTGAACACATACAGAAAGCACTACGAATGGACACTACACCAGTTTAGAAAAATAAGTAATCTTTATCTAAACCAAACAAGACCAAAACAACAAAAATCCACAATACAGTACTAAAAATATGATTCTCAAATTGAAGAAATAGTTCAGTTCAAAGCAAATTGCAGATGCAACACTTTTCACACAAAGTACCTTGGATGCGTTGTGCACACAAAAAAGGGTCGCAGGGAAGGTAATGTTTCAGTTCCTTACACTCAGGCAAGGTGATACGTCTGTTCTTTGCTCGGGCGGAGGTGATGTGTCGGTTCCTTACTGCTGCGCAGGGGAGGTGATGCATCGGTTCCTTACTGCTGCGCAGGGGAGGTGATGCATCGGTTCCTTACCGGAGAGGAGGTGATGTGTTGGTTTCTTACTGTGTGGGGAGGTGATGCGTTGGTTTCTTACTGCGCCCCGCAGCGATGCAACAGACTTAGCGCCTCAATGTGATGCAATGTTCTGGGACAATGCGGGGGTTCTTGCAGCCGCAAAGCAGGGCTTGCGTCGGGATCGGTGCGGTGATCTGGGACTTCGGAGACCAGTGCACTCGATTCAGCATGTGGGATTTCTCGATCCGCGGCTGGCGCTGCAACGGTTTCTTTGGCGATGCATCGGAAACAGGTGCAGATGCGTTGCACTTCTCGATGGTGCATTACTTTTCTAGCTCCCAGCGGCAAACAGCCTTCGGAGGTACAAAACAACAGCAGGCACCTCTTAGCAGGCCAAACCTGCCAGCAAGACATATCGTTTCTATAAAAACCCTGGAGTGACCACTTTAGTATAATAGACTCTGACTCCCGTTTACAAGGAGAGAAGAGAAATTCCTTCCAAGATGAGACGAGGCTCTGCCAGCTGATCCTCCGACAAGCAGAGATCTGGCATCCCTTGTAGGGTGCCATCCAGAGATGGGGTCCTTCATTCAGAACCATCAGGTGAGAGGTTAGCACTGCCCCGGGGAATTCTTTGCTCCGAAAGGTTCCATTAGGCTCCATTAGGTTTCATTAGGACATATCCTAGCACTTATATATACATGCTTCACCTACAACTCTAGGCTAGGCACGATTAGGTAGGCTACACATCGTAGGAGTACGCCAATGCCTTTGTTTTATGTAATATGCTTTTATTTATCTTATTAGCACTATGGTAGAAATGTATCTACTTTTTACGACATTGGTACAAGCGATTACATACATCTGCTCCTGACTTTTGATTGTCGCAGCTAACATGTGTCATACTAGACTGACGATTGACCAATAAATAATTATTGAAACCATTCCAATTGTCATTCTATATATTATGAGAAAAGTAAGCATGAGTGACTGAACAAAAGATACTGTATTGTTTCCACAATTCCTGAGGAATAGGAGTTGTCATGTTCAGTGGTTGCCAGAAACTATCTATCTCACTGTAGAGTACAGAGGGGTGATAGTGGCACTGAAGAGCTAGCAGGTCTAATGGCTGACTCATCCTTTGGGGGTGTACAGATTTTGTCTGCACACCAAGCCCTCAGTTTAGGTCATCCAAAATGCACAGGTCCTGGGGGGGTCCTAGGAACTAGGACCTACACGACAAGACCTATTGCATTCCAAATGCTTGAAGGCATTGCTGAGATGCCCCCATCTGTCTCCCATGGCCTGTGAAGAGCTCCCCGTTAGCTACAAATTAAATAAACAAGTCAGTGGTCACAACTGCACACAAGAGGCCCTCCTCCCCTCCTGCAGTAAGAGAAACTCATTAAAGAAAATAGTGCTTACAGACTAAAGAAGACGTACAGTCAAACAACCGAAGTAAAAGGGCGGGTCCTCATGGGAGGTTACAAACGAAGACAAGGCGGTACTAATGAGGGACTAACAAGCCTAAAAACAAATCAGAAGCCAGCATTTAAGAAGGACAATGATGCAAGTCAATGTCAAATATGGGCGGTGAGTGGGTGGGGCTTCAAGTATATACTCCAATACAGCATGGGTCACAGAGCAGCACATGCGCTGCCCAGGCTCGAACTAAAAAAGAATGTTCTAACAGAGGTATTTCTAAGGGTCTTATCTTTGAAATTTAATTGACTGTCACGTCACTTTTGTGGCTGTAGCATGCCATCCAGGTGATGGACTGTACACCTTCTTTCCTTGGAGCCTCGGCCAGTGGATTCTGCCTTTAGGGTAGCAGCAGCCCCTAGGAGGAGAATGATGGAGTAGCAAATCTACAGGATGTTTCACAGGCCTTTGGATAGTGGTAACCATGCTCAACTGGGACATGCCATTGCTCCTTTCCTCTGTTCTCCCTAGCACTTTTCAGTGTGCTGTCTCAAAGACTGGAGCTGCATGAATGGTGATGCTCAATTCTAATGGAGCAGGAAGAGTGAAAGAAGAGGTTTTTGACCACAGAGGCTCCTACTGGCTAAATATGTACTACATACAAGGTATCATGGCATAATGTTTGCACAATTTCTCTCGTTTTACCTGGGACCTACCACCAGGTCACAAGCATTAGAGCCCACTGGATTTCCTCTATTTGATTAAAGTAAAATGGCGGGTGGTTGGGTTTCAACGCTTTGACTCACCATCTTTGTTGGGCCCATCTTCACTTTCCATTCACTTGTTTCCGTTGTGTGCTCTTCTTGTTTATGTCTACCTTCTATTTTATTGTTCGGTATTTTTTGCTATTGTTGGCATTACTTGGATTCCTTATTTTTTTTGCTTGTTTATGTTGCCATAATTTGGGTAAATTTTGCAGGGCCGTACTGGCTACCGGGCAGTTTGTAATGCTACTGAGCTGGGGGCTGATTTTGCTTTGCTTTAATTATTTTGAAGCACACGCAGGTCTCCATAAACGAAATCAGCCCCCACTGCAATGAACTCAGCCCCCAGCTCGGCAGCATTCCAAACTGCCCGGTAGTCAAACCGGCCCTGAATTTTTCTGATTGTCTTTGTGCATTTTGCTTGTTTGTTTGAATAAAAGAAGATTTTTTTAACTTTTTGTTTTTCTTCTCTCTAGACGGTGCCTTTATTATTAGTTGACATCTGGTGAAGTTTCTGCTCCTCAATATTTTTTTAGTAAAAAAAATTTTTTCACTCTCTCTGTGCAAGCTACTGTTTATGTGTAGTCGGCATAGTGACGTATGTAGAGGGTCATCATTATCATCCTTTCAGTCTCTAAATCATGACCCCCACTAGTTATTGACAATGATTATTTTCGGCAAGATCTTTCCTAGTACCAGTACTCTGATAATTGGTGTATTGTAGGTCATAGGGCCACAGGAATTATGTGATTCTGCAGCCCTGGCATCTTCCACATAAATATGGATTTACTACATCTGCCATGTAATCTATCGTCTGCTGCATAATTTGCAGATTTAACAAAATACAATTTTGTTTCTAGCTCAAATGGATCAGCAGTTATTAAATTGTTGCTACTCATTTTTCCTCGCAGCAGAAACCCCTCCAAAAGATTGACGGTGTGTTGTTGCCATCTTTCTCTTGCTTATTGCTGTGTATGGGAGTTAAACTGGTACTAATTGGGGGTGGGCGATAAACTCCACTCCATCGATAGAGTTCATGGAGTTTTGCCACTGCACGCAGGGGGTGGACTTTAGCAAAACCTCCTCCAGCTGCCACTTGGCAGTACTTACGGGCACCACCCACTATATATGAAGTTATCTAAAATACCATAGACAGTATGTGTCCCTTAGAAGCATATATTGCCACCATGAAGGCAATCTCTGACACTGCCTGGTTGCGCGCAGACACCCAACACATTACGTCACTTCCTGACTCCTTCTAAGGAGCAACAAACATGTCATGCGAGTTGAGACCATTGGAAACTGTGGCTTGATGGGATCTGGGCCCAGGCTCTGCAGAGCTGCGGGATTGTGTGCACAAGCTGAGTGAAGCTTCATGTAAGGCTGTGTGTTCGTTTGTTGTTTTTTTTACTTTTATTATCTCGACACAGTGTCACGCTCATATCAGAAGCGCAACTACATAGAGCCCCATTCATAATGGACTTAAAGCTTTATTTTACTTGCTGTAGAAAAAAGAAACAAATGTATTGTAAAATGCATTACAGTTTTATGTTTTCCTGCTTAATACGTTTTTTTCCTTGCAGCTTACAGACTATGGGCCTAATTACGAGTACGGCGGTCCACAAGACTAATATACACACGTTGGCATCTGACCACAGCCACCCCTGCGGGCTCACCCACAGTATTCTGAGTGCGGCGGTTGGACCGCCACAGGACCACCACATCTGCCAGGATAACAGGGCCCCATGCAGGTTCTGGGCATGGGGTGCATGTAGGGGGACACATGTTGTGCCCCCCCTTCAATTGCACCCCGTACCTGCATGCATGCCGGAGCATGCTACGGTTCCTGCATGGCCGCGGTCTGCATGTTAGGTGAGACCACCGCAGCACCGCCTCCCCGACCTGGATTTAACTCCAAAGGGCAGGCGCACTATGATCTTGGCGGTCCTCCTGTCAGCGAGGAGGTGGCGGGCCAACAGGAGGACCGTCAAACTCGTAATCAGGCCCATGTGTTTAGTTAAAATAACAGTTGCTTTATTCGAACGTTAGGAAAACTGAAGTCATGTAAGCTATGGAGATTTATTGTTGCAAACATAGAAAGATACAACCTACCACATCCTGCTAGATGACGGATGACAAGTGGAAAACAAGAAGAGAATGCTGAATTTTCATTGGATGGATACAAGAACAGCCTACATGTTTTGCAACAATAATTTTCTGCCTTAAAAGTGTGTTCTTAAACAGGAGTGCAGAATCGAGATGAGAGAGAGAGACGGACAGAGGAGAGAGATGAAGATTGGGAGCAGAGAGCTGAAAGCAGACGAGATTTAGAGTCAGGAGAGGGGAGACAGAGCAGCTGGGAGGAGGGCACATTCAGATCTGCAGGGATTCAGCTGGAAAGGGAGATTCAGAGCAGAAATGATAGGCTGTGTCCTTTTGACATTTATGATAAAACCCAAGCTTTATGCTTTAATTAACTGGCATTTACTAAAGCCTATTTGTTCTACGCTTTCTTTCTCTTTATGGGAAATTATGCAATTATTAATTATTGATTTTTAGCTTCATGTTAATCTCACT
Source organism: Lissotriton helveticus (assembly GCF_964261635.1). Taxonomy (NCBI): domain Eukaryota; kingdom Metazoa; phylum Chordata; class Amphibia; order Caudata; family Salamandridae; genus Lissotriton; species Lissotriton helveticus. The sequence goes on along the minus strand of NC_136063.1, from coordinate 292,021,305 downwards.
CTTGCCTTTTTTTTAGGTCTTCATGGGTTCTGACTGACATCCCCATTGCACCCCATTTCTTAAAATAGGGATTATTTCCTTTATGGAATATGCTAAATGCAATATTTTAATATGATCTGCACTAACCATATGTTTCTATTAATAATTATGTAACCTGAATGATATTTGACTAATGAATAAAAAAATCCCCATAATCTAAAACTTTAATTAGAAAATAAAACCCTTTAAAAACTACTCACAACTCTCATCATTGACTGAACATCAGAATACTGAAGGTTTACGATTTTATTTGAAAATAATTTGGTTGCAGCTCCATTTTAATACGGTAGCAAATATTAATTGGCCTGGAGCCAAAATCGCGCCAAAATTGGAGGCCTGTGTTGGAGGTGCTTTGGGTTGCACCGGTTTTCCATTGACCCCCAAATGTTAGGCTTTAACAAGGGCATATTACAGCAACTTCAGGCATATAGCAGTGTCAAGGTCTTCCCCTTCTCTGTCTTAGAAGGAATCAGCTATGAACCGTTAGTGACGGTCAAAAGGCACTTTTCCTGGAGCCAGCTTTGCCATCATTTAGGAGTCGCTGTTTAGACCCCTTGCTTGCCTCTTGTGAACCCTGGCCTCAGAATTGACATAATCTGTACCAAGAAAGAACGTAAACAAACCCTTCTAATGAGCATTGTTTATTTTCTGCAAATTTTATTGGGAACTCAACATTCCAACTCCTTAAAATCGAGAAACGCATTACGCACTTTTAGAGTTACATTAAAAAGTTAAAGGAAAATATACCTCCATTTTTAAACACATAGGGCCCGATGTAGGTCGGTCGGTAACGGCCGAAAATCGGTATTTTCGGCCGTTACCGATCGGAATACAGACAACGGGATGTAGGAGGCCGAAATCCAGCGAAATCGGCGATTTTACCGAATCGGAAAGTCACCGAGTCGGTCGGATTCCGATTCGGAAAAAAGTAGTAATCGGAAAAAATCTCCGAATCGGTAGATTACCTATTCGGAGATTTTTCCGATTCCTACATTTTTCCGATTCGGAATCCGACCGACTCGGTGACTTTCCGATTCGGTAAAATCGCCGAATTGGTATATATTCCGATTCGGTGAAAATCCGATTCCATGCGAAAACCCTAAGATTGAGATGTAGGTAAGCACAGAAATACCGATTTTGCTCAAAATTCGGTATTTCTGAGTCGGAAATTACCATGGATTGGAATCAGGTGGTAACCAGGTGCAACCTATAAAAAAGGACCCAAAATGCAGTTCTACTTGCAACATGGCAGCTTTCTATGTCATAGCTAGACGGCTACGGCTACAGCAGGAAGGAGAGAGGGAATGGCAGAGAGAGGAGCAGGTGTACAGGCAGAGGGTGACCCTGTGCATGCTGACAGATCCAGAGATCCTACAGAGGTACAGGCTGGAGGCAGACACCATCAGAGACCTCATCAGGGACCTCCAACCCCTGTTGCAGCACCCCACCCCAAGGGCACATGCAATCCCTGTGCAGGTGCAGGTGCTATGCTGCCTACACCTGCTGGCGTCTGGCAGCTATCAAAGTGTAGTTGCTGTGGCAGGAGGGGTGACCCAGAGCAGCCTGTCAAGGTTCTTCCACAAGTTCCTTGATGCCATGATCCAGAGGATGGCCCACTACATTTCCTTCCCTTCCAACCATGCAGAACTGGCACAGACAAAAGCTGAATTCTATCAGATGGCAAGATTCCCCCACATCATTGGCTGCATAGATGGCACACACATACCGATTTGCCCCCCTGCTGACACCGAATACGTATACCGCAATCGGAAGTCACGGCACACCATAAATGTGCAAGTGATATGCAATGCCAAGTGTGTGATCACTGACCTGGTTGCAAAGTTTCCGGGGAGTACCCATGACTCCTATATCTTCCAGAGTAGCGGAATTTATGCACGGCTGATGGCAGGGGAATTTGGCGAAGGATACCTCCTAGGTAAGACACAGTGTCAGACCCCCATTACCAAAATTGCAGTGTGAAATACATGTATGCATGTGAGTAATGTTACCCCTTCTCCTTCTAGGCGACAGTGCATATGCCCTACGCTCGTTCATTCTCACACCTTACCTCAACCCCTCAACACCCAGCCAAAGGAGGTACAACCGTGCCCACAAAAGCACGAGGAACGTAGTGGAAAGGACCTTTGGCATCTGGAAGAGCAGGTTCAGATGTCTGCACAAGAGCGGAGGTGCAAGGCAATATACCCCCATCACCTGCTGCAAGATTATTGCTGTCTGTGCAATGTTGCACAACCTTGCAGTCAGGAAAGGCACTGAGGTAGAGTTATCCGACTACGAGGACCCTGACGATGACAATGCTGTCCCACTACCACTACCTGCTGGAGTCTCTGCACCATCTGACGGCAGATACAGGCGTCAGGAGATCACAGACAACTATTTCTGAGTGAGTACAGATGCACAAACAGGTCAATGTATGTGTTCAGAAATTAAATTTAATAATGTTGCATCAACGTTACTGCACTGATGTGCAACAAAAGAAAAGTTAAACAACAAGGGGTAGGAATGTCCAATGTCCGGGTTGCCTCACCCGCAGTGGCAGTCCTATTTTTTGCTGCGCTTAGCAGGCCCACTGGGATGAACCTCACCCCCTTCAGAATGCCCTGCAGCCTCAGCTGAGCGCCTGCTGCTCCGGCGCGGCTCTGACGCAGCGCTGGCCGGGCTGCTGCGGCTGCTGCTGTCCCCAGCCTCGCCCAGGACGGGATTCACTACGGTGTTGGAGATGAGTAGTGTCTCCATGGCTGTTGTTATACGGCCCATGCCCCTAGTGACCTCGGACATGTTCTGTGTGAGGCTGGCCTCCATGTTTGCCCCACGTTGGCATAGCTGGGCAGTCGCAGCCGCAAGGCGGTTGAGTGACCTGTTCGTGACTCTTGCATCCCTGCGACGACTCAGCTCATGGTCATCCAACCTGGTGCAGAGCTGGGTGATGGCAGTGGTCATTCGGCCAATTGATGTTGCTATTTCCTTGTTGCTGTCAACGAAGGTCTTGAAGCCCTGTGTCATCTCACCCATCTGCAGGTTGTGCAGGCGCAACTGGCGATGGCAGGCCAGGATGGATTTCGCCTGCATCCTCTGTATTGTGACCATGCTGGTCTCCAGCCCTGCAAAGACGCTGCCTCCCGGTGCTGGTATTGGGCTGCTGGTAGCACGTGGCCTACGTGGAATTCTGCTGCCCTGCTGTGTGTGCTCTGGTGTCGCTGGTGTCACGGAGTCTTGTGCAGGAGCCTGACCCGCTGCCCCCTCCATGATGACTAATGGAGCCACTATTCTCCTCCGGGCCGGGGAAGTGGCAGGTGCAGGGTGGCTCTGTGGTGGTGTGTTGTCCGGGGAGAATACCAATGAGGGCGACTGAGACTGAGACAGTCGGGGGGAGTGTGGAGTTGTGAGGGAATGTCCTGTGTCCTCCTCATTTGCCAGGGCACAGCTGTTGTCCTCCTCCTCCTGTGCTGCTGCACTGGTGCTTGCCACCGCCGCACTGGCTGTTGGTGCTGGAGCTGGTGCTGGAGCTGATGCTGCTCCCCCGCCTGATGGTGCCCCTAGGTACAAAGAAGCATTTGTCAAGTGGGTGCTAATGTGTTCCAGTCACAACTATTAAAGCATTGCACGTCTCATTACAAACACGTTGATGCTGTATTACAGTTATTTATCTCATGCTTCTGCTGTGGCATTTTTGGTAACTTTTGCTGAGTACATTTAGCTAGATGCATTGCTCATGTCTGTTGCTAGCAGTACTGGCCTGGGGTTTGGTTGTGCATTGGGTCTGTAGGGGAGGTGTCTGGTATGGTGTGTCAAGTTGCGCATGCTTCTTACCTGTAGCTGTAGCTCGGGATGAGCTATCCAGGTCCCCAATTCCCACGACACTGGCCCTCTCGATGGTGGTCGCAACTAGTTCCTCCTGCTGAGTGAGGGGTGGCGCACGGTTTGTTCCTCCTCCAGTGAGTCCAGCCTGCTTGTGCAGGTCGGCCAGTTTGCGCTTGGTCACGCCACGGATGTCATAAAACCTCTTCTTGAGGTCGTCTAGGCTCCTGTGGGTGACACCAACTGCATTCACTTTCTCCCCGATGTCGATCCACAGCCTCCTCTTGGTGCTCTCCGGGACAGTCAGGGACTGCCTGCCATATAGCTGGGTGTGCACCCTCACCACCTCCTCCACCAAAGTTTGTAGCTCCATGGTGCTGAATTTAGGATTGCGCTTACGCCCTGCCTTCTGGCTCTCTGTGCTGGTGTCCATGTCTCTCAGAGATCCTGCTCACAATGCTGCTCTCTCTGTGTTTGCTCAGCTCAGGCAGCTTTCCAGAAAGTTCTGATGAGTTGCACCTGCCTGGGTTGCCACACCCTGTGGGGGAGGGTGCTTACAGCTCATTGGCTGATGTCTTCAGTGTCACTCAACCTGCTCGGCAAAACGGCATTCTCCGAATCGGTATTTTCCGATTCGGTATTTTCCGAATGTGTTCGGTAAATACCGATTCGGAATGTATAATGTCTTCCTATTGGCCTTTCGGCCCATGGGGCGTATTTATTATTCCGATTCGGCGTTTACCGATTCGGTTGGTTCCGCATTTTTTTTTTCCGATTCGGACTTGTCCGACCCGGCCTATACCGAATCGGTAGTTGGCGATTCGGTACGTATCGACTCTCGATACCGAATGCTACCGATTCGGTATTTTCCGATGATTATTTCCTACATATCATTTTCCGATTTTGAAATACCGATTCGGTACGGATCGGTATTTTAAAATCGGTAAATGCATTTTACCTACATCGGGCCCATATTCCGTAGGTTAGGGATGCTACGTAAAAATAGCACCCATTCACCCCACGAGTCCCTGGCAGATCCTCAGGGTAAAAATATGTAGACAAACTTGTACATAGAATGGCCTGGCTAACAACATAGAAATATTGTGAAGACTTGAAAAGTGATATGTTTGAATACAGTCTTCTACTCTCACTGGTGATAGTATGTTACAAGTGATCACAAGTCAAAATGTTTTGACATAATGAATAACTTAAGCCAATAGCATAGTTCAAGTTCCTGTATGGGGGTTGGTTCACAAAAAGTAGTAAAATGTGCATGTGTAGGTTTATCACTTTTTGGTATTCACAAGTTTTGACTGGAATTTGTATGGAAAGTTATGCACTGGCTGGGGTCCATGCTGATTCCTTGGGAAAATATGTGATTTCCAAAGCTAGGATCCATTACCACTATATAGGATTCTGTATGGTCTATAACTGTGCACAGGAGGATTGGATTCCCCTGTGCAAATGCAAATTTTTTGTCTTCTTATTCTTCATATGAAACATGTTTTTTCTAGTTGAGAAACACCTCCTACTACACCCCCACCAGATTTTGCAGTAATCCATGTTCCTTCCCACTGTGGAAAAGGAGGTTTGCTAGCACTTGGCTGGAGTAAAAATACTACCCTGTTCAGGCTGGTAGGACAAATGATAGGAGACTGTGAATGCCCCAAAATGTACACATTTGTGGGTGTTCCCAAACATTCAAGGAAAACCATGCCTTAGAACAGCCTAAATTCCACCACAAGTGGACTTTATGACTGTGGAGGATTCCACACTTGTCGTGGAGATCTCCGCACCCATAACAGGGCTTACCTATGCCAGAACTCCCTTTGTGAATTCCTAGCAGGTGTAAGCAAGGTAAATGTGGTCATAAATGTATGTTTATGGCTGAATTTACCTTTGTGAATTGGCCCCAGGGTCCATATGAATCAATACAGGTAGACATATCGACTATTTTGTTTTTAAATCTCATTTATTTTTGCAACTCCTTTTGATTTATTAATACATTTCTTGTTGAGGTATACCTGTTAAAAATAGCAATGTGTATGTACATAAGCGGCGTTCATTTGTGTTCATAGCACCCCTTGTTGTAAGCAGAACGGATATTGCGAAAACACTGAGTGTATTATTCCGCCAGCATAGATCCATGCACACATGTACATGACAGCCATTTTAGGTACCATGGTCTCCCTGTTCACGATCGCTCATCAGCGCACTTCCCTGACCCTGCAAGCATTCCCCCATGCACCCTGACTGCCCCCTCTCCCACATGCGCGAGTCACGAGCCCACCCCTCCCGCATGACTCTGTCCCTAAGAATCGCACCCCGCGCCTGACCAACACCTCCTGTCCCTCCGTGAATACCCCTCCTTTGATGACCTCTTCCTCCGAGCCTGAATGTTTGCACGGACCGCTGGTCATCCCTTAGCCCGAGGATACGGTTTATTGCCCACTACTTTATGCACTCGTCTCTCTTGGAAGAAGCTACTATTGATCATGGCCACCCCACCCCCTGAGACTCGATCAGGCACACACATTCCAATGGAATCAGCAGAACACTCAGCCGCATGATAGCCCCTCCTATTTGCATGGAGAATAAGGGCCCTACTGTAGCCACGTGTTGGAATACCTCCATACTATACAATGTGTTGATTGTAATAAAGGATGCCTGTGTGCCATAAACCTGTGTATAAAAGACGAAGCCTCAGAGAAACTTGTTAGAGCACCTCCCGAAGACACCATGCGAGTGTCCCAAAGGACATGCTCTCCTCATGAGTAATAAACTCTGTTCTTGTTTTCCTACTTCCAGTGCCCATCTCCTTATTTGGTAATTATTCAAGGTGAGAACGAAGAGTCGCCCTGCACCAGCAGCCTGGGCATCGGGTGCGATAGGGGCTGACTTTTTAACAATTGGCGCCCAAAACGCGGGGCCCATCAGCGACATAAGGTCCGGTAAGAGAGGTCCAGACGATGGGGTGAACATCTAAATGATTGGAGTATACCTGCCTTGAGAGGGCCCTCGTCCGGCTGCCGATTGAATGAGCTTCACCGATTCCGAACGGACCTCTCTCAAGTGACCTATTGTCCTGACTGGAATCCCACAGGAATGCTGCGGTAAAAACATGGAGAAAGAGAACGATCGGGCGCTGGAAAAAGGAAGGCGAAGAACTGTCCACATGGTCCGGTCCGGGTAAGGTCGTGACACACGACAAATTGCGAAATTGATTGATTGTTTGAAAATACTAGTATTGCCTATTGATTGCTTCTGGGAGATTCTCTATTTGCAAACAAACACAGAGTCGCCATACTCTGTTTAATCTTTGCAGATAGTGAAGGGTAGGCAACGCAAAACTTTAACACGTCGTGCCTATTTTTTCCTCCCCATTGATTGATTGATTGAATCGAGCATTAAATTGTTCGAAGTTGGTTCTCTTAAGGATCTTCTCTGCCTACAAACGGGGAAGAATAGGAATATTCTCTCTCCCTTTGCCGACAGTGAAGGGTAGGTAACGCAAACCTTTAACACGTCGTACCTATTTCGTTCCTCATTGATTGATTGTATGTCCAAACATTGACTGTTTGGAATTGGTTCTTTTTTTTGAGGTATTCTCTATTTTTGCAAACAAGCACAGAAGTCACCATACTCTAGTCTTTGCAAGTAGTGAAGGGTAGGTAATGCGGACGTTTGTCCCCCGTTGTAATCTGTCATACCTATCTACTCCCCACTGACTGATACGCCAGTCTCACCCGGACCATTTACTGGAGGTAGGTCACCTAGCCTGACCAGAGAACACCCCTAGTAAAAAGGACATATACAATAATAACGAAGTGATCACTGTAACCTGTTAACAGAAAAACTTTAGCATGAAACAACCTGGAAAGAAGGGAATAGGAAAACGAATTCAGTAGGCCACTGATGAAAAACGAACTTTTTATTAAATAACGAACAAGGAAAACGATAACAATACTTAATGGTAAAACCTATTTAGTAACCCGTAATAAGAAACCTGAAAACAATAAGAACGATAAACTGGGGAAAATGCAAGTCAGCAGAACATCCGCCCCCACTCTAGAAACTTCCAAAGTGGAGCAGGGTTGCGGCCACGCCCAGCCGGAAGCAACCCATATAAGGCGGGTCCTGCTGCCAACAGTCGGCCAGGAGATCGTAACGTAGGGTGTAGCCGGAGGAGAGGCCGAGGCCAGCGGGATCCGGTCAGGGGATTGCCTTGACAATGCCGGAGAGTTGCAGGGGGGGGGAATGTCTATGTCCTCGACCCTCCTCTCTCTCTCTCCCAGTCCGGCCGCGGTGGCCCTTGAGAGTTGCAGGTAGTCCCGCCACATTCTCTCCCGGCCCGGCCACCAACGACCGGGGGCCGGGGCCGACGAGATCCGGCTGCAGCCGATGAGCCAAGGAGCCCGTTCATGGGGCCAGAGCAAGGGGCGTCCGGCCGACATCCACCGGAGGCCCGGCCCAAAGACGGACGGGACATTGTTTCTTTTCTCCTTCGTAATGGCAGCGACAACACGCCAGACATTTCTTCTTTCTTCAATAATTGCTGCGACAACTCTGGGGGGGGATGTCTTGCACATGCCTCCGACCCCCCCCGTCCTCATCGCCTGGTCCGGCCATAACAAATGTCAAACGAGACGCCGTGGGGTGCACTGGGAGAGGGAGACGGTGCGAACAGGCCTCTCCCGCCTCCCCAGGTGGAGGCTTCCCAACTGCACCCTCAGCGCTCCAGGCGCCCGGAAAAGGGTTCTTCCACTGTGGCAATGCTGCAAACGCCTCGCCCGGCAGGTGGGAGCCCGTCCGCTCATTTGACCCCGCGATCGCCGGTAGCTGCCGAACCTGGCAAGAGCGGGCCCAGCATGAAGGAATGGCCCGGTCACTTGTTGACTCCACCGTCATAGTTCTCCACAACCTTGAAGATTCTAGAGGAGCCACGGGAGTCCCCGACTCCCGCAAATACCCCCGATGGGGAGTGACTGCCATGATTGCCCATGGAACGATGAAAACGTAGCCGCAGGACGTCGGCGCTCCCATGCTGGCGCCAGTCTCAGTTTGAATGACTAGAGTCCTATAGACCACAGTTCGGATCAGTTCCGGTGGAAGCACAGTATGACCCGGTAGGAACATTGTTGCCTCCCTCCCCCTCTTTTTGACTGATGGTTCAAGCCACCGATCCCTTCTTTTTCCCTTTAACGGAACTTTGGACTGCCAAAGGAAGCTCTGGGCCAACCATGACTTAGTAGAGATTTAGACTATGCCTGAATCTGCCTGACTGCACTCAAAAATGGCGCCGATGCAAATGAAACTTTCAACTCCTTGTTGTACCCCGATTGTTCGGCCCTGGTGTCATGAGATATGTATGAAGGTTTTTTTTAACCACATGAATTGATATAGGATGTGTACAGATTATATGTTCGGACAATTAATGGATTCAGGATGTATACTGTCAGTTCGGGAAATGAATTGATATGGGATGGGTACTGGTTATAGGTTCGGACAATGAAGTGATATTGGATGGGTACTGATTATGTGTTCAGACGGCGAATTGACATCAAATGGGTATTGATTGAACATTCGGACAATGAATTGTTGTTTAAAATTTTGCACATCATGATTATTGAAAGTTGGAAGCCCAACACTTATGACACTCGCTCACACTGAAGTCTCGACATGACTTTATTGCGCTTTTCGCACTTTTATTGTGAAATAAACGACCACCGACTCCGCTCCAGCCTGCTCCGTGGCCGGTCCACGGGGTTGTAGGCCCGTATTTATACATCGACATTCTTATTAAAGATTTTTTGAGAAAGCAACTATAGTTGTCCGTGTAAATTGATAAAGTCTTGAATGACTAATCCCTATTTTTCGATATAACTGAAATGTAGGTGGAATGACCAAGCTCGGTTAGATAAAGGGCTGAAAAAGGTATAACGCGTAGAAATATTACAAATATGAAGGGTCGAATTTTTGTTGTGTATTTTTCCTTTTTATACAGCCAAAGGCAACCGCTGAAGATCCAGGTATTTAGCCCACACTTTATATGCTACCTGTATAAGAAAAATCACACTAACGGTCCACCTGGGCTTAAACGCCCCAGTTGGCAGTGACTGCATCCTGTGGAAATAGGCCGAGTACGCAGTAAGTAAAAACCTTTCTGGGTTTATGCGCGCGAGTGCGTATCAATATAGCTTGCTCTCCCTTCCCTCCTTTTCTCTCTCTCTCTGCAGGTCACCTCGGAATGCCGACGAAAACGGCGATCCAACAGACAAAGAGACGGGAAAAGGGGTCTGATTATAGTACCTAACCACGACAAACCCCGAATAAAGTAAAGAAGAATAATGTACACACATGATTAAGCGTTCTTACGTTTGACTAAGTAGGGAAAAGTTTAGGGTATTTCGAGGTAGGGCTTACACAAGTATCCTCCGCCGAGAGGACTAGGGATATTGCCAATATTTGAAAACCTACTACCTCCTTTTCCGCATCCTCATAGGCATATAACTAAAAGCTGCCCCATTGCTCTCCAATTGACACCAACTGTTGTCTCAGCCTGGAAACGCACTTGCTAAAAATGACTCGAATAAACCTCCGTGAGCATTAGCCCGACCAGGTTAGTCCATGACCAGTTGCCAAAGGCGTAAGTGTGTACAATCAAAGCCACCAGCAAGAGGCAGCCAACGAATAAAAGATAAGAAAAAGGTAAAAAGAACTTAGGATGATAAAGATGCTCAGCTCACAGAAAAGGATAATTGTGGCCAATAACTGTTTTATGTTTTGTCTTGGATCTTTTTATGTAATACCTGTACTGTCTCCCCCGTCTGAGTTTGTGTGTACGTGATGTATGGATCTACGTCGTCCCTCCGCTTGTGTTTACGCATTACTTAACCCCTGCTGTTCTAAGTTGTGTGCGCACTGAATGGACCATTATTGTACACGTCTCTCTCTCCTCACGGCATACGAGTACCGAATGGTTCGTTTAGAGTACGACTCTCTCTCTCTCTCTCTCTCTCTCTCTCTCTCTCTCTCTCTCTCTCTCTCTCTCTCTCTCTCTCCCTCTCTCCAGAAGCCCCCCGTTTCCTCTTTTTCTTGTATGATGGCATTGTGTCCCTCCGACACAAACATAATTGGGTTTCCTCGAACGCAAAGGTGTTCAGCAAAATTGACCAAACCCAAAACGATTGAGACTTATCATATTACTACCTCTCCCTTCTACAAACAATAGAACCCGAGTTGGTAATGAAGGAAAGGACGGGTAAGACGACGGATGTCCCCTAATCTGGCCTTTTATAGGGGAACTATAACGTCAATGGTCTTCTGTTTCTCAGTTCGTTAGAAAATGCGATCCCCAATGTCCCGATTGCCCCACCCCCTTGCACCTAAGTGCGGATGTCCAGAGTACCCCACCTCCCCCGATCGACCCTAGCTCTCTGTCCAAAAGCACCCACTCGCCCCCGATCAACCCTATGATAATGCCCCTGCTTGCAAGAATTAGCCGACCCGAAAGGAGATGTGATATTGTCGATACTTGGATTAAAGGGAAGAACGAGTCTCTCCATAAGGACTCGATTTTTTTTAACGTAATACATTGTGTACAAAAGTTCAATTTCTCTTATCATATATCGCGAATGAACGCCAAACAAGTCTATGAATTCAATATGCAATGCCCTTCTACAGACTCCATAAATAACGACCTCTGACTGTGACCGATGAACCTATCCCCCACCTACTCAGGAATAGGGAAGGAATTGAGATGTATATCTGTTCTCCTGACCAGTTTGTCTAACAACTTGTTTTTCACCCATTCAAAGATACAATCGCCAAAGGAGAGGAGCTGGACGTGACGCACAGCCTGGCCACAGATCATGGAGCACGTGTGACGACCAAAGGTGGAGCCGCAGAGCAACGAGACGCGGGACGAGGCACAACTTTCAAGTTCAGCTGATGAAGGAATAAGGGACTGCCTTGAAGCCCTCGACTTGCTGACCCACTCGTGCCTGAAGTCCCCGTCCCTTTTTCCGACTGATGGGCCTGCCTGCTCATTGTCCTTTGCTCCCTTGGTCCCTTGGTGTGTTCGAAGATCTGGCCCCACTCCGCCCTCTCCTCCCTCGATTGTTCAACAAACTCTTTCATATAAAATTTGACTATGGACTGGGATTTTGTCACGGAAAAGGAAAGACACGCAGGTGCCCAGCATAAGGCACCCCTAAGACAATAAGTTAGGAAACAGGACTGTGATCTAACAGCAGAGGACTGATCGCACCCTGCAACGTGTAAGGACGAATCCGAGCTGGACCTATAGCTCCACCGCCGGTGCTCAGCAGCGCCAACAAAAGAAGACGGACTATGTTAAAAGACATTGCGACAAAGACCCTCCCCCCTTTCCAGAACTTTCTATTCGCCCCTTGACTAAATTACTTGTATCAAATTGAATACCTCCCTCAACCATTTTGTATTGCCTTTTAAGAAATGTTTCGTCGGTCACTCATGTGGTTAGTTTTCCAAAATCCCCTATAGTACTGACAAGTCGGAAGGTATCAGAGCGTTCTTCCTGTATGTTGATGTCACTAGAGAGAAAATGTGAAGCTGATTTTTATGTATCGGAACATTTTTCTTGGTTCTACACCGACTAAACATGATGCCGATCTCTAGGCTTGTATGAAGAACCCGACAGGTGTAAATTAACATGTATTGCATTCCGCCAATCACATCGACTAGGTAGAAATTGAACTTGCTTATGTAAAAAGCGGCGACTGTTAAAAATAGCAATGTGTATGTACATAAGCGGCGTTCATTTGTGTTCATAGCACCCCTTGTTGTAAGCAGAACGGATATTGCGAAAACACTGAGTGTATTATTCCGCCAGCATAGATCCATGCACACATGTACATGACAGCCATTTTAGGTACCATGGTCTCCCTGTTCACGATCGCTCATCAGCGCACTTCCCTGACCCTGCAAGCATTCCCCCATGCACCCTGACTGCCCCCTCTCCCACATGCGCGAGTCACGAGCCCACCCCTCCCGCATGACTCTGTCCCTAAGAATCGCACCCCGCGCCTGACCAACACCTCCTGTCCCTCCGTGAATACCCCTCCTTTGATGACCTCTTCCTCCGAGCCTGAATGTTTGCACGGACCGCTGGTCATCCCTTAGCCCGAGGATACGGTTTATTGCCCACTACTTTATGCACTCGTCTCTCTTGGAAGAAGCTACTATTGATCATGGCCACCCCACCCCCTGAGACTCGATCAGGCACACACATTCCAATGGAATCAGCAGAACACTCAGCCGCATGATAGCCCCTCCTATTTGCATGGAGAATAAGGGCCCTACTGTAGCCACGTGTTGGAATACCTCCATACTATACAATGTGTTGATTGTAATAAAGGATGCCTGTGTGCCATAAACCTGTGTATAAAAGACGAAGCCTCAGAGAAACTTGTTAGAGCACCTCCCGAAGACACCATGCGAGTGTCCCAAAGGACATGCTCTCCTCATGAGTAATAAACTCTGTTCTTGTTTTCCTACTTCCAGTGCCCGTCTCCTTATTTGGTAATTATTCAAGGTGAGAACGAAGAGTCGCCCTGCACCAGCAGCCTGGGCATCGGGTGCGATAGGGGCTGACTTTTTAACATACCCTATAGGAACCACTAAATTGCGAAACTTTGGGGTACAATTAAAACCTAAATAATTTGGATTTCCAGCTTTATTCTGTGTTTTGGGGCACTATATCTTACTCTTCAAAGGAACATGTAATTTTTCATGAAAGAGACAGAGAAATTAGCGATATTCCTCTGGCATACCTTAACAGCACCGTAATTTAAAAATAAGGGCTATCTAAAATAGGCTTTATATGTATTCTGTTTTAATATGAATGGAGTCCATGGAAATACATGCTCTGCAGGTCAGGGACTAGACAGGTGTGCTCTACAGGTACAACCTGCAGTATCTGTACTAAGCCCTTCATCAGAGATCAAGCTCTTCTCACTCCCTATGTACAGAAAAGTACAGTGGGAAGAGACATGGGACGAAAGATCAATAGAAAGGTAAAGGAGAGGAGCCGCAAAGTTCAAACGAATCTGCAGAATATAGAATTACAGTAGTACAACAACATTCTTACTATGCTGCACCAGATATTGGCCACTGTACAGAAACCGAACAACCTAGAGGAGAAAATGGGGATGTAGAGACTGACAGTAAAACAAATCTGGAGGAAATTGTACAAAGAATGGAGGCAATAATAGAACATCTCTCTGGGACTGAAGCCAAAGTGGACGACTTGGAAGGATGGTTTGCAATTAAGGACATGACTGCCGTGAAGGGAATTAAGCATAATAATGAAGATCCAGAAAATCAGTAAGTCTTATTCACTTTCGAAGGATTTATTCCAAACAACAATATTAGGAGCAAAAAAGGGTATGAACGCAGGTCATGAGATGACTATTGTAAGAGCTTATGGTGTCCCTTTGAAGCAATCTAAGACTCACAATCACTTGCCCAGGATTTGGTTCTCTTTCGGGACTTCCATATCGAAGAAAAAATCTTACCAAAATCATGGCGAGGGAAAAGCATTTAAAGCCTCTGCAGGATTCATTTTCCGTGCATTTCCCTGACTGATAATTTGATACGGCACAGCCCAACAAATAGTTGTGGTGCATAATTGCTGTCTTTAGATGGTCTTGGCCCATGCATAAATTGTGGAACAATCTTGTCTCAAAGTGCTTTGGATGAGTGAGTTCAAGATGACGCCAGAAAATAACCACTGACAAATAGTCTCACATTGACCACAGGTGTTAAAATCTAAATGGGAAATGAAGTCAAGTAAATAAATTATTGTAAAATATGCAATCTGATTCTGATTGGTGGGGGTTAGGAAATTTACCATGGTAGTTTAGGTGTTTCAGGATTTAATATATTTTACCAGGTAATTTGTAATCACTGGCGGGCGACAGTTAGGGTGAAATATACTTTTCATAATTGTTTTATCAAAAGCTAGAGGCTGACGATTTGAGCTCTGCATCAGATGTATCTGGCATACATATCATTGGACATTTTGTATCCCTAAATATCTGGTGAAACAAATGCTGTCATCATTCTTATTGAAGTGCTAGATGGTCTGAATACCCTCCCTAGTGGAAAAGCCACTGGGGAGGACCCAACCTCTATTGAGTTTTTTTACGGTTTGACTTTTTGTTTTAGCAACTGCACTTAGGGAGATTATCAGTACAATATGTAAAGAGGAGAATCTCACCTTCATGGGATCAGCAATGTTGTATTTCCTAAGAAAGGGAAGCTGAGAGAAGAGTGGGATTCATATTGGCTCCTCTGTCTAATCATGGATGCCAAAATATATTCCAAAATGTTGGCTGTACTTGTGAATAAGGTTATAGGGAGAACTGTCTCTGCATAGCAGCATGGATTCATAGTCAGCCAGGACACAACAACAAATGTCAATAAGGGTATTACATTGGCTAATGCTGTCAAAGTTCTAGGGAAGGATTTTGCTATAATCCTACTTGATGTTTTAGGATTCCTATTATGAGGTTAGGTTGGCACTGGTATGCATTATGTTATGTTATGTTGATATTTATTTATAAAGTGCAACGTTTACCCGAAGGTGCTTCAAGTATTAAAGGGGGACGATTAATGATTGAAAATATGAAACATTAGTTGTTGAAAATTCAGGTTTTTAAGGCTTTTTAGAAAGTTAAGTGATCAGGAAAAGATTTAACGTGAGCTGGAAGGGGGTTCAAAAGTTTCAAATTTGAAGACAAAGCCTCATCCTCCCCAGGAAGCAAGTCTATAGCTTTGGATTATCAGATTTTTTGCGCTTCCAGAGCACAATTGTCTGGAAGAGCAGTACCATTTAAAGCTTTGCTGAAGGTATTCTGGACCATTCCCATAGAGAGCCTTATGAGTGATGAAAAGGGCTTTAAAGGAAATTCTTTGGCGGATCAGGAGCCAGCGGAATTTGCGGAGCGTTTGCCTGATGGAATGGTATTCAGGAAGAACTAAAAGCATAAAAACAGCAGTATTTTGCATGACTTGAAGATTGTGCAGGAATTGTTTTTGAATATATAGGTAGAGAACATTTCAGTAATCAAGTTTGAACAAGATAAGACTGGTGACAACTAATTTCCGTTGCTCCCTTGGTAGATATGGTATTATTTTCTTCATCTCTTTAATACTATAAAAAGCAGAAGAAATTACCACTTTTCCTTGGTCGCCGTGGGCAAGTTTATTGTCAATGTGGATTCCTTGACTTTTAACATTGTCAGCTGGGACCGGGAGAATGCCCATTTCTTGTGGCCACCAACTAGGTGACCAAAATGAGGCATCTTTACTGAAGAGGACTTTCTCACGTTCAGCTTCCAGCAATTTAAACTCATCCATTCATTGATTGCAATCATGCAACTATTGAATCTAATGTTGGTGTTATCGTTGGTATTGGTCAAGGATACCACTATTTTGGTGTCATCTGCATATGACATGTAGGAGAACCCGAAAGAATTGGCAAGAGTGGACCATTACCCAAGGTATACAACAAGGTCGCAATGCCTCTCTATTGTTTGCCATATATTTAGAACCCAACATAAGACACATTCTTTAGGAGGGAGATATAAGTCCAATGGAACTTATGGGTATTGAATTAAACTATCAGTTTAGGCTTATTATGTTGTGATTTACACAACTTCAACCAGAAGGCTATAGTGGCTATCGAAAAAGAGGCCAAGACATGCAATAAGACACCTAGCTTTTTTTTAAATGGTGCGACAACTTAGATAATAGCTAATTACAACACTGGCTTACAGAATGGTTGCATTGCCAATGAACCTGTATACATGGGTGTCAGAATTTAGTGGCATAAAGTTGATTGTGTAAAAGAACAACAATGCACCCTTAATGGATAGTGTTACAATAATGTCTAATTGGCATTGCTTACCCATCAGCGTTGTTGGATTCTGCAACATTTTGAAATGACCATTGCAAGCTAAATTTGTATTTTTTTTCCAATCCATTCTGCTGCTGGTTCTAAGCATGTTTCTTCATAGGTTATACTCTGCCATTGGTAGGTCTATCTGGAGCTATAGAAAAACTTGACAGGCTGATAGGCTATTAGGTTTATTACTTTGCTACTCTCATAAGGGAGTTGAGCCCTACGAATTTTCAAATTTATTTTAGGGCAGCCATGGGAAAGAGAATTGTTACCCGAATAATTTATCTTACATCTGGAAATTATATACCCTTATTTATCATATTTGTCTGGATAAAAAAAACCCTGGCTGCTTTCTTAAATATTCAGCAGCCAACCATAAAAAGAGACTTACATTCCTTACTAGTGTGAAGATTTGGCAAGCATGGTGTAAATTGCTCAATATATATCAACTGACCGCCAAAACTACAGTTTGGACGGAGACTTTTTACCAGATATACTTGATTGTTAGATGTGTAAGATAGCAGATTTCAAGAGTCTTGATGCAATTGGCAAACTATATAACAATGGAGTTCTTCGCTTGTTTTTGAATTGCTGCCAGAAGATGATACTTCATGGATATGTTTCTTTAAATATTTACAAATTGAAGATCGTCTAAATAAAGTTAACATGGAAATTCTTAATAGGAATAGGATTTCAATCATGTCAATTCTGAGGGGTAATTATTGGACCATCATTATAGGGGTGTTGTATCAAATATTCTTGGAGACGTTAGATGATGGCTTTGAATGCTGACCTACAGGATGATTGAATAACTTGAGTACAGAGATCTGGAGGGATATACTGTCTCATTCTTTGAACTTGGCTCATTAGGATTTTAAATGAATGCGCTATACGCTACAACATTTTAGAGTCATGAACAAGCAAAGATGTGCCTGTGTTGAAAGCGGGACTATTTTTGTGCACAAAAACCATCCACTGAGGCATATTCCACTTTCTATGTGTGCTGCAAAATGCAAGCACCAAGGCGGAAACTCCACTGTCTTGGATTTGATTGTCACCAAGGCTTGAAAAAATATACCTAGGCTTTCGTACCACAATGTGTTTTGATGGTCAGAGGGAGCAGGGTGATGAAGATGGTGGCGCCTGCGTTCTGTAATAAAAATAAGATCCACATTGACAATGGTAGAACTGCTGAGCAATTGTTAATGTGTTGTGATTTTTTTCTGTGTTTTATAATAAGTGGTAATATGATAAGGTTGGTTAGGTTGTGTGGTTCTGTCATGTGTATATATTGTATACACGGATGAGATATGCAAGAGAGGAGGTGTTGTCAGTAAGTCGATGTGGTGATACTTGATTGTGGGAGTAGTGGGATGCAAGAGTTGGGGCCAAAGAGGAGACACTCCTGTCCTTGCTAGCCCTTAAGTAATGTCTGCGTGTACACAACATGATTTTTCCAGTGAAAAGGGGGACGTGGTCGGCTCCGTAAGTTGATTATGTTTTAAATGTTGCAGCTTGTCAGTTAGCTAGATCACTTGCAGGCGGATGTCTTGTCTCCAATGCTCCTTATTTTCCTGCTCATATAGTTATTCTCAAGAGCAGGTACATTAGGGCATATTCTGAAGGACTTATCGCCGAGTTATCAGCACTTCATCGCAGCCAAAGTAGTGATAACGTTATCGCTCCATTCACAAGCTGGTGCTAACAGCCGATATCACCAGTTTCCCTGTGATAGCAGCCGCAAAAACATCGCCACAGATGAAACGGCAACTAACGCTAATGAGATGCAGAGTAGGCGTTTCCGTGCAATATGCCGCAAAAACACCACGTCACAACATTCTCACCGACCAGCCAGATCTGCGATAAGATCACAAAACAGGCGATAAGGCGCGTTAGCAGCAGGGATTTAACACCTGCTCTTACCTGGTGCAAAGTCGGACGATAACCTGCACCATAAAATGGAGCCCAGCCCAGAGCCACACCTGAAGAACAACAGATGGCATGGAGTTAACGATCATGCAGCTTGGACACCCAAGAGGGCCACAACACCCACCGCCACCACTCCTTTGTCTCAATATATAAGGCAGAAAGATATCTGCACCTCCAACCTTGGTCTTGAATGCGGCTGCCCCCCCTGAGAGAGATGCCATACCAGATTTTGATGACTCCCACACCACGCAGAGCGCTAATGAAAGACCAACATGTCCACACCCCACACACAGTAGTCCCTGCTGGAGGTACTCCTGCATGGGATGCCCTTGACACCTGAGTAAAAAACAACCCATACATCCAAACGTTACACACACACACAGCTCATTGTTCCGAGCCATGGCATTTCATCCACATAACTGCCGCCAGTTAGAAGAGTGCCGGTTCTACGAGACCAACAAACGCAATGGCAGTTCATCCCGGGCACATGCACAAACCCTGTCATGTGGAACTGTACCATGCACGTATGCTGCATTTGTTGGGGGCACTGCTACTGGCAGTGTTGCGCATCAGTTACCGTCTAAGCTTCCGTCTTGCGTACGTCACCTGCGTCCAGCCCTGTTTCCACTGTCGATAATGCACATTCGTGTGGCCCATGGATGTCTGCCTATCCAACACAGCAGTAGGTGAACTGGATTATGACTTGTGTGTGCGCCCCCTGTTGGCCCACGACCAGGAGTGTAACCGTGATACCCGTGCATGGGATGTCTTCATATGTGGCGTATGTGCTGGCAGTTGTGCATAGGAGATTGCACAACTCCTCGTGTGCAGTGACCACATCGAGGCACTCCTCTATTGGGCTGTGTTGCGGATTGGTGAAATGGCGTGGACGGAGCACAGCTGTATGGACCACTTAATGGATTGGCTCTTCCTCATGTTCGTTGAATTCGACAACGATGTACTCCTGGAACAGATTGTCCATGAAGCTGCGCTCGCATTGATGGACGAATAACTACGTTGATGCAGCAACAACTGATAGTGACTCAGAGCCCAGGTCCCAACACCTTGTTGCATCTTGAAGGAATGGTCACATATCCCACCACAACAGTGGACATGTCTTCAATCACCTGGACTCAGAATGCATGTGCATGTACCTACCCGTATTGACACACACCTGTGCATGGTGTGGCAGTCCCATGGGCGGAGCTGCACAGCGTTGTTTGGCAACGTTCCCAAACCTGACATACTGCTGGAGGGAGAGTACACACATGGCAATGGAGTACGACATGTGACCTTGTTGTACCCTTTCACCTGCTCACTGTCAGCAGAGCAGACAGTCAGCGCAGTCCAGTGGTACAGAACTATCCAGATCCCATGGGCTGTGAGTCGTGTCCCCTGACATGGGGCAATGAGCAGAGACCAAACATCACATGACTCGTCCAGAAATGCAAGGTGATCTGAGACCATTGCCATCTGTAATGATAGGTTTTCATTTTTGCTTCACCATTTCTTGCACCTCGACATGTTCCTATGCTGCCTGTTAGTGTCTTATGCATTGGTCTGCATGTTGTGGCCCTTGTCTTGCCCGTACTGACATGCACTTACTAATAAAGTATACTCCACTTCACTAGTGTTCAACTGTGTTGATTGTTGATTAGGATGACAAATCGTGTGCCTCAATGAGCATTGTCCATACACATGGAGGGACTGACTGACGCATTTCATTTAGGGGTGAGTCCCTATTGCCAGCTACACCTCTGTGAGCCAGACATTGTTGTTGGGATAGTTGTTGGTAGACCTGTGCTCTTATGTGTCTTCAGTAATGTGAGTATGGTGTTCAACGTCTTGCCATGTGAATCAATGTGATCCATCAAAACAGGCTGTGTCCACACAGTTGAGTGTGAGTAGGTCTGCAAAGAGATGTTCTGTTGTCACATGTGATCGGGGACACTACTTCAGGCCTGCTACCAAATTTGACATTTTAACAAACAGCTCTATTTCATACAAGGACGTGGGGCTACGTTGGGGGGTTGCGAGATTGTTATTCATGTGCAATTAGGCCACAGCTAGTTCACACCTTCACATTCATCTAATTGGCCATGTGGGTCAGGGTCAAACATGCGCATTGATGTCATTTCCCAGGGTGTACCTTTTAGTGCAATCAATGTCCCTATGTTTGTCCATACTTTTATACTTGACTGAACATTGACATGACACATCTGTGTGATTTGGAATGTTTTATTCACATTCTGTGGAGTGTCGGAGCTGGAGCAGTAAATGGCCATGCCAACTCCACATTACATGGATGCCATGTGTAGGGCCAAGCAGAGTCCTTGGGGGAAGGAAAAGTTCATCAGAAGAGGAAGAGTTCAGTCCGCAGACTGATTGCTGTGTCATTGGTAATCAGAGCAGATATGATAGTCGATGTCGGGGACCAGGTGAATGTTGCAGAGTGTTTCGGGGGACAGTGGGAGGTGTTGTTCCAGGGCATGATGCAGAGGGCTGAACTAGGCAGGGACAGGTCATATGGCGGGTATGGATGCTACTACCTCCTTTCTCACACAGTCATTACTATCCACATCATACTCCTCCGATATGTCTTCTGTGTCCAGTGTGTCAGATGTGTGTGATGGTGCTATGGCTGCATCACTGTGTGCCACTGACACATCAGGGGCGACGGTGGTAGGGCCGCTTCACCGTGGGCCACTGACACATCAGGGGCGAAGATGTGTGTTTCAAAGTTCCTGCAGCAGTCATCTGGGACAGGCTCTGTGGCAGCAATAGCAAGATCAGGATCGGCAGGGCATGTAAGATCCCAGCTACATCTCACTGGAGTTCAGCCGTGGCAGCCTTAGTTCCAGCCTGCATCAGCTCCATGTTCTCAATTGTCCTCCACATCTGTGCCAACTCTGTGCTTTCATCGCTGGAGCCTGTCTGACTAGGCAGTTCTTGTATCCGAGTAATGGCCCCAGCAATGTCAGCCAAGGATTGTTGTAGAGCATGGATTGGACAGTGAGTGTCCATTAGGGACTGTAATTGGTCCCTGATGGGACTTAGACACCCACGTATGGCATCTAGTTTGGCTGCCATGAGGTCAAACCCCAACCGCAGCTGATCAGCCATCTTCGTTTGGCACCCTAACCCACGGCGTTGGAATGCCATGTGTTGGTCGTGGGAGTCCTGTGAGCCAGCCTTGGTGGTGTGTGCTTCCTGCTGTGTGGTCTGTGCAGGGGGTGGGGTCACCTCAATGCAGCTGGGCTCACCTGCTCCTGGAGGTGGGGTGCGGAGGCTGTCTATGAGCTGTTGGAGGGTGTCCGAGCAGATGGCCAGGGGGTCCTCTTCATCATCACTGAAGTGATGTCTTGTCTGCTCTGCAAGAGGTGTGGATTGTCCCTCTGCAATGAAAAGGGGAGATGCAGGTTAACAGTGTGTTCCATTTATGTTGACGTATTGTACTTGTTTCCCGACAGACAGCATGATAATGTACAATGTGGCTGTTTTTGAGGAGCTGGCTATTTGATGGGAAACAGTGGACATTTTGACTACATGACGGATGTGAGGTTGTACTCGTACATTTTCATCTCACAGTTTCCTGCAATGCCAGATATGATTGGCCAGTTTCTACGCGCAAGCGGCACCAGTTGTGTCCTCTGTCCTGTAGTGTGTTGCACTTTGTACCACATTGTTGTCAATGTTGCTGTGATGTGATTGCTATGTGTGTGTGCTGCATTGTGGGAGAGTCACCCCTGCAGCTCTGATTTAGCCCCCCCCATATCCCTTTGAGGTGGTGTGCCTTTGACTTGTGTGCTTTTACAGTGCTGGGATGTTGGCGACTTGGGTCATTTGTGCTCTTGGATGGTGTTTTTATTCTTGTGCATTGTTTGTCTGCAGATGTGTTGTTGACGACAGGGGTTGTATGCGCAAGTGGATGTGTCAGAGTGTGACCTGCTACTTTGAGGATGTGATCCACACTGGGCCACCTCAGTGTCGTGTTGTGCACCATGTCATGTATTTTTACTGCAGCCATGCTATCGGTCATGCAGTGTCACTTGCATTGTCCGTGTGGCTCACAGAGCAGCTGCTTTGCTGGATTCAGCATATGTGCATGGGTAGGTTGTGGGATTGGTGATAGGGAGGGGGGCCCTTTTGTGCACATAGTGGATGGGGGTCTGCTTGTTGTTTCTGTGTGTGCTGCAGTGTGCCAAGAGTATCAGGGCCATGGTCTACAATCATTGTGGGTGTGCAGTGTGCTACACATGATTGAGCATGAGTGCCATTGTGCCCATCTCCCTCCGTCCCCCCAGTCACTGGTCTTTACTCACCCTGTTGCTGTTGGGTCAGGTCATATCAAGCAGTGTCTGGGCTCCCAACTCCTTGCGCCGTCTCCACACTGATGACTGTGGCCACCATTTCCTCCAGTTCATCCAGCTCCTCCTGTGGCACAGGACTCCCACCTCCAGTTGCCTTTGCTGCCTTCCTGTTGGCAGCGAGTTTATGCTTGGTTTGGCTTTGCACATCATGCCAGCGCCTCTTGACCTCCTCCATTGACCTCCTCAACACTCCGACTGCATTCACGTTGTTCACGATGGACTGCCATATTTCCGTTTGTGTTGCCAATAACGCAGTGTAGGTGACGAGCAGTTCTTGGTAGTGTTCTATCACCTCTGTGACGATGATCCGATCTTCCTGCGGACTGAACCCCGTCTTCCTCTTCCTCTTCTCCTTGCCCTTTCCTGAAAACAGGGTTCCTGGCTGGTCCTCCATGGGGCTTGTGGGGTTTGGGTTGTCCTCTGCCCTCGGTCCGGGTGCATCCATGGTGCTACGCAGTTTGAGTTGCTTTTGGTGTGTTTTATTTGTTGCTTTTATAGTGCATTTTCTCGCATGATGCGTGGGAATTGCAGGCCTGTCGCTGGTTGTCGCTGATTTTTGTAATGCGATTTAGGGCATCACGACTTTTTTGTGTAAATGTTTCGCATTTCTTTTGGCGTCACGTTCATTTTTACGTGGGCATTTAGCGTGTTATCGTGATACTATCGCATGGTGCCGCCGGGTTGGGAATACAATGTTAACACAGTGTTATTTTGTTGTGATAGACTGCGATGTGCAAAGTTGCGTTAAGCTAATTTTGCGATAATTATCACACGTTCTTGAGAATATCTCCCATTGTTTCTCATTCTAATCTAATTGGTTCGTTACTCGATTCTATATTGGGCGACGCCTGCTGCTTCTGAATTTCCACAATCTGTCCACAAACTTAGCTCAGAATTAGGGAGTTTCCTTTATCGAAACAAGTCTTTGCCTTGATTTGCATTTGTTATCTTTTATAAAGAATTTGTGATTTCAGCCAAAGTTCGAGACAAAGATCCTAGTGTGGATTTAGCAGAGTTCAGAGTTTAAGCTAAGCTAGCATGCTGCCAATACCATCCTTACCTTATCCGCTATAATCTTTCACTATCCATCTCAAACTCTGTCTCTAGCTCCAGGCCTACCTTTCTGTCATTATCTTTCTTTCTAAGCTTCTCTCTATCTCTCTGTTTCTGTCTGTCTGCATCTATCTATGTCTGTCTCCCTCTATATTTCTCTCTCTCTCTCTTCATCCTGTTCTCCAATCTCTCTCTGTTCTTTATATCTCTGCGTCTGTTCTGTATCTACCCTTTTCTTACCCCTTTTTTTGGTTCTCTGTTCTCTCTCTCTCTTTTTCTCGTGCTCTACCTCACCCACGTGTTCTTTGGCCAGACAGGCTGTTCAGAGATGTTTACGACAATGTTGTGAGACTAGAAAGTGTTTGTCTCTTTGAGGAGGAGGGCCTGGTCCCTGAGGACCCAGGCACACACAGACACCAGGGAAGATAATTGAACATGTGTTCGTGAGCGCGCAGCCTCCAGCAAGCATCAGCTCCCATTAGAAAGGCAGTGCAAACAGCAAAGTGCTCCCGAGCGCCCTTCTCATCAGGGATATTGTAATGTTTCACGCTCGAGTTATGGCAGCTTTGCTGGAAAAAGGTAATGCATTATTTATTTAATTAACTAATTGCTTCAAAATAATCCCTTAGAATTTTGCAAAGAAAATTTATACAGTATTCAACATTCCAAAAGTACGGTAAGTTCTGAATAATGCAGCTTCTCACTGCCAATGTTTGTATTTGTATTTTATAAAGCGCGACATTCATCCGAAGGGTCATCATGGCGCTAGAATAGATGGAAAAACAGTTTAGAGTGAAATGTGGTACATGCTAAGTACATCGGGTTTAAAGCCATAATCCGAGGGTATCCCTACCCTGAAAAGAGCCACGTCTTCAGTTTCTTTCTGAAACTCACATGATTTTCAATGAGCCGAAGCTTTAACGGGAGGTTGTTCCAATGGGTAGCTGCCAGGCAAGTGAAGGAGCAACCACCCGCTCTGATTCTTTTGATGTGTGAAGTTTTAGCTACAGCGTGGCTGTCGAACCTAATGTCGCGACAGGAGACATAGAATTCTAGTTTTGTCCTGGAGTATTTTGCAATGCTCTGTGCTCTTAGCATAAGATCTTGAACTTGATTCTTTGTCTGACAGGCAGCCAATGTAAGTCTTTCAAACTAGCATAGGCTGAACTGTACTTAGTTTTATTGCGAACCAGTTTGGCTGCAGCATGCTGAACAGCCTGTAGTCGGGGATAAAAAGATAGTTGGCCATGTCAACATAAAGCGCATTCTCGTAGTCCAGATTGCTGGTCAGTAGGGCCTGGGTAATGGTTTTCCTCCAGTTTAAAGGGTTCCACATAAAAAGTCTCCTGAGTAGTTTTAGTGTGGCAAAGCTTTTACCACAGAGAGCTCGGACTTGGTCCTGCATGTTTAGTGCATTATCTACCAGATTCCCAGATTTTTCACCACATGTTTGGGCATAGGGGCAATGTCCAGTAGCTGGGGCCACCAAGCTGTGTCCCAGACTGAAGGTGCATTGCCGAAGAGCAGTATTTGTGATTTGTTGGCATTTAATTTTAGGCAGTGGGTTGATATCCAGTCCACAGTTTCTGAGAGGCAGTGGCTCAGATTGCTTTTGGTGGTCTCATAGTTCTCCTCAAATGCAATCAACAACTGGGTATCATCAGCGTATGACCAGATGTTGAAACTTCATATCCTACCAATCGTAGACAGGTAAGAGACATATGCATTGAATAGGGATGGGCTGAGGAAGGCTCCATGCGGAACACCGCATTTGATGGTTTTGGGGTTGGAGGAAAAGGAGCCCATTTGTACTGATTGGGTTCTATTCAACAGAAAAGAGTTGAAACATTGAATAGTATTGGAATGAAGCCCTTTAGTATGTAAAGTTCCTAGCAGTTGGTCATGTGAAACAGAGTCAAATGCCGCTGAAAGGTCCAAAAGGATCAGGGAGGTAGCTTTACACCGATATGGCAAAAGTCTGATGTTGCCTAGTAAGGCCAGCAGACTAGACCCGTTGCTTTTGGAAGCCCTGAAGCCAGTCTGAGTAGGGTCCAGAAGCTCATTTACCTCAAAGTAGTCGATTAATTGACGGTTGATCAGTTTCTCAAAAACTTTGCACAAGTAGGGAATTTCTGAGATTGGTCTATAGTTTTTTAGATTAGTGACCTCTATGCCAGCTTTTTTGCCAGGGGGGATACAATAGCTAGTTCCAAGACTCAAGGAACACAGCAGTATCTAGTGACTGGTTAAAAATATGTGTGATGTGTGGGCAGAGAACTGACTGGTATGAAATGAGAAAAGATAAAATATGGACAGGGATCGAGCGGAGAACCCAAATGTACCTCAGACATAGCTTTAGCAACTTGTTCCTTCCTATGTGAGAGCAGTCATCAGGATGGGGTTCCAGGGTTTCCCAGTCAGTGTCCTCAGGGGAGGGCTGTTTATTAAAAGTACAGTAGATTTGGATGATTTTGTCAGAGAAAAAGTTGCTAACTTTCTCGCAGTTGTCTGCCGATGGGGTCAGGCTTTGTGCCACGTCCGCTGCTTTACATAGCTCCTTCACAATTTTGAGTAATTCTTTGTTTCAATTGCTGTTAGCTTAGATTTTTTTTTTTTTAAACGCTTTCATTGCTTGTTTAAGGTCTATATGGTAGTTTTTTAGTTCAGTTCCATAAGATAATTTGTCCGTCTGGTCTTTAGTAGATCTCCATTTATGTTCTAGCGATTTACATTTCTGTTTTTGGAGCTTAAGGTTGGCTGAGTACCACCTTTCAGAAGGTGATTTTCATTTAGACTTGTTAACTATCTTCGGGGCACATACGTCCAATGTCAAAGTAATCGCAGAGTCTAAGGTGTCGACCATTACCTGGACTGGAGGAGACCCTAAGAATGCCTGATCTCTTAGTGGAAAGTGTACGGCAAACAGTTCAGAGGTAATAAGGTTCAAAGGTCGCTTTACCCCTGTTGAAGGAGTACCTGAGTTAGGTTCATTGAGCGGCAGAGTGAAGGAAAAATGTATTAGATAATGGTCTGTCCAAATGAGGGGCTTAATTTCTGCAATCTTTAAAGACTCAATGTTGGAGAATAAAAGGTCATGGGTATGTCCAGCAATATGGGTGGGTTCATTGACGCATTGTTTGAGTTGCAAGAGTTTCATATCGTCTCTTAGGGGTAGATTAGGATCGCGGACGGACTTGAGTCCGTCCGCGACCCCAGAGGAGGAGGGAACGTCCGCATGGGCTGCCGCGTTGCCTCCGTTCAGATTAGGATGTGACCGCCAGGGTGGCGGTCACATCCTCTATCTTTAACATTGCGACGGGTGCAGCTTCAAGCTGCACCCGCCGCAATGTTAAAAATCCATGCATCGCATTTGCGTGCACAAAGCGGCAGGCACCGCGCGGTGCCTGCTGCTTTATGCACGCAAATGCAGGGGGTACCATAGGTACCCCCCATGTGCGCCCCCCACCCCTTTGGGCCCCCCGAAGTGAAGGTCCGTATGCTTTTCCACAGCGGAAAAGCCGCCGCGGAAAAGCATACATTTTACACCATCCTAATATGGCTGGCGGTGTCTGATAGACACCGCCAGCCATGTTAAAGCTTTTCTGCCGCGGTCGGAAGGCGACCGCGGCGGAAAAGCTGCGGACAGATTTCAAGACCCACCGCCATCCTAATATGGCAGTGGGTCTTTTGAGGCTCCGCAGCGGTTTTCCCTCATCCTCCGGGCCGGAGGTGGCTTGAGGATGCGGGAAAACCGCGATCCTAATCTACCCCTGTGTTGTTTGCCCCTAGAGTCAGTCCTGTCCTTGTAGTGGATATTAAAGTCGCCTATAACCAGAAAGTGGTTTTGTTTCAGGCTAAAGGAAAATAGTTGGTCTAGTAGTCGGTGCACAGTCAAAATATCGATTCCAAATTATCGACCAACATTAATATCGAGTTAAAAATATCGAAGGTGAAGAATATCGAGGTCAAGAATATCGTTGGACAGAATATTGATCCTAAGGTAAGTAATATCGATTTTTTTATATCGATGTAAGTAATAGCAAAGTTAGTAATATCTATATCAATTATATCGATGTTACTAATTTTGATGTTACTAATATCGATATTTGTTTGTTGTTATGTATTTTATGTATTTTATATGTATGTTATATGTTTTTTGTTAAGTTTTTTATTTGTTTTAAATTATAGGTGTACTATTTTTTATATATTAAAAATGTTATATTTATTTAATTTTATGCTTTAGTACTGGAGCGGGTTGTGGGTTTATAGGGGAATAGAGTGGGAAGTAATTTAATTATAGTAAATTAATTATTATTTTTTAGTAATTGTAAATTAATTTTAATTAATTTTTGCGTTTAATTTCTGTAGCGGTTTATGGGTTTGTAGGGGAATTGGGTGGGAAGTAATTTAATTGTAACTAAGCAATTATTTATTTTAATTGATATTGATAATTATTTTATTTATAATTAAATATTAATTGGTAATTAATTATTTTAATTGCTACTTAATTTTTTTAATTGGTAATTAAGGTTTGTTATTGGTAATTACATTTTTTAATTGGCAATTAATTTTTTTAATTGGTAATTAAGGTTTTTTATTGGTAATTACATTTCTTAATTGGTAAATAATGTTTTTAATTGGTAATTAAGGTTTGTTATTGGTAATGACATTTTTTAATTGGTAATGACATTTTTTAATTGGTAATTAATTTGTTTTTAATTGGTAATTGATATTTTTAATTGTTAATTACTTTTTATTAATTGGAAATTCATTTTATTGGTAAATCATTTTTTATTAAAAATATTTTTTTTTTAAATGTGTTTACCATTTTTTATTTGTTAATCAATTTTTAATTAATATGTTTTTTGTTTTGAAAAATATTTTAGTGTTCAATATTTATTATTTGGTAATTTATATTTCTTAAATAATATTTACTGGTATTTATTGTTAATTTATTGTTAATTAATTATTCAATTGTAATTATGTGTTTAGTAATTATTAATGGTTATTTGCAAATGATGTAGAGTTATTTAAAAATTAAAATTTTAATTATTTTATTTACAACAATTATTTATAAGTATGTTATATTTAGCTTCTACGCTATCCAATGCTTTCCCTACTGTTGCACTCTCTGGAGTTGGAATAGTAATTTTTACCCCTATGCTATCCAACGCTTTCCCTACAGTTGCACTCTCTGGAGTTGGAATAGTAACTTTTACCCCTATGGTATCCAACGTTTTCCCTACTGTTGCACTCTCTGGAGTGGGAATAGTAATTTTTACCCCTACGCTATCCAACGCTTTCCCTACTGTTGAATTCTCTGGAGTTGGAATAGTAATTTTTACCTCTACGCTATCCAACGTTTTCCCTACTGTTGCACTCTCTGGAGTGGGAATAGTAATTTTTACCCCTACATTATCCAATGCTTTCCCTACTGTTGCACTCTCTGGAGATGGAATAGTAATTTTTACCCCTACGCTATCCAACGTTTTCTCTACTGTTGCATTCTCTGGAGTGGGAATAGTAATTTTTACCCCTACGCTATCCAATGTTTTCCCTACTGTTGCACTCACTGGAGTGGGAATAATAATTTTTACCAACCCGCTATCCAACACTTTCCCTACTGTTGTACTCTCTGGAGTTGGAATAGTAATTTTTACCCCTACGCTATCCAATGTTTTCCCTACTGTTGCACTGTTTGGAGTTGGAATAGTAATGTTTACCCCTACGCTATCCAACGTTTTCTCTACTGTTGCACTCTTTGGAGTTGGAATAGTAATTTTTACACCTACGCTATCCAACGTTTTCCCTACTGTTGCACTCTCTGGAGTAGAAATAGTAATTTTTACCCCTACGCTATCCAAAGCTTTCCCTACTGTTGCACTCTCTGGAGTTGGAATAGTAATTTTTACCCCTACGCTATCAAATGTTTTCCCTACTATTGCACTCTCTGGAGTTCGAATAGTAATTTTTACCCCTATGCTATCCAATGTTTTCCCTACTATTGCACTCTCTGGAGTTGGAATAGTAATTTTGTACCTCTACGTTTATACAACGGTTTCTCTACTATTGTGCTCTCTGGAGTGGGAATGGTTATTTTAAGTTCTATGCTATCAAACATTTTTATTAATGTATTTTTTTTTACTTATGGATTTTGAATAGTATTTTTATTTATTTAGTTATTTAATTTTTTTTGTATAAATTTAGATAATGTAGTATATAATTCATTTTTTAAATATTAAAGGTATATATTTTTTTTTTATTTACTTAACATAATTCTTTACTTTTTATTTATGTTTATGTTTTA
Organism: Lissotriton helveticus; assembly: GCF_964261635.1. Classification (NCBI taxonomy): domain Eukaryota; kingdom Metazoa; phylum Chordata; class Amphibia; order Caudata; family Salamandridae; genus Lissotriton; species Lissotriton helveticus. Next base: position 291,990,842 of record NC_136063.1, on the reverse strand, counting down.
TGTTTGTAAATGTATTTGTAATTTATAATATTTTTTATTAATTTATACATTATTAAAATAATGTTTACAACTCATTGTTAAGTGCGTATATATTATATGTTTTCTGTATATGTTTAATTAATTTATTATTATTATATATGTATTATTTAATAATTTTAAACATTATTAGATATTTTAAACTATGTTTATTTTATTTATAGTGTTATTTACTTTATTTTACATTTATATTTTTACAGAAAAAAAACGATATTTTTAACATCGATATTTTTAACATCTATATCTTTTTTTCGATATTTTTGTACTTAACATGTTGTAGATAGGATGTCGATATTCTTGCCTTCGATATTTCTGCATCGATATTCCTGTAGGTCGATATTTTCAACGTCGATATTTTGCCAGTGATTCCTAGTAGTCAACACAGTTTCCCGAGCACCAATGTGTGAAGAAAAGAAATGTCCAGTGCCGGTAAGTATTCATATTGATTTATTTTCTTCAAATTTACTGATGAATTCAGAGATGTAAGAACATTGTTTTGTGACGAAACACGTGTTGGCTCGATTTGCAGTCTACATTTGAAGAGAAAATGAAGAAATTTGAAGAAAATAAATCAATGGGAATACTTGCCGGAACTGGGAATTTCTTTTCTTCACATGTTGGTGCTGGGGAAAATGTGTTGACTGCTTTGGGACTGGGTTTTCACTATTCATTACTGTGGGCACTAGTGGCGGCCCACTTCCCTGGAGCACCTACTTTTGTATTGTGGTTTTTTTGTCCTCATCTCACCAATAAGTTTCTGCAGATCTTAATCGAAAGCCGTCGTTACCAACTGGGCGCCCTGTGGCTTACTGCACTTGCTTAGGTCAACCTGACCAGCCCCGTTTGATGAAGGCTTGGTGTAATCATAGGAGAGAGCCAGCTTGATTTATATTAATCTCAACTCTCGGCCCCAACTCATAAGGGGCTGCCAGATGTTTATCAGGTTTTGCCCAGTCCCATTCTGATCTAAACGAGCCATAGCGAGTGTGGCTTTAAGCCAGTCATCGCATTTCGGTGGCTGCGGGTCTTCCCACTTCATGCAGATCTCTCTCCGGGCTAGTATCACCAAATATAGCAGTAGCCCCCTATGAATCTGTGATGCATTCTGAGTGAACAAACCATCATCACCAAAAAAACACTAATGGTAGATTGACCTTGATGTTAGCTTTAAAGATACCACTAATGATGTCTCCCACCACCTTCCAAAAAGTTCTTAATTCGGAGCGTTCATAAAAGATATGGATGTCATTGGTGTTGGGAGCCATGCACCTAGGACATTTAGGGTTGGACTGTGGGCAAACTTAGCTATCTTGGCCGGAGTGTAGTAAAGTCTGTTGATAACAAAACAGTGATTCTTCTTTAGCCAAGCTGGTTTGATAAATTTTCAAAGTAGTTGCAGAGAGGGCTCATACAGATCTACTATATTGGACTCAAAGGGGGATTGATTCCAAACAGAAAATTGCGGTGGAAGTTCCAAATCTACTGCATCCAGACACTTCTTATACCAAGTAGAAATCTCTTTCTTTTTTGGATGCACCGATTAAAGAGAATGTTCCATTTTCCAATCTCCTCTTGTCTCCCCCTTTTCTGCTCCAAACCAAGATACGAGTTGTAAATACTTAAACCTGGAGAAACCTCAACCAATCTTAACCTTTCGTAGCTCCCAAGGATGAATTGTAAAAGACGGTTCCAGGAGACTCTTTGTAGTAATTAAGTGGATTTATTAACAACGGAGACACGAGTACGTGTCTCGACTAAACGGGGCCAGAGAGCAACTGCCTGTCATGGAATCTGGCGGGGCAGATTCCATGACATAGCAAGACTCTCAAAGACGCGTCACCACACATCTCCCCTTTTTCAAACAAAGAACAAATAAACAATATTACCACAATAATCAATAATATACACTTACATTTGAAACAATATTACAAGTAATAATGTGCACTTATGTTTATAATTCAACAGGAAACTAAATACTGGCTTTTCCTCCCTTCTATACAACGAGGAAAAAAAACTAATAAATTAATCACATACAAAGTCTTCTAATTTTCTGGGCTTAAATTTCTCCCGCAAACTTTTCCTCACATTTTCTTCTTCTACAATATTTTCATCACTTACATTGGAACGATTATTAATAGACTTAAATTTAACAAAACCAGCACTTGAGTCAATTGCTAAGCGAGAGACATTCCACCAATTTCCATCAGATAATTTTGCAGCATTCCTTCTTAAATCTACAATTTGCAATGGAGCTTTAAATTTAGAACAATCTTTTCCAACAAGACAAGGATTTTTGACCCGCACCCAATCACCTAAAACCAAGTTTGTTTTTACAGTATCCTTAACAATTCTCTTTGCACTAGAAACATCTGATGTAAATTTAGCTACATTCCATGCATTGTTAATATTTACATTTTTGTTTAGATCAGAACACAGCCAAAAAGGACATAATTCAGTAGTGGCCTTTCTTCCTCGCATTAATTCAAATGGAGTTTTAGTAGTAACACTGTGAGGTGTTGTCCTGTAACTCCAGATCAACTCCTCTAAAGCCATTTCCACATTCATATTACACTTCAGGGTAGACTGAATACATTCGACTAAAACTCTATTGAATCGTTCAACTTTGCCATTACTTTGTGGACTATACAACGGTGTCTTAATGTGCTTGATGTTACACTTTCCTAAAAATAGTTGCATTTCACTAGAGATAAACTGTACACCATTGTCAGTAAGTATTTCTTCCGGGATACCTTCTCTTGCAAACACATCTTTTAAAAATTTAATGACACTTGTCGTTGTAGGTTCCATTACGCCTCTAACCTCCACCCACATAGAAAGATGGTCAATTAAGACAATAAAGTACCTCATGTGACTGGGTAAAACATGATATGGCCCTAGGAAATCTACTCCAACTCACTGCCAAGCTCTTTCTGGACAAACGGTATAACAATCAATTTCCTTTTCTGTTTTTAGTACCTTGTCACTAATCATACATTTCCTACAATCACATATATACAAATCAACTCTGTGATCCATTTTTGGCCACCAAAATTGATCTCTTATTTTCCTCTTGGTAGAAGTTGCGCCTAAATGGCCAGAATGTGTTAAATTAATGATTCGTTCATGGAAAAAGGTGGGTGGGATAAGCTTGTCACCACTCATTAGCTTATTGCATTCCAATGACAATTCATCAGATACCTTCCAAAAACTTTGGAGTTTCTCATCCAAGCTCTTTTCTTTTGGCCAACCTGAGACCACCATTTTTAAAACTTGTTTCAAAATAGTATCATTTTGTAACTCTTGAATCCACTCATTTTCATCTTTACAAATGCTGGAGTCACCAATAAAGGCGATAAAAGATTCCTCTATTTCTGATTCCCAATCATACTCATCACAATCACCAATAGGGAGTCTCGAGAGACAATCTGCTCTTGAGTTTTTCCCTCCTTCCTGGGATGTATTCAACCGAGAAACTAAACTCTAATAGTCTTGCTGAAAGTCTGGCTATACGTGCAGTAGTGTATTTAAATTTTTTTTCCTGACAAGATTTCTACTAAAGGACGATGGTCTGTCCTTAAGACAAATGGTCTTCTCCACAAATAGGCTCTAAATTTTTCTACACTCCACACACACGCCAATAATTCCTTTTCAATAACGGAATATTTCAGTTCAGGAGGACGTAAAGTCCTAGATGCAAAACCTACAGTAGTTTCATGATTATTGTTAAATTGAGTTAAAACTGCACCTAAACCATATTCTGAAGCATCGACAGTCACACAAGTCTTTCTTCCCTCTACAAATGGTTGCAATGCAGGTGCTGAAGTGATATCTCTTTGAATTTGTTCAAATGTTTTTTGGCAAACCTCGGACCAAACAAATCTTTCTCCTTTTTTAAGCAAAACCTTAAAGCATTCAGTGATGCTTGCAAAATTACGCATACATTTTGCATAAAATTTGCACAAACCTAGGAAGGACAATAACTGGTCCCTATTTTGAGGCGCAGGAGCATCCACAATACTTTTCACAAGACTTGGTCTAGGTTTGATCCCTTCCTCAGTAAATACGTGTCCAAGATATTCAATTTCTTTTGTCTTAAATATGCATTTATCTTTCCTTAAAGTTACACCTCTTTTCTCTAAAGTCCCTAAGACATCTACTAAAGCGACATCATATTCATTTTCAGTATTGGCAAAAATCAAGATATCATCTTGAAAGATTGCTACATGATTATTACCAACAAACATATCTGACATAAGTCTTTGGAATACTGCCGCAGCAGATGCAATGCCAAAGGGCATACGGCAAAATTGAAAAACTCCATCTGGAGTCACAAATGCTGTCAAGTGTCTTGAATTTTTTTCTAACTCAACTTTGTGGTAAGCTGCCCTTAAGTCCAGCTTGCTAAACCACTTAGCTGGTCCTACTTTAGTTATTAAATCCTCTATTCTAGGCAGAGGATAATTGTCTACCCAAATAGCCTCATTTACGCTCCTCATATCAACACACATATGCGTAATTGCCCATTCTTTTTCTTCGCTAATACAATCGGGGATAACCACAACGTTCCATCAGTTTTCTCGATAATACCCTGTGAGCACATATCATTAAGCATGGCAGAAAGATCACTCCTCACACTTAATGGTATGTTCCGCAATTTATGCTTCACTGGAACAACATCACTTTTGACTTTAATACAATAAGCGAAATCTGAAATTTTACCCAGTCTGTCATTAAAAACCTTTGAAAAAATTTTCTCCCAGAACTTGTTTTCATTAGTTATCGAACCTACCCTCTTCCTTTCTAACGAGATGGGTTGTTCTAAACCTGGTCTAATTGTGATACCAAATTCAGCTTGTTGAATGAGACCTAGTACATTTATCCCTTTTCTCGCAACATAAACTTTGCCATAAACTAATTCATTCAAAATTTTTATAGTGGACCAAAAGAACCCAATGAGATCCACTTTGCTTCCTTCAAACGCAACTGTAGAAATATCTGGAGGAAGCAAAACTTTGTCATGCCAATACTTATCGAAAATATCCTTTGAGATGATGGTTATGCGTGCGCCTGTGTCAACTAATAATTGTATAGCATGCCCTTCAATTGATACATTAAGATGTGGATCAATGACAAGCTCTTCATCAATAGAATTGACACACCTTACACCTAAAGCAATTCCTAATTACTTTCAAGATTTTCCTCATCAAAGTTATTACCAAAGTCATTCAAAACACACCGAACATTAAAAGGTCTGCCAGTTCTGCACATTTTCATAAAATGGCCAGGTTTTCCACATTTTTTACATTGTTGGCCAATATCTGGGCAGAATTTAAATGAAGAAACATGAGAAGGTGAACCACATCTAAAGCAGAATGGCCTTTGGAATTGTTGACCAGATGAACTAGACTTAACAAAAGGTTTATTTTTGAAGTTTTGTTGTGGATTTCTTGTTAAATTTGGCTTATTGACAACTGCTCCTCAAATTGAAGTTTTGGCCAATGAATCTTCCAATACTTTAGCGTCAATAGAGGAACCTTTGATGCTTTTTGCCAAATCTATGGTCTTATCCAAAGTTGGGTTCTTGCAAGCCAAAAGTATTTGCTGTATATTCTTAGAATGGCACCTAGCTACCAGTTGGTCGCGTATTAATTCTCCAGTAAAATTGTCAAAGTCACATTTGGATGCCAACATAGGTGTCTATACTTTCGTTAGGCTGTTGAGCTCTTGTAAAGAATCTGTATCTATGTACAACCATGTTTTTAGTTTTTGTGAAATATGTATCCAGTTGTGCAACAGCTGTCTCAAATTCATCTAAGTTTGCATTTTCAGCAGGTACATGTACAGGTAAGTGATCAAAGACGTTTTGCCCTTCAACTCCTAAGTGATAGTACATTAAGTTTTTCCGTCTCTCTGGTCTGAATTTCTGAGCATCAATTGCACCTAAATAAGCTTTAAATGATCTTAGCCATAAGTTCCACTCCAAAGGTGGATCTCCTGGTTCTTGCAGAAAAGGTGCTTGAGCTTGTACACTTTGCATGTCGTCCATACAAAAAAAAAAACTCAGAGACTGGTATTAAACTGTAGTGAAAAAAAATAAATAAGGGAAATAAAGCGTGCAAATCGCTGATGTAATTTGCTACAGACAAAAGAACGTGCAAATCGCTGTTTAATTTGCTACAGACAAAAGAGCGTGCAAATCGCTGTTGAATTTTGCACTTATTCTTATTTTCCCTTTATTTTAAATAAACTTGACTTGAATTGATTCCTTTAAATGTAAAATGTGTTAAAATGGTGAAAAAAAACAAAGATTTATGGCTTTAAATTTCTTATTTGTTACTCCTTTCACTTCTTTTGTCCCAAACATATCCCAGGATGCAATGGGCGGGGAGAGGCTGTCTTCTATTTCCTATTTTTATAGTTTTGGATTTCCCATGATGAACTGGGAGAAGCAATCAGTTGCGTGAAAGACTAGCTGCTTCAAACTGAGTGAGACTCCTGTTGTGTACTTATTCTTCTTGTTACGTTTTTCAAATTATAAATTAGATAAATGAACTTCTTTCATTGTGAGGCTGTATGCGTGAAGCCTCGTGTTGAACTCGCGCTGCCGTGTACTCGCGCTGCCGTGTGAGGTCTACCGCTGTGCTCGTGAAGCCTACAGACGGTTTAGTACTATGCTCTTGCAGCTCGTAGAATCTTGAACACCACGTGCTGCTGCCGCTTGACAATTTGCCTGCACAGGCTCGCGCTACACTTGGCCACGCAGAAAAGTAAAATAGAGATGGAAAAGCACTTTTTTCCTTTAGATATGTCTATGACTATACGAAGCGCAATTACGGAAAAGGAAAGGTCTCACCGCTCCTCTGGCCCCTTTAAAACTTCGAATTTCAGTCTTCGCGTTTTGCCGGTAAAATGATCCTTTTCTCTTCGTGTTCATCCAAGACGAACTCGGCTTACCCAGTTCTTCCCGATCGTCGCCAGTGTAAAAGACGGTTCCAGGAGACTCTTTGTAGTAATTAGGTCGATTTATTAACAACGGAGACACGAGTACGTGTCTCGACTAAACGGGGCCAGAGAGCAACTGCCTCTCATGGAATCTGGCGGGGCAGATTCCATGACATAGCAAGACTCTCAAAGACGCGTCACCACATGAATCTCCTCTGCATCTAACAAATCGGACCAGATGGTAATACCCGCTCTCTTGATTGGTATAGCCATACTATCCTTAAGGCAGGGCGGTGTCCCAGGGGAATCCCATATAGGTGCAAAGTCTGAATAATACCCGATTCCCCATCTACATCTTACTTTATACCAGGTTTCCAAAGCCGCCTTAAAGACCTTTAGACTTACTCATATAAAGAATCTCTGGCCCCCAAACTTATATAAAAAACCTTCTCCACCGCCTCCACCCTCCATCATAGCCATTTCACCCAGCAGCCTTCCCCATGATGTCTCCTCCGGTTTTCAAAGTAACATCTGGATGCCTTTAAATTGAAATGCAACCGAATACCAACAGATATTTGGGAGAGTCAGCCCCTCTTTGATAAGCCTACACCTCCATTTCTTCCAAGACAGCCTTGCTCCCTCCAAATAAAGCTCCCGCTCTTACTTTGAAGCTTGCAAATGCTCTTACTCTGGACGTTTCAACCCTGAGATAGCACTCTTAGAGTGTCATTGCGGGTCTTCATCAGGACTGGGAGGTGTGGGGGGGTTAGACATAGTTTGTAGACAGCCTCTGGGGTGGGGCCAGGTAGGCTTCCCTGGGAGTGATTCTGGTAGGGCCACTCAGGTTGATGTGACAGAGTAGGGGTACCTGCTCCCTTAGTGTGCTGATTCTCATTGACGGTGGTACTCTCGTAAAGCCATCAACTTGTGCAGTTTCCCATCAAGAGGAGGGGTGAAGTGGTCCGGATTTAATCTTAGGTTCCACGTAGTGTCCTGCAATATTGCAAGGGTGCCGTATGTCTTGTTGCCCAGTCCATGATCGATTGTAGACAGGGCAACAAGACATATACCGCACCCTTGCAATATTGCAGGACACTACGTAGACACTCTAAGAGTGCTATCTCAGGGTTGAAACGTCAACTTTAGAACCATCTGGACCAATACTAGGAATTCTGCGATGAAACTAATAATTGTGGTTTGCAGAACAATCTGAGAAAGTGTTTTTATTGGCCATTTTTCCTCCTGTTTTTTCCCCTTTTTTTCCCCATCCTTAGTCATAAAATATCACTGTATATACTACACTTTCACCATTCTCACTGAGCACATTATCTCACAAATTCACAGAGGATGCGCCACCATTTATCTCTGACAGCTATGTATATACTTGAATAAGGGTATTTATAAATGAAGTAATGTATATAAAATATCTCTTTTTCATACCCTAGTAGGTTTGGACTTGCATTTCTTATGATTTAATCTTTGAAAAGATCTGTTTGAGAATGAATGATTGGCTGGATAGCCAGCAATATTTAAAGAGATAATGCGCACCCGACAGAACCATTGTTACATCGCACAGGTTCTGAGGGATACTGGGTCACCCCATTGTGTTTTATTGGCCGCATTCAAGGCAACTATGGCCAAAGGATCTGATCGCACCATGGCCAAGTCGATGTTGCCAATCAACAGCTGTGTCTGCTCCTAAATGTACCTCCCTGTTACAAAGCCCTACTGATCTATATTGACCAAACTGGGGATCAGTTTAGCCAATCTCCCTGCCAGAATACCCATAAATCTTATCATCGGTGTTCAGCAGGGAGATTGGACGATAAGAATCAGCTTTCAGGGGGTCCTTTCCTGGTTTCAGGATTAACACAATGGCTGCTTCCTACCAGGATTTGGGGACCTGGCCCGTCAGACTATACACTGAGTTAAATATAGTAGCCAATGCCGGGACCAATTCATCTGATAAGAGTTTATACATTTCATTTGGAAGTGCATCCATTCCCTCTGCCTTATTATTTTTACATTTCTTTATTTGAACTTTAATCTCTTCTAAATTGATAGGGGCATCGAGTATGTCACGACCATCATCTGTTAGGGTTGGCAGAGATTTCCCACACAGCCAAGTTTGTATACGGTCAAGGGAAGGAACCAAGTCCTCTTTATAGAGATCCGAAAAGAGGGAGAGTAGGCAGGCTAGCATATCCTCTAGACTACTTGACTTTCCTCCGTTGCTATTTATGATCAATTCATTAATATTATTTTTTTAACTATCTACTCTGGCTTTCCAGGCCAATAGGGTGCCTGCCTTCTCCCCATACTCGAAGTTTTGCATGTTTTTGGAGATCCATTGAGCCCTACACCTCTGGTCCAGTCTACCCCTATACTCCTGCCTAGCACCTTCCAGGTCACCTTGAACTTGTGCCAACCTCCCTGGGCTTCCATGACTTTTGTAATAATTTTTATCTACATGAGGAAACAAGTAACTGGTTTACGCAAGTGATCCTGCCACCTCTCTTTGTTACAATAGTTGGTCTAGTAGGTTGGTGCTGAATTCGGGCTTATAGCCTTGAGGATTGTAAATGACGGCACCTTCGAGCATTTTGTTATCTCCACAAGAGACTTGGAATGTCAGAATTTCATGATTACCTAGTGATGTTACTGGTTCAAGGAGACAGGTAAAGCAGTCATTAAAAATAATGGCAACCCCCCTCCTTTCCGCCCCGTCTGTCGCATTTTAACAGTTTATAGCCTACAGGAAGGGCTACGGCAATACCAGGGGAATTAATACCATCTAACCAGGTTTCTGTGATAAAGACCAGGTCTGGTTTGTTTCCTGTTATAATGTCCAAGGCTATGTTTGGGCAGAGATCTGGAGTTCAAATAGATGCAGTTTAATAAGTTCTCGGGCAAACTGCCTTTATCTAAAGGACTTCATTCTGTCACTGCCCAGCTTACCCATTGGCACTTGAGGCAAGAGAAGGTGCCCTCCGTCTCTCCTGGGGCCGCCTTTCCACAAGGTGTAGCAGCTTGTGTTTGGGCTTTGCTTATTTTAAAGAGCGTCTCTCTCGAATAACAGGTCAGGTGGCTGGAATCTGACAGAGAAGGGGCAAGCTTACTGGCCCCTGGTCCCGTTCGGGCGCCGACGGGCTTGCCTTTGGCGTGGCTTTGGCATCTAGACCGCCGACCCTCGCACCAATGTAAAACAGGGATTTCCTGTGGTGCTACACTCCATCTCCCCTCATAACCTGCACAGTGCAAATAAGTCCAATTTTTCTTTTGAAAAAGGGCCTTGTTTAAAACAAATGTATGTATTAAGTTCAAAGAAACAAAGCAGAATGCATGTCATATTCAAAACAGCAATTACATTTTTGGCAATTCAGATCGCAATAACTAATATCAAGTAAAACGCTAAACAAACACGTAATTGATTAAAATACTGAAAGCTAATCTGGCAGTGATGTTTGTGTGATTATTCTCCCCCCAATCCATTGGTCTTTAAATGTAAGGGCACACGCCAGGTTATACCACGTTGTTTTCACCACTACATCCCAGTGCCGAAGTCAGAAGAGTGAACTAACCATTGGGCTAATCGAAATAAATATGCAGTTTATGTACTATAATGCCATTTTAACAATCTAACTTAAAGGTCAGTTATATCTTTAAAATACCACTGTATCCTTCTTACCAACTAACCTGTTCTTTTAGGCTAACAAATAAGAAACCCATCCAACCCTTCCATGTAAAACAATGATCCTCATTGACAGTTAGATGGTATAGGATGGGTTATTTACCACAAGTGGTAAATGCCATTACCCCGAGGTAACATATTTATTACATGAGGTAAGTGCCTCCTATTCTGGGTTTTCAACTTGCAAATGAGGCATGCTTTGAGGATTCCGTGTTTTCCCCTTTTGAATTTCGCATATTTTGCCTTTTTTCACATGCTTTTTCCTCTGTTAAATTTTGGGGACTTTGCTCTGCCGAAATCTAACAGGGAGAACAGCGGAAAGGGGGTGATAAATATGTACAGCTCGGAATTCCGATCCCTCTGCAAACAACCATTTGCAGAGGGGATTGCAATTTATGCCTGAACTTGTAATAAGTGTGTGTGGGGCAGATTCGCAAATGCATGCAAGGGTACATAAAAGAGTATCCCTGCAGTACACTTTTATAGATTCTTACACGCTTTTGAAAATGGACCCCAAACTTTGTAAAATGGGACAATTAATTTACAATTTGTACAAATAGAAAGGACTGTGCCCTCTTTGCACTTTTACTAATCGAGAGGTGGAGCCTTCATGACAAGTTGCACGGCCTACAAGAGTACGTAAAAGAGTTATATTACTTACCATGCCCATGTATGCTTTTGTGAATCGCCCCTTTTCTTCAAAGTTTAGGAACATCATCAATGCAGAGTTTGTTCTGCAGATGTCTTTCTTTCAGAAGATCACAAGTTGGTTAAGCACCTGTGTTGGCTGGTCTTTTACCTGCTTTCTGCTGCTGGGACAACAGCATGTCTGTGTTGTGTGTCTGAATCCGGTAGATTTGCTGCTGCTGTGTGACTGGTGTGTTTTACAGTTTTGTTAATTACCGCAGTGGCGTGGCTAGGCACTTTACCGCTAGTGGTGGTCACGGCCTTTGCCGCCCCGCGGGCGAGCTGAAGAATGTGTGTGTGGGGGTGGGGCTGACGATGTTTCATGCGTTTGCCCCTCCTCCCGCAGAAAAATCGCGCAAGAGCGGGGCAGGGGTGGGGGTCCGCCACCACCAAAACTCGTGAAGCCCGGGGCGGCCCACCCCTCCCCTTCTACGCCACTGGATTACCGGTTTGCTATATGACAATGGTGAGTATCGGGTTATTAATCTTCCACTAGAGTCCCACTGTGCAAACAATGCACTAATTAGGAGCACTTCTATTCAGGGGCATAGCTTCAGGTGGGGGTGTTTGTGGTGTTACAACCCCCATAAAATGTATTCTGGAAAAAATAGTCGGTATGATGAAGTGAGTGTCGGATTTCACCTGGGATTTTTACATGCCCACACTGACCAAAACACACACACAACACACACTCTCTTCTCTGTTTTGAAGACCTTAAAAAGGTTGATTAATTTGAAAGATGTTGTGCTTTTAGTGCCCCTAACAATCCCCCTTCTCTCTCTTTCCACTGCCTCTAAAGTCCCCTCATGTACTGCTTCTTCTATTATGTGTTTTAACAAGATAGCCCACAAATAGGCTCTAAATTTTTCTACACTCCACACACACGCCAATAATTCCTTTTCAATAACGGAATGTTTCAGTTCAGGAGGGCGTAAAGTCCTAGATGCAAAACCTACAGTAGTTTCATGATTATTGTTAAATTGAGTTAAAACTGCACCTAAACCATATTCTGAAGCATCGACAGTCACACAAGTCTTTCTTCCCTCTACAAATGGTTGCAATGCAGGTGCTGAAGTGATATCTCTTTGAATTTGTTCAAATGTTTTTTGGCAAACCTCGGACCAAACAAATCTTTCTCCTTTTTTAAGCAAAACCTTAAAGCATTCAGTGATGCTTGCAAAATTATGCATACATTTTGCATAAAATTCGCACAAACCTAGGAAGGACAATAACTGGTCCCTATTTTGAGGCGCAGGAGCATCCACAATACTTTACACAAGACTTGGTCTAGGTTTGATCCCTTCCTCAGTAAATACGTGTCCAAGATATTCAATTGCTTTCGTCTTAAATATGCATTTATCTTTCCTTAAAGTTACACCTCTTTTCTCTAAAGTCCCTAAGACATCTACTAAAGCGACATCATGTTCATTTTCAGTATTGGCAAAAATCAAGATTTCATCTTGAAAGATTGCTACATGATTATTACCAACAAACATATCTGACATAAGTCTTTGGAATACTGCCGCAGCAGATGCAATGCCAAAGGGCATACGGCAAAATTGAAAAACTCCATCTGGAGTCACAAATGCTGTCAAGTGTCTTGAATTTTTTTCTAACTCAACTTTGTGGTAAGCTGCCCTTAAGTCCAGCTTGCTAAACCACTTAGCTGGTCCTACTTTAGTTATTAAATCCTCTATTCTAGGCAGAGGATAATTGTCTACCCAAATAGCCTCATTTACGCTCCTCATATCAACACACATATGCGTACTTCCCCATTCTTTTTCTTCGCTAATTCAATCGGGGATAACCACAAGGTTCCATCAGTTTTCTCGATAATACCCTGTGAGCACATATCATTAAGCATGGCAGAAAGATCACTCCTCACACTTAATGGTATGTTCCGCCATTTATGCTTCACTGGAACAACATCACTTTTGACTTTAATACAATAAGTGAAATCTGAAATTTTACCCAGTCTGTCATTAAAAACCTTTGAAAAAATGTTCTCCCAGAACTTGTTTTCATTAGTTATCGAACCTACCCTCTTCCTTTCAAACGAGATGGGTTGTTCTAAACCTGGTCTAATTGTGATACCAAATTCAGCTTGGTGAATGAGACCTAGTACATTTATCCCTTTTCTCGCAACATAAACTTTGCCATAAACTAATTCATTAAAAATGTTTATATTGGACCAAAAGAACCCAATGAGATCCACTTTGCTTCCTTCAAACGCAACTGTAGAAATATCTGGAGGAAGCAAAACTTTGTCATGCCAATACTTATCGAAAATATCCTTTGAGATGATGGTTATGCGTGCGCCTGTATCAACTAATAATTGTATAGCATGCCCTTCAATTGATACATTAAGATTTGGATCAATGACAAGCTCTTCATCAATAGAATTGACACACCTTACACCTAAAGCAATTCCTAATTACTTTCAAGATTTTCCTCATCAAAGTTATTACCAAAGTCATTCAAAACACACCGAACATTAAAAGGTCTGCCAGTTCTGCACATTTTCATAAAATGGCCAGGTTTTCCACATTTTTTACATTGTTGGCCAATATCTGGGCAGAATTTAAATGAAGAAACATGAGAAGGTGAACCACATCTAAAGCAGAATGGCCTTTGGAATTGTTGACCAGATGAACTAGACTTAACAAAAGGTTTATTTTTGAAGTTTTGTTGTGGATTTCTTGTTAAATTTGGCTTATTGACAACTGCTCCTCAAATTAAGTTTTGGCCAATGAATCTTCCAATACTTTAGCGTCAATAGAAGAACCTTTGATGCTTTTTGCCAAATCTATGGCCTTATCCAAAGTTGGGTTCTTGCAAGCCAAAAGTATTTGCTGTATATTCTTAGAATGGCACCTAGCTACCAGTTGGTCGCGTATTAATTCTCCAGTAAAATTGTCAAAGTCACATTTGGATGCCAACATCTTGAGCGCCGTAACATAGGTGTCTATACTTTCGTTGGGCTGTTGAGCTCTTGTAAAGAATCTGTATCTATGTACAACCATGTTTTTAGTTTTTGTGAAATATGTATCCAGTTGTGCAAAAGCTGTCTCAAATTCATCTAAGTTTGCATTTTCAGCAGGTACATGTACAGGTAAGTGATCAAAGACGTTTTGCCCTTCAACTCCTAAGTGATAGTACATTAAGTTTTTCCGTCTCTCTGGTCTGAATTTCTGAGCATCAATTGCACCTAAATAAGCTTTAAATGATCTTAGCCATAAGTTCCACTCCAAAGGTGGATCTCCTGGTTCTTGCAGAAAAGGTGCTTGAGCTTGTACACTTTGCATGTCGTCCATACAAAAAAAAACCTCAGAGACTGGTATTAAACTGTAGTGAAAAAAAATAAATAAGGGAAATAAAGCGTGCAAATCGCTGATGTAATTTGCTACAGACAAAAGAGCGTGCAAATAGCTGTTTAATTTGCTACAGACAAAAGAGCGTGCAAATCGCTGTTGAATTTTGCACTTATTCTTATTTTCCCTTTATTTTAAATAAAGTTGACTTGAATTGATTCCTTTAAATGTAAAATGTGTTAAAATGGTGAAAAAAAACAAAGATTTATGTCTTTAAATTTCTTATTTGTTACTCCTTTCACTTCTTTTGTCCCAAACATATCCCAGGATGCAATGGGCGGGGAGAGGCTGTCTTCTATTTCCTATTTTTTTAGTTTTGGATTTCCCATGATGAACTGGGAGAAGCAATCAGTTGCGTGAAAGACTAGCTGCTTCAAACTGAGTGAGACTCCTGTTGTGTACTTATTCTTCTTGTTATGTTTTTCAAATTATAAATTATAAAAATGAACTTCTTTCATTGTGAGGCTGTATGCGTGAAGCCTCGCGTTGAACTCGCGCTGCCGTGTACTCGCGCTGCCGTGTGAGGTCTACCGCTGTGCTCGTGAAGCCTACAGACGGTTTAGTACTATGCTCGTGCAGCTCGTAGAATCTTGAACACCACGTGCTGCTGCCGCTTGACAATTTGCCTGCACAGGCTCGCGCTACACTTGGCCACGCAGAAAAGTAAAATAGAGATGGAAAAGCACTTTTTTCCTTTAGATATGTCTATGACTATACGAAGCGCAATTACGGAAAAGGAAAGGTCTCACCGCTCCTCTGGCCCCTTTAAAACTTCGAATTTCAGTCTTCGCGTTTTGCCGGTAAAATGATCCTTTTCTCTTCGTGTTCATCCAAGACGAACTCGGCTTACCCAGTTCTTCCCGATCGTCGCCAGTGTAAAAGACGGTTCCAGGAGACTCTTTGTAGTAATTAAGTCGATTTATTAACAACGGAGACACAAGTACGTGTCTCGACTAAACGGGGCCAGAGAGCAACTGCCTCTCATGGAATCTGGCGGGGCAGATTCCATGACATAGCAAGACTCTCAAAGACGCGTCACCACATGAATCCCCTCTGCATCTAACAAATCGGACCAGATGGTAATACCCGCTCTCTTGATTGGTATAGCCATACTATCCTTAAGGCAGGGCGGTGTCCCAGGGGAATCCCATATAGGTGCAAAGTCTGAATAATACCCGATTCCCCATCTACATCTTACTTTATACCAGGTTTCCAAAGCCACCTTAAAGACCTTTAGACTTACTCATATAAAAAATCTCTGGCCCCCAAACTTATATAAAAAACCTTCTCCACCGCCTCCACCCTCCATCATAGCCATTTCACCCAGCAGCCTTCCCCACGATGTCTCCTCCGGTTTTCAAAGTAACATCTGGATGCCTTTAAATTGAAATGCAACCGAATACCAACAGATATCTGGGAGAGTCAGCCCCTCTTTGATAAGCCTACACCTCCATTTCTCCAAGACAGCCTTGCTGCCTCCAAATAAAGCTCCCGATCTTACTTTGAAGCTTGCAAATGCTCTTACTCTGGACGTTTAAACCCTGAGATAGCACTCTTAGAGTGTCATTGCGGGTCTTCATCAGGACTGGGAGGTGTGGGGGGGTTAGACATAGTTTGTAGACAGCCTCTGGGGTGGGGCCAGGTAGGCTTCCCTGGGAGTGATTCTGGTAGGGCCACTCAGGTTGATGTGACAGAGTAGGGGTACCTGCTCCCTTAGTGTGCTGATTCTCATTGACGGTGGTACTCTCGTAAAGCCATCAACTTGTGCAGTTTCCCATCAAGAGGAGGGGTAAAGTGGTCCGGATTTAATCTTGAGGATCCACTTAGTGTCCTGCAATATTGCAAGGGTGCCGTATGTCTTGTTGCCCTGTCCATGATCGATTGTAGACAGGGCAACAAGACATATACCGCACCCTTGCAATATTGCAGGACACTACGTAGACACTCTAAGAGTGCTATCTCAGGGTTGAAACGTCAACTTTAGAACCATCTGGACCAATACTAGGAATTCTGCGATGAAACTAACAATTGTGGTTTGCAGAACAATCTGAGAAAGTGTTTTTATTGGCCATTTTTCCTCCTGTTTTTTCCCCTTTTTTTCCCCATCCTTAGTCATAAAATATCACTTTATATATTACACTTTCACCATTCTCACTGAGCACATTATGTCACAAATTCACAGAGGATGCGCCACCATGTATCTCTGACAGCCATGTATATACTTGAATAAGGGTATTTATAAATGAAGTAATGTATATAAAATATCTATTTTTCATACCCTAGTAGGTTTAGACTTGCATTTCTAATGATTTAATCTTTGAAAAGATCTGTTTGAGAATGAATGATTGGCTGGATAGCCAGCAATATTTAAAGAGATAATGCGCACCCGACAGAACCATTGTTACATCGCACAGGTTCTGAGGGATACTGGGTCACCCCATTGTGTTTTATTGGCCGCATTCAAGGCAACTATGGCCAAAGGATCTGATCGCACCATGGCCAAGTCGATGTTGCCAATCAACAGCTGTGTCTGCTCCTAAATGTACCTCCCTGTTACAAAGCCCTACTGATCTATATTGACCAAACTGGGGATCAGTTTAGCCAATCTCCCTGCCGGAATACCCATAAAGATCTTATCATCGGTGTTCAGCAGGGAGATTGGACGATAAGAGTCAGCTTTCAGGGGGTCCTTTCCTGGTTTCAGGATTAACACAATGGCTGCTTCCTTCCAGGATTTGGGGACCTGGCCCGTCAGACTATACACTGAGTTAAATATAGTAGCCAATGCCGGGACCAATTCATCTGATAAGAGTTTATACATTTCATTTGGAAGTGCATCCATTCCCTCTGCCTTATTATTTTTACATTTCTTTATTTGAACTTTAATCTCTTCTAAATTGATAGGGGCATCGAGTATGTCACGACCATCATCTATTAGGGTTGGCAGAGATTTCCCACTCAGCCAAGTTTGTATACGGTCAAGGGAAGGAACCAAGTCCTCTTTATAGAGATCCGAAAAGAGGGAGAGTAGGCAGGCTAGCATATCCTCTAGACTACTTGAGTTTCCTCCGTTGCTATTTATGATCAATTCATTAATATTATTTTTTTAACTATCTACTCTGGCTTTCCAGGCCAATAGGGTGCCTGCCTTCTCCCCATACTCGAAGTTTTGCATGTTTTTGGAGATCCATTGATCCCTGCACCTCTGGTCCAGTCTACCCCTATACTCCTGCCTAGCACCTTCCAGGTCACCTTGAACTTGTGCCAACCTCCCTGGGCTCCCATGACTTTTGTAATAATTTTTATGTACATGAGGAAACAAGTAACTGGTTTACGCAAGTGATCCTGCCACCTCTCTTTGTTACAATAGTTGGTCTAGTAGGTTGGTGCTGAATTCGGGCTTATAGCCTTGAGGATTGTAAATGACGGCACCTTCGAGCATTTTGTTATCTCCACAAGAGACTTGGAATGTCAGAATTTCATGATTACCTAGTGATGTTACTGGTTCAAGGAGACAGGTAAAGCAGTCATTAAAAATAATGGCAACCCCCCTCCTTTCCGCCCCGTCTGTCGCATTTTAACAGTTTATAGCCTACAGGAAGGGCTGCGGCAATACCAGGGGAATTAATACCATCTAACCAGGTTTCTGTGATAAAGACCAGGTCTGGTTTGTTTCCTGTTATAATGTCCAAGGCTATGTTTGGGCAGAGATCTGGAGTTCAAATAGATGCAGTTTAATAAGTTCTCGGGCAAACTGCCTTTATCTAAAGGACTTCATTCTGTCACTGCCCAGCTTACCCATTGGCACTTGAGGCAAGAGAAGGTGCCCTCCGTCTCTCCTGGGGCCGCCTTTCCACAAGGTGTAGCAGCTTGTGTTTGGGCTTTGCTTATTTTAAAGAGCGTCTCTCTCGAATAACAGGTCAGGTGGCTGGAATCTGACAGAGAAGGGGCAAGCTTACTGGCCCCTGGTCCCGTTCGGGCGCCGACGGGCTTGCCTTTGGCGTGGCTTTGGCATCTAGACCGCCGACCCTCGCACCAATGTAAAACAGGGATTTCCTGTGGTGCTACACTCCATCTCCCCTCATAACCTGCACAGTGCAAATAAGTCCAATTTTTCTTTTGAAAAAGGGCCTTGTTTAAAACAAATGTATGTATTAAGTTCAAAGAAACAAAGCAGAATGCATGTCATATTCAAAACAGCAATTACATTTTTGGCAATTCAGATCGCAATAACTAATATCAAGTAAAACGCTAAACAAACACGTAATTGATTAAAATACTGAAAGCTAATCTGGCAGTGATGTTTGTGTGATTATTCTCCCCCCAATCCATTGGTCTTTAAATGTAAGGGTACACTCCAGGTTATACCACTTTGTTTTCACCACTACATCCCAGTGCCGAAGTCAGAAGAGTGAACTAACCATTGGGCTAATCGAAATAAATATGCAGTTTATGTACTATAATGCCATTTTAACAATCTAACTTAAAGGTCAGTTATATCTTTAAAATACCACTGTATCCTTCTTACCAACTAACCTGTTCTTTTAGGCTAACAAATAAGAAACCCATCCAACCCTTCCATGTAAAACAATGATCCTCATTGACAGTTAGATGGTATAGGATGGGTTATTTACCACAAGTGGTAAATGCCATTACCCCGAGGTAACATATTTATTACATGAGGTAAGTGCCTCCTATTCTGGGTTTTCAACTTGCAAATGAGGCATGCTTTGAGGATTCCGTGTTTTCCCCTTTTGAATTTCGCATATTTTGCCTTTTTCACATGCTTTTTCCTCTGTTAAATTTTGGGGACTTTGCTCTGCCGAAATCTAACAGGGAGAACAGCGGAAAGGGGGTGATAAATATGTACAGCTCGGAATTCCGATCCCTCTGCAAACAACCATTTGCAGAGGGGATTGCAATTTATGCCTGAACTTGTAATAAGTGTGTGTGGGGCAGATTCGCAAATGCATGCAAGGGTACATAAAAGAGTATCCCTGCAGTACACTTTTATAGATTCTTACACGCTTTTGAAAATGGACCCCAAACTTTGTAAAATGGGACAATTAATTTACAATTTGTACAAATAGAAAAGACTGTGCCCTCTTTGCACTTTTACTAATCGAGAGGTGGAGCCTTCATGACAAGTTGCACGGCCTACAAGAGTACGTAAAAGAGTTATATTACTTACCATGCCCATGTATGCTTTTGTGAATCGCCCCTTTTCTTCAAAGTTTAGGAACGTCATCAATGCAGAGTTTGTTCTGCAGATGTCTTTCTTTCAGAAGATCACAAGTTGGTTAAGCACCTGTGTTGGCTGGTCTTTTACCTGCTTTCTGCTGCTGGGACAACAGCATGTCTGTGTTGTGTGTCTGAATCCGGTAGATTTGCTGCTGCTGTGTGACTGGTGTGTTTTACAGTTTTGTTAATTACCGCAGTGGCGTGGCTAGGCACTTTACCGCTAGTGGTGGTCACGGCCTTTGCCGCCCCGCGGGCGAGCTGAAGAATGTGTGTGTGGGGGTGGGGCTGGCGATGTTTCATGCATTTGCCCCTCCTCCCGCAGAAAAATCGCGCAAGAGCGGGGCAGGGTTGGGGGTCCGCCACCACCAAAACTCGTAAAGCCCGGGGCGGCCCACCCCTCCCCTTCTACGCCACTGGATTACCGGTTTGCTATATGACAATGGTGAGTATCGGGTTATTAATCTTCCACTAGAGTCCCACTGTGCAAACAATGCACTAATTAGGAGCACTTCTATTCAGGGGCATAGCTTCAGGTGGGGGTGTTTGTGGTGTTACAACCCCCTTAAAATGTATTCTGGAAAAAATAGTCGGTATGATGAAGTGAGTGTCGGATTTCACCTGGGATTTTTACATGCCCACACTGACCAAAACACACACACAACACACACTCTCTTCACTGTTTTGAAGACCTTAAAAAGCTTGATTAATTTGAAAGATGTTGTGCTTTAAGTGCCCCTAACAATCCCCCTTCTCTCTCTTTCCACTGCCTCTAAAGTCCCCTCATGTACTGCTTCTTCTATTATGTGTTTTAACAAGATAGCCCAGCATGGCAGTTGGGAAATCTGAAGCTTACCCCCTCCTCCAATCTTATTGACCAAGTAGGCCCCGCCTCTATTCTATGGGACATCGCATTGCAACTCCACTGTATACAAACGAACGGACGCTAATTTTAAGAATGCATGTATAGATAAAAGAGGTTATCGTTTGAAGGCTGCTTAATCAAAGTGCAGCTTGTCAGCAAAAGTAATTGTGTCCATTAGTTGCATTTTAGATCCATTAGCTACCATCCAGTTTCCCTTATTTCTCCTTTCTGTGCACATTCAGCTGTTTTTATTTCAATTGCATTATACTAAGCAAATGGCATTTATTAGATGAACTTGAAATGTTATATTGTAATAAAGGATTTTCAGGAAATCCCAGTGCTGAATCTTGTGTTCTTTGGCATATATTATAACTCTGGTTAACCTTCCAGGAGTGGTGTGCAATGTATGCGAACGTGGCCAAACGCTGCACAGAATTGTGTTAGTCAGCGGCGTAACCAGTTTGTTCCAAAAAACAAGGGAAACCCAATTTAGCAATTGGTCAGGGACCTGGGGTACTTATATTATTTCTAAAGACAGTGGTCCCTAGACAGTGTAGAATAAGTGTGTAAGTAAATATAGACTAAATAGTTTCTATATTCTTTGTCCAGCCGGACAGAATATAATATATGATATATAAATGAGTAGTCAGTATCAATACAGATTCAAGTGGGACACAACCTGCGTCCTACTACCACATTGACATACAGGAAAGGGGTTCAGGCAAGGGAAAGGGGTCTGCGTACAATAAAACATTGCAGACTGATATACCAGGAGTACACTATTGCGACATTCTATACAATATGGTCATAGGCGTATAGTGTATATATTGTCAACGGCGTTTCGATCCCTGTGTAATGATAAAGGGATCATCCTCAGGACATTTCATTCATGCCTGTTAACATTGCATTTTAAAAACAGTCACCACGGCTGAAAGAAAATGCATAAGGGTGTGGTCTATAATGGAGTGTTTAGGTCGGTGACTGCCTTCCCCGTTTGGAATGCACTGGAGTTGGAGATGATCTCTAGAAATTGTGGAGGTCAGGAAGCTCTGGGGTAGAGCGGCGGCTAGGTCCAACCATGTACTTAGAACGCTAGGAGCCGTGAATGGGTTCCTTGGATACAGTTGAGGCGGTGCTCGGGATGACTGTGAATCAGGGGCACAAGTCCTAAAAAAAGAAGTGGGGGGACGCTGACGTCACGACAGGAAGTGAGGTCATGAAAGATGGCTTGCACCATCAGACTCATTGCCTCCCCTCGCTCACCCCTTAGATGCAATTGCATCAGAGAAGCCAGCGCGTGAGCAGTGTTCTGAATGAGCTCCGAAACTCGCCCCAGAGAGGCCAAAGAGTGAATGTGTGGCTCCATTTGCTCCAGTTATCGAGATCCTGGTAAAATAAGTGGGGGGACGCTGTCCACCCGCGTGGTACCCCGACTTGAGCCCTGGGTGTAACGCAAAATGATGCAGCCCCCCTGCAGAATATCATGAGCGGCTGATGACCTTCCCATGTCTTACAAATATTCATTGGCCTTGAGCTGAATCAGGCCTGGAATAAACATTAAGCAAAATAAGCATGTGGTTAGGGCATCAAGGGAAGGAGGGTATCACAGAAATCTTCCAATCTCGGATCCCCATGCACTATATGGTGCAAAACTGCAAATGGTGCTGCTGAATGTATAAATAAAGCGGAAGTACACAAAAATAAACATTATTTTCCATCTTACTGTAAGTTTTGTTCCGTATAAAAAAAAAAATGATGGTTTATTATTTTTTATATTTTGAATTTGATATATATGGGGGCACCAAAATCTTTTAAGTGCTTATGGTCTCTAAAGGTCGTAATCCAGCCATGAGCTCAATGGAACCCACAAGGGTTTAGAAGGCCGCCTGAAGGGTTGTACAGCCCCGTGCACAGCAGGGGCTGCAGAGACCTACTTTACACCCTGGTGTTTCAACACTGTGGGAGTGTGATGCGTAGGCTTTGTTCAGGATGTGTTTTGTATTTCTAGGTGCTACACAGAACTGCGATAAATCATGAGGCGCTGGGGAAACGTATTGCTAATAACATTACCTTCGTACTAAGGGTATTGCATCTATGGCTCTTATGATTTAACCATGCAGAGGTGGCGTTGCAAATTAATAACGCCTTCTTTACAATACTTCTTGCAAACCCACATGGGGTGGGCACTATTATACTCTTTTCTGATGTGGTCGCATATATGACGAAACAATGCATACCAAAACAATGCATACTTTTGCAAAGCAAATTTTACAACGCAACTACCATTACAACGCAATCTTGCCGCAACCATTCTAATCGTGTCTGGTGTGGTCACTATTAGCCCCCTAAAAATCCTGGCCGCTCGGTATGATTTTCATTGAACATAAGGTCGGAGATCCCTGCTCTAGGGTGAGTGTGAGTGTCTGTTGATGTACACATACATTTTCCGCCCGTATGGACCAGGATGACCTGTTGAATTCCGGGAATGGTGTGCACGGATGCATCGCAAGATGCTGGATGGATAGGTCTTTCATATTATTATACAAAAGGGGCTTACATGTGAATCCCAGCTGCTTGCCATTTGTTGTATTTTGAGAGTGGTGCATATGCACTGTTGTATTTGATGTCAGTGTGCAAATAGTGCATTGATATGCGTTTCATCAATGCCAATGTTTTGGTTCTGTTGCGCATGCCCAGTCTATCAAATACATAATAAACACTGGTTCATTGTCACTTCAGACTTCATTGTGCATTTCATGTTTCTTGGAAAATGCAAACTTTTGAATTTATATGTTAGGAATCATTTTCTAGAGAATATTTGGTGACTTTTGGTAATAAATTGCTGAAGTCAGCAGCAGATGTGATAGTAAAATTCCCTTTTGAAATTACAATGTTATATATAAAGTCAGTATAATCAGATCTGTTGCGCTCAGTCCATTAGTCCATGGTTAATATGTTTTAACCACATCGCTGCGGCAGCTATTCTGATGCAGCGCTAAGTGGGCGGGGCGGCCCCGCGGCGGCCGCATGCTGGTGACGGAACCGCTCCGTCACCAGCCGCGGTTGAGCTGTGCTCGTGACGGAGCGGTTCCGTCATGGCCCGCCCGCTCAATAGAACGCGCCGCGCAGGCGCGAAATCAGCGCGCGCAGGCGCGGCGGCGGGTCCATGGCGGGACCGCTCTGTCATCAGCACAGCCCAACCGCAGCTGATAACGGAGCGGTTCCATCATCAGCATGGAAAGGGATAAGATTGCATATTGGCAAAGCCAGTAAGTCTGCTTGCATACTTATTCATAAACTGGGAAACTTGACTATGCAAATGCAGGTTTCGGAAAGGTTTCATGCAGAATCTTCAAACAGAACTATATATATTCTTTCCGAAACCTGCATTTGCATAGTCACGTTTCCTAGCTTATAAATAAGTATGCAAGCAGACTTACAAGCTTTGACAGTGCTTGTTAAGTGCAGAGTTCCAAGGGCAACGCATTCTGAAAGAATAGCCCTTATGTGCAGAGAAGTGTGCCTGTCCTCGATTTTGAATGGGCAAATATGTTTACCACTCGATTTTCAAGCAAAGCATCATTTGGCGGAGAGAAGACACATAGATGTC
Source organism: Lissotriton helveticus (assembly GCF_964261635.1). Classification (NCBI taxonomy): domain Eukaryota; kingdom Metazoa; phylum Chordata; class Amphibia; order Caudata; family Salamandridae; genus Lissotriton; species Lissotriton helveticus. The sequence continues at coordinate 291,966,402 of NC_136063.1, read as the reverse complement.
TCTTCAGTTGGAACTTCAAATATATTTTGAGTGTCGTGAAGAATTACAAGGAGACAGGCACCATCTATGTTAGTGTCGACCACAGAACCCCAGCTGGGCTGACAAAAAAAACAACCACTGCTAATGGGAAACTCTTCACCCACGTTTCCACCTGCCACTTATAACTTACTTGCCATAGTGGTTTTCAAGAATATGTTTATAAGTCGAAAACACACAACAATCACTACCTCATAGTCTTCCAAGACCTTCATTTTCAGAGTCCATTGACATTCTATATTAAAATCGTCTGGCTCAGATTTAGCATGTCCAGCAGGGTTGACACTGTGAACACTCTTCAAAGACTTCTGAAACCTTGATCATGTGAGGGGATGTATGACGTTACAACGCATACTTTTACAACGCCTACCTTTACATCGCAAGTTTTACAAGGCATACCATTACAACGCATAATGCTTTTGGGCGCTGGATAGTGAATAGTTTAATTTACTATTCCAACTCCAGTCCCCGTGGATAGTAGGGAAGGTGTTGGATAGTACATTAAACCTATTCCCTATCCTAGAGATCCCCCCAGCGCTATGCGTTGTAATGGTTTGCGTTGTAAAAGTTGCGTTGTAATGGTAGTTTGTTGTAAAAGTTTCGTTGTAAAGGCTGTATACCAATTTGAGGCTGCTTTGATAACTGTGAGTATATTACGCAGACTTAAACATGATATTTGCTTTTGATGGTAGCAGGGTAATGTAATATAATGTAAATTCACACTTGTATAGCGCTACTACCGCTCCAGGGAGCATCTTGGCGCTCAACACCCAACCCCGCTGGAAAAGATTGGTGGACAAAAGGTAACTTCGATCATATTGCAGGCTTACACCAGTGCCCTACGGGCCGCATCAGTAAGGGAGATAATCCATGTCTTCAAAGATTTCCTAAACAGGCTCTCCTTAGCTATAAGCCGAAGCTGAGCTGGCAATTTGTTCCAGGCTCTAGAGCCTAGTACAAAGAGAGATTTCCCCCCTTTAGTGGCCAGCCTAAATCTGGGGGTTACCAAGAGGTTTTGATCAGAAGACCTCAAACAGCGTGCTAGCAGATAGTGTTTGAAGCCATTAACCTTGTGACTGGAAGGCTCTAAAAGTAATGACAAGGACCTTAAATAGGACCCGCTTAAGAATGGGTAACCAATGTAAGGTCTTGAGCGCGGCCGAAGCAGATGACCTTCTTGGCCAGCGAAGTACAAGACGGGCAGCAGGATGCTGGACTATCTGCAGCCTGTGGAGCACTGCTTTGTTGGTACCTGCATACAGGCTGTTGCAGTAGTCCAGTCTGGATGTTATAAATGCTACTGCCACTGTTTTCCTCGCTGCCAGAGGAAGAAGGTCAAAGAACTTCCTAAGAGATTTTATAATATGGAAACACGAGCTGGCCACACCTTTCGCTTGCTGCTTAAATGATAGTTGATCATCAAACTTGATGCCCAGGTTTCGTGCAGTGGAGATGGTATTAGGGGGAGCTTCCGCATCCTCAGGCCACCATTGCTTAGGGGAAAACAGATTTTGAGACCCAAAAGACAATATTTCTGTCTTCCCTGAGTTACATTTGAGGTGATTGTTATTCATCCACTCAAATGTAGCCGTAAGACAATTTTTCAGGTTTTCCTCTGCACCAGGCAGCTCTCTGTCCAGCACCAGGATCAGCTGCGTGTCGTCAGCGTACGATATAGTACTAATCTGGTAAGAGGCGATTAGCTCAATCAGGGGTACCATATAAAGATTGAAGAGTACAGGGCTCAAACTAGAACCCTGTGGGACCCCTGAGCTGATGACTTTTTCTTCGGATTTGAAGTTGCCCAATACCGTAACCTGACGTCTCTGGGTAAGAAAGTTTGTAAGCCAAGCCAACACCATTCCTCCTATACCTGCGTTACTCAAGCGGTCTACCGATGCTTTGCTAGTTCTCCTGAGGCGGAAGCCGGGAGTGTGTTTTTAACTACTTTTTAAACATTTGAGAGTCACGTATTTACTTGTGTACTACCTACCTCCTCACTCCCCCTCTTGGCACTTTAGCTCAGGGCATTAAGCTCATCGTCGTGAGGCTGTGCAGCGGAGTTTAGCGCTGCCGCCATTCCGGCGTTCATTGAGGCCACGCTCCCTTCTTGAGGCCACGTCCCCTCTCAAGGCCACGTTAATCGCCGCGCATTCATAAGGTCGCTGAATACAAGCGCCGGGTGATGCTTTGCTAGTTCTCCTGAGGCGGAAGCCGGGAGTGTGTTTTTAACTACTTTTTAAACATTTGAGAGTCACGTATTTACTTGTGTACTACCTACCTCCTCACTCCCCCTCTTGGCACTTTAGCTCAGGGCATTAAGCTCATCGTCGTGAGGCTGTGCAGCGGAGTTTAGCGCTGCCGCCATTCCGGCGTTCATTGAGGCCACGCCCCCTTCTTGAGGCCACGCCCCCCTCTCAAGGCCACGTTAATCGCCGCGCATTCATAAGGACGCTGAATACAAGCGCCGGGTGATGCTTTCCTAGTTCTCCTGAGGCGGAAGCCGGGAGTGTGTTTTTAACTACTTTTTAAACATTTGAGAGTCACGTATTTACTTGTGTACTACCTACCTCCTCACTCCCCCTCTTGGCACTTTAGCTCAGGGCATTAAGCTCATCGTCGTGAGGCTGTGCAGCGGAGTTTAGCGCTGCCGCCATTCCGGCGTTCATTGAGGCCATGCCCCCTTCTTGAGGCCACGCCCCCCTCTCAAGGCCACGTTAATCGCCTCGCATTCATAAGGACGCTGAATACAAGCTCCGGGTGATGCTTTGCTAGTTCTCCTGAGGCGGAAGCCGGAAGTGTGTTTTTAACTACTTTTTAAACATTTGAGAGTCACGTATTTACTTGTGTACTACCTACCTCCTCACTCCCCCTCTTGGCACTTTAGCTCAGGGCATTAAGCTCATCGTCGTGAGGCTGTGCAGCGGAGTTTAGCGCTGCCGCCATTCCGGCGTTCATTGAGGCCACGCCCCCTTCTTGAGGCCACGCCCCCCTCTCAAGGCCACGTTAATCGCCGCGCATTCATAAGGACGCTGAATACAAGCGCCGGGTGATGCTTTGCTAGTTCTCCTGAGGCGGAAGCCGGGAGTGTGTTTTTAACTACTTTTAAACATTTGAGAGTCACGTATTTACTTGTGTACTACCTACCTCCTCACTCCCCCTCTTGGCACTTTAGCTCAGGGCATTAAGCTCATCGTCGTGAGGCTGTGCAGCGGAGTTTAGCGCTGCCGCCATTCCGGCGTTCATTGAGGCCACGCCCCCTTCTTGAGGCCACACACCCCTATTTACGTCATCTGCAACTATAAAACATGTGCCTCCCTCGGAAGCGCAGCGGACGAGCGCAGCGCGAGCGCCGTTTGCGCGCCGAAGGCGCGCCTAAGGCAAGCCCGTCTGCGCCCGTCCGCGACCGGACTACGGCCAGCGCCAGCCACGCTGCCGGTGAGGGTAGGACTACTAAGAGGATCCTATGGTCCAGGTCGGAACTATTAGCAATGAACACAACTAAACCATGTCAGGCAACTAGGTCTGACTTGGCAAATGACAATCTACCGCTGTCTTGCTCGATGTGTAGCAAGACACTTTGTGATGGCCCATCTTCAAAAATTTCACACTTAAAATCAAAAATCAAACCTTTAGCTAATTCCTCTGATACTATTATTAGGGCCGGCCTACTAAATTGTAGATCCCTTCCTAGGCATGCTGAGGACATCTGGCTGTTATTGGTGGACTCTGAGTGGGACGCCTTATTTCTTACAGAAACTTGGCTAACTGAAGAAAATATGGCCTCCATTTCGCTGGCTGTCCCGCCGGGCTTCAAAATGAGCTTCTCGAATAGAGAAAAGGACAGAAGGGGTGGCGGGGTAGCTATTATCTTTAAGAACAAATACACATTGGCGTCCTCAACACCTACCACTATTCCTGTCATAGAGGAGCTACATTTTTGCCTCCAAATCAACCCCCAACTGGTCTAATCATCTACAGACCCCCGGATTGTTCCTCAACAAACACTTGTGAACTTATGGACTTTATAGTCCAAAGCTCTCTAGCTCACTCACTTTTTATTGTACATGGCGATTTTAATGTTCATGTAGATAGGCCGGGATGCCCCCTGGCCACTCAACTTATCACAACGCTGAAAGCTGCTAATCTAACTCAAATTATTTCGGGACCGACGCATAAGGCAGGTCATATGTTGGATTTAATTTTTTCCAACATACTGGACACGACAGCCAAACACCCGCAGCCTTTGCTCTGGACGGATCACTTTTTAATTCCCTTCTCTTTTTCTCTCCCTCCCCACTACCAGACAAATGGGAGACGTTCATATATACGTAGAAAATGGGATAATATATCAGCAGACACCCTTTGCCCTGCTCTTGCAGTGGCCCCCAAGCTCTGACCACAGACGTGAACAAGGATGCGGTGGCGCTGAACCGCTGGATAGGAAACACGGTGGATACTATTGCTCCTGCAAAAGTCGCCACATCACGCAGAGAATCCCCCTCCGCCCCATGGTTCTCTACTGAGCTGATGGCTGAAAAAAGCAATTGCAAAAGGCTAGAGCGCCTATGGCGGGCAAACTATTGTGACTCTGCAAAAAATTGCTACAAAGAAGCCCTCCGAGGTCTCCATCAATCCATAAAAAAAGCAAAAAAACTATTCATTGTGTCTTCCATTCAGAAAGCGGAGCAATCAAGTAAAGAAGTTTTTAAGATTGTTCAATCTTGAGGAGCTACGCTACGATCTAAGATGGCTGCTTCATCTCCCGGCTCCGTCGACCTCCGCCGGCAGCTCGCATATCCTGTCATTTATCCTTTACCTACGCCGGACTCCCGTGTGTATGAAGCTCGCTTGATACCGGTGGTGCAATCCCGGACTCCCTAACATACTGGGTGGTGGAGTTATGTCGTGTTCCATTTTCGGCCTACTCCAGGGCTGAAGCCGGGACCTCGATTTCTAGCCCATCCGGGCTGGAATTGATCAACAGCGGCTGTGGAACCAGTGTTTCGTCCGGTCTTCCGTACTCGGATCTTTTTCTGCATCTCCGATCTGCAATCCAGTTACCAGCTGGCACTGAGGACTCGGTCTCGTGACACAGGGTGTGCATCGTACGCCGCGGTCGGGGGCCGCTCGCCCGGAGACCCTGCTGGGGACGGCGGTGTTGAAGGGGGGGCCCCCACGGTCGGCGAAGGTGTCGTGATCAACAGCTGAGGGAGCGCCTGCTGTTGCCATCGGCTTCGTGTGTGCCTGGAGCCTCGGAAGTGAGTCTGGGGCTCGAGTCCTGCTTCGTCTCTTTGGGGGGGGGGGAGATGGAGAGGACAGATGGCGCACCATCGTTGAGGTCCGTGATGGCCGCCATTGGGGCGCTCCACTCCCAATTAACAGTCACGTATGACCGAATGTCAGAAACGCTGGGAAATATCTGCTTGCGACCGGACGATGATGCTGCGACACACGATCAGCATTCTGTGGTTCCAGTGGAAGATTTGGCCTACTGTTCTGAGGTTCCCGCACGGCAGCCTGACTCGGCTCACATCGATGATTTTGGCCTCGTGAATGTTGCACCTAAGACCGTAGTTAGCTTTCCCGGTATGATTCCTGCTCGGCGAAACATCGTTGGCGAAGGTTTTGATCGCCAAGAACAGTTCTTTAGTGACCGTCGGAGAGGTCTGCTTATCTCCTTCATCTTTCCCCGTTGGTCCTGTGGATGCCGCCATCTTGTATCCTGTCCCCGGTCCGATTCAGCTGCTTCGAACTGCTATGGACGTTTCGATTACCACATGAATACTGTGGCTTGGGTGGCATGGGTTTTCATAAAGAATCGCACTGGTCAGGGCTGACTTCATCTTGTATCCTGCCCTAGATCCGATGCCACTGCTTTGTACTATCTGGGATGCTTCGCTTTCTGCGAGATTGCTGGCTTTGGCGACGTAGATTATCGTGAAGGACCGAACTGTCATGGTTGTCTTTGACTTTTGGGGTTGGCTACGCTTTGTGATCTATGCCGGGATTGTACTGTGTATCTCACTAGGAGTCGGTTGGCTTTGGTTGAGGTCCTCCCCATATTGGTGCTTAATACTTGCTTTTAATAATGGACAATATGTTTTGGGGTGGTCGCTAATGGCGGGGGGTATAGGTGGCCGGGAGTATGTTTGTTCTTCTCCTCCTCCGCTTTCTTTATTTCCCTTCTTTGGGGTGTTCCGGGGCGACAGGCACGCTGTTAGTGGGGTAGGCCTTAGCCATTACAGGGGTGCAGGGTGGCGGGTGTTGGGGGGGTTTGTTATTTTAGTTTGTTTTGTTCTATGGTCCCCTTTCTTTCTTTCCTCTTTCTTTGGGTAGGGTTTTTCCTCCCTTACAGTAGGGTTGGCTGTCTCTCCTTATCTTTTTTCTTTCTCTGTTTGGCATCTATACTTGCCTATACCTTACTGTCTCCAGAGGGTGGGTTTTCGGGAGGGTGTGCTCGCTAATCGCTTGCTATTACATTGTTCTTTTATTCCTCGTCAGCCTCGGCGGGCATAGTGTGCCCAATGTTCATATTGCTCATCACCTGGACTTGTTTGCACTGCGGGGTACCTCCCCCCCATCTCTTCTTAACTTCATGTTATGGTGTGACGCCACCGATAGTACAGCCACTTCTGCTTCTTTATAACTTTAAAATGAAACCTTTGATATCCTTCTGCGTTGAGGCATATACAATCACATGCTGTATCTGTATTGTCGATATTATTTGGTCGTATATACGTGCATGACTCCTGATCTGATTCCTGTGTTTGCGGCCGGCCTCTGTGGTTGTAGGCCTGCGCTTGTCATACTTTGATTAACTCAATAAAGGTTTTAAAAAAATAAAATAAAAAATAAAAAGATTGTTCAATCTTTTTTAAACCTAGGGCTATTGAGACTGAAGTGACGCCGTCGGAGAGACTTTGCGAGGACATCTCGGACTTTTTTGAAAAAAAAATTGTGAAAGTCTATGGTGCCTTCACTAGTCTCGAGCCCACAGTAATGATGGACATGGCTGATAATGTGCTGCCCTTCCCTCCCTTAGCTCAATTCCATCCTATTTCCCTTCCCGAGGCCCTGAAGGAAATACAAAAATGTAAATCAGGGGCCCCTGATGACCCCTGCCCGCCTAAGCTTTGGAAAATGATGTCGGACTCTATTGTTCTACCACTCTTACACATCTGGAATATGTCCATTGCAACAGGTATTTTCCCTGAGTGCTGGAAACACGCCACACTCCTTCCTTTGAAAAAGAAGCCCAATGGCGCCCCGGACGATCTAAGTAATCTCCGTCCAATCTCCCTACTAGCAGCTCCGGGCAAAATGCTTGAAAAACTGATACAACGACAACTGAACAGATTTATTGAGAAAAAAGAGATTCTGCATGAAACTCAGTCAGGTTTTAGATCAGGTTTCAGCACTGAGACCGCCCTCATCGAGGTGGCTGAGTCGATTAGGTGGTCCTTAGATTCAGGGGCATCAGCTATCCTGGTGCTCCTGGATCTATCAGCCGTATTTGATACGGTGGATCACGGCAGACTGCTGGTACGGCTGAAGGACATAGGTTTGGAAGACAAGGCACTGAGTTGGCTCCATTCCTATCTTACAGATCGTTCCCAGAAAGTAGCCTTGGGCACCGTCTCTTCCAAACCAAAACGCCTCTGGTGTGGCGTCCCCCAGGGGTCGGCACTCAGCCCCTTACTTTTTAATGTTTATCTAGCCCCACTTTTTACCCTGATTGCAAAATGGGGGGTTAAGGCGATTTCGTATGCAGATGATACGCAATTAGTCTTCCCCTTCTCTGATGTGTCGGAGGTAGCTTTTAGTAAAATGAGGGGCTGTCTCCGAGATGTGGCCAGCTGGATGAATGCCAACAAATTAAAATTGAATGCAGGCAAAACGGAGGTCGTCTTCTTTGGCAAACACACTCGCCCCCCCTCAGACCTGTGGTGGCCTCCTGAAATGGGTCCACCCCCTCTACCTAGTACCAATGCGAAGAATTTGGGAGTAAGATGGGACAAGAGTCTCTCCTTTTCTTCACATATACAGCAGGTCACAACTGGGTGCCTTTACAAACTCAGGAACCTCCGTAAGTTTCTCTCTCTTTTGCCAGAAGACTGTCGTAAAACGGTTGTCCATGCAACAGTTACATCCAGATTGGACTACGCGAACGGCCTTTACCTTGGTCTACCTAAATATTTGGTGCAACGCCTGCAGATCGTGCAGAATGCGGCTGCGAGACTGATAAAACATATCCCTTTCAGACAGCATGTCTCTCCGCATCTGCGCGAACTGCACTGGCTCCCTGTGGCTAGCAGAATATTATTATTATTATTATTATTATTATTATTAGTGAGTTTTGTATCGCGCATGGTTACCCTTGGGCATCCCAGCGCTTGTCCAGAAAGAGCGGCCCTAACAGAAACGCCTCATTAGGCAGGGAACAGGTGAGTCTTTAAAAGTTTACGAAATCGTAAAATGCTAGTTTCAAAACGCAGGGCAAGCGGAAGAGAATTCCACAGCGCTGCCACGTTAACAGAAAATCTTCTGCCACCAGACCTGGCCTTTCTTACTCTTGCGACTTGCAGGAGATGTTGGTGGTCTGAGCGAAGGGCGCGGGGGGCCTTGTAGGGTTGAACCATGCCCCGAAGGATAGGAGGCCCTTTCCCCTGCAGGATTTTGTGGGCCATGCAGAGTGCCTTGAACTTCACCCTCTCTCTGACTGGAAGCCAGTGAAGCGCCTTCAGCGCCGGACGGGCTATTTGCCACCTGGGAAGGTCTGTCAGAAGCCTGGCAGCGGCATTTTGTACTTGCTGCAGTTTGTTCAAAGTGGCTTCTGGCGCCCCCAGGAACAGCGCGTTACTATAATCCAGCCGGGAGATGATGAGCCCCTGGATTAATAGCCTCCTGGAGGCCATCGGGAGGAGGGGTAAGATCTTCCGGGCTGATCGGAGCAGGCCAAAGCACACGCCAGCGGTCTTTTTGGCGTGTGACTTAAAAGAAAGGTCCTGCTCCAGCCACACCCCCAAGCTCTTAATCTCCTGTTTAGGGGTAGGTGGCACTCCCAGACAGCTGGGCCAGCTGCTTAGGGGCAGGGAAGGAGAAGAGTTCCCCAACATCATCAGCTCGGTTTTGGAACCATTGAGCTTGAGGGCTGAATTGCCCATCCAGGTAAAGATCTTAACCAGGCATGCATGCAGCTGATCGGGCTGGTTCGCGGACTGGGGGAGCCCTACCACCAACTGGGTATCATCGGCGTAGCTGATGATCTTAATTCCCAGTGGAAGTACCACACTCTCCAGCGGGGCCATATAAATGTTAAACAATGTAGGGCTCAACGATGAGCCCTGTGGCACACCACACTGGAGAGGGAACGATGTTGACTTTTCGTGGCCTTCCCACACCTTGAACGTGCGCTCTTGTAAAAAGGACGCGAGCCATTTCAGCGCCATCCCGGAAACTCCCACCCCGACAGTCGCTGGAGTAGCACCTGAATAAAATTCAAAGCTCTAACTCTGGCGTTTAGAGCACTAAAGGGGTCCTGTCCCAATTACTTAAAACTCAGACTCCCCCGATATCATCAGGAGAGATGCCTACGATCCAACTCCCTGCTTCAGCTACTCGTCCCACGAGCCAGGAAAGCTAGACTTTGTGGCAGGACCTTTTCTGCTGGCACGGCGAGACTCTGAAACGCCCTGCCGGCCTCCATCCAATCTGCCACGACAGAATCTAGCTTTAAGAAGCAACTAAAGACCTGGCTCTTTATCCAGAAAACCTAAGCACTCTCCCCCCTCTCGCTTCTGCCAAACAAATGCTTAGCTAGCGCCGGGACACCTCCTTGCGAGGTAGCTGTTCGCGCTCTACAAATATCAGTATTATTATTATTATTATTATTACCAGGATCGTGTGAGAGACCGTATCGAAGGCCGCCGATAGATCGAGTAAAATCAAGACGGCCTTCTTCCCTTGGTCCATTGCCATTCGTAAAGTCTCTGCCGTAAACAAGAGGGCAGATTCAGTCTAATGTTTGGATCGAAACCCTGATTGGTTGGTGTGTAGGATGTCATTCTCCTCGAGAAAACTCGTAAGTTGGTTATTAACGAATTTCTCCGTCAACTTAAACACCGCAGGGAGTTGGGAAATAGGGCGCAGGTTAGACAGAGTGGTTGGATCTGGTAGGGCTTTTTTCTGAAGTGGCATGACCGCTGCGCGTTTCCAATCATCTGGGATTACTGCCATAGCTAGTGAGGAGTTAATAATACTATTAATGGTTGGGTTTATATCCTCTACCAATGCCCGCAAAACCGTAGGCGGACAAGGATCAAATGGAGATCCCGATTTAATTGCTAAGATGGCCTGATACGAATCCTCCAGAGAAATAGGCGCAAAGGAGTCAAAACGAGGGGTATTAGTTGTCACAATACCCGTCCTCATTTTTTCTGCATTCGTCAGGGAGGGTAGCACAGGAGGAAAATCCTTTACAATATCTGAGATGTGTGACAAGAAACAAAAGCAGGACTATAATGAACGGTACCTTGCTATCCAACCAGGTGAATCTTTGATTGCAATGGGGGCCTTAATTATACGGCTGCATTGGTTCTGTGTGAAACGAAGCTTGGACTACAAGAGAAGACTTTATATGGTCACTTCATGACATAGAAACAACAAGCATTGGCATAGCCAATCAGTCTCGCCTTTGGGACCTTATGTGTTTAGCCATGCAACAGTTGATGCTGTTGTACCAAGGATATTGTGCCGCATAACTAAATACTTATAAGGTCCCAAAGGCGAGAAGTATTGGCTATGCCAATGCTTGTTTGCTTCTTCCTCTCAGAGACTGTGATAAAAGCGCCTCATGGATAGCAGTGAACCCCAGTGTTACGGGGGTCAGCAGCTGTTTCCTGCCGTGTACTACATGTGACTTGGCGGGGTCAGCCATCAGGTCTTAGCCAGGAAGAGGCCAGGCCTGCCGCAGTCGCGGATCACATTCTCGGAGCGAGCTCACTGCTATCAATGAGGCGCTTTTATCACAGCTCTTCTCAGACAAAGAGGGGATGGCGACCAGGGCCGCACTCCCTGGCCACCCTGCTGCCCCCTGACGGACGGAGCAATAAATCCCGGGATGGTGGGGGCGGGAGGAGCGGCTCGCCTCCTGAGTGGGGACCAATAGGAGCCCTCAGTCGGCACTGCCCTTTCTCAGGGTCACATCAAGAATGTGGAAACAGAGGGCTGCCACTGTGTTCTGTCCAAATCCACAAGAATTGTCAAACCTCGCGCACTGAACGAAACCAAAGTTGGCTGCTGAGGTGGTATGGCCCAAAGTTGTCCAGCTCGGGCTGGCGGTAAACACACGTTCAAGAGATATGACGGCTGGCCGGGGCATTATTTTAGGGCCTGCAAAATAACGTTCCATTCAGACCAATAGAAGTGTAAAGACATTAAATTCCATTTGCCGTAACATAGCGTCGGACACTTGGTTTGTTGGTCTTGCTTTGGTGTCAACGCATGGGTATGCTATTTTTTCGACACGCTTCATGTTTAAATCAGACAATGATGTCTGGAGCTCTCGTGATTCAAGAGTTTTGAGTGTTGCTGATGCAGAAAGATAAAAACAAATAAACAGACACTCGAGACTTAAAAGAGGCGTCCTTGCATACTCTGTTTATTGGATCTAGTTTTTGACTTTTTTGCCCTAACTGATATACGTTGTTCGTGTTCTCTCTGAATTCGGTACAATTCCTTTGAATCCCAGATATCTCAACCTAATCGTCCAGGCGCAAACTGGGCAATGTTGATGAACTGAAACTGCGCGTGCTTCCAAACTGCAGCTTCGGTGCTGCTTCCGGGCACCCCTGTGTTTGCAACAAGTACATGCTAGGAACTAGCCTTTCCTTCAAATCGAGTCAATCTTCACTCGCATAAGTGCGCTTAGCGACTCGGCTAACTTTCAAAGGCACTGACGTGCGCACAGCAGTGTTACAAAGTTTGTAAAGGGCAGCATAGTTATCCAAACGTGAGTAGCAGGTTTAGATAACAAGTCGAGCCCCCATAATGAGAATGACAGGGATACAATGCAAGGGATGCTTGTTGCGCGGTCTAGCAAGCTGGTCGCCACTTTGGGAGCACTTCCCAAAGCCGCTTCTAAATGTCTCTCCGAGCATCACACGCGTGCTGACTCAGCGAGACCTAAAAAGGAGTCTATACTGAAGGTTTCATTGCCATGGACCTTAAAAAAACAAAAGGAATACTGCAGGGCAAAGAAGCTATCAGGAGATACCATAAAAACGATACTCATCCATAGAGGCAGTGAACAGAATCTGCTGGGATCCTAAAAAGATTTGGTTCTAGAGAAACTAAGGAGAAACTACTTGGAGGCTAGAGAAAAACCTACAATCTTGCATGGAGTCTGGGCGGACATTCGGGGTCACGCTTTTGCGATGTATAAAAAGGCCATGTTATTGTCAGGCTCCCACTTGAGCTGAGCAAATTCATTTAAAGGATGTCTTTGTTTCGTGTGTTTCTGTGAAAATAAAAAAAATGCTTTGTGCCTAGAATGCATAAGACAAATATTGTGATTCATTGTTACTTTTAAATGTAAAATAGCTGCTCACATATTTTAATTGAAGCGCCCATGCGAATGCATATTTTAGAAGAGTAGCGACTAAGGTTCTAGAAGGCAGCAGTGCTCTCAAGTCAGACCAAAATATGTCGTCCTTGGACGGTTGATCTTGGAAAGCTATGCACTGAGTCGAGGGAAGAGATGTATAGGCAAGCCCCATATGCTGCATTTCCTATCCAAGACCTCAGAGAGAGGACTTTGGCAGGGACAGTATAAAAAACACCTTAGCTGGCATAAAGTCAAAGGGCCTGGTGCAGAGTTTAGCAGGCGGTACTCCGGCTGTCATGGTGGCAAAGGACATTATATCCACCACCCTGATGGACTACAGTCTACCAAATTTAAAGATCAACGCAAGCAGAGATATAAAAAAAACTTTGTTAGATGGCAGCTGTTGATTTTGAGGACCGTCCACCAAACTTTAACAAAATGTTTGTTTTTCAAAAACAAACTCCCAAAGTGCTTAGAAGACCATAGAGCGGGGGAGTTTCCTCTATACAATTGTGAGAGGACAATGGCTTGGACTGTAGTTCTGAAGACAGTTTTGTGGTATTGGGTTTCGTCAGGTCTACATACTCTGCAAAAACTCTCGAACACCATAGAATAGAAGTTGGCACGGAAACTGGAAAATGCAAAAGACAAGTTTATTAAGACCCCATGGGGTGGTGGTACATTCCTACAGCACCCTTCGGCAATGCAAGAAGTATCACACCGAACATCGGAGCGCGACCTCTTTTATACAAGTTTAACAGTAATAAAAAGGTAGGCGGTATACTCTTTTCACAGTTTAGGTACATATAAGGGCATTTTTGGAACAAAGCCAACATGTGGGAGGAGTTTAGTACCACTGGTCAGTTTTAGAGAACATTCCTAAGAGGTGACCGCTCATTAATCTAAATGTTCGAGTACGCATGCGTGAGCTTGACCAGTGCTAAAAATAGCCTGTTGCCGGGCAAGGTAAATGGTCATTGGTACAGAGGAAGGACAAAAGGGCATGCTGACCACGAGGCCGCATGTTCACACAAAATGGAAGCCAGGTAATACAAAATGGCCCCTGCACGTTTGGTCAAGTTAACGGTGAAAGTTCGTGTAGCTGAGCTAAATGCTAACTCAGTTGCTGCCAAATTACGACAGACGTCCCTTTTAGCATTTAGCTGAAGCTACCTCATAATGGAAGTAATCAGGATGCACGTCATCAATATTAATCATCATTATCTTCATCATTTCTGCGTTAATCATTTGCTCGTTTTTGGCAATAGCTCGTTTGGCTGGAATACAGGCTGTAATACATACAGAGCATAAGGTAGGGCCACATTGGATACACAAACAAAGGAAAAAGAGTATTCCAATAATCATACATAGGATAGTCAGTAATTTCCAACCTCAGGTACTAAGCAAAGTCCAGAACCAATTAGAGAATGTCCATGTACCATTTTCGGGGTGAATTTCAGCAGCAATTTTGTGCAATTTGGAAATGGCATCATACACAGAAGGCGAAATATCTGGGACGTAAACACAACAACTACTTCCGATAATGCGGCATGCACCCCCCACGATCAGCCAGTACGACATCAAGAACCATTCTGTTTTGGAGCATTACAATTCTGGTAATTTGGAGTTCCTCAGTTAAGTTCCCTAAAGCAGAGGCAGTTTCATTAGCAACAGCTTCCACAACACGTGTTAGCCGTCTTATTTTCCTGCTGTTTAAGGCAGCACCAACAAAGGAAAACAGGCCTAAATTAAAATCTACATATTGTTGTAAGGAGGTGTCGGTTTGGTCTACATTTTCAATCTCTAATGTTCTCTTAACCCTATTTAATATAAAGTCATGATGCAGTACAAAATCATTATGGTACATAGGCGGGGCAATAAATACAGGGGGTAGTACAAAAGATATATAGCAAGTTCCTAACCACCCAATGGGAAGACGATGATATCCTTTATTTCCACAAATAAAGTAGGTGTTTCGCGAGGCTACAAAAGCAATACCACTTGGTGTGTCAAATGTGAGAGTAGTATTACATTCACTTTTCCCTACCGGAATTGTACCTTTATTCCTTACGCATAGGTCAGCCTTAGTATCAATAACCGTAATCACATGTAGACTGGACATATTTATAAGTCTTTGATTAGTAAAAATACGAGGTGTAGACACATTGTCCGGTCGATATTCTTCCCACTCAAATTTAGTTCCTTTTATTTGTGGATAACCATCTCTATCATTATAGCACACTTTATTTAGTCGGAAATGTAGTCCACCTTTTGTTGGCCATCTTAGGGTAAAAAGAAGAGTGTACCAAGCATTGCAAGAACCGTTATGTGAGAAAGGAAGAGGAATAAGTGGAGTTCCTCCTTTCTTTTGATGTCCAGGCAACATTCCACATACCCAACAGTTCGAAGTGTTCGTCATATTATGAGTATGATGCAGAATTTGAATGAAGCTGTTATTTAAGTAAGTCTGTCTATGCCTCTCTTCATGATAAGGCAGAGTAAAATGGAAATGTTCAGATGGGATTGGAGTGGTAGGCAGTAAATATTCTCGTGCAGGAAGCAATCATTCTACTGTCCAAGCTATTACTGCTATTATCACTATAGTCGTAACAAAAAGAACTGCACCCAGAATTCTTCTGTTCCTCATCGTCGTAGGTGCCATAGCGCAAAGAACAAAAGTTTCAAAAATTAAACTAAAAAATAAAAATTGAGTGCTGAGATCCGAGGTAGCCACTGGTTTCTTCTCCGAGATTCAAGACGGGTGTCGCTACACTGGCCAGAACTGATCCCCCCCCCCTTGATATTCTCGGCTTCCATTTTCGCAAACCTCAGAACGGTAACTCAACCAGTCTCGCACAAAACAACTGCTTTTCTTGGACGTAGGTTGTATTTCGCTCCACCAGAAACAGTGTGGTCCGGGAAGGCTCCCTCCGAGGCGTAGCAGCTGGGCTCTTCTCTGCATCCAAGATGTCTCGATAATCAGACAGCACCGCAGGATTCACCAGATCCGGAGAGACACGACGGCAGTGAGTGGAATGTATCCACAGCTTCTTATTCGTGACTCGCACAGCCGTCCGAGTTGCCAGCAATACCTGTTCAGGGCCACGCCACCTCGGCTCCAAACTGCTGGCTCTCTCGAACGCGCGGACCATAAAGTGATCCCCAGGATGGAGATCGTGAGCCTCTCCAATGGAATTGTCGGGGAGCGCTTCTCGAACCTGTTGATGAATAGAAAGTAAATCATTTGTTAATCGTGCCAAATAATCGTTCATCATTATACAAGGCACATCATGTATTAAACGAGGCTTTGGAACTCCCCAGATATTCATAGGCCTTCCAAACACTACTTCAAAGGGTGTGAGGCCAGATCGGGAATGTGACACTGATCTAATAGACAGTAATGCCAAAGGCAAAGCGTCCGGCCATTTCAAAGACGTGGATGCCACGATCTTTGCTATCTTCAGCTTCAGGGACGCATTATACCTTTCTACTAGACCTGCTGACTGCGGTTGGAATACAGTGTGGAATCTTTGTCTAATTCCCAATCCTTTCAGGACATGCTCCACTATTTTCCAAACAAAATGAGGACCATTGTCATTCCATAAATATTTACAAACACCATAGCGTGGGAAGTACTCTTTGAGTAACACCTTAGCTGTTGTCAATGTTTATCCTTCGTGGGGTAGGCCTCAATCCATTTACTGAAAGCACACACCACCACTAGGACATATTTGAGGTTATTACAGCGCTCAAGCTGGATGTAATCCATTTGCAGTACTTCGAATGGTGCAGTAGGTGGAACGAACCCTCCTTTAGGAGTATAAGTCCCTTTAGCAGGATTGTACTGTAGGCATATCAGACAGGTCTGCACTACTCTTTTGGCCGTGCTGGCAATCTCAGGATGCTCCCAAACTCGTGTAAGCAATTTAGTAATTGCAAGAGCTCCAACATGTGCCAGCCCATGTGTCATTTGAACCATTGCTTGCAAGTAAGCAGCAGGCAATTTCCATCTCTCCATATCTTTGCTACGCCAACAACCCTCATCATCCAACACTCCCTCCGTTGCCCAGGTTGCAAGTTCTGCTTCAGATGCTGATTTTTGTATATCTAATATTTCCTCTCTAGCATCATGCCATCGCTCAGCTTGTGATTTCACCACATACATGGGAGAGACATTTTGTAACATGGCAGCCTCTCTCGCTATGCGATCTGCAAAAGCGTTTCCTTGTCCTATTTTGTCTGTCACCTTCTTATGTGCACTACATTTAATTATTGCTGCCTTCTTTGGACATAATAGTGCATTCAGGAGGTCACGTACTAACTCTCCATGCATAATATGCACTCCATGTGAGGTCAGAAACCCTTGTTCCTTCCAGAGTAGGCCAAAATCATGCACTACTCCAAAAGCGTAACGGCTATCAGTGTAGATATTCACACATAATCCAGCACTTAACTCACATGCTTTCGTTAAGGCTATCAATTCAGCTGCTTGGGCCGATTTTTGCGGTATTCGTGCTGTTTCTACCACTGTCTTAAGTGTCGTGATCGCATAGGCTGCGGGAGTCGTACCATCTGGCAACTTTAAACACGATCCATCAACCCACAGTTCCCCATCTACATCTGGAAGTGGCGTATCCTGTAAATCGATACGACCCTTTGTTTGTTCTTCAGTCAGAAAAACACAATCATGATGTTCTTCCTTCTGGGTCTCAGCAACAGGATATGGCAAAAAAGTAGCAGGGTTCAAAGTGGCGCACCTCTTCAGTGTAATATGTGGCGCCAACAGTGTTAGCTCGTATCCTGTTAAACGGTCGCTAGTTAGATGCTGTGTTTTCGTTTGGTTCAATAAAGCATCTACCGCATGGGGAACTAACACCAACAATTTGTGTGACAAAACTATTCCCTCACTATGTCGTATGGCTACTGCTGTTGCTGCAACTGCTCGAAAACATCCAGGCAGTCCTCGAGCCACAAGATTGAGTACTGCTGAAAAGTACGCGCAAGGTCTCTGTTTATCTCCGTGTGTCTGCACTAAGACGGACAATGCACACCCATCCTTCTCATGTACATATAATGTAAAGATCTTTGTATAATCTGGTGTACCTAACACTGGTGCAGAACAAAGGGCTTGTCTCAATTGTTCGAAAGCATTCTGACATTCATCTGTCCATTCAAGGGAAAATGGTGTAGTTTTGGACAACAACGCTAACAAGGGTTTTACAATGTGCGAAAATCCTAGTATCCATTGTCTACAAAAGGACGTCAAACCTATGAAGGCACGAACATCTTTCTGAGTGCAAGGGACTGGCGTATCTAAAATTTCTTGAATTCGGTCTGATGTCAATGCACGCCCCTCCTTAGACAAAAGATGACCGAGGTAGGTCACCATTGGTCTACAATATTGCAACTTCTTCCTTGAGACCTTGTGATTATTTTTAGCAAGAAAAGAAAGTAGGGAGAGGGTACTCTCCTCACATTGTTCCTGCGTGTCTGCTGCAAGTAAAATGTCATCAACATATTGAATAAGAGCCACCCCAGACTGTAAGTCAAAAGAATCAAGCTGTCTTTTTAAAGCCTGGCTGTAAATGCTAGGGCTTTCTGTGTAGCCTTGAGGAACTCGACAAAATCTATATGATTTGTTATTTAATGTGAAACCGAACAAATATCGACTGTCAGGATCAATGAGAATTGAGAAGAAAGCATTCTTCAAGTCAATAACAGTGATTGTAGTGGATGTAGGTGGAATCAAAGTAAGTAAGGTGGTAATGTCAGACACCACCGGATACTGGGGTACGACTATCTTATTAATTTCTCTCAAATCAGTAATGAAACGGTAGATCTTAGTATCTGTGTCTTTCTTCAGGATCGGAAGAATCGGACTGTTACAAACATTATAGGGAACTTCCTCCACCACCCCTGCCATAATCAAGTCATTCACAATATGTGTCAAGGCTACTTCGCCTTCTCTGGAGATCTTGTACTGTGGTACACGAGGCAAAGACACTCCCTCCTTTACAGTAATACGTACGGGAGGAATAATCATTTGACCCACATCGGTATCAGAAGTGGCCCATAAAGTGCTTGGAAGAGAAGCTAACGCATCGGCCTCCTGCATGAGGCACGATCTCTCAACCTCTGGGTAGTTCTCATTCAAAATAACCCGCACCCCTTCAGGGGCACAGCGTATGGTTGCTCGAAAATGTTTTAGCATATCAAGTCCCACAATATTATCTGGTGTGTTTGGAGATAACAAAAACGGACATTGGGCAGTGAATTTGTCAATGTGAAATATAAGGGGTTGAGACAATGGGCTAAGAGAAGGTGTTCCATCAAACCTTATTGAAGTAATTGTTTCGCCTGACAGGGGAGCCCTTGGAACCAAGTGTTTGGACAGAGCGCTACGAGTAGCTCCTGTATCGACCAGAAACTGATCAGTAGAACCCAAAACATGTGCTGATATATATGGACCCCTTTGATCGACTGGTACTTCAACCGATTCCACACCCCATCCTACGCAATCCTATGCATAATTATTATCCTGAGTCTCAGTAAACTCTCCTTCAGCTATCTGATACTGATTCCGTCGATCAAAAGTATTATGATCAGCCTGACCACGACCCCTTGCTTCAAACCTACCACGATCATTCGCTCCACCTCTCGGTCCTGAATAACTATTCCGTGACCTTCCATTCCCTCGTCCACACTGATTACGCTGTTCTCGAAGCACCGGACAATCCGAAGCCCAATGTCCAAACTGTTTACAGTATGCACACTGATCCTCAGAAATATCAGTACGAGTAGAAGACGTACCATACGATCCTCGTCTACCCCTATCGTTCCCTCTCGACTGCGTCGCATAAACCTGAGCCAACATCACCTTCGTCTTTAAATCCATCGCTTTCTTATCACTACTTTCTTTAGCCTCCAATTCCTGTCGTTCATAATACTGAGCCATAGTTAATAAAGAAGCGGGGGTTGCCGTGGTCCATGAACTTTCACTAGTTTTTAAACGTTTTGCAATCTCCTGTAGGAGATTAGCCACGTACTTATCAACGAACAAATGCTTGCCCGTATCTTCTGTTAATGATTGCCCACTGTAAACATGGAATGCTTCCTCGAAACGTGAAAAGAAATCAGAGACTGATTCATCCGGCTTCTGTTTGCAAGAAGCCAACATCGTCCAATCAATTTTCTTAGGAGGAACAAGCGTTTTTAATTTATTCAAAATAGCCACCGGGAGATCTAAAATCAATTGACATGGCTTACATGCAGGTTCTCTATCTAAATCAGCTCGGGCTAATTCCTTCCAATCTGCACCTAGAATCGTTCGATCATCAAACTTACGAATCGCCCTCCACATATCAGGAGGCAATATCAACCCAAAACAAAGATCAATATCAACTAATGTCATAACATATGAAGAAATAGCACCTTCCACGCCTTCATGGAAAGCTGCTGGATTTTTACGGGGGTCAGGCAAAGTATTCTTGAGCGCCATAACGTCTGTTCTATTCCATGGCGTATAAACCCAATTATACACAAAATAACCCTTCGCATCTTTAGACCTCTTATCCTCATCTGTGCCTTCCCCTTTAGGAGGGACATACAAAGGCGCAGCTTCTCGCATAGGCATAACATGAACTGCAGCGCTCTTATCTGTTCCAAAGATAGGGCACTCGTTGGATACTTCCGTTGATCCAGACGTAGACGAACCCGATGCCTTTTTCTCCGCTCGTAGCCGTGTCGCCTCATCCCGTAGCTTAACCAAACGCTGGAAAAACTCATCCGCATCTGCAAGAACAAAAAGACCTTTACGAAAATTCTCACGACCAACTGATATAACTTTAGGTTCCAACTCAGGTGAATACCGTCTAAATCGTTCGACAACCTCATCTCCAAAATGATCTAGAAAATACAATCGTTCTCGGTCGGGCCACTTACAGATAAGGCCATCAATCTCTGAAACAGTTATAGAATTTACATTAAGTTTACGAGCAAACCTGCGCAATTCCGTGGCTCGATCAGCAGTTAACCTGGTACGCTGATTTTCCTGATCGTCCTCGCCCGAGTCCTCATCTGGGGCCGTAGGCGGAACATACGGAGGCGGGCAACGATCTAGTAATGAAAAATCATCTGACTCATTAGTAAGAACAGGATAAAGAGGACGTCGAATAGGACACTGACCATTAACTTGCAAATTACGTTCTCAAATCTCCCTCTCTTTCTATTCCTGCAATTATTTTTCCTGCAGCTGTAAAGCTTTATCACGAGCAGCCTTTCGCTGCTCTTTGTCCGCCAAGGCTTGTTCACGCTTCATTCGTTCACGCACCACTTTCTCCCACATACGCACACAATCAAACATATCCTGTCTAGACCGGCGCTGAAACAAACACTGCTCCGCATACTGAACCTTTCGTAGATCAAACGACCCATGTAGTGGCCATTGCAATTCACGATCAGTTTTTGTATATTTATGCCATAATGTACTATACATAATGGGGGGAAGGCCAAATTTTATGTACATTTCACGATTAGGTGTCCCCTCTGGGGGAGCCGGCTGAGATTCATTTAATCGATAACTGGTACCATTTCCAAAACAGCACATTCCTCGAAGTGTGCTTAGAACAGGCATGTCAAAATATCACGAAAACGCGATATTACATAAAGTGGCACTTAAATATGTTTTACACACGGTGTGCCGTTCAAACAAATACAAAGTCAGAGAAATATCTCTACGTGCCTGTCTATGTGAGGTGCACTCCACATATAACTCAAATCATAGGTCCAAACGTTAGCTAACTCAAACAAATCCAAAAAGCCACAATAAGTGTCAGTAGACTACCTTACCAATCACAAGCTTACCAAATATTTTCAAACGTCCAGGTTCCAACAGCCAAGTTCCGTAATCGAATCAGCCAAACGGGCACTGCACGACAACCCAACCGATCAGGATCTCAGTCGAGGACCGGCGCCACCTGGAAGGTCGAGTCAGAAGGAAAGGAAGAAACACCGTGGATGCCAAGACTCGGGTCACTCAGTGGCAGCGTACGCGTCCATGGCGAGTTTCCAAGCCTTCGTCGCGACCTCTCCTTCGGGCATCCGAGTCGCTGATGAGTCCCTTCGTGGTCGCCAATTTGTGGTATTGGGTTTCGTCAGGTCTACATACTCTGCAAAAACTCTCGAACACCATAGAATAGAAGTTGGCACGGAAACTGGAAAATGCAAAAGACAAGTTTATTAAGACCCCATGGGGTGGTGGTACATTCCTACAGCACCCTTCGGCAATGCAAGAAGTATCACACCGAACATCGGAGCGCGACCTCTTTTATACAAGTTTAACAGTAATAAAAAGGTAGGCGGTATACTCTTTTCACAGTTTAGGTACATATAAGGGCATTTTTGGAACACAGCCAACATGTGGGAGGAGTTTAGTACCACTGGTCAGTTTTAGAGAACATTCCTAAGAGGTGACCGCTCATTAATATAAATGTTCGAGTACGCATGCGTGAGCTTGACCAGTGCTAAAAATAGCCTGTTGCCGGGCAAGGTAAATGGTCATTGGTACAGAGGAAGGACAAAAGGGCATGCTGACCACGAGGCCGCATGTTCATACAAAATGGAAGCCAGGAAATACAAAATGGCCCCGCACGTTTGGTCAAGTTAACGGTGAAAGTTCGTGTAGCTGAGCTAAATGCTAACTCAGTTGCTGCCAAATTACGACAGTTTGAAGGATGAACAATTTCACTTTAATCGGAGAGAGAGCTGGTACCATACAGTATTAGGTTTCTTAGGGACATACTCTTTAAAGTAGAGGTTTATATTAAAGGTGCATCAGAGTGGCTTTGTTTGGACCTTCAGATCAAGAGTGAAGCCCTCCAGCCCTGTGTATGGGGCTCACAGACCATAGTCAGAGGATAGTTTGTTTATAGTGTAGACAGAAAGCAAGGGGTGGTGGCATGGACAAAGACCATACCCTATGCCTAATGCCCACATTGTACATAGATATTAAGGCTTAGATATGAGTCAAAGGGCATAGCTGAATGTCATGCCTTGTGGGTACTGCAGGCACAGACATATAGCATGGTGAAGGGGCATGCTCTACGGAGTCCATGGACAAGGGTTTCCTGGGCAAGTGAGCCTGGCACAGTACACCCAAAAGCCCTTTGCCTAGTAGGGGCATGGGAATGAGCATAAAACATGTTTCCAATGTAATCACCAGTGACTCCCTTTAATTCAAGCATTTCAATATCAGCGTCTTTTACACTATCTAAGCGAAGTGGCATACATGGTTATGGTACACCCGGGCATGGGTACTTACTTGCTCAAGGTCTAACTCACAGATGAGCCCTTACATGACAAATCATATCTGAGATTGCTTATGCTCTTGTGCCGTGTGATGTTGCCTTAAAGTTAAATCTAAACTGTCCCTGTTGGATTGGGACCAGGTCAAAGTGTGTAATGACATAGAGAAACTGATATACAATAGAATATGCCCAGGATATTTCCCAGTGGCTCCAACTGAGTCAACTAGTAGTCTGCTGCATTCTACTTGAGGTCATGACCAGTGCATTAATTGGTGGGGAGGATGTTGTGTAACTAACTTATGAGGTCCAGTGGTTAAAGCAAGCAAAAGATGTACAGAGGCTCGTCTGGCAATATTGTGCAATAATTTGATATGATGAACGAATTTGGTCTAACCACGAACATGGTCAGTTCAGTTCAAATATTTATGCCACCATTGGTATTGGTAAAATGTAATTTGTTCAACCATTTCTGAATCCTTCCCATTAACCGGCCCCTGTCCTTTATTTCCCTTAAACCTCCCTGCTGCTGGTGGCCTGCTACGTGACCAGTTAGTGTTGTCTTGTCCTGCAACCAACACTGGTGTTGATGGTTTCTTCAATCTCTTCAGAACTCCTACAACCAAAATCAGAAATCAGAATTGGAAAGAGGATCAACAAAAGTAGTTTTCTCATCAAAAATGTCTGAAAGTCATTTGTGCACGTAGACAAGCCAGTACCTGAATTAATTAAGAAAAAGCACAAGAGGGAGAGCACAACAAAGGGCACGGAGCAGATATTTGGCGGGGAGAAGTGCACGAGGGAGAGAGCTGGAAAACACATGCACTCTCTTGGGAGACTTAACTAAAAGTAACAACAAACAATCTCTTAAAAATGAGCAGTGGAAGGATAGAATGCTGTCATTTAAAAGGATGGCAAAGAGGCTCTGTTCCAAGGGAGGGACAAACACAAGAACAGGAAGGCGAGCCATCGAATATGAAGCAAGCAAATTAAAGTGATAATCCAAGCCAACCAACAGTAAGCAATGGGAGGGATGTGAGCCCGCTTTTAGCACTTGGTATTCCACAATATGTCTCACAACCAGACAGCTAGGGCTGTTTGGTAGGCGAGACCTAAAAATATCAACATCAAACAGACATTGTATTCTTCTTGTTCCTCCGCCACGAAGAACATACATCCCTATGGTAAAGTCTGTACATCAGACAATGTTGGCAGAAGGGTGCTTCTAAGTACATGTTCTGAAATAAAGAATGTCTTGGATTGATACCTACTCCTTTAACATATCGCTCACCTACAAAGGTAACCCCGGTAACTCCCACAAATATTGCAGTAACTGAAATGGCAGCCCTAGTGGGAGGGTGGAGGTAGGATGAGACCTTCATTCTCTATCATCAAAGGTTTCTTGCCAAGCTCTAGAGAATTGCAGACACAGGCGAGAGGTTATATGGATAACTTCAAGAATAACTTCTCAAATCTCTGAATCTTGTCTCGCTGAAAGAGTAAGAACTAATGAAGAAAGCCAGAGAATCAATTGCAGTGCAATAAAATTAAACATTGCCATCCTCAAGCAGAATGACATCTTCACGAAGTTCAGACAGGAAAAAAATTGATGTAGACTGGCACAATAATAAGAACGTTTTACATAGCAATTCATATCACCCATTACTCTTTCTAACCGTTGTAAATAATAAATGCTATTAGCGCCCAATTTACGATACTCAGTATATTGACCTTAGAAGGATGGACCGTGGAGTCGGCCCTGAAGGATACAAGCTTGTGCCTTCTAATCATCACTTTTGTCAGTGGCCTCTATTCACTGCAAAGCTGCCTGTCACAAGTTAACGTGCAGAGCAGGCAAGAGTGAATCCTGAGCTCTGTTTGCTGGGCAGGTATACTAAAGACAACTCCTTTGCTCTGCTGCAACGAGCAGGCCACGGCCACTAACCCACTCACTGTGCGCTTGGCTGCTTCATATTCTTTCCGATCAGAATCCGGGCAGGGTTCTGTTACATTTTCAACAAAGTCGTGAGTCTAAGAATAGCGCAGATTTTTTAATTGTTTTATTATGACCCTGTGATTTTTCTTTTTTGTGTTCCCAGATTCATAAACACGATTCAAGACACATGACTCTTTCTGGCACGTACATGCATGTTCCATGTTGAGTAGACTCAACTAGTTCGCTTTTGTGTTTTACCACCGCTCTGATTTAGGGCGTCTCTTTAGTTATTGTTCTTAAAGAAAATGACTGTACATAAAAAGCTGCCATTCATGTAAATAATTGGATTTTTCCGAGCTGGAACACAAAGAAAATCTAAATTTTATTATAGACAAGAAAGAGAGCATTATTTGCCCTTGGTTCTTTTGTGCGATAGGCACACTGTAAAGTCGCACTGCAGGCTTAGAATTCGTCAGAATGAAGGTGCCTGTTCCATTGGTCCTTCAGTATTTAAAAGACACCTGTTATTTCCATGCATATGTTAGCAGTTTGCCTTTCATTACCTACATGTAGTGTGTCAACCTCAGCGCCTCGCCATGTGTAGTAAAGGCTATATAAATGCAAGTTCAACATAAAAGCATCACTGTCAATCGCCTTTTAGTGTCCTTCACCTATTGATCAGTGTGTCTGCAAGCACTTTTACCTTCATTTTATAGCTCACTCTCAAACCGTTTTACTGAATAGACAAACAGGCCATTGATTACCCACCGAGACCTCCAGTTTACGGCCTCAGCTCAGATTTACGAGCTGCTGGCGAGGTGAGGCTGTCAATCTAGGTAGAAGAGTTTACAATCTCGAGAGGGCAATTCATCCCAGAAATGTCCTTCCATAACACAACGACGCCACTCACGCATTTCTAGGATGTTTTCTAGACAGTCAAAAAATAGAGATTTCTCATGTTTCCTATTAGCACTTGAACAGTCTATCAAACACACTTACCTTCAATTTTGTGCAATTTCGACAGGCATAAGACTGAGACAATAAACACGGCAGTATGAGTATAACAGGTAACACGTGCCTCAATGGGGCATCTGGCTATTTCAAGCCGCCCACAGTGAATAAAAGGCGGCACCTTCTAATATCACTTTAAGTGATAATTTAACACTTGAGGCTTAACACTGTATATCACAAACCCGTTTTTGGGGTGAGCTTGCATGTCATAGAATTCTCAGTGAAATTTGCCCTCGTTTTTTCAACCATACTGGCAGACATACTGTTGGGGTTTTTGGACTTATGGGACACACCACAGAGGTAGCGACATACATGGATTTTCATAAGTGAAGCATTTTTGATTCACTGTTAACCTCGGCATCATTTGACAATTATGCCAGAAACTTTCTAGAAATAATTCTAGCTCACTTTTGTTTGATCTTAGAAAGATTCGCACAGATGGGTGTTGGCAAAGTAAAGGCAGTGGGCATTCCAAAAAGTTGTGTCACCATGACAACTAGGGGGCATATTTACGAGCCCCCTTGCATCGCTCTTGCACCATGCAACATGGTGAAAGAGCGAAGCAATGCAAAAAAGGGTTTACAAGGGCGAACCTTGACCATGTTTCCAGGCAGGTCGCTCCCCACACCGCTCAGCTCCACCTGTCTGCGCCCATGCTCTGTGCCCAGCTGCCGCTACTGCTGACCGCGTTCGAGGCCCGCCTCCACCCGCAGGCTACCACCTGCGCCTCATCCCTGGTGGCCAGTGGTAAGCCCTAGGTTTGCTTTTTTGTATTTGCACTGTTCTTGTGTAACTGCGTCTGTCATTGGTACTGTATTTTGTTATTGTGTTGTTCTGTGATCATTTTTCTTTCCTCCCCATTACTCTGTGCCTTTTTGCCTTCTGTTTCCTTTCGCCGTTCCCCCCCTCCCGTTTTTCCCGCTGATGCGCCTCCCACGTACCGCCCCCCCGCTCGCCAATTCTTCCGCTCCCCCGACCCAGCTGCTCCTCCCTCCCACCTTCCCTTCTTATGGCGGCCGCTGCGCGGTGAAGAGAGCGACCCTTGACCCTGTTTCCAGGCAGGTCGCTTCCCAAGCCGCGCAGCTCCACCTGTCTGCGCACATTTTTCCTGCCGCTGCGCCCCCCCGGTCGCCCATTCGTCCGCTCCCACCTCCCAGCTGCTCCTCCCTCTCATCTCCCCTTCTTATGGCAGCCAAGCAGCGGACGCGTGCAGTGGGCGCGCCGCTGGCGCGCCGAAGGCAGGCCCATCTGTGCCCATACGCACCTAGCACCAGAACCCCTGGCCCCCGCGAACGCCATGACGCCCGACTCCACTACGATGCCAGCACACTCCACGCACTCAACACCGGACGAAAACACACCTGCTTCCAGGCTGCCCCAAAGCGCACCCAAGGACCCTTCTCCTGCCGGAACTGCAGCTTCGCCAGCACCAGAGCCGCCAATCCGCCCACTAGGACAGGACCCAACCACCTCCGTTCCATACTGCTGAACATCCGCTCCACACGCAAACACGCCGTCGAACTCTGGGACCTGCTCGACACATCCTCCCCAGACGTCGCCTACCTGACAGAGACCTGGATGAACAACTCCTCGGCACCTGACATTGCCATAGACATCCCGGATGGCTACAAGATCACCCGCAGAGACCGCACCAATGGAGTGGGAGGAGGAATCGCCATCGTCCACAAATCCACCCTCAATGTCCCTACCAACTTCGACGACACCCTCAACACTGCCTAACACCTGCACTTCCAGATCCACACCGATCCCAACACCACCCTCAGAGGAACTCTGATCTACAGACCACCCGGACCCCGATCACAGTTCAGCAACTCCATTGCCGACTTCGTCAGCACGCACTGCCTCGCCTCCACAGACTACATCCTCCTAGGAGACCTAAACTTCTACCTCGAAAACAACAACGACACCAACTCCACCACCCTGATCAACAACCTCGCCAACCTCGGACTCAGACAGCTTGTGGCAATGCCCACCCACTCCACCGGCCACACGCCGGATCCCATCTTCTCCGCAAGCTCCCATGTCTCCTTCAGCCACACCTCCGAACTCCACTGGACAGACCATCTCTGCATCCACTTCACCTTCCAGAAACCCATCACGCACCACCGCACCCAACAGATCCCCCCCTGCTGCTGGAGCAAAGTCACCGAAGATCAGCTAACCACCACCCTCGCCCGGAGCCCACCCACCGACCCCACCGACACGGACGCCGCTGCCAGCAACCTCAGATGCTGGATCGAGGACTGCGCCAACACCCTCGCCCCGGTCAATAACCCCTACAACAGATGCACCAACAGGAACGCCAGCAGGTTCACCGCGGACCTCCAGACCTCCAAACAAAACTGTCGAAAATTGGAGAAGAAATGGCGCCACGAACAGACACCGGAGAACCAAGCAGCCCACAAGAACGCTATGCACCAACATCATCACCTCATCAGATCTGCCAAAAAGACCTCCTTCAAGGACCGCCTCGACAACAACGCACACAACAGCAAAGAGCTCTTCAACATTGTGAGGGAACTCTCCAACCCCAGCTCCAACACCAACGACATCCCACCATCGCAAGACCTGTGCAACTCCCTTACCTCCTTCTTCCACCGCAATATCACAGACATTCATGACAGCTTTGACAACCAGACCACCACGGTAGCCAACGACACCTCGGACCCCACGGCCACCACCCACAGCGACCCCCTCCTCACATTGGCTACCATCAACGACGACTACACCATCAAAATCATGAGCACCATCCACTCCGGCTCCCCGTCAGACCCATGCCCTCACCACATCTTCTACAAAGCCAGTGCCACCATCACACCCCACCCCTGCAAGGCCATCTCCTTCGAGACCGCGACCTTCCCAGAGAGCTGGAAGCACGCTGAAATCAACGCCTTGCTCAAGAAACCCAAGGCAGACCCAAGGGACCTCAAGAACTTCCGGCCCATCTCCCTGCTCCCATTCCCGGCGAAGGTCATCGAGAAGACAGTCAACAAACAGCTGACCCACTACCTTTAGGAGAACAACATCCTGGACCCGTCCCAGTCCGGGTTCCACAGCAACTACAGCACCAAAACGGCCCTCATCGCCACCACCGATGACATCAGGGCCCTGCTGGAGAACGGCGAGACCGCGGCCCTCATCATCCCGGCCCTCACAGCCACTTTCGACAAGGTCTGCCAGCGCACCCTACGCAATCACCTCCACGATGCAGGAATCCGTGGCAAGGCACAGGACTGGACCCTCTCCTTCCTCTCAGACAGAACACAGAGCGTCCGCCTCCCCCACTTCCGATCCGAAGCCTCCAAGATCATCTGCGGCGTACCCCAAGGATTATCCCTCAGCCCGACCCTGTTCAAGATCTACATGGCCCTGCTCGCCCGCGTCGCCAGACTGCACAACCTCAACATCATCTCTTACGCCAACGACACACAGCTGATCCTCTCCCTCACCAAAGACCCTCACACTGCCAAAACCAACCTCCACGAAGGAATGAAAGCCGTCGCTGAATGGATGAAGAACAGCCTTCTGAAACTGAACTCGGACAAGACGGAGGTCCTCATTCTCGGCTCCACCCCCTCAGCCTGGGACAACTCCTGGTGGCAAACTGCCCTGGGTGCAGCCCGACACCCACCATCCACGTACACAACCTGGGATTCATCCTCGACTCAACACTCTCCATGACCAAGCAAGTCAACGCCATCTCATCCTCCTGTTTCAACACCCTCCGCATGCTCCGAAAGATCTACAGGTGAATCCCCACTGACACAAGAACGGTCACCCAGGCCCTCATCAGCAGCAGGCTGGATTACGGAAACACCCTCTACGCAGGAGCACAGGCCAAACTGCTGAAACGACTGCAACGCATACCAGAACACCTCTGCACACCTGATCCTTGACATCCCTTGCCACAGCCACATCACACCCCACCTGAGAGCCCTGCACTGGCTTCCCGTCAACAAGAGGATCACATTCAAGCTCTTCACCCACGTACACAAGGCACTCCACAACACCAGACCAACATATCTCAACAGACAACTCACCTTCTACACCCCAACCCGCCAGCTCCGCTCCACCGACCTCGCCCTTGCCACCGTCCCCCGCATCCGAAGAACGGCCACCGGCGGCAGATCGTTCTCCTACCTCGCAGTCAAGCCCTGGAACGCCCTCCCCATCCTTCTACGGCAGACCGAAGACCTTCTGAACTTCAGGAGGCTACTCAAGACCTGGCTGTTCGAGCAAAGGCAGCACCCCCCCCCCCACTCAACACTTTGAGACCCTTACGGGTGAGTAGTGCGCTCTATAAATGCCTTGATTGATTGATTGATTTATGAAGCCATGCAAGGCCACCTTGCGTGACCCTGAGTGGCTTCCTAAATCTTGAGTAATGTAAAACAGCACAAATCACTGCGTTGTCTTACTCTGCGCTAGGGAGGCATTCCATGGACATTGTGTGGGTGCTCCAACACAACTCCCATGATGTTTGATGCATTCCCAGATTTACCTGAACTGGAAAACCTCAGAAAGCGCCAAAAAGATACACCTCCCCAGGAGAGGCGTAATGAGGAGAAATATCGTTATTTCTCCTCGTTACGTCCTCTTCCTATGTGTGTTGCATGCTGCAAAGAGGATTTTGCCTCTCACACAAAACCAATCCTGTCTGCTAAGCAGGCATCCTTGCACCTCAGTGCAAGGCTGTCTGCACTCGCACTAAGTAGCCAAAATGGCGCCAGGGCAGGGACAAGGACAGGAATGCATTGTGTTCTTTTAAATATGGCACATTCCTGCCCTTACCCTGTAAAGCAGCGCATCAAGTTGACTTGCTGCGCTGCATTGAGTTACTTTACCATAAATATGGCCCATAATTTGGCATGCACAGAGATCCCAGCTTTTTGTGAGTGTTACATCTGTGCTGAGAGCTTTGCTGAGAGTTGTGCTGAAAGGTCACCACAGATTACGTGTTCAGGGGAAGTAGCACTCTTGCGCTCTCTGGTAGCTCAGCTCGTGGTTAAGGGTCCTCTAGGCCTAGAGTGCACTAGCGTTTCTGCACTTTCAATCCCATGGAGGGGTTTTCCACAAGCCAGGGGAGGGGATGTGGGCAGCAGAATTTGGTGCTGAGTGATTGATGTGAAGCTTGAGCTTCTTCTTGTGAAAAACGAACACCGGAATGGAGCGTTGACAAACCTCATAAAAGCCAGTTCCAAGATGGTGGCCAGTCCATAGAATACTGTCTAGGGTTCCCAATCCAAAATGAAGTTGGTACATGTTTGAACCATAGATTAGAAGGCATTTCCAAATGATGGATTTGTCGCAGCACATTTACTCCCTTATCTTTTATTGTGTTATAACCCAGTTTCTACTATTTGACCTACATCTGGGTATTCTTTCCTAGTTCTTTCAACTTTCCTTTACTGATAATAATTCAGTAGTAATCTTTTTCTTCACTCAAGAGCTACAAGATAGGTGAGGATATTTTATATCCTTAGAGCCACATGCATCAAACTTTGCAATTGTGATTCCTAAATTGTCATTTTTAAGAAATTGCAATTTAGGAATTGATTATGCATTTAGGAATCCCAAAAAGAAATTCTCATTCCTACACATTCCTCAATTTCAGCTCGCAAATTGCATTTTGCAATTAAGGAATTCCCTTCCATTCATTCCTATGGCCCGTAGGAATGAATGGGAATTGAATGCGCAATTTGAAAGTACCAAATAGGTACTCGCAAATTGTGCATGCAATTTCAAGGGTGCCAAAAGGACACCCTGATACACCCCTGAAATTGCAATGTTACCACATGTTGCGCATACATGCCCCAAGGGCATGTATGTGTGCAACATGGAACTTTGAAAAATGCACTTGTGTGCATTTTTCAAAGTTCTCGCAAATTACCATAAACTTTGAATTGATGGTAATTTGCGTTTCTTAATTGCGAAATCGCAAACATTTTTGGGTTAATGCATTGCTTTTAGGGAATCACAATTTGCGATTCCCTAAATGCAATTGCAATTTAAGTAATCGCAAATTTAGTGATTGCTTAAATTGCGATTTTTGCATTTGGGATGATGCATCCCAAATGCAAAAATATCAGTTGCAACACTTTTTTATAATTTGAATGATGCATGTGGCCCAATGTGTTTTTTCCTCCTAAACAGGACCCTCGTAACTAGAACCTTGATACCTTTCATGCGTAATATTCTGTGCAGGATGGCACTGTGGTTACCGAGAGGAGTCGTCCTTCCCCATCATCCAGTCGTTGGCAATGGGTGCGTTTGCATATGAGGTGTAAATCCATTGAGCAGCTATTCTTTACCTTAAAATTTTTTATTGATATCGGAAAAATGCTAAAGATCCCAGTCATCCACAAACTTCAAACATTGTGATTAGAGAGGGAATCTGAATAGCTGTTCAGAGGTGATCATTGCTTTGTCTGTCATTTTCCAAGATCCACAAACATCAGAGAAATCTGTGGAAAACATTTTCTTCAGGTCATCTGGCAGCGTTGCCACACACCAACCATGTGTAATACAGGGTTGATTCCCAGAGTTATGGAAAATACCCTTTACAGTTTTTGCTATCTATATTCAAAAGTGTATCGTAGATTAATAAAAGTTGCGCACCCACACAGAAGGATAAAATCAAGAAAACCAAAATGAACTGCCCTATGTACGATGTCAATTGACTTCAAAAGCACCCGTTTTGGGATAACTTGCCAGTGCAGCTGTTTTAGAACCAGAGATATATGCTGGCGTCTGTAGGCATTGCAAATGAGTGGCAGTGTGCTGAATCAGCTGAAGATGGTTACATATTTTGGCTGGGGCAGAAAAATTGATGGAATTGCTGTAGACTATTGGACCAAGGCGTTGATAACAGTGTCATGAAACCTTTTATCAATAAACAACAAGGTGTTATGTAGAGTTTTTAACAGGAAAAATAGGTGCTTGTAACATTACTCCCTCTGTGTTGCAGGAGACAGGTTAGAGTCAAGTAAGATACCCAAGTTGCATACAACTGAGGAGGGAGAAAGACAAGGGGCCCAGCCTGTCTGTCCAGGCTATACATAATATGTATATTTTATTTTATGATGACTCATATTTTTTAGGCAGCACAGCACTCAAGAATTTAGAAACCCGGTTTTAGATGAATTCAACGTCATGAACTTTCTCAACATCAAGCAGTTTACCCAACATCGACTATGTGCCCGGATTGAAGCATTTGAATATTTCCGGGAGAACCCAAAAATCAATTGGATACCCTCTTCATACATATAAAAACTATGCCCCGTTTGGTTGGCAAGCTGGGTAGGGGGTGCATATAAATGTAAAACAATAATGGGGAAGTATTGAGCCCTGTGGGACACCACAGTTGAGGATCCGAGGCTCAGATCTGAAAGGTTAAAGCATAACCAGCTGCTAGCTGTCAGCTAAATACAGATCAGTTATTTAAAGTCGCACCAGAAATTCCTGCATTCCTAAATCGACTGGACAACTTAGAGTGCCCAATAGTAACAAAGGTCGCAGGCCAGGGACCCCACCTCTGCCTTGTCCATGAGTTTGTGAAAATCATCAAGAACCAAAACAACTACCTGTTCCGGTAGACATATACTACTTATTGATTCCAGAAGTCACAGGCTCAAATTTGTCAGACTTAGAAGTAACTATATTATGCTTCAGTTCCAGAGGATACATTCCAATGTAATTGTCTCTCTTATTTTTACATTTGTAATATGGAAAAACCTCTCCAGGTTTTCACATAATTTCACAGAAAGAGGCTATCACATGTTGTTGAAGCCAGGGATTGAAGTTTATTTACAGTACCATCTAATTTGTTGGCTAGGTTAGGAGCCTGGGTGAGCCACTTATTATAATAGATTTTCTTTGCTTCTTTAATCTGGAATTTATACTTCTTGCTCATCTCTAGAGAAGAAATCATCAGGTTAGCATTTTAAGCCTTTCTCCATTGCCTCACAAACCGTCCAGTTTCAAAGTCACTGAATATAACTACAACCCCACTCACCATTTTATCCTTTTGTTCAGGGTGAATAATCTTAAATTCAGGACCTGTGATGAGTGATAAAGGGTGCTGAGGCCAATCTCAACTTCATTCATGGCTAGTTGTCTCTCGGCCTAGCGCCCGAACATGGCCATTTCTCACTAAACATAGCAAATGTTGATGCTCTTTTATTT
Source organism: Lissotriton helveticus (assembly GCF_964261635.1). Classification (NCBI taxonomy): domain Eukaryota; kingdom Metazoa; phylum Chordata; class Amphibia; order Caudata; family Salamandridae; genus Lissotriton; species Lissotriton helveticus. The sequence goes on along the minus strand of NC_136063.1, from coordinate 291,932,306 downwards.
GTATTTCAAGTCTCAACTAAAGATATTTTGGGGAATTTCTTAGTTCATTTAAAAGAAAATATTTTCTCAGCCAAATAAATAACTATAATTACCTTTGAGAAGTTTTTTCAGTAAATGTTGTTTTTTATTTTAGTGATGAATGTGAATAAGCAAATTATTAGTTGGGGTGGGTGATAGTCCACCACAAGTATACATGTTACTATTCTTGTTAGGTCCAATAACGTTTTCAGTATTTTAAAATTGACCTCAACCCCTGGCAGCTATGGCACTGAGCAGAAAATGTGTAAACTCTTTTGAAGTTCAAAAAGTTAAATGTTGAAAACAAAACACGATAAAAATCCCTCTCTAATTTATAAAAATAGCAGCTAACTTAATGACCAAAATGACACCAAAATGACAAAAATTTACTAAGGGTGCAGGAGATTGAATTTTTAATATTTTAAATAAAAATAGCACCAAAAGCGGCAAGACCGAACCACAGTAATGTGGTTACAGGTAACCAGCATCTATGCTCAATTTAAGGTCAACTATGAGGGAGCATAGGTCAGATATGAAAACGAGGTTTGACCCAGACAGAAGTTTTACCTTCTGGCTTAGTCACTGAAAAGGAAGTAAAACATCCTCGTGTAGTAATCAATAGGAGCTAGCAACATTGTTAACGCTCATGTTGTATGTGTCTTTTGAAAAACATATAATAGTTTTTTAGAAAGCCCTCACCCACCAACCTAGTTGGTGGCATGCTTCATCATCGGGCCCCACCCGAGGCACCGAGTGTGCCTCAGGTGTGCTACGACGCCTGTTTACAGAGGAGCAGGTTGTGTTAAGTGAGTGTGCAGTGATGGTGTTTAGAGTGGGGTTAAAAATCTGTCCTAGGCCAAGATGGCGGAGGAGTGAGTCGCACCTTGCGGTCCCTCCGGCGCCGACCTAGACACAGCACCGAATAGCACCCCCGGAACCGTACCTGGACTGGCGGTTTCGCTGCTGGAGGGTCCCGGAGCTTAGGGGCAGACACCGAGCGGACGAGCTCGCTTCCCGGAGCGTCCTGTGTGGCGTAGTTTGCTGCTGGGTCTGCGCCGAGTGGAGGCCTAGCGGACGCCGGACTGGCGTAGGAGTGGGCGTCGCACCGGAAGTGCGGGCAAGCGGCAGGCGAGGCGAGTTGTAGGCCGGTCGGCTGACTGGCGCGGAGCCTGGGTTCGGTGGCAGAGCTGTCCGGGGGCGGTTCCCCCCCCCCCTGCCCACCTTCACGAACGGGACTGTGCGGTGCGGGGCCCCGAGTGTCACGACCTGCCGAGACGGAGCACGGGTCGGTGGAGTTGGGCGAGCCTCGGAGGCGCAGTGAAGCCGCTGGAGCGGCGGAGGTGAGCGCCTGGAGGGAACAAGGGAGGACACTGACTATTGCAATAACGGGCGGGGAGAGCCATCGGATCGCGGCGGAGTCCCGCTGGGGGAGGCGTCTCGCTCGCACTGGCCGCGCAGCGGGACAGTAATGGTGGCGGAGTGCCTCGTCCTGTGGGGCGGCCATCGGGGCGGGCCCGTGGCGGACTGCGGCCGCGGGAGATCCAGAGCGAGGTGCGCCTGGGCCTGAGTGCCTTACTGCTGTGCAGACGCTGCAACGGATGCCCTGGTGACACGGAGGGGGCACGGTGCTTGGGAGACGTCCTTGTGGCCTAGCCTCGAGTGTGGATCGGGTCGGTGGCACTGTGTGGAGCTGCACGCTTGGCGCCATCGGGCGTGGGGTCCGGTGGAGGATGGGATTCGCGTGGTCCCGCCTTGTCTAAGGGGGTCATCCTCGCTACATTGCGGTGTCCCGGAGCGGGCTGTTGAAGGCCCGGGTGTTGAGACGGAAGAGTGGTGCAGGCCTGTGGATGCGGCCCCGGCGCTTTGAGACCTGGCACGGAGGGATCGAGTGGTGAGGGGAGATCGCGTGGAGGACCGTCCGCAGTGGCCCGGATTCGTGGGGCGTCCTCTTGCGTCCTCTTGCTCTTGGGGACCCCCCGCCCTGAGGTACAGTGACCTGGTTGGGGCTGCTGCTGGCTCGGATGTGCTGGCCGTGAATGGGAGCAGGACTATTGCAACGGGCACAGCGTCTTGGGAAGGGCTTGGTGAGGCTGCCGGTGTGGAGCAGGGGTGTGGAGGCCCGTCTCGGTTGCTTTACTCCGCGGACGACGACTGGCACGGTGGGTTGTGCTCATCAGCGGATTGTGATTGACTTGGGGAATAGCGTGCGCTTGGTCTGGAGATGGCGGGCGTCCCGAGGAAGGGGAGGAATGGCAAGGATGGCCAGCTCAAGGGCTCCCAGCCCCCGCCGTCCCCTGGGGCGGGTTCCTCGTCCACGCTGAGGGACGATGAGGCTCCGGCCACCAAAGGCTTCATGGCCGAGCTGTTTGCGTCCTTCAAGGATGATATCTCCGAGCTACGGTCTCAACTCGCATCGGACCTTAGGGAGGTGAGGAGAGACCTGGATGGGGTGGGCGAGAGGGTTGCCACTCTGGAGGACCATGATCTCACCCTGGCGAGTGATGTTCATCAGTTGCAACAGGATGTGCTACGTCTCAGGGAACAGAATCTGGACCTGCAGTCCCATGCGGAGGACCTGGAGAACCGCTCCAGGCGGAACAACATCCGTATTAAGTCGGTGCCATGGGACGGGGAGTCTGGTGATCTGAGAGGCTATGTCCTGGCGCTATTCCAACAGGTCTTGGGAGACGAGGAACTTACCGACGTTAAGATGGACAGGGCTCATAGGGTTGGTCTACCTAGGCGCGGAGGGGGCCCTCCGCCCGACATCCTAGTCTGTATTCACGATTTTCAGTTGAAAGAGCGCATCCTGAAGAAGGCGCGGGAGGCTCCTTCCCTTCTTTTTCGTGGCCATCATCCGCAATTGTACCAAGATTTGGCGGCTTCCACTCTACAGAAACGGCGTGAATTCCGGCCTGTGACTGCCTTTTTGAGGGAGCGCAACATTGCTTATTCTTGGGGCCACCCGTTTCGCATCATATTCCGGTGGAATAATAGGCTCGAACAGATCAGGTCCCTTCAAGTGGCTCGGGATCTCCTGGGAATCGACGAGCCGGAAGCTTCACCCGGCGATAGGAGTCCTTCTGCGAGGGGCCGGCGACGGTCCCCCTCCTGGCACAGGGTGGGTGGGGAGGGGGGGGGGGTTGCCTGATAGGACGGCCAGCATGCAAGAACGGGTCAACGCGGTGGCTTCGGTTGCCAACGCCACACTCTCTGCCTCTCAGCTGGGTTCCGGGGCGGCGTGATTTCTGAAGAAGGTTTGGACTGGCGTCGGAGGGACGCGCCAATGCAGGTACCGTGGGTTCGTATGTACTTTATGAGAAGACACCCAGGTACGAGGCCTATAGGGGGCATCGGCTGATGTCTCCTCGCCAACCTTTGGAGGACTTTTTTGGACTTCTGATGGTTTGTTTGGGGATTTCCGGGGGGGGGAGGGTCTTGGGGGGGCTGTTTGGGGTGTTGGGGTTGGGGGTGAGGGGGGGTGTTGGTGGTGACGCGGAGGTGTTGTGGATTGTGTCATGTGGTGGAGAGCGGGAAGTTGGGAGGCGCTGTTGGTATGTGAGATGCGGGGCAATTTGGCATGGGGCTCAAGGTTGGGATTGCGGGGAGGAGGGTTGGCGGGAGCGTGATACTAATACGTGTTGTGACCAGGGTACCTTCTGGCGGGGGAGGAGGGCTTGTCCCGGAGTTATAGAGGGTTCTTGTTTTTTGTCTCACGATGCCTGTTAGCTTAGGGACCTGGAATGTCAAGGGACTGAACTCTCCGCAGAAAAGGCAAAAGGTGTGCAAGTATATAACGGACCACCAACTGGATATAGTGGGCCTTCAGGAGACTCACCTTGCACGCAAAGACGAGCTGCGTCTTAAGCATAAGGCATATCCCCTGATATACAGATCCTCTGCATCCACAAAGCATAAGGGGGTGGCCCTCCTCTTCCATGCTTCGCTGCATTTTCAGCCTGTGGCGATACGCACGGACAGGGAGGGTCGCTGGTTGATGGTGAAGGGGCTGGTCCGGGGGAGGCTTTGTACTTTTGTTGTGATGTATGTTCCTAATACTGGCCAGAATAAGTTCTTGCAAGGCTTGCTGCATAAAGTGGGTGATTTTGTGGAAGGGCATTTGTTCCTCATGGGGGACTGTAATTTGGTGTGGGACGGGGCGCTGGACTGCTCCGGCGCTCGCAGGGCGGATACAGGGGTGTTCTCTGAGATGTCACGGCAAAAGGTTGCGGATATGGGGTTGGTTGATGGGTGGCGGTTTCTGCATCCAACATCCAGGGATTACACATTTTTCTCTCATGTACACCACTCATATTCACGATTGGACCATATATTCCTTAGCCAGGCTCTTAGAGGAGATGTCCTTGACTCCACCATACTGCCCCTCTCGGTCTCGGACCACAGCATGCTGGTGCTTATTCTGCGCTGGTCGTCGGCAGACACCGGGCAACGGAAGTGGTATTTCCCAGCTTCGGTGCTTCGGGACGAGGCTTCTAACAAGGCGCTGCGGGTGGCCATTAGGGAGTTCTTTGCCCTCAATCCGACGTCCGATACCTCAGTATCCAACACGTGGGATGCCTTTAAGGCGTCCATCAGGGGCACTTGCTTGGGCCTTAATGCACAACTCAATAGGTTGCGACGCAAGGAACGGGAGGCCCTGGAGGCTGAACTAGTTCCTCTCGAGCAGGCGCACAAACTTAATCCCTCGAGGGTGACCCTCCGGCCTCTCACGGCGGTGCGAGGGAAACTGAGGGCGCATTACAATAACAGGGCGGAGTTCGCCCTACTGAGGTTGGGCCGACAGTCCTACGCCTGTGGTAACAAGGTGGGGAGGCACCTGGCCCGACAGCTTCGTGACAGACGGGAACGTGAGTACATTGGGGGGATCCGCGACTCTGGGGGACAGCTGCAGCATCGGGACGAAACAAAGGCGGCCATCTTCGGGCACTTTTACTCGGATCTATATAAGGGGGAAAGACTTGAAACAGCGGCCCAGAGGGAGTACCTGGGGCGTCTGCCCCTCCCGCAGGTGTCCGAGGAATGGAACGAGCTCTTAGGGGCCCCGATTACCAGGGAGGAGGTGCTTGATGCTATCACGAACTTGAAGCTTCACAAGGCGCCTGGCCCGGACGGTTACACCGCTGTGTTCTATAAATCTTACGCTTCTGAGATCTGCGATTTCTTGGTCACCCTCTTCAATGACATGGCCACCTCCGGTTCTTCTACTGGCTCCCTGGCGGAGGCGATGATTACGGTCTTGCCGAAGCCGGGGAAGGATCCAGCGCACTGCGCCTCCTTTCGCCCGATAGCGCTTCTTAATTTGGACGCTAAACTATACTCGGCGATCCTGGCGCGTAGGCTACAAGACCTTATGCCGGCACTAATCCACCCGGACCAGTCTGGCTTCATCAAGGGGCGCCAGACGCACGATAACACACGTAGGGTGGTGCATCTCATAGAAAAGGCGGAAAGATTTCGTATACCGGCGGTCCTAGTGGGCCTGGACGCCGAGAAGGCCTTCGACAGGGTGGATTGGGGTTTCCTGTTCAACACCATGACTGCCTTTGGTTTTTCGGAGGCTTTCATCACTATGGTGAAGGCTAATTTCTGCTGCCCCCGGTCCCGGGTTGCGGTGAATGGTCATATGTTGGCGTTCTTTCCTCACACTCGAGGCACTAGACAGGGTTGTCCTCTGTCCCCCCTGTTGTTCGCGCTGAGCATCGAGCCGCTAGCGGTGGCGGTGCGGGAGCATGACGGGATCCGAGGTCTGCCATTCGCGGGGGAACAGCATAAGATTACACTCTTCGCGGACGACGTCTTGTTCTCCATTACTGATCCGGACAGCTCGCTGCAGTGCATTAGGGAGGTCTTATTGGATTTTGAGGGCGTGGCAGGCTTTAAGGTCAACTATAGCAAGTCATACATCTTGAATCTTACCCTTTCGCAGGTCGAGAGGGACCGGGTACGGCCACTGACTCCGTTGGTCTGGGCCGCAGGTTCGATTGTCTATCTGGGGGTCCATTTGACTCCGACGGTGAGCGGGCTGTTCCAGGCCAATTTCCCATCTTTGTTGGCGAAATCCCGGGCGGAATTGGACAGATGGAAACCGAAATTTCTGTCATGGCTGGGTAGAATCCACGCCGTGAAGATGGTTCTCCTCCCTAAATTCTTATATTTGTTCCAGGCATTGCCTATCCCCATAGATAGCGATTTCTTTCGGCGGCTCAAGACTCATTTATTGAGTTTCGTGTGGCAGTGGGGTCAGGCACGGGTCTCCTATGCGGTTCTCCGTCGACCGAGATCAGAGGGTGGAGTTGGGCTCCCTGACCTGCAGTTGTATTACAAAGCGGCGCAACTGAGAGTGCTGGTGGAATGGTCGCAACAAACCTCCGAGAAACATTGGCTCCACATGGACCGATGCGTTGCCGGCAGGTCGATCTGGGACTTAGCCTGGAAACCGAAGAAGGACCGGCCTCTCAACGCATACATCAGCACTCCTACAAGCACAGTGTTGAAGGTATGGGACTCACTAGCGGCGGACGACCGTTGGACCACGTTCCCTTCGCCGTTTACGCCCTTGCATTACAACCCGGCTTTCCCACCGGCGCTTCGTGAGGGGCCGTTTGAGGTGTGGAGAGAGGGGGGGTGTCGGGCGTTGACCCATTTGTTCCACGGCCTAGACACTCTCACTTTTGCTAACTGTATGAGAGATTATGGGGTCCCCCAGACTGAACAATTCCGGCATGTTCAGCTGCTTCATTGGGCTACGTCACCTGGAGTGATGGAGGCGGCTACGAGACCGCCAACGCCGTTTGAAGCCTTTATATTACGGACATCCGCCATGAAGGGGGCCATTTCCTTCATTTACCAGTTGTTGCTTCGGTCGACGATAGCTCCTCGACCCCGTTATATGGGGCAATGGGAAGAAATGCTGGGGCGAGTTGTCTCGGATGTGGAATGGTCGGCGCTATGGCGTGACCTGACGACCTTTAACCACTCTTTGCATCTGAGGGAAGCCCATCTCAAGACGGTCATGCAATGGTATATGTGCCCGACTAGGCTTCACCGCATTTTCCCGGCGACTTCGGATAGGTGCTGGAGGGGATGCGGACTTCTGGGGGACTTCCGCCACATCTGGTGGGATTGTCCGGTGATCCGTCCGTACTGGGAGGAAATCCTCTCCCATATAAAGGACATATTGTCTTATCCTATTGATGCCTCTATGGCTTATGTCCTGCTAGGGCTGCGTGACCCTGGCCTTGTTTATCAGACCAGGGCAGACAAAAAGATTTTGTGGCTCTGCCTCGGCGCTGCGAAGCTCACGCTGGCTGCGGCCTGGAAGAAGCAGGATGCCCCGGCGGTCTCATTGTGGCATGCGCGACTATGGAGGTTGCTCAGTTTGGAAAGAGTGGCGGACATCTTCCTTGGCCAGTATAAGAATTTCCGATTTCAATGGGGTCCCCTGGTTAACTTTCTTTCTAAGGGGTTGCCCTCGGCGGTATGCCCGGCTTCATTGAGGTCGATGCACCTCTTTCAAGTGTAATATGGATGTGGGCTGAGTGCTGAGTGAATGGCGTCACCACCAGGGGGGGAGGGAAGGGGTGGGATGGGACAGTTGGTTATTTTGGGGTTTCGGGCTGTGGAGGTTCCACGAACTGAGTATCTGCACTGCTTGTGTGGAATTTGGAGGATTGGGGTCCAGCATATTGCAGCACTGGTTGTCCTGGATGGCCTGACCTACTGATGGGCTTGTAGTACGCTTTGTACAGTGATCCTGATTGCTAAGTTGTCTCGCTCCTGGACTCGATATGCTTGTACTGTAGTTTGGAACACTGCTACTGTGTGCACGATGATTTTTGCCCTGATCTTGAGTAATGGGCGGTTCCTCCGCAGCCCTTTGTTTGTTTTCTTCTGCAAATCAAAATAAAAATTTTACAAAAACAAAATCTGTCCTAGAGGTCCCAGTCAATTAATTTATTAGTGGGGCCTAGGCAGAGTTAAAAACACGGCTTTTGGATGTGGTAGGAGAGATTTATGGTCTCCTTTGTCCGGTGTGGTCAACTAGTTTCAGCCAGGCCTTGGGTTAAAAAACTGGCTTTCTTCAGGACCTATGTGTGAGGGGGGGAAGCAAGGAACTTAAGTGTCTTTAAGCACCCTATGTGAAGCACTCGCTAAGGTGCTATAACTGTAAGAGGAGTATTTCCTCTCGGTTTGTACCTGTAAAGAAAACAAGACGGGACAAACAAGTAGACACATAATTTGTAAAAACTAGCTGCTCAGGCACACGATCTGTGGTGGCGATACAAGGTGCCTAAACAGTGAGTGGAAAAACCAGCAGTGTTGTGCGGTTAGTGTCGGCTGGTGAAGTATAAGCCGAGTAGTATTGCAATGCGGTAAAAGTGCTAATACCTGAAGGCGGAGAAAACAAAATGTTGTTGTTACCAAGGCGAAATAGAATAAAAAAGGTAGGAGCTTACTTCATAGATTCAAGGGACAAACTCTATGAATTTCTGGCGGGGATCCGAGATACTCATGCACTCTAAGTGGGTACAAAGAGAGAGGGTTTAAGGGGGCGGGTGTGGAGAAAGGAGGTCTCGTAATGCGGTAAGAAATGCTCCCTCGGGAGTAGCCAGGGGAAGTGAACTAGCTATCCTAGTTCCTCGCTCTCTATTGTGATTTATACCAGTAAAAAATCCTCAGTAGGGTAAGGCAGGAGGCTGTGGATGAGAATGGCTCCACAAGATATGTTAGCCGTCGGGCGAGGTCCCAGTAAATGCAGTGACTTTTGGCAGGAACGCATTGAGCGGGAGAAATGCACAATTCACACCAAAGGAAGGTCCCTCACCGACCGGATACTTTTGGTGCCTTCACTTGGTGAAGAGTTGTACGTTCGGACTTATGGCCTGATTTATATGTTGGCAGTGTGTATACTCCATCGCAATGACGGCATGGTATACACACCACCAACATAATGAGCTGCCCTGTCGATTTAATTGTGAATGAACCATATGGCAGTGACAGATGGCCCGACGGAGTAAGGGCCATCGGAGAAATGCTATGTGTCCCCTGACCCAATCAGGATCTTAGCCATTTTTTTTACTGTCTGTCACCGCCAGGCAAACTCTAGTGTGATGGACGGAAAAATGAAAATAATACTCCCACCACCATGGGAGATAACTTCCAAGGTGAGGGGGGCATTACTATTTTATTTTCAGAGAGAAAATCCAACTTTGGGATTTTCTTCTTGAAAATCAAAAAAGAAAATTGTTTGGTGCAGAGCTGCATCATGCTGTCGCAGACCTACACCAAACAGCGAAATGCATTGGCAGGAACTGCCATGATGGCGGTTCCTGTCAATGCATTATAAATGACCACCTGCTTGGTGGTCATTTATACATTTGCTGATGGTGCCTCTGCCATGGGAACGGAGTAGTTACTCCGTCCCCCTGGCTGAACGATGGACCATCTGCTAAATAATAAATCAGGCCCTTAGTCACATTCTTGGAGCTCAGATCCCTCCAGTGGGGCAAAGATGCAAGCTCTTGTCAAACGGGCCTCCACAAGGCTGGATACCCTCTATGCAATGTCCTGCAAAAACGCTCTGAGAGGAAGTAAACTGAATCTTTAACCTAGCAGCAACACACCCTGGGTGGATTGACTTTGCAGATTGTCCTGGTCCTCCGAAGATCTTTGGATCTAAAAAGTTTCACAGTACAGGTTTCTCAGGATATTAGAAAGATTACACTTTGACACAGCCAAGGGTCCCAGGACCTCGGGAACTGCACTTAGGTGTCAAGACTGACTACAGGAGAATTCACAAAAAGGGTCCAGGACAGGCTCAGTTGGAACTTGTCAACTGGGCTTTGCAGGAAACGTGCTTCTTGCAGCTTGTTGTGTCCCTGTAGTTTAACCAGAGGTTAGCCAACTGACCTTTGGAGTTGGCCTCTTTTTCCTGGGTACAAGTGGGAGCAGGTCTATCCGTTTGGTTCTCCTCACAGATCTCATACAGCAGGTGCCGTCCTTCTTCAGTCCTTCCACAGGTCTACAATGTTCTGTAGAGGGTACCCAGGAGTGCCACATTTATGTCTAGCACTAGCCTCTGGGTGGAGGTGCCTCCTGGCCCCTATCTAACCAATAGGGAAAAAGTTCCTAGGGGTTACAATACCAAAATTTTCAGCAGATCCTGTGTGCCTTACTGCAAGTATTCATACTGTGCCCTTTTCCCACTGGAATTGGTGCATGCCTGACTGGGGGAACAAAGAAGGGCCCATCCCAAGTGTCATCTAACATTTACATGTGAAGGGGCAGGCCGCTTTAAAGTTTATCAGGTTCCTGGCCACAACCCAGATGGTCATCCTGTTGCAAAAATAGAAACACCTTCCCACACCCAAACCTTTGTCCTACTCTCTGCGCAGTTTACACACCTCATCAGGAGAGCTATTCAGCTGCCAGGTGACAGCCGGAGCCCATGCAAATGGGCCTCCAGGCGTTTTCACACAGGAAAAGGTAATTTTCTAAAAGTATCTTTACTAAAATGCTTATTACAAATCCAATTTTATCAGTGAATTGGGCTTGTAAAAATATTTCATAAAGTCCAAAAATGAAATTTATAAGTGTTTCCTAGCCAGAGATAACATCATTAAACATTATATTGTATCCCAATATTTTCCTATGGAACAGCCAACACTGCCACAGTGAAAATAAGGTTTGGGACCTCTTTTTACTGTAAGGACATGTTTAACATTAAATGTTTGCATGCCCAACATTTCAATAACATGCACCTGTCCATAGGGCAGTAAGGCCTACTTAGGGGTAACTTATTAATATTTAAAAGGAAGATAAAGGCTTGTCAAGTTGAGTTATTTTGAAAGGTTACATTTTTAAGTTTTACAACTGCAAAGCCAGGCTACAATGAAAGTCCTTCAGTCATGTGTGCACTGTAATTGCAGTGGATGTCACATTGAGTGCTGCAGCCCACTAGTGACATTTAACGTACACAACGTGGGTACACTTTGTATTATATACTAAGAACATATAGGTAAGTTACATTTTCCAATTAGAAGTATAACCAATTTCAACATGTTTTTGGGATTAGAGTGTTAGACCTAGGAAACCTAGACTACATAGGGTAGCCTGGCACAGAGCGGGGAGTCGCTAAACCCCCAAGGCTGGCGTGTAATGCTTAACAACCACTCCAAGTAACTCAATGACTCAACACTAAAATAAAGACTCCACACCAGTTCTTAGAAAAATACGGTTCGTACTTTATAAAAATTGCATCTGTTTTCTTTGTGGTTCTAAATAATTGCTTCACTTAAGTACAACCCCTTACAATTCGGTACAGTATGATCACATTTCATATTCTTACATCACCATCCCGAACATTTCCCTGTCACAATACAAGGTAACTTGCCTCCCCCCCTGCCTAATGAGAGTGGAACAATATTTAATGCACAAGGGTTATTCAATTTGAAGCTTCCTTCACGATAGTTGGTCAATACATTACCCCAGGCGTGCAGGGACACACACAGGCTAAAAGATCATTAACTCTGTCAGTACTTTTCACAGCTGCACCACTAGAAAAGAATAAGTAGGTTAGAAATTCACTTCCTTTAACCCTACTTAAATTCCCCTCCTTCTAGAATAAGATTTGGAAAGCTCTAGTAACACGCTAATGCCTGGTTTGTTCTCTTCTTCATGCCACCCTGAACTCCTACTACAGCCTGGTTCTCTCTTGCCTCTACCAGACTGTTCACTAATTGTGGTTCGTTACTCCCCACGTTTAGCTTTCCCTTCCGTTTATTTGGCAGTTCAATAGTTACTCAGTTCCATTGTGAAGGTTGTTTATTCGTATGTCATTAGGCACTTTAAAGTCATCAATGGTCTGGAAAATGAGCTCTGGCCACGTCTGATATCCTCCAAAGTTTGGCTTCCCTTGGTGCTGCCTCCGCCCTCTTCTCGCACAAGACCCAGCTTACTTTAACTCTGCTGAAGTCTCGATCTGCCGCTGCACCGGGGAAGCGGCTGGGAGTGGTCTGGGTTCCCCGTCGCCGGCTCGCTCGGATCAGCTGTCTTCTCCCTCGATGCTGAGGAGGCGCGGCACAGCGCCCGCTGCTCTCACCTCAGCCGCGGGGATCACCACAGGAAGTCCCGCCTTCGCCCGGCCTCTTTCGACGTGGACCCGCCTTCTTCCCTGTCGCTGACGATACCTCGGGATGGACGCTCCTCCTCTCACCCGGCCTCTTCCAACGCTGGTCCGCCTCCTCTCACGACGTCACCGCGGAACAGCTGGGCCTCGGCTCCATCAATGCCGCTTCAGGGACGACAAGGTGCGATGGCCAACTTCTGTCAGGTTAGCTGCCGCAGTCTCCGCCGCTTTTCCCACAGTGAGTTGGTCTCACCAGGCTGCGCTCACAGCTCGCTTGGTCCTTTCTCCTGCAGCGCCACCAATGGGGTAGAACGAGTTTACTTTTGGTCGGGGGTGGGGGGTTCCTGAGGTGTGCTAACCCCCCCGCTGCTCTCTGGTTTCACACCGTTAGGTTTTTCAGTGCTTCTAAGGTGCTAAAGTAGATTTCTGGTGCACAAATGGATCTCTGCCTCAGTGGGGTTTGGTCAGCTCAAGAGTGGTCACATCCAAGCAGGCTCACAGCTGGCCCACGGGTCGATCTTGTCCCCACCAGTGCACAGCCCTCCTCCTGTAGTTGCCTCCCTCCTCACTGGTCACTACTGTTGTTACACCAAAATGGCCGCTCTGTCACCGGCCTTTTATAAGCTAGCCTCTGACCATCAGAACCTACTAGGAGGTTCCAGAACTTTCCCCATGAAGTCCAATGGGGTGACCTCACGCGGTGACAGTTGTGACAGTTACTGGGCACCATTTTAGGCGGCCCTAGATTTTCAAGAGGCTGACTAGGCCTCAGAGGTAAGAAAAGAAAAACATCATAGCCAAGGAACACCCAGCCCCCTGTCAACATTGAAAAAGAATCCTGGTAGACCCAAGAAAAGAAGGAAACACCAGGAAGCCAAGGGGGACAAAAATAAATAATAATTGGTAGGACACTCCCAGAGGCAGACAGGTCTAACACGCGCCCCCCCCAGCTGAAATTGGGGAGAACTACCCAACCCCTTGGGAGTTCTCTTCACTAAGGCGGAAATACCTAGAGAGACCGTCTGCGTTGGCGTGGTCCACTCCAGGCCGATGTTCCACCCGGAAGTCCATTCCCTGTAGGGAGATAGACCATCTCAACAACTTGGGATTTTCCCCCTTCATTTGCATCAGCCAACGAAGGGGTCGGTGGTCGGTCTGTACCAGGAAGTGCGAGCCAAACAGGTATGGTCGCAGCTTCTTCAGTGCCCAGACCACCGCAAAGGCTTCCCTTTCAATTGCACTCCACTTCTGTTCCCTGGGGAGTAGTCTCCTGGATAGGAAGACCACGGGTTGATCCAAGCCCTCATCATTTAGTTGCGATAACACTGCCCCAATGCCATGTTCTGATGCATCTGTTTGGACAATGAACTCTCTGGAAAAATCAGGTGCCCTAAGTATTGGAGCAGTACACAATGCTTGTTTCAAAGTCACAAAGGCTCGCTGACAAGCCTCCGTCCAGACTACCCGTCGGGGTTGTTTCTTAGAAGTAAGTTCACTGAGGGGGGCCACAATGGTGCCATACCCCTTCACGAAGTGACGGTATTATCCAGTGAGGCCCAGGAAGGCTCGGACCTCAGTTTGAGTATTGGGGGGCTCCCAGGCCATGATAGCCTCGATCTTCGCCTGGAGGGGCTGCACCGTTCCCCTGCCCACCAAGTGGCCTAGGTACACCACCGACCCCTGCCCAATCTGACACTTGCTGGCCTTGATTGTCAAGCCAGCCTGCTTCAGGGCCTGGAGAACAGCTTGCAAATGTTGCAAATGGTCCTCCCAACTGCTACTGAATACAGCAATGTCATCCAGATAAGCAGCAGAGAAAGCCTCCATTCCAGAGAGGACCTCGTTCACCAGTCGCTGAAACGTGGCAGGAGCGTTCTTGAGCCCAAAGGGCATCACACAGAACTGGTAGTGACCCTCAGGCGTGGAGAAGGCTGACCTTTCCTTTGCTCCATCAGTAAGGGAAATCTGCCAGTACCCTGAAGTAAGGTCAAAGGTACTAAAGTATTGGGCAACTCCCAGCCGGTCAATGAGTTCATCCGCCCTTGGGATCGGATGAGCATCAGTCTTTGTTACTGAATTCAGTCCTCGGTAATCCACACAGAATCTCAATTCGGGTGTGGCGCCCGGCGGGGCAGCTTTTGGTACCAAAACCACCGGACTGGACCAAGGGCTACTGGAAGGTTCGATCACTCCTAGCTCCAGCATCTTCGCGACTTCGCCATGGATGCTGGCCTTCACCTTGTCTGACAGCCGGTAGATCTTAGACTTCACAGGTGGGCTGTATCCTGTGTCCACATCATGGGTACACAGGTGGGTTCTTCCCGGGACAAGGGAGAACAGTGAGGAAAATTGCTCCAGGATCTGGCAGCAATCTCTCTGCTGTTCAGGAGTCAGGGATGGTGAGAGAATTACTCCCTCCACCGACCCATCCTTTTCTTGAGACGAGAAAAGATCAGGGAGAGGCTCGCTTTCCTCTTCCTCTGCTCCATCGGTCACCATCATTAAGACGACCTCGGGCCTCTCATGGTGTGGTTTGAGGCGATTGGCATGAAGCACCCGGTGGGGTTGTCTCTGGTCTTAAGATCCACCAAGTAAGTGGCCTTACCCTTTTTCTCCAATACCTCAAAGGGGCCTGTCCAGCGATCCTGGAGGGCATTTAGCTCTCCAGGTTCCATCACCCACACTTTTTGTCCAGGCTCCAGTTCCACTGGGTGAGCATTGTGGTCATACCACTCTTTCATTACAGCCTGGCTGGCTTCCAAGTTGTCAGAAGATTGCTTCCACAACTTGGCCATTTGGCTCCCGAAGGCCAGCATGTAGCTCACCACGTCCTGGGGAAGCTTCCTGGGAGTCTTTTCCCATCCGTCCTTCACCAGTCTGAGAGGACCCCGTACAGGGTGCCCATACAGAAGTTCGAAGGGGCTGAAGCCCACTCCCTTCTGTGGCACTTCCCTGTAGGAAAACAAGAGACAGGGTAGGAGGACGTCCCATTTCCTCCGCAGGCTCTCAGGCAGACTTCTTATCATGCCTTTCAGGGTTTTATTAAACCTTTCCACATTACCATTGGTCTGTGGGTGGTAAGGAGTGGTAAACCGGTAGGTGACACCACACTCCTTCCACATAGCCCGCATGTAAGCTGATAGGAAGTTGGCCCCCCTGTCGGACACAACCTCCTTGGGGAAACCCACTCGGGTGAAGATCCCCATCAGGGCCCTTGCCACTGCAGGTGCAGTGATGGTCCTCAGAGGAATTGCCTCTGGGTACCGTGTGGCATGATCCACCAGTACCAGGATGAACCTGTGACCAGCTGAAGTTGGTGGATCCAATGGCCCTACAATGTCGATGCCCACCCTTTCAAAGGGGGTGCTAGAGACAGGAAGTGGTTCCAGGGGAGCTTTCAGCTTCACCCCTGTTTTCCCACTGGCTTGGCAAGTCACACACGTCCGACAGTAGGTATCAGACGCCATTCTCATCCTAGGCCAGTAAAAGTGGGGGACAAGCCGGGTAAAGGTCTTGTCCTGACCCAAGTGACCTGCCAAGGGTATCTCATGAGCCAGTTCTAGAAGAAAGGCTCTAAAACATTGAGGGACCACCAAGGCCCTGGATGAACCATGTCCGGGTGCCTTGGGTTCACTGTAGAGGAGTCCATCCTCCCAGTAAATCTGGTAGTTCCCTACAACGATCCCTGCTGCCTGGGCTTTGGCCTGTTGCCGCAGCCCCTCAAGAGTATGACACTCCTTCTGTGCTTTGCAGAATTCCTCCCTGGAAGGTCCTCCCTCCACATGCCACTCAGCAGGAATGGGTAGGTTCTCCAAGGAAGTAACATTCTCCTCCGTGGACTCCAGATCCACCTCCGCAGGTGGCCTATCTATCTCACGAGGTAGAGATGTTGAGGCAGGTTCCTCCTGCCTACTGTCCTTCTCTTCTCTGGCAGCGGGCTGGGCCATTCTTCCAGGCTCCAGCGTAAGCGAACTCCCCCTCCGGGTAGTCGCGGACCTTGTGCTGACACAGGCCCAGTCAGGTGTACCCAGCATCTCAGAATGAGTCTGGTATTCCACCTCCCTCCAAGCATTGTGCTCCATGTCATTTCCTAACAGGCAATCAACAGGCACGGCAGGGCTTACGGCAACTCGAAGTGAACCTGCAACCCCTCCCCACTCAAAGGGAACCTCGGCCACGGGATAGTGGACCAATCTGCTGTCAGCCATCACAGCGGGATGGAGTACATTTGGGATGACCTGCTCTGGAGACACCAGATGACTTCTCACCATAGTCATACTGGCTCCTGTGTCTCTCAGAGCCTCCCCTCTATGGCCATTGATGGTGACCCATTGCTCATACTTGGTAGTATTTGAGGGCAATTGGGTCTTTGGAACCATCTCCTTATCTCCCAGGGACACTAAAGTGACACCCGCCCGCTCCCCTCCCTTACCCAGAGGCATCTCCTCCCCGAGCACTACACTAGTTATTCCCGGGGCTTTTCCTCCAGTGGGAGGGGGTGGTCTTTTTGGGCATCTCACGTCTCCTTTATAGTGTCCCACACCACCACACTCGAAGCAATGGACAACCCTTGGCTGCTGGCTTTGGCCAGGATTAGGGTTTCGGGGTGGGTTAGCCTTAGGGATGAATCCTCTGCCCCTTCCTTGAGAAGTATTTTGTGGACCCTTTGAGAACTCCCTCTTATTATCTCCCCCCTGTTTCTTCTGGGGGGCGCCCTATCCAGACTTCTGGGAATCCCCTCCAGTCCCCTTCGAAGACACCCGGGTACTAGCCCAGATGTCCGCCTCCTCAGCAAGCTTCCTGGGGCTGGTCAGCTTACTGTCCACCAGGTGTTGACGCAGCTCGGGAAAACATTTCTCGAGTAGGTGTTCCTTGAGTATGAGGTCATATAAACCTTCATAGTCCCCTACCTCGCTGCCTTTCACCCAACCCTCCAAGGCCTTTTTTGCATAATCAAGGAAATCCACCCAATTCTGTGTGCCTAGTTTGTGGCTACTCCTAAATTTCTGCCTATACTTCTCGGGAGTTAGTCCAAACTTTCTTATCAGCGCCACTTTCATTGTAGGGTAGTGGATTTGCTCATCCCGCTCCAGGGCCAACAAGGTATCCCTGCCAGCAGGTGGCATGTACTTATACAGCCCACCCCCCCAGTGGGTTTCCAAGATCCCATGGGCCCTTAAGGAGACCTCATAGGCGGCTAGCCACTTGGCAATATCATCACCTGGGGTGTAGCTAGCAATGACATCCTTTGGTAAGTAAGGTCTGGGTTCTCTGGTGATCTCTTTGTTTTCGCTGCCACCTTTGATTGGATTGGGAGTCCCTATGTGCTGGGCCTTGTGTTCCAGCTCCTTAAGAGTTAGTTCATGAGCTAACCTCCTGTCCTCCCTCTCCATCTCCAACCTAGCTAACTCCTACTTTAACTGTCTCTCCTCCCTCCGGTCAGCTAGTTCAGTTTCGGTTAATCCTCGTGAAGAGACACTGCTACCCTCCCGGGAGGTTACTTTGGGGCTAATTGACATATCCCCCACCCCCAGTGGGCACACACCCTCTACCTCGATGACAGTGTTCTTCTCCGACTCGTCCTCCTCAACCGTTCCCTCCGGGTGCGCCTCCACCCATGCCCTCAGACTAGTTTGGAGCTCCTCTTTCTTGGCCCCTCATCTGTAGAACACCCCCCTCTCCTGACAGAAGTCCTTGAGTTGCGCCACAGTATAGGTCTCCAACCCCTCATAATTGTACTCCATCTTAACAGTGGGGTTGTGGATAGCCACTCTGAAGTAGGTAAGGACAGTACACAAGGATCACCTCCACCCACCACCAGGAAGGAATTTGGAAAAAGCTAAATTCTAATTAGGGAGTCCGCTTGGAGAAAACTCCAGGTGTAGGCCCGTGGTAAGCACTGCGTTACTAATAAGTGGTTGTAAGCAAAAACCCGGATCCCGCCGCTGAACACCAATTATGTTAGACCTAGGAAACCTAGACTACATAGGGTAGCCTGGCACAAAGCGGGGAGTCGCTAAACCCCCAAGGCTGGCGTGTAATGCTTAACAACCACTCCAAGTAACTAAATGACTCAACACTAAAATAAAGACTCCACACCAGTTCTTAGAAAAATACGGTTCGTACTTTATAAAACTTGCATCGGTTTTCTTTGTGGTTCTGAATAATTGCTTCACTTAAGTACAACCCCTTACAATTTGGTACAGTATGATCACATTTCATATTCTTACATCACCATCCCGAACATTTCCCTGTCACAATACAAGGTAACTTGCCTCTCCCCCTGCCTAATGAGAGTGGAACAATATTTAATGCACAAGGGTTATTCAATTTGAAGCTTCCTTCACGATAGTTGGTCAATACATTACCCCAGGCATGCAGGGACACACACAGGCTAAAAGATCATTAACTCTGTCAGTACTTTTCACAGCTGCACCACTAGAAAAGAATAAGTAGGTTAGAAATTCCTTTCCTTTAACCCTGCTTAAATTCCCCTCCTTCTAGAATAAGATTTGGACAGCTCTAGTAACACGCTAATGCCTGGTTTGTTCTCTTCTTCATGCCACCCTGAACTCCTACTACAGCCTGGTTCTCTCTTGCCTCTACGGGACTGTTCACTAATTGTGGTTCGTTACTCCCACGTTTAGCTTTCCCTTCCGTTTATTTGGCAGCTCAATAGTTACTCAGTTCCATTGTGAAGGTTGTTTATTCGTATGTCATTAGGCACTTTAAAGTCATCAATGGTCTGGAAAATGAGCTCTGGCCACGTCTGACACCCTCCAAAGTTTGGCTTCCCTTGGTGCTGCCTCCGTCCTCTGCCCGCACAAGACCCAGCTTACTTTAACTCTGCTGAAGTCTCGATCTGCCGCTGCACAGGGGAAGCGGCTGGGAGTGGTCTGGGTTCCCCGTCGCCGGCTCGCTCGGATCAGCTGTCTTCTCCCTCGATGCTGAGGAGGCGCGGCACAGTGCCCGCTGCTCTCACCTCAGCCGCAGGGATCACCACAGGAAGTCCCGCCTTCGCCCGGCCTCTTTCGACGTGGACCCGCCTTCTTCCCTGTCGCTGACGATACCTCCGGACGGACGCTCCTCCTCTCACCCGGCCTCTTCCAACGCTGGTCCGCCTCCTCTCACGACGTCACCGCGGAACAGCTGGGCCTCGGCTCCATCAATGCTGCTTCAGGGACGACAAAGTGCGATGGCCAACTTCTGTCAGGTTAGCTGCCGCAGTCTCCGCCGCTCTTCCCACAGCGAGTTGGTCTCACCAGGCTGCACTGACAGCTCGCTTGGTCCTTTCTCCTGCAGCGCCACCAATGGGGTAGAACGAGTTTACTTTTGGTCGGGGGGGGGGGTTCCTGAGGTGTGCTAACCCCCCCCGCTGCTCTCTGGTTTCACACAGTTAGGTTTTTCAGTGCTTCTAAGGTGCTAAAGTAGATTTCTGGTGCACAAATGGATCTCTGCCTCAGTGGGGTTTGGTCAGCTCAAGAGTGGTCACATCCAAGCAGGTTCACAGCCGGCCCACGGGTGGATCTTGTCCCCACCAGTGCACAGCCCTCCTCCTGTAGTTGCCTCCCTCCTCACTGGTCACTACTGTTGTTACACCAAAATGGCCGCTCTGTCACCGGCCTTTTATAAGCTAGCCTCTGACCATCAGAACCTACTAGGAGGTTCCAGAACTTTCCCCATGAAGTCCAATGGGGTGACCTCACGCGGTGACAGTTGTGACAGTTACTGGGCACCATTTTAGGCGGCCCTAGATTTTCAAGAGGCTGACTAGGCCTCAGAGGTAAGAAAAGAAAAACATCATAGCCAAGGAACACCCAGCACCCTGTCAACATTGACAAAGAATCCTGGTAGACCCAAGAAAAGAAGGAAACACCAGGAAGCCAAGGGGGACAAAAATAAATAATAATTGGTAGGACACTCCCAGAGGCAGACAGGTCTAACATAGAGCACATGCACTGGGGCCTGGTTAGAAGTGTCCTATTATATAAAGTAAAAAAACATCTGCATCAGTCAAAACAAAGGGTGGTGATCATGCAAAAAGAGGCATTTTCCTATAGTAAACTTTAGCCTCTTGCTTCATTCAGGCTGTCGCGTCCAGCAGATCAGGGGAAGATTTCAACAACATCCCCTAAACACTACTGTAACCTTAATAGGAAACAAGCCTTGATAAACTTCTGGCAAATATGGTGAAAAGGGACTGAGATGATGGAAGGCTGAAAAAAAGATCCAAAAAGGCAAACATTAGAAATATGTAATTAACATGTCTACCATAAGATGATTGAGGGCATGAACTGACAGGAGCTGAGAAAGGGTAGAATAACAATATAGGGATGCAGAAACAGATATAGCCACATCACAATCAGCGAGGAATCTTACCAAGAAAAAACATGGCTGCCAGAAACCAATTTCCTAATGCAACTGCTACTTGTATTTATTTGCCATTACTGCCCCAGAAGTGTGTTGCTTTACCTTGACCCTCCAGGCCCAAGCCGATCCTTCCTAGCCTCTATAGTTGCCATAGGTCCGTCTCAAAGAACCTTCAATTTTGATTTCTCTCTTGTTGACTTCCTCTGTGTAATGTGCAAGAGTGATCTATTACAGGTGAAGTGAGACCACCTTGCCTTCCATTAAGCTTTTTACCTTTGTGTCCATAGGGTAGCCTGCAGGTGGTTGACGGGGTCATCACCCGTGAGTCAGGGAGGCACTTATATTGTTGTCTGGGCCCCGGACGGGGCCCTGCGGCTCGAGGACTGGTGGTGCGGTTTGGCTGGAGAGCACACTTGAAGGAATTAGAAAGATGCTCTTTCGCAGTTCCACTAAACAAAGGACCGTCTCACTTCTGCCGCTTAAGAAATTCATTGATTTGTGTGTTTCAGAAAACTGCACTCATGCCACGTTGCTTGTAAAACGTAATTGAGACAGGAGCTCCCTTAGGCCTTACGATACCCCTCTGGCAGCCATATTTTACTGTTTGTCAACCACGAGACCAGCGGCTCCGCCGGGACCAAGGATCCTGCTGCGCCGGCGATCTGGAAATGGCCAGGAATATGTTTGCCTTATCGAGCCGGTACTGTCGAGCATATTCCGATTTGAATGTCCACCACCCATTTCATGGCGGTGAGCCTGCAATAAAAAGGGTGACGGACGTGCAAGGAAGGGGGCACTAACAGGGTCGCTAATACAAGGAGGGGCCCCCTGAGATGAATGTAAGGCAGACTAGCAGGGGATAGAAGACCAAAAACCAAGAAAGATAAGTCTGCCTTATATATTTTAATTACAGGCTCATAAAGAGTCCAACAATTTGCAAAAGCACAATAATGAGCTCACTGATATTTATGGCCACCACATTTAAATTCTTCACACATCATTTGAAAAAATATATCATTTTATTTTCGTTTGTAAGGATATCAATATTATTCAATAAATATGGTAAAGCATCATTCAAAGGTATACAGATCACAAAGATTTCAACACAATACAAAAATGTTTACAATACAACAGCCCCACAATACCCACTCGTCTTTCATTCATCATCACAGAATCATCCCACTAGGCTTGCCACACATTCCATCAATCACACCAGTTAACATAACATAAAAGATGGTAAAAGCAGGTGCGGCCGTAGATCAGGCCTGGCACTGAAACGCGCGTCGGCGTGGCGATCTTTTGTCCTGCTTTTACCATCTTGATTCCCCAGCCAGTGGCTGAGAGGATTCCGCAGGGCAACCTCAGTATATTATTACATCATGTGTACTGAGGCTTTTATGTTATGTTAACTGGTGTGATTGATGGAATGTGTGGCAAGCCTAGTGGGATGATTCTGTGATGATGAATGAAAGACGAGTGGGTATTGTGGGGCTGTTGTATTGTAAACATTTTTGTATTGTGTTGAAATCTTTGTGATCTGTATATCTTTGAATGATGCTTTGCCATATTTATTGAATACTATTGATACCCTTACAAACGAAAATAAAATGATATATTTTTTCAAATGATGTGTGAAGAATTTAAATGTGGTGGCCATAAATATCAGTGAGCTCATTATTGTGCTTTTGCAAATTGTTGGACTCTTTATGAGCCTGTAATTAAAATATATAGGGCAGACTTATCTTTCTTGGTTTTTGGCACTAACAGGGTCCCCAGCTGCTGCTTGGCCTGGGGATGCATGCCTGGTTCACATCTCCTGAGGCGGAAAGCCGGGAGACGCTCTTTTTAGATTGTGTATACTGTGATTTTAAAACTTTACCTGCTGCTATTTGCTTGGTTGCACCTCGAGGGCTCCGTGTAGCGGATCAAGCGCTCACGTGACGCCCTCCTGCCGGCTGGCCACGCCCACCTTCAGGCCACGCCCCCTTCCCGCCCTTCTTAAGCGCCAGTTCTCGAGCGCTCACTGGGTTCACATCTCCTGAGGCGGAAAGCCGGGAGACGCTCTTTTTAGATTGTGTATACTGTGATTTTAAAACTTTACCTGCTGCTATTTGCTTGGTTGCACCTCGAGGGCTCCGTGTAGCGGATCAAGCGCTCACGTGACGCCCTCCTGCCGGCTGGCCACGCCCACCTTCAGGCCACGCCCCCTTCCCGCCCTTCTTAAGCGCCAGTTCTCGAGCGCTCACTGGGTTCACATCTCCTGAGGCGGAAAGCCGGGAGACGCTCTTTTTAGATTGTGTATACTGTGATTTTAAAACTTTACCTGCTGCTATTTGCTTGGTTGCACCTCGAGGGCTCCGTGTAGCGGATCAAGCGCTCACGTGACGCCCTCCTGCCGGCTGGCCACGCCCACCTTCAGGCCACGCCCCCTTCCCGCCCTTCTTAAGCGCCAGTTCTCGAGCGCTCACTGGGTTCACATCTCCTGAGGCGGAAAGCCGGGAGACGCTCTTTTTAGATTGTGTATACTGTGATTTTAAAACTTTACCTGCTGCTATTTGCTTGGTTGCACCTCGAGGGCTCCGTGTAGCGGATCAAGCGCTCACGTGACGCCCTCCTGCCGGCTGGCCACGCCCACCTTCAGGCCACGCCCCCTTCCCGCCCTTCTTAAGCGCCAGTTCTCGAGCGCTCACTGGGTTCACATCTCCTGAGGCGGAAAGCCGGGAGACGCTCTTTTTAGATTGTGTATACTGTGATTTTAAAACTTTACCTGCTGCTATTTGCTTGGTTGCACCTCGAGGGCTCCGTGTAGCGGATCAAGCGCTCACGTGACGCCCTCCTGCCGGCTGGCCACGCCCACCTTCAGGCCACGCCCCCTTCCCGCCCTTCTTAAGCGCCAGTTCTCGAGCGCTCACTGGGTTCACATCTCCTGAGGCGGAAAGCCGGGAGACGCTCTTTTTAGATTGTGTATACTGTGATTTTAAAACTTTACCTGCTGCTATTTGCTTGGTTGCACCTCGAGGGCTCCGTGTAGCGGATCAAGCGCTCACGTGACGCCCTCCTGCCGGCTGGCCACGCCCACCTTCAGGCCACGCCCCCTTCCCGCCCTTCTTAAGCGCCAGTTCTCGAGCGCTCACTGGGTTCACATCTCCTGAGGCGGAAAGCCGGGAGACGCTCTTTTTAGATTGTGTATACTGTGATTTTAAAACTTTACCTGCTGCTATTTGCTTGGTTGCACCTCGAGGGCTCCGTGTAGCGGATCAAGCGCTCACGTGATGCCCTCCTGCCGGCTGGCCACGCCCACCTTCAGGCCACGCCCCCTTCCCGCCCTTCTTAAGCGCCAGTTCTCGAGCGCTCACTGGGTTCACATCTCCTGAGGCGGAAAGCCGGGAGACGCTCTTTTTAGATTGTGTATACTGTGATTTTAAAACTTTACCTGCTGCTATTTGCTTGGTTGCACCTCGAGGGCTCCGTGTAGCGGATCAAGCGCTCACGTGACGCCCTCCTGCCGGCTGGCCACGCCCACCTTCAGGCCACGCCCCCTTCCCGCCCTTACGGCCATCTATAACAATGTGCCATTTTAGAACGCGCAGCGGACGAGCGCAGCGGGAGCGCCGACTTCGCGCCGAAGTCGCGCATAAGTCAAGCCCGTCTGCGCCCGTCCGCGGCCGATCGGGGCCAGGGGCACGTCACTATGCCAAAATTCTGTCCTATTCGTCTAAGGACCTCATCGCCCTCCAAGGCCCCTGGCCTCTCCCGGATTCCGTCCATAGACTCGTCTCTGCACTAGGCCTTGCCCCTACCCTCCCCACACCTCCGCTCCCCCCGCTACGCACCCCCCTGTCACCCTGCCCCCCCCTCGCCGATCCCTGCCCCACGACCCCAGCACTGTCTGTCATCCTACTTAATACCAGGTCAGCGGTCAAGCACCAACACGAGTTGTACGTCCTACTCGACTCTGAGAAACCGGACCTACTGCTCCTGACCGAAACCTGGTACTGCGACTCCTCCCTCCCCGCTCTCCTGGCTACCCTTCCGCCTTCCTACGTGGCCCTACGTGCCGATCGCCCGGCGGGCAGGGCTGGCGGTGGGGTCGCCTTAATCGCCAGGTCAGATTTGCATTTTCTATCACTTCCTTTTCCCCCTATGCTCCCTGCTGACTTTTTAGTAGTCCGTTCCCTCTTATCCTCCCCTCCCATCACTTGCCTTCTTGTGTACCGCCCTCCTCAGCCCTCACCTTCATTTTTACCTGCTTTTCAAGACCTACTGGCCAATCTGGTGGTCAATTATGCCTCGGTTCTGGTGCTGGGGGATTTTAACTATTGGCCCTCAGACCCACACGAGTGCCCGGCCTCAAAAGAATTTACAGAATCCTTACTATCTTTCAACTTCGTGTCACATATAACTGTCCCCACTCACTCTCACGGGCACACACTCGACCAGGTCTGGTCTCTCAACCTTCCATTGGCCTCGGTGGCTGTCTCTCCATGCCCCTGGTCCGACCATGCCCTCATCTCCTTCTCCATCCTCCACAACCCAATTTCCAAAACCCCGCGTACCAAAAACACCTGGGCGCGGAACTGGAACAGACTGGATCTCCCCTCCTTGACCTCCCTGCTCCGCAATTCCATTCCCTCCTTCTCTGGCCTATCATCTGCCTCTCAAGCCAAGGCCATAAACACCTGGCTGGCTGGAGGTTGCGACTCAGTGGCTCCCCTACGTCGCATTTCCATCCGCCGACTCAAGGACTCTAATAGATGGTTTAACGACCACCTAAAAGAACTCAAACTGAGCGCCCGACGGGCGGAGAGGCAGTGGAGGAAAGATTATAGCCTTTCATCTAAAACCCACTTCCTGGCATCACTGGCTAAATATAAATCAGCAATCCTGGCTGCAAAAACCGACTACTTTTCCACGAAAATAACGTCTGCCGACAACAAACCCAGGGTAATCTTTGGCATTGTGAATGACCTGGCATTCTCTGACCGAACTTCGTCCCAAATCCCTCCCTCCCAGCCCCTCTGTGATCAACTCAATCACTACTTCTTGGACAAAATCACAACTATCAAGGCTAATATCCCATTACCCTCGTCTGCTTTTGTTGATCCCTCCCCCCCCACCCTCCAAAACCCTCTCACCCTCATCCCTCCCCTCACTCAGGAATCTTTTCTGGCAATGCTCCCCAAAGTAAAGTCAGGGTCTCCGGCGGACGTCTGCCCCGCACGCATCTTACAGCAAATCTACTCTAGCTGCCCTGATCCCCCTATCGCCTTCCTTAACAGCTCCTTGGCTCAGGGTGTTGTGACCCCTGTACTAAAGGCCGCCACCATAGTGCCTCTGCTGAAGAAACCCGGCGCGGACCCTTCCATCTCGGCTAACTTTCGCCCCATCTCCCTGCTGCCCTTCTTGGGCAAGGTGATGGAACGCCATGTCACCGCGGTACTGAGCGCTCACGTCGAGGCGAATGGGGGGCTGGCCTCTCGCCAGGCAGGATTCCGCCCCAGGCATTCGACCGAATCGGTCGTAGTTTCAGTCCTAGACAACCTCAGAAAGGGTATGGATGACAACAACTACCAGGCACTGGTCCTCCTTGATCTCTCCGCCGCCTTTGACACGGTGGACCATACCATCTTACTTGCCCGTGTCAAGGCGGCCGGCATCGGGGGATCAGCTCTGGTCTGGCTCTCCTCCTTTCTGAGGGACCGCACTCAGGCGGTCCGATTGGGCGATTTCACCTCCACCCCTCTCCCTGTCACCTGCGGTGTTCCCCAGGGTTCCTCCCTCTCTCCCTTACTCTTTAATCTCTATATCTTTCCTCTTATCTATGCACTCCAGCAGCTGGAGGTCACTGTTTACAACTATGCGGATGACCTCCAGCTCATCTTTGATCTGTCCCCCTCTCCTCTTTCGGTCTCTAATTTCCAGTCAACTATGACATTTATCAGGGACTGGATGAACCACAACCATCTTAAACTGAACCCCGACAAGACCGAGCTGGTTCTCACTGGTGGTTCATCCAGCCCCTGGAATTCTCTTTTCTGGCCCCCCTCTCTTGGCCCGGCACCATCCCCCTCTACCGCGGTCAAAACACTGGGTGTTAAAATGAATAATCAGCTCACTCTTCACTCACAAGTCAGTTCCGTGGTTTCCTCCTGTTTCCTCACTCTCCGAACTATCCGCTCTGTCTCCCGCTTCTTCTCTCCCCAGGCACTTAAGATCATCATAGCCGCCCTGGTAATCTCACGATTGGACTACGCCAACGCCCTCTATCATGGCATTCCAGCATACAGCCTGCGTAGACTCCAAACCATCCAGAACCAGGCGGCCAGGCTGATATACGGCCTTCCACGCTATCACCACTCCACCCCCCTTCTAAAAGAGCTTCACTGGCTCCCCGTGAAACAACGCTCCTTTTTTAAGATTGGATGCATGGTTTTTCAGGCCCGCCAGGGCACTGCCCCCGTCTTCATCGCCTCACTAATTAAACCCTATGTCCCCGCCAGAAATCTCCGGTCTTCCTCCAAATCCCTTCTCCAGATCCCCCGCTTCTCACGCAAAAAGTGGGGCGGTTCTAACTTCTCAACTCTGGCTCCTACTTTCTGGAACTCACTTCCAGATAATCTCCGTTCTGCAACTCAGTATCTCTCCTTCCGTAGAGACCTGAAAACTTTCCTTTTCAGCCAGGCTTTCCCTGCCTAATACTTACTTCATTCTTCCATGGTCTTTCTCCCTCAGTTCTGAACCTCCAGCGCCAAGAAACCGCAAGGTGTACGCCGCGCTCTACAAGTGTTTTAAATTAGAATTAAATTAGATGCATGCAGGGGGGCATATGTTGTGCCCCCTTAAACTGCACCCCTCCCGTTTCTGCACGGTGTGGCATGCATGACATGCTCCATGCCGCACCGTGAAGGAACATGCTGCAGGCGTTGTCACGGTGGCAGTCTGCTGTTAAGGCTCTCCTATGAGCCTAACAGACAGCCTCCGTGAGACTGCTGCAGCACCGCCTGCCCGCAATCGATTACATTTGTAATCCAGTGGAAGGCACACTACAGGCATGGCGGTCCGACAGGAGGACCGCCAAACTCGTCCTAGGGCCCTAAGTAAATTTGAATCCATTAAAGTTTATCAATATTCATAATTAAAGTAGGTGTGAAGCCTTTACACCTCTATAAAAAAAAAAGTGTAAATGAGTGCATGACTGTGTATACTATTTAGGTAGGGATATAGTCAGCCCTGATGAAGGCCACTGACACATTTGGGCACTGAGAAGGGGCAAAATATCTTGGAAACAGGCACTAGATGTGGGAACATTAATACCGAAGACATTTCATATGTTTTCTTATAACCATACCCAGGGTACCCACTAATGAGAAAGATATCTTTCAGGTTTACCATGAGGTATTTTTAGTTTATCTGGATTCCTGCAATTATTCAGTTAATTCTTATATTCAACTTCCTCAAAGTTTGAGTTCAACCTGGTGGTATCTACCTACCAGGTTAGGAGAAAGATACCAATGATGAAGTATGCCACAAAATGAGAATGAGCTGTCTTTTACCATTATCCTTTGAAACTCATGGTACACAAGGGGTTAGATATCAGTGTTTGACTGTCCATCACGTATCTTGTGATGTATGACTTGGATAGGGAGACCGAACAACAGTTTATATTTCCTCTCGCTCTCTTTATGGTGATAATGATTACTACCCTTACACTGCGGTTAAAAGAGCGGGGTTTGTAAGACAGCAAACCACCACACAGCTTAAGAGCTACTTATCACACTGTAAGTGACACTCAGAACCTGACATGCCACAGGACCTCAAACTTGGAACTTAGCGGAGGCGTGAGGTATAAAGCTAGCTCTGGCATAACAGTGGTAATTCCGCCACAGAATGGCATCCTGGGAATGATATGATAGTGCATGAACATTTCATTCCATGCGTGGCAGTACCGGATGAAAATCAGACACTTAAGTCTGTGTTCCAGAAGTGAATTTACCAAAAATGAAAAGCTGGTAATTCAGAACATGAAAGTATTTTTTATCTATGTTCGATGTAACAAAATAAAAAAAAACTTACATTTGCTAGCAACATTTTTGTATTTTCAAGATTATGAGCTCGGGCAAAATTATTGCATTAACAGCCAGATATTTAAAAGGTGTATGCGACTGATAATGACTGTCAGCTAGCCAGCAAAACAGGTATGCCCTGACTTTAATCTGATATTGTAAGTTCTTTGTAACATGAGTGATATCACCAGTCAGACTAAAATGTATCTCGTCCTCTGCTGTCCATGACCTGAAATTGTTGTAATCTTTTATTTGCCCATTTGCCAATTTGTCCATCCAACCCGTTCGAAAGAGATTCACAGTACTAACATATCACTGAGAATCTCACTAAAAGTGTCAGGATGGAAAAATGAAAGTAAATGTAATACCAAAGTAAAGATAGATGATATCAAACATAATAGGCCAAATGGAGTTGATGTTTGTGGGTTGCCTTTATAATCAATGGCTTTTTAGAATTTTGGGGGGAAATTATACTGAAAAACATGCAATGATAATATTGCCATTTGACTTGGGTGATAACACAGCACCTGTGGGGAAGATCAAGGTTGCTTTACCGTAGCATATTATGAAAGTACTGGGATATTTCAAGAGTGCCTCTTTGAAGTTTATGGCTTTTCATCAAATGTTTGTAGCAATTTTGCTATAAAATTTACTATGCGATCTGATTTATTCAAACTTTTTCACCACAGTAGCTATCAATGTACCCGACAATCGGCTCACTTTACTTGCTCGATGAAATCCAGATAAGAAATGTAATGCCCACCACTTCAAACAAACACTGACAAGCCAATAAACTTGGCTTTTTGCTAGAAGATGTTGGCAACGGTGTGGGGGCGCTAGAGGGCGCACACGCAGTATGGCCGCACTCTTGTGAGGCTCCTGCTGCCTGGACTTATAATCCTACAATTATCCTAAGCACCTGGAACGTTATGAGGCTGTAAACTCGCCAATTCGGAGAACTGGGGGAAAGCTACCCTTGTTGTGAAAATTGGACCGATCGGATGCTGTGTGCCCCAACGACGACCTGCAGAAGATGTGGCCGACGATAGCACAGATACGGAGTGGAAGCCTGGAGCGGCGTAGCTCACTGGGCGAGTCCGATTCTCCAATAACGGCGACTGGGCCGCCCCGCAAGGTACACAAACGGACAGCATCGGCGGGAGCGGGAAGACCTGCAGAGCCGCTGAGACATTGTGGAGTGCGGCTAACTGAGGCACAGGTGTAGGAGGCGGACAGACACGGCGCCGTAAGTAGAGCAGAGAGGCCCAGCTCGGCAGAGGCGCACTGCGGGCCCCGAAACGGCTGAGGGA
The DNA here is from genome assembly GCF_964261635.1 of Lissotriton helveticus. NCBI lineage: Eukaryota > Metazoa > Chordata > Amphibia > Caudata > Salamandridae > Lissotriton > Lissotriton helveticus. Next base: position 291,902,397 of record NC_136063.1, on the reverse strand, counting down.
GAGGCCGAGTGTTTGACCTACCGAAGCGGCCTAAAGTATTGAAGGCGTGCGCAGGATTAGCAGTGGGAAGGTTGCAGAGAGGGGCAGCGATTGTGGTGAGGCTGAACCTTGGAACCGATGGGGGCCTGCGCCCAACCGGGAGCTGGGAAAGTCGAGCGGAGAGCAGCAGGCCGTGGTGCGGTGGCGGGATGGCACCACCCCCCCCATTTAGACTTTGGACAATTCAACGAGTGGCACATCGACTGGGGGTTTGGGGGATGCCCATACACGGCGGTCAGAGCAGGCATAATCCAGGGAACAGGGAAAGACGTAAGAAGGCCGCAGTTGGCAGCCCCCCCCGAATTGGGCGCGAACATCAACGTGACGCCAACAGTGGTGACGGCAACGAGGGCCTGAGAAAGGCAATAGGATTTTGCTGGGTGCCATTGGCAATCCGAGACAGCTGTACTCACATGACGAGGACTGGGGAGCCGAGCACTCACCCATGGCTGGCTACGATGGGCATATAATGAGAGCTACCGCATAAGGTGCAATTTGTAGATCTGCCCCTACAACAGCTTGTCATTGACCCTGATAGAAAAAAAGTACGGGTTGCTGTAGTCGTGAGTACTGCGTATATTTCTGATTGTGGGGCTGGAGATTACACGGCTTGGACGCCCCCATTCCCTAAATTTGATTCAGCAATCGCAGTGGACATACCGAAAGGCTGCTGAAGCAACATACCCCACATAAGTGGGGCACCAGTGGCATAATGGGTAAACCCGATACCAGGCAGCCAAAAATAAACTTTGAACCTCCAAAAAAAGCAAACAGACTAGTGCAAGACGAAAGGGATACTGCGGAATGGATGAGGGCCGGCGATGGGGCCACATCATATACTGCAGACATGAAAAATATCCTTCAAGAAATGAGGCAAGGCTTTGCAACAGTGGTGGACAAAGTGGATCTCATGTCGTCTAGGATGGATGCCATAGCACACAAATTAGATGCGCATATCAAACAGACTGAAAGGCGAATATCTGATACTGATGACATAACAGCTGGCCACACAGCACAGATCACACGGATGGATAAACTTCTGAGAGGTATAGCGGCTAAAAAGGAAGATTTGGAAGCTCGAATCAGACGAAGCAACATACGGGTGATAGGCGTTCCGGAGTCAACCAACACCGGCAGGATGGAGGAATACGTTGAAAAAATGTTATTGGCAGCCATTGGGTCGGAGGCATTTTCCTCACAATTCATAGTCGAACGTGCCCACAGGTCCCTCGGGCCTCGACCGGCGCCTGGTAACCCTCCGCGGCCCATCATTGCACGCCTGCTGAATTATCGTGATCGGGACGTGGCCCTTAGAGCAGCAAGAAACAAGCAGACCATGACCTATGATTGCAACATGTTCTCGATTTACCCAGACTTTACATCCATAGTGCAGGAGGAGCGGCGGAAGTTTATTGACGTAAAGAAAAAGCTACATGCGGCACAAATCGACTACGCACTACTCTATCCGGCGAAATTGCGGGTCACGCATCAAGGAAAACAGCGTTTTTTCACCAATCCTCAACAAGTGGAAGAATTCCTCCGCACAGTGAAGCGTATGCACCGCAACGGCGGTAGCCCAGGTTGTTCCCACCAATCCTCTTCACCGGGAGATGAAGAAGACCCGCAATGACATTGGTACGGGGACGCCACTAGGCTTCGAGAGACGACGGACTTGGACTTGGTTATGGCAAGTACGTATGAAAGCAATGGTGATACATAGGTGAGACACTAACAGTTGTTCCAGTTGTTCAATAGCAATGTGTTCCAAGCTCCCCTCCCCCTTGCAAGAACCCAGGTGCAGCAAAGGAGGGCCTTAGGGAGGAGTAACTGTGTTGCCGTCTGGAGATGACCCCCAAAGGGAGTACCCCTATATTTGAACACAGCACACATTGTGCAGGGGATTTAATGACTTCATTGACTCTGTTGTGAAGAAGGCGGGGGAGGGCTATGGATACTGGCAAGATTGGGTTGCTTCAGTGGGAGGAGGGGGGGTGGGTGGAGGTAGGGTAGTTTGTTGTTTGAGAATGTTTGTATTAATGTTGGGCCCTTGGAGGCGCGAGAGGGTTCTATTGAAGTATTATGAGGAGCATCACCGGTACGCTACAGCAAAGATCTGGGATGGGGAACCAGAGAGGGGACACACCGCTCTGCTAACGCTCGACACACGACCAACACTAGGAGAGTATGGCTGAGGCGACCCAGAAAGAAGAGGCAAATCCTATCATATCTAGACAGGCATAATGTGCACATAGCGATGCTGCAAGAGACTCACTTTCCGCGAAACACACTGAACACATTCGCCAGTAAATGGGCCGTAAATAGAATTTTTTCTTCTTATTCCACATACGCAAGGGGAACTGCAATCCTGTTCAAGAAACAGGCACCGTTTCAGCTGTTGGGAACAGCCTGGGATTCAGAGGGGAGATATTGTGTCGCTTAGGGATGGCTGGGCTCCCAGTCGGTGACGCTGGCCTGCTGTTATGGGCCCAACACAGATGACCCTGGGTTCTTTGATGCGCTGTGGGCCAAGATATTTGAGACGGAATCTACACATGTAGTCTGGGAGGGGCGATTTCAATGTCACATACAGTCCCAACATGGACAGGTCCCACGCAGCGCCGCACCATTACACTAAAGTGCAGGCAGTGATTATTGTAGCCTATCATCTGACCGACGCCTGGCGACACACGCACCCACAGACACTGGAGGGTACAAATTTTACAGCGCAGACACAATCTTGGGCTAGGTTAGACTACTTTCTAGTGTCTAGAGGATTGACACCTCGCTAGGGCCTATTCGGATCATGCCCCAGTGCTAATGGCGCTCTCCTCTACACCACGCAGCCCTTAGAGACTCTATGCACCTATACTACTTGATACGGTGTTCCAGAAGGAGCTGCGGGAGGAGATGAGTGAGCTTTTTAAGCGAAACAAGGACTCTGTCAATAGTGTGGAGGTCATCTGGGAGGCATTTAAATTAACGATTCGGGGATACTGCATAGCGAAGGGGGCTGGAGTCCTTAGGGATATACAGACTACTTTGCGTAAATTAGAATCGGAACTTAAAACTTTGGAAACAGAAATTGCTGTGAATCCGAAGGGAGCAACCCAAGCTACCTTTAGAGAGAAACTCACAGCATACATGGAAGAAACACAGAGAGAGGCGAGATTTAAGGGAATATACAGGGTGGCCAGGAACTATGGAGAGGGAGACAGGCCTGGCAAGATATTGGCACAGAAGGTGAGGCAGCCCCGCTGCTCCAATTATATAACAGGGGTGGAGAATCTGGAGGGGGTGGTCTGCCGGGACACGACCAGCATACTCAACACATTTATGGAGCATTATAGTAAGCTCTACACTACGACAAGACAAGATGACCTTGATTTAGACGGCTTTCTCGGGGATGTGGAGTTGGGCTGGCTTATCGACGGGTAGAGGGCCTTTTTATGTGCGCCATTTAAGTTGGATGAGGTGAGGGAGGCAATAATGAGTCTGCAATCGGGAAAGGCTACCGGCACAGGTGGGATCACAGCTGAATTTTACAAAACATATATTGATTTGATGGCTCCCGTTCTTAGGGAAGTGATTGAGGATGCATTGGACGTGGGACATCTGCCTCCCACAATGAGGGAAGCTCTCATACTATCATTGTTAAAGTCGGGAAAGGCACCTGAGCACTGCGACTCGTATAGGCCTCTCTCACTCCTTAACTGTGATGCCAAGATTTTAGCCAAGCTCATCGCAACGAGACTGAGTCTGCTGATGGAAAACTTGATCCTACCCGATCAATCGGGCTTTGTGCCCGGGAGAGCTGCATCCCACAATCTGAGGACGCTCCTTGCCATTTTAAACAGTGTATCCCCGGACCCTCCCCCTGGCTGCGATTTTTTTAGACGCCACTAAGGTATTCGACTCTATAGAGGGGGATTACATTTTTGGAGTGATGTTGAGAATGAGGTTCCCACCTTTATTTCTGTCATGGATTAAATTGCTACACACCTTGCCAGTAGCGACGACTTTTATCAATGGCCATACCTCATAAACTTTCAGTATAACCAGGGGGACTCGGCAGGGGTGCCCACTATCACCATTATTATTTGCCATCGCTGTAGAGATGCTTGCGGCGAAATTACGTCAACATCATAATGATAAGGCCCTGAAGTGTTATCAGCGTCAAATACTCATATCCCTATACGCAGATGATATTACCTTGTATATCCGTGATCCACAACACAACGTGAACCTGGTACTGCAGGAGTTCATAGTGTTTGGGCGGCTTTCGGGGTCCAGATAAACTGGGGGAAGTCTATTTGTTTCCGGCTTACTGAGACTACTGGGCACTTCTCGATGGACTACCCCTTGGAGTGGTGTGATGACTACCTGAAATATTTAGGGATCAGAGTCACCAGAGATAGGGAGGAACTTATGAGAATGAATTATGGTCCGGTTGTGACTCGAATTGCAGAAAGTGTTACACGGTGGGTGGCTTTGCCTCTGTCCATGGCTGGAAGTGTGTCATTGATAAAAATGGTGATAGTCCCCCAGCTGCTGTACCTATTTTTAAACATACCCTACTTCGCACTTCTTTAAGACGCTAAAATCGGAGATGATACGCCTAGTGTGGGGAGGTAAACAACCCATATTGCAGTGGGAGGTACTTATGCGGCCCTATGCTAAAGGTGGATTTGGAATACCGAATTTTGAGCAATATTTTGCTGCTGCGCAGGCCCATTATGCATGCTTTTGGGTGAAGCAACCGAAGTATATGCCACAGGTGGCAGAGGAGCATTGGTTGGCACACCCCATTTCCCTGGAGGGGGCGCTTTACCTGCCGATAGGGGACAGAGAATTGGCTTGGTAGTTTGGTCTGCCCTGTTCCCATGATGCACTGGGCCAGGGCCAGACTAATTTGCATGTAGCCAGGTTCTGAACTGGGATGGTGCAGTGAGCTAAAAAACGGTGATGGATCAAGCCCTGATCTTTTGACTGGGTATGAGTGTTCTGCTTAATTCAGATACTCTGTCCATTACCACCCCCTTTCATGAATCGTTTTGGCCACCATAAGTGTGGTAGGGTATACTCAGATGTGAGTCCCTTGCTCACTGCACCATCAGGATTCAAGCAAGCCAGGCCAAAGACGGCTGCAATGCCAGAAACCGGTCCCCGGAAGCTTGTTTCCTTTCCAGTAAAGAATTGGCTTGGTAGTTTGGTCTGCCCTGTTCCCATGATGCACTGGGCCAGGGTCAGACTAATTTGCATGTAGCCAGGTTCTGAACTGGGATGGTGCAGTGAGCTAAAAAACGGTGATGGATCAAGCCGTGATCTTTTGACTGGGTATGAGTGTTCTGCTTAATTCAGATACTCTGTCCATTACCACCCCCTTTCATGAATCGTTTTGGCCACCATAAGTGTGGTAGGGTATACTCAGATGTGAGTCCCTTGCTCACTGCACCATCAGGATTCAAGCAAGCCGGGCCGAAGACGGCTGCAATGCCAGAAACCGGTCCCCGGAAGCTTGTTTCCTTTCCAGTAAAGAATTGGCTTGGTAGTTTGGTCTGCCCTGTTCCCATGATGCACTGGGCCAGGGTCAGACTAATTTGCATGTAGCCAGGTTCTGAACTGGGATGGTGCAGTGAGCTAAAAAACGGTGATGGATCAAGCCCTGATCTTTTGACTGGGTATGAGTGTTCTGCTTAATTCAGATACTCTGTCCATTACCACCCCCTTTCATGAATCGTTTTGGCCACCATAAGTGTGGTAGGGTATACTCAGATGTGAGTCCCTTGCTCACTGCACCATCAGGATTCAAGCAAGCCAGGCCAAAGACGGCTGCAATGCCAGAAACCGGTCCCCGGAAGCTTGTTTCCTTTCCAGTTAAGAATTGGCTTGGTAGTTTGGTCTGCCCTGTTCCCATGATGCACTGGGCCAGGGTCAGACTAATTTGCATGTAGCCAGGTTCTGAACTGGGATGGTGCAGTGAGCTAAAAAACGGTGATGGATCAAGCCCTGATCTTTTGACTGGGTATGAGTGTTCTGCTTAATTCAGATACTCTGTCCATTACCACCCCCTTTCATGAATCGTTTTGGCCACCATAAGTGTGGTAGGGTATACTCAGATGTGAGTCCCTTGCTCACTGCACCATCAGGATTCAAGCAAGCCGGGCCGAAGACGGCTGCAATGCCAGAAACCGGTCCCCGGAAGCTTGTTTCCTTTCCAGTAAAGAATTGGCTTGGTAGTTTGGTCTGCCCTGTTCCCATGATGCACTGGGCCAGGGTCAGACTAATTTGCATGTAGCCAGGTTCTGAACTGGGATGGTGCAGTGAGCTAAAAAACGGTGATGGATCAAGCCCTGATCTTTTGACTGGGTATGAGTGTTCTGCTTAATTCAGATACTCTGTCCATTACCACCCCCTTTCATGAATCGTTTTGGCCACCATAAGTGTGGTAGGATATACTCAGATGTGAGTCCCTTGCTCACTGCACCATCAGGATTCAAGCAAGCCGGGCCGAAGACGGCTGCAATGCCAGAAACCGGTCCCCGGAAGCTTGTTTCCTTTCCAGTAAAGAATTGGCTTGGTAGTTTGGTCTGCCCTGTTCCCATGATGCACTGGGCCAGGGTCAGACTAATTTGCATGTAGACAGGTTCTGAACTGGGATGGTGCAGTGAGCTAAAAAACGGTGATGGATCAAGCCCTGATCTTTTGACTGGGTATGAGTGTTCTGCTTAATTCAGATACTCTGTCCATTACCACCCCCTTTCATGAATCGTTTTGGCCACCATAAGTGTGGTAGGGTATACTCAGATGTGAGTCCCTTGCTCACTGCACCATCAGGATTCAAGCAAGCCAGGCCAAAGACGGCTGCAATGCCAGAAACCGGTCCCCGGAAGCTTGTTTCCTTTCCAGTAAAGAATTGGCTTGGTAGTTTGGTCTGCCCTGTTCCCATGATGCACTGGGCCAGGGTCAGACTAATTTGCATGTAGCCAGGTTCTGAACTGGGATGGTGCAGTGAGCTAAAAAACGGTGATGGATCAAGCCCTGATCTTTTGACTGGGTATGAGTGTTCTGCTTAATTCAGATACTCTGTCCATTACCACCCCCTTTCATGAATCGTTTTGGCCACCATAAGTGTGGTAGGGTATACTCAGATGTGAGTCCCTTGCTCACTGCACCATCAGGATTCAAGCAAGCCGGGCCGAAGACGGCTGCAATGCCAGAAACCGGTCCCCGGAAGCTTGTTTCCTTTCCAGTAAAGAATTGGCTTGGTAGTTTGGTCTGCCCTGTTCCCATGATGCACTGGGCCAGGGTCAGACTAATTTGCATGTAGCCAGGTTCTGAACTGGGATGGTGCAGTGAGCTAAAAAACGGTGATGGATCAAGCCCTGATCTTTTGACTGGGTATGAGTGTTCTGCTTAATTCAGATACTCTGTCCATTACCACCCCCTTTCATGAATCGTTTTGGCCACCATAAGTGTGGTAGGATATACTCAGATGTGAGTCCCTTGCTCACTGCACCATCAGGATTCAAGCAAGCCGGGCCGAAGACGGCTGCAATGCCAGAAACCGGTCCCCGGAAGCTTGTTTCCTTTCCAGTAAAGAATTGGCTTGGTAGTTTGGTCTGCCCTGTTCCCATGATGCACTTGGCCAGGGTCAGACTAATTTGCATGTAGCCAGGTTCTGAACTGGGATGGTGCAGTGAGCTAAAAAACGGTGATGGATCAAGCCCTGATCTTTTGACTGGGTATGAGTGTTCTGCTTAATTCAGATACTCTGTCCATTACCACCCCCTTTCATGAATCATAGGGGACAGAGATAGGCAGCCCAAGGCACTGGCGTGCACGATAACGGCATGGCAATGGTTTAGACGCATGTTGGATGTGCCCCTGTTGTATTCGCCATTGCTGCCCCTAGCGTACCACCCGGACATACCACTGCTACAGGAGGCGGTCTTTCGTAATTTTAAACATCGGACCCACATTAATAACTGGGGGGATTTGTATAATGAAGGCCGATTTTGTACTCTTGATCATATGCTTCCATCGGCGCAGACGACACCACTTGATGTTTTTTTGTACACCAGACTGCCGCAGGGAATACGATCCCTTACTCCTAATTTCCCGGAGGAGCCTCAGGTATTCGCCCCCTTGCAGCTCATTCTGGGCAAGGTTGCAGTCAAAAGACTAGTATCCCTGATATACAAAACAGTACACAAGCAGAGGGAACTTCCAGCCACACTGTCGCGCAAGCGGTGGGAGGAGGAATTGGGCACTGCCCTAACGGATGAACAATGGGAGACCTGTTGCCTACAGACCGAACATGTATACGTGAGTAGCAGACTCCGGATTATACATTATACGTTTTTACACAGGCTATATTACACCCCGGCTAAGATGTGTAAATATAAACTTAGAGAAAATGACAGATGTGATAGATGCCATGCTGAAGGGGCAGATTTTCTACACCTGGCGTGGGAATGCCCCGGAATCAGGGATTACTGGGTTCAGGTGTTTCACGCATTGCATATAATGATTGATACTCCAGTGGAACCTGCTCCTCTGTTGGCCTTGCTGGGGTATGTTAAGCCCCTACGAGCAGAACACCGTAAATTTGTTGCCATGGTGCTTCTAATGGCCAAAAGGAGGGTGGCTTGCAGGTGGGGCAGGGGGCGTGCGCCTAAATTCAAGACATGGCTTGATGACCTGATAATGTGCCAAGAGAAGCTTACGACATCTGCGGAATTGCTACCTATGGACTCCAGGCCCAATGATATATGGGCCCCATTGACATGCTACCTGATTACCCACCTGTGGGATGAGAACTAAGGCTTTTCGAAAAACCATGAAGTAGAAGGCACTCTGTGTACCACCGCTTGGAATTAGATATGAGTGGGAACGATGGAAAGGATATAATACGTGCCTAGGATAAAATGATTGATACATGGCTGACTGGGATAGGCCAATTATGATACATAGGATTGGAGGTGGAGTAATGTAACTGAGGGAGGAGAACGGTTGAAAAGTCATGACTGGTTGTGGAAAGAGATAGACCTGGTACCCTAAAAGAAATGTGGCTAATATGATGATGATGTACCGAACTTGTCCTATAGCAATGATTATTTGGGGTGTATATGATGTAGCAACGAACCCGAACAGTATTCAATGTGGATAAATGTTGAAGATGTTATTATTTGTAACTTGAAACCAATAAAAAGAATGTTAGAAAAGAAAAAAAGAAGATGTTGGTAACGGTCAGTGTGCTGCTCCCAGCAGTCATAAAAGAAAATACAATTATTAAGCACTATCTTGGGGTACAACAGTATGGAAACTGGGAGTAGGTCCCCTTACCTGAAATGACTGCGTTTTAAGAGTTCAGCAGTACTCTAAAAAAAGAGTGGTATGAAAAGTAGAAAGAAGATTCAGTTTGTGTAATAAATGGAGCAATCAAGCGGCATGTGTAGCAACATTTGCATGCACAGCAAAATACTGCACAGTAGATACTGTTGAAAAAGGCCAAGATTATCACTGCAGCTTTAGGAAAGCCTCAACGTGTGCAAATCGTTACTTTGCTTAAGAAAAAACGTGTAAATCCGACAAGATGTTATCAGGACAGCAAAGTCAAACAAGTGGTTGCACAGGGGTTATTAATGCATCAGGAGAGGGCATCCAAAGAGCAAGGGCATCCTTAATAAAACAAAGCAATTAAAATGCTGCGTCATGGATGTTAATACATCAAGAAAGCACTCACTAACTTTAGTCTAATGAAACTACTACATCAGCTCCCATCACGAAGAGAAATGAGACAATGTAAAAATCCATTAAATGCCATAGTCTTGATAGACAGCTCACCCAAGAAACCGCAAACCATCAAAAACAGCTTGCAAGAAGGTGTCTGCCTCTCGGAGCTCAGAGCTATACTTCTTTTATTGGATTATTTGAACAATTAATGACATGAGGTCTTCAAACTGCTAAAGCTGTCTGTGTCCAGGCCAAAAAAATCAATATTCACCCTGCACCAGACAATAGGCCGCATTAAACATAGGACACAGTATCCCTGTTTAGGTCATGGCACAGAAATGGCTGCTAATGCACTGCCCCAGAGTAGCTGCAAACCTGCAGCTGCCCTCAGGGCAGTGCATTAGGGAACTCAGCTGCTCCGCCCTTCACTGTGCAGGCTGCACCCACCTGCCCTTCAAAGGGGTAACAGGGACCCCCTTCAGGCTGGTGCCAGGAGTGACTACAGCAGCCTGCACGGGGATGTCTGGGGTGTCCCGGGTACACCCTTTCCCTCCTCCATTGGTCTGCCTTCAGGGCCACACTGGCTCTTTGCCATCTGTATGTGGCACAGAGTCACTGTGCCTCCTGATGGTATTTTAGTGTCTGTGCCCACATCCACAATACAGGGCAGGTGCAGAGCCAACGCGTGGGGCCCATGTAATTGAGGGAATGCCCTCTTCCGATAACACTGTCCCTTTATGTGCATAGGGGCTATCAATAATGCATTATGGGCCACACATATGCCTGTGTCCCCTTCTGTAATAGAAGAGTGACCCAAGGGATGCAGGAATGGGCACACACTCCCGTTGTGCCCCTCCAGATACTGTCTGTAATTCAGCTCCAGACCTACTTCGGCTGTACTCCTGCACTAATAGATTTGAGTCCCGGCCACGCACTCAGACATCTATCCTCGTGAGGTCTAGTCAGTGAGTACAATTGAGTGATATTAAAATAAACATCTGTTTATTCACAACAGCCTTTGAGGAGGAGATGTGCATTACACAAGCATGTATGTTTGTTATGGTATGTTACACTACATGAAACATGGTAATTTGTTGCCATCAAGTGTCTCAAATAGATGGAAAACACATGCACTCTTTACAGAAAAGAGTACATGGGACATCAAAGGGAAGAGTAATGAATACCCACTTCGTTTTAGCACGTGGATGAGGTTTACATAAGCAGTTCATTCCCTCTCCGATTGGCCCCCCAGAAATAGTGCTGCTGCCTTCCCACGTGAGACACAAATCACGGGGAGCAGAGCTCCCTCTCAGCTCACAGCTGAAGCTGGCGTGGCTTAAAGTGCCTCCGGTGCTCCCGGGTGGATCTCCAAAAGCAGGGAGTTGTGAGCCGAGCCCAGGGCCTCGCAGGCTGCTTACTCACTGTGTCTGTTTGTGCAGTGCTTGGCTGCTGTTCCGTGTGCTGCTTGCATCACGAGGCCCTTGCGGATAGCACACGGGCTGCGGCCTTGCTTACCCTCCGCTGTGATCTCATTTTTAATAGTCCTAATCATAGGTTATAGGCGAACTTCAATCCAAACAAAGCAATTTGCCAAGGAGGCCTCCTCGAACTGCAGGTTTTCACACACCCCAGTCCGATAAAAACACACTGCCTGCCTATAAGAGATTTGCTTTGCAGCTTGACGGTTTTTTCTGACTCGCTACATGCTATTCATGTGTTATTAGGAGCCTGCACCCTCTGCCGGCACTAACGTCCTCACAAGTCTTCGTGACAATGTGAGGTCTGCCAATGAGCCCCATGCTATCAAGAGCACCTTTTTTTTTATTTTTTACCTGTCTGCAGTCTCCACAGTGAATCTTTTCTCATTCCCATCCAATCTTCACATTGCAGGGGATGAGTTGCATGTAATGTGGAACAGAAACACTCTGCTGTTTCCAGGATTTCAGGCAGACACCAATATAGCAAGGGCAGAGGGGCCACCAGGTTACTCTCAATGAAATCAATTCACAAAAAATACCAGCGGCAGTGACATCAGCCGGCGGCAGTGACATCACCCTGCGGCAGTGACATCGCGCCTCCTATGCAGCCCAAGGGGAAACATTTTTGGGGCCTCCAGCTGTTGTGCAGTTCTTTCACAAGAAATCTGCCATCCTATCCAGCCAAACACTTCCCCTTCCCAAATAGGATTTTTTAACAGGTGTACAGAGAAGACCCAGGTCCCAAAATATGTTCGGAATGCCAAATATACCTCTATTTAAGTATGCCAGCCATTCACAAAAGGGCAATGGATGTACAACTGTGGTTTTCTCTGCCACACGTTAAGAGAAATCCACATTAAGAACCCCCTGGCAACACGTGCTCAGTGCGCAGTGCAAGGCATGGTTTGCCATGGAAGTTTGTGAACAACAACAAACATGGATGCTCGTCGGCATTCACAAACTGAAACTCAATGTCTTTGTAGCATGCTCAGGGCCAGGGAATGGCCTACCCCAGGTGTGGTCCAGAGTCAGAGAAGGGCCTTCTCCACACCTCTCAAATCTTTCTTCATTTCGGTCCGGCCATAGAAACCTTGAGCAGAGTAGTTCAGGGCTCTTCGCTCACTCGTCACTCCCGTTGTACCCTTGCAGAACTTTTCAAAACGTTTGCCTTTTCGACCACTCCTTATGCAGACGATCCTCGATCATCATTGGGAAACCTCCAGATCCCAGTTATATCAGAGTATGACAGAAATCTGTTCATGGGTGATGATGAGCTCTATCTTAAGAGCAACACCTGGAAAACTGCTTGTAGGTGGCAAAGACTGATTTGGCCTTGGGAACCCCGCTACTCTGCACTCCGCTTTCTTTTCAATGTAATAACATTTCCACTATTCATTTCTTTTATCTCATGGTCTTGAATAAATTCATTTTTTTTATCTCTCTCACTGTTCACCAAGTGATGGTCCAGGCAGTCATCTTATCCCTCCTGTTCTACTGTTAGTAGATGACTTTACATGCTTCTTCATTTGCCAAGTTACTAGGGATTCAAAATAAAATGAAAGTGACATTTCTTTTATGAAGGCATGGTTACTATACTGGAGTGTCCCAGTGCTAAGGTACTGACATGTAGCAAGAAAAGGAGAGCCGAAGAAAGAAAGGAGAATCAAAATGCGGCACCCCTGCTCATCTTTACTTTTCCTCGACGCAACATAAGCATAACCCCCCATCAGCCCGTCAGTGGCTACCGATTACAAAACATTCAATCCTTTGTGCCTTTGGTTAGTGCATTGTGCTTACCATCCTAATGGTCTTCTCAATCTTTAATATCATTTTTCTATACATTCCAGGCTGCTATCTGAGGTCTGCCTCTCAACTATGCTAAAGTCTTCTGAAGCTTTAGAAAATGAGGTTTGGAGGTCGTCCTTCTCTGTCCTGGGTGCCAACTATTGAAACGACTCTTTGTCACCATCCATCAGATAAGTGACCACTTGGTCACTCACAAGGTACTTAAAACCTGTCTCTTTCCCTCAAGGCTCTTTAAGCCTTTTCTCAACTAGGAGTTGAATGATCCTTCTTCCATTCAGGATATTCTTTCTGGGAGATCGGCAGTGCTTTATAAATCCTCAATTATCATAATCAGAAAGGTGCAGGTCTACAACGGAGATCAAGATTTAGTACAAACCAACTTTCTGCAAATAAGATAGATTTATTGTTTTGGTGAGTTGCAAAACTCCTGGGCTATATGTAAGTAATATGTAAAATGATTAGCCCTGTTTGTGCACCAATGCAATGGCGATGAACTAGGTCTGAAAGTCCAGCTTAAAAAAGACAACCTTCAAGTATTTCCAAGCAAGAATCGGGGTAACCCTTTCAGTATTTATTGCTGCTGTGTTTTTTTTTACTTAGGAAGGTCATTTCAACAGTGAATGTGCCCACAATACATGAGCATTCACAATCATACCACTTGTGTATGACTTTCACTCAGAAATTAAGAAATCTAGATGTGGCATAATGGCCAGAGCGACCACATTTGTATCTTGGGAACCAGGTTCAAGTCCCAGCATTGGCTCAACATTCTATGATTCTAGGCAAATCATTAGATCTTCTGTGCTTAAAATGAAACAAATCAGACCTTGTATAATGTAATCTAGTGCTAATGTAAAGAGCTCCAAGGCCCTTGGGCTGTGTTTACTTTATATAAAAACTGAAAAATATGTATTTATTGAGTCCCAAATGCGCTACTGGGTATTGTTTTAACACAAAGATTTATATGAGGCCTTACCGCATACTCTGCTACTGAAGGGGGATTGCAAATTTGGTGTAAAATCACTGCAATATACACCAAGCATTTTCAGAAGCCTTGTGGTTTTAGTGAAGGGATTTCCACAGGCCAGCACCTCTCTCTGAAAAGTGTTCAAACTCCAGTGTAATTTATCACTTGCCATTTTTATCGGCAGATCAATATCTTGGTCACATTTCAATATCGAAGGGCTTGGTCAAGTGTGTGACATTTACAAACAATTGCTGTTATTACTTAAAAAAATCTCCCCCACCTCATGTCTATTAACCGCTTCGCGAACTGACGAGTGCGCAGTTCGGTCGGCCCCTGACCGTCCTCCGCACACGCCCACTGTGACTTTGGACGGACAGCAGCTGTCCGATGCATGGAAAAGGTTAAAGCTAGGTGGGTCACAAGAGTTTGTTGTTCCAAAAATTGGCTAGTAGTTCTAAAACGTTTGGGAAGCACGGAGGAACTAAGCAAAAGCTGGCAATTTCCAGCACTGGACAATCTATTTTGGAATTCAGGAAGACAAAGGCTTGCAAAAGCTGCAGAAATGTTTAGGCAGATAGATCAAGAAAACCTGCAAGCCCCAATAAAAGTTATCGACAATGGCATGCACACACTTTCTAAAAGGTGTACACATTAAACCATATTTTCTCCTCAGCCCTAGATCTAATACAAGGAATTTGGGGTTATTACAACATGGACAATTAAATGTATGTCCAAATGTTTGACCATTGCAAACACTCAGGTCAGGTTTTGTGCCTTGCAATTGTTTAAACAAAACACCTATTTTTGAACCATTTAATCTGACTCGAACGCAGAAAATAATGGCAAAAAAGAATACAAATGTACACTATCATGTAGTGAGCAAATGGAAAAAACACAATTTTCAGTTAGTGATACACCCCAGTTACATGGTTAATACATGGTATAATGTCTTTACCAATTACGTTTCATTTTTCAAAACTGCCAAAAATGTAAACTTCTAGGTTGGTACGATAAAAAACACAATTCACAATTGTGCCAACATAGTAGCTTCCTTTTCTTACATGTGTTTAAATGAAAATGAAGATTAACCTTTTTATATCAATGCAGCAAATAGCAAAAATAACCTGGATCACTCCCTTCTGTGTGATAGTATATCATTGCATGGAATGTGCAGTGCTTTGAAGCCAGGTTTAAGTTGTGTTTTATCTGTAACCCATTCTTCATCCATCCCCACACACCATGAATAATGGTTCTCATTTATTTTTAACAAATGTTACTTGCTGTGGGCTGAAACCCGACCAGCCATATGTGATTACAGTTTCAAAAACAATACAGTGTCGAGGAAGGACATGGTACCCTCCATCTGAAAACACAATTAGAAATATCCCTTGGCCCAGTATTGATATGAAGAAAATGTTACACACGCAGTATTCAGCATATTATGCTGATATCTTGCATACTATTTTCAACGTATCTTTTCAACTCATCTTTGATCAATGGTATTGTGCATCTTTTTGAGAACATTGGATCTGGTATATTGACTGGATTTAAAGCAGTATTTCGACTGATACCATAAATTGTCCACTCTTTGTTCTCCAGCCTGTTTTGAGGTTTTCCAATAATCTTACAGTTAATCGGCTCTGGTATTGTCATCTTCCTCCTGTTTTAACAAGGGAACCAGCAATGTGGAGTACACATATCCAGCTGAACAAAGATTCAGTGAGATTCTAGCACATTTCTTGGAACATGCTTGGCTATTCAAACTCAAGAAAACAGTCCCAAAATGGACGCTGAATGAGGGAATCCTGTCTTCTGGTACATAAACTGTCCAACGAAAATCATTTTGGAACTACATCTGGAACAGCCCCCATTGTCTTATCTTGATATGAATGCTATGCTGAAAGAGCAAAAGAGACAATGGTGAGCAATGCATCTGTAGTTCCTACAGGATGCTGACTGTGATAGGTCAGTCTCACTAGTCACAATACCCGATGAGTGAGGTGGTTCATTGTTCATTCTGGAGCCTCCAAAGGAATCATTTACAACAATACTGAGTGCCTCAGATGAGCAACCAATTGCTGTTCCATTAAATGTGTGAGCTAACAACAACAAATCTCATGCATTATTTGGTTTCTTCAAGGACCAGACGTATCTCTTGTATGCTTAATCGCCAACACACATCACTCTTTAGGACACACTTTAGATAGACTGCATTTTACATATAATCATGAAATGCTTCAAACAATATAAGTATTCATGTTTTGAGTCGCTCATTATATATTTATTTATATATTGAAGTTTTGTATAGCGCTAGCTGGACCCGAGGGCATCAGAGCACTTCACAGCATGTACAGTTATGAACAAGAAATTTTGGGAGGTAAACAAGAGCAAAGAGCAGAAAGAGAAATAATAGTCTGCAGATCAACAACTTGAGAGCAATATGGAACAGAGTTCAAGAGCGCATCTTCAGGCTGTGGGATTTCAAGAAGGGGAGAAAGCAGTCCTTCCCCTAGTCAATCGTGGATTTCGCGTTACGGTCGAGAGCGCTCGAGGAAGAGGGCTTTGAGTAGTATCTTGAATTTCGAGAAGGAGGTGGTCATTCTGATATGGGGGGGGTGGAGTTCCAGATCTTAGGAGCGTTTCCAGCAAAGGATTTATTTGAGGTTTTGTGTTTCCGTGATTTCAGTGGGATGAGTAGAATCGTGTTGGAACTTCTGAGGTTCCTAGACTGACCGGCCCTTTTGAGTTTGGCGGCCAGATATTCTGGTTTGCCTGTGTGCAAGGCTTTGTGTGTGAGGCAAGCTGTACGGAAGCTGGCTCGTTGGTCAATAGGGAGCCACTTCAGTTCCTTGAGTGCTGGTGCGATGTGCTCGTATTTCTTTGTTCCTGTGACCATTCTTGCTGCGGCATTGAGGGTAGTGGTAAGAGGCCCTAGGCGAGATTTTGCTGTTCCGGTCAGTGCTGCGATACCATAGTCAATTCTGGAGAGCACCAATGCCTGAGTGGCCTGTTTCAGATCTTTCGGGGGGAGGAAGGGTTTTATTTTGTAGAGCAGTTTCAGGTTAAGGAACGCACTTTTGGCGTTTTTTGAGATGTGTTTTTTCATGTCCAGTCTGGAGTCGAGGGTAATCTCTAGGGATTTCACCGAGTCCGTTGGCGCAAGGGCACCATTGAGGGTGTCTATAGCTTTGAGCCATTCTACGATTTGGGGGGTTTCCACTCTATTCGAGATGAGGAGCACTTCTGTTTTCTCTTGGTTGAGTTTGAGGTGGTTGGTTTAGAGCCAATGTTGGACCTCAATGAGCGTGACATTAGGTGTGTGAATGTCTGCGATCGAGGTGGTTCCAGATACAGTTGTGTGTCGTCCGCATAGAGGTGGAAGGGGATGTTGGAGTTCCTTAGAAGTGACGTGAGGGCTTCCATGTAGATGTTGAAAAGTTGTGGGGATAGTACTAAACCTTGTGGAACTCCTCTACAAACGGGGAGGGGGTCCGACTCAAAGCTATTGATTTTTATTCTTTGTGTGCGGTTGTTGAAAAAAGAAGAGAATCATTTTAGAACCGTCTTTTCAATACCCGCTCTCTCCTGGAGGACTTTGAGGAGCAGGGTGTGGTCAACTGTATCGAACGCGGCCGAAAGGTCTAGGAGAGTGAGAAGGCTACATTGGTCAGAGTCAAGTGACATGTGAAGATCGTCTAGGACATTTAAGATTGCGGTTTCGGTGCTGCAGCCCTTCCTGAATCCTGATTGGTGTGGGACTAGTAATTTGATGTTCTCTAGGTGTTGGGTTAACTGTGGCAGAACACATCTTTCAAGAATTTTGGATAAGAGAGGAAGGTTCGATACCGGTCTAAAGTTGTTCATGCACTTAGGGTCAAGGCCAGGATTTTTTAGTAGCGGCGTGACTTGTCCTACCTTGAGGCCGTCTCGAATGGTTCCCTCGCTCAAAGAGCTGATGATAATCTTGCACCAAATTGGGGCTAGTGTAAGCTTCAGGTCTATAGTCAGTCTCGTGGGTAGCTGATCGAGGGAGTGGGAAGAGGGTTTAGCGGAGGCGATTAGATTGCTTATCACTTCTTCCTGGACGGGACGGAAGGATGACCAACGAGTAGACGTGATCACTGAGGTATTGCAATTTGTTGCTGGAGTCGGGATCTCCGTGGGGGAGTAGGGCTTAGCGCTGAGCAATCGATCAATTTTGGCAATTTTTTTCATTGAAAAAGCTTGCAAAGTTGTCGCAGTGGGTTTTGGACGCCACCAAGTTGGCTGTCACTCAGTTGGATGTTTGGCTCCTAATGATATTAAAGATTTCTTTCGGGCGGTTTTTAGCATTCTCTAAGGCGGAACAGAAGAAGGTTGTCTTTTTGCTCTTGATGTGTATATAGTAGTTTCTGCGTGCTGCCTTGAGTTGATCCCCGTGGAGGGAGGAGGGGTTATTCCTCCAGGTTCTTTCTAGGGTTCTGAGGTGTCTTCTTTCCTCATTTATGTCTGTGGTGAACCAGCACCTGGAGGGGATGCTTCTGGGTTTTTTAAGTTTCAAGGGTGCAAGCCAGTCCAGGGTGAGCGCCAAGTTGGAATGGTAGAGCGAGGTGAGTTCCGTGGTTGAGAAGTGCTCCGCCGTGTTTGGGAGGAGCGTGCTTAGTCCTTCTTCTAGCTTGTCTCGGGGGACTCGGGATGTGTTCCTGACCCATTTAGGAGAGGCCTGAATAGGTGGTTGGGATAGGGCCGGTTGGTTGATATGAAAAAGTATGATGTGGTGGTCAGACCAGTCCACCGGGATGATGTGGTCAATCGTGATTGAATTTTTGTCCGCAATGATTGCATCCAGGATCGCTCCTCTATGGTGTGTTTCCTCTGAGCAGTGTTGGATCATATCGTTGTCTTGCAGGAGGTTGTTGAGTGATTGGATGAGCGGGTTTTTTGTTTCGTTCCATCTCAGGTTGTGGTCGCCCAGAATTATGCTGTTGTCGCTGTTGAGTGCGGATTGGGTGATCAGGTCCGACAGCTGAGCTCCAAATTCGTTGGAGTTGCCTGGAGGGTGGTATAGGAGGTGGCATTGTAGTCAACTGTTTGTGGGCGATTTGATGTTGACCGATAGGCATTCGAAAGAGTTATACAGGCAGGAAGGACTTTCTAAGATGGAGATGTCACTTTTGTGAATAATTGCTATGCCGCCACCTTTTTGCTCGGGCCTGTCTTTGTGGATAATTGAGAAACCGGGCGGCACCAGCACGTTCATATTGGGGTAGGACCAGGGGTTCAGCCAGGTCTCCGTGATGAAAGCTACATTCAGGTCGTGGGAGAGGATGGCTTCTGCTATTTCCATTGCATGTTTGACGGCAGATCGGCTGTTGATAAGAATACAGTTAATGGAAGGTTTATCATTTGTTTTCGGATTGTCAGGCTGGGCTCTGGGAATGGAGGAAAGATATGTTGGGGGTCTGGTGGCTCGTCGGTGGGGAGGGTCCCTACCCATTCCAGTAATGACTTGGATCAAGGAGATGGGAGTAGAGTTTGCGGCAGAGCCTGAGCTAGCTGGTTGATGGGGTGTTCGTATGACGAGGCGAGTGCGGTCGCTTCCTGGGGGGAGAAGATGGGATTTGTTCTTCTGGGACTGTCAGCTTGTGACTCAGTCCAGGGTTTGGTGAGTGATGGCCGAGAACCTGGGGGGGTCAGGGTCCGATAGGGGGGAGGAGATTCATTCCTTCTGGGAAGTGGTGGGATGGGGGTGTTGCGGAGTGAGGGGTGGGCAGCTGGATTTTCCCTAGGGATGATAAGGTTTCCTTCAGGCCGTGAATCAGAGTTGCGAGCTGCGCTTCCAGTAGATCAAGGCGTTGCATCAGCTTGTGTGAGGGGAGGGGAGGATGGGGGGAGCTGAGCCCTGTGGGCAAGGGGCTGTAGGTCGTGTCAGTTCTGGAGGGGTTAGGAGGAGGAGGGGGTGTTAACTCTGGCTTAGAGTTCGACTATGGAAAGGCTGGAAGGGGACGGGGGTTATGGCCTAGTTGGAGATGGGAGTAGTGCTCCCCTCTGGGGGGGTGGCTGTGTACTTGAGGAGTGGGAGTTAGCGGGGGGGGCTGTAAATGGGATTTAACTCATTTATGTATAGGATATATTAACTACTCCTATTGTATGCTGTGACAAATGTTATACATTGTGTTTTGAAATGTATCCTTTTTTTAGGTGTTTTATATTTAAGATCATGGATTTCTCTACACATTAGCTAATTCTCGATATGTTAAATATGACGATATCATGTCCCATTCAGATGTATAGGCTAGGGATGACATAAAACCCTTAAGGTCTGACTCCATCTTAAGTAGGCCCCGGCTCCATCTTAGGTAATGTGAGTCACCATTTTCTCAATTTTAGGTATTGAGAGTCACCATTTTTCTCAATTTATGCAGAATCATTCTCATGTCTGCCATTGAAGCAGATGTAATTTGACATTTTTATTCCAAGAATTGTGATAGCATCAAGTCATTCAGATAATGATATGGATATAACACCTGACGCCACATCAGTCTAGGACTAGTGTCTAGTTATCACAATGTCAAGGTCAAATAAGAACAAATACAGACATACAGCCAAAATAGTATAGTCTGAGTTGATGTTCATTTACCTTATATGCTCATAAGGATATGTCTGGGAGGAACAACCTGATGCACATAATCTATGTCAGACATTCCTAAACCTATGTCAGAAATTCCAATCTCTGATCAGATTTATTATATAAGGACTGCCCCATGACCGTTTGTCTGGGGAGGTCCTTTACCCAGATTATCACATAAAGTACTGCCGGTAATGGTCTTGATTGCTGCCAGTTCACCAAGAAGGTGCTACATACACTTGATGAAGATAATGAGCTGAGATCAGGAGAAAGGATGCTTCAGCGCTGTGTTTTTTCTTTTTACAGGGAACATTGCCTTCACATCCCACTAATAACCACAACATTTGCTGCCTATAAGGTACACAATGTGTTCATTCTCCATAAGAAAGTCTAGATTGTAAGTTGCACATTCCATGCTTTCCTAGTGTGGCGTGTAGAAGTACGTTTTAAGGTTTTAAATAACATTTTAACTATGCTACAAATGTTCATTTTATTCTTATTCACAATGTACTAATTTGCATTTTTTAAATATTATTTGTGGTTGTTTTATATGTGCTGAAAAACAGGTTTGCGCTGATGCAATAAATGCTTTTAGTAAAAGTGCCCATTCTTCTTAGCATCATTTGAGTGTACAATATTGAGAAGAGTGAAATAGGTTTGTTTCCAGTATCATGGTGCCCCAGACCTCGGTTTAGGGAATTATTCCATTTCAACAATGTATTGGGTAGGGTTCTGAGGGGCTACAATGATCTGTCTTTCGGATTCAGCGCAGGTGCATTGAACCAAGTTCACCCGTGTCACCTTGTAGAAATACGGCAGCGTTATAGCTTACGCAACACCTTAAAGATTATGTCAATCATATTTAACATGTAAAAACACTTGCTATTTCCAACTTCAACTGCTCTGGTAAACTCATTTCGTCTCATTCGTGCCACACACATTTCCTTCTTTCTCTTTCCAAAATATCAGACTAAGTTTGTATATTTTTGATCACCATCTTTTCTCTCAAATTAGATTTCACTTCTTCAAATCCTTTCAATCTTTGCTTTGGTCTCTTTCTGTTATATTCTTTAAAAAATTCATACTCAACTTCACTCAACTTACATATACTCTTTGCATTATTATTTGCTTTACTGTTAGTACTAAAAATCATATAGCTTGCTTAAAACGATTAGTTACTGCAAAATGTTCATGGGTAATTTATTAATAGAAAGATCATAATCTATATGTGTTGCCCCTAAAAAATCCTGATGACTTATAATATATCACAGAATAAGACAAACCAGATATAAGAGGTAACTAAACATAAGTTTACACCTTCTGAAGCAGATGTCGGTAATTACATACAAACAGAATTAGACACATTTAATATTGCCCTATGATTATTTAGTAGGTTAATATAAAATGTTTCTCCTAACTAACTCTGGGCGGGTAGCTCCGCTCCGCCAGTGGAGTTTGCGGAGATTTGCCTACTCTGTGCTCTGTGGCGAACGCGGAGTAGGCAAAAAACTCTGCCTCCGTGGCATAGTGGAGTTAGCCGCTCCCTTCCGCCTCCCAAGGTCTTGAAAAATGTAAAAAAGAAGCCACTTACCTGTTGCCTCCTCTGCCTGGCCATTCTCCGTCCTGCTCCGCTATCCTCATGTCCCCTTCTGTAATTAAAAAAATACTACGTTGTACGTCTGACGCTGGTGCGCCCACGCGCCAGACATACAACATAGGTTTTTTAAATTACAGAAGAGGATACGAGGACCGGGGAGCAGGAGAGAGAACGGCCAGGCAGGGGAGACAGAAGAACAGATGTAAGTGGCTTCTTTTGGAAAATTTTAAAGATTTTGGGAGACGGGAGGGAGCGTAGCATATTTCCACAGAGTTTTTGTAAACTCTGTGGAAATACGCGTAGAGGCACTACGCCTGGTACGCTCAGGGTTACTCCTAACCCTTTATTATAACTTTCTATTTCATCTAACCTATACCTCTCAGTGTTACTAACATATGTTGAATTATTATTGTTAATTGGAGCATATCCGGAAGGGAAATATAAATGTAAAAGAATACCAGCTAGTGTTACTAGAATGGAAATCCTAAACATTATTTGCAAAGCCAAGCAAATTCTTTCTCTAAATGAAGTCAACTGCTTTCATACAAAAATATAGTCTCTCAATAAATCTTCAGTCTCAAAAGGCACAATACAAAATTCCTAAAAATCCTGACAGTCAACAATCATGTGAGCACTTAGTATTTCATCAACTCTGTAAGTATAAAAAATTAAAACATTCAAGAGACAGTTTCAGCGGATAGACAGAGAAAACATAAAAAAATACACTACTAAAAAAATGTTAATGTGGCCAGATCTTAAACGATAAATAAGGCGGAAAACTTCTGAAATGCTAAATGTGAGTAGATATTAAACAACAAAAGCAAGCATTCTAGTGTGAGCAGTTATGGGAATGCTGGCAATTAAAAAAGAGACTCATTACGAGCACAAATTGATATCCAAGTTCATAAATATATGCAAGAATAAAAATTATTCTCAAAATAAATTCAGTTGTTTCATGAGTCAAAATCAAAAATGTATTCAAAGTTCAGAGTTCATTCCTTCACCAGGAAAGTATTTACCATCAGTTATTTCATTTCTCAGTTCATGTGCCACTTCGTGGAGGTTCTTCTAGCAAAAATTGGAAATCTTTCAAGTCAATGCCTGTTTCATCAGGCATAACGTTTGTCAAATATGCCCAATGAGGAGCAGTGTATTTCTTCTTTGACACTCCAACTCTTGATGATCTTCTGATTACTGCTTTACCAGTTTCTGCCTTAGCTGGACTCCCATCATCTTTTTTTCAGGCTGCACCATTCTGCTTCTTTCTCTCACATTTCCAGGACACTCAGCTTGGTTCAAGCTAACAGCTTTTTGGACTTGGCCATCTCTGCAGGGTCACCCACAAATATTTTACCTTCTCCTCTGCTGCTTTTATAAATTAGCTTCTGTTGGCATTGGGTCTCGGTGCACTTTACCAGTGCTAAACTGCTTGTGCTCTCCCCTTAAAACATGGTAAAATTCGCTTAGAAACAATTGGCAGATTAAATGTATTTATAGGTCCCTAGTAAAACTATACTAGATATAAACCTGGCCTGTAAATTAAATGCTACTAGTGGGTCTGCAGCATTTATTGTGCCACCCACTTAAGTAGCCCTTTAAAACACGGCTCAGGCCTTCCATTGCAGCCTGTAGTTCAGTTTTAAACAGCCAATTCATCAAGGCAATGTACACCTTTTGCCAATGCTGAATCTCCCTTTTTAGTACATATAAGTCACCCCTATAGTAGGTCCTAAACAGCCCCCAGGGCAGGGTGCTTTATATGTAAAAGATAGGGCATGTGGTTTTAAGATTTACATGTCCTGGTATTGAAAATCTCCCAAATGTATTTTCCACTACTGTGAGGCCTACCCCCCTATTGTTTAACATTGGGGTACCTTATCACATTTAATAAGTGCTAACTCTTGATTAGGATCAGGTAGAAATTTCACCTTTGGACTCAAATGAATTGCAATTTAAAATACTTTTTAAAGTTAAAGTCAGATTTTAGATTACAATTTTGAAAATGTCACTTTAAGGTTACCTGTCCAAACTCTTCTGAGGCCTTTCAAGGAGTTTTGAACTGCCTAGGCCTGGTAATTGCACCCGTCAGGAATGCGTATTGGGCCCAGACAATAAAGAATAGGGCATGGGTGTAGCTGGGAGAGGGCCATTCTTCCAGGATAGGAAAGGTTGAACAGTTCCCTGTCACCCTTTACATTTCAATTAGCTACCTCGAGCACATCCACAAAGGAACTTTGTCCCCTAGACCTCCTGGAGCCTGGGCAAGGGATGGAAGGAATTGTCCAGAACCAGGTGGGGGATAGCCCAGACGTTCAACCCACTTCAATGGCTGGCACCAGGTATAAATATTGGACACTTAGACCAACTCTTCTGTACACTTCTGGACCTTAGGACATTACAGAAGGTGGGCTGCCTTGTTCCCCAGAGGACAGCCCTGCTGCTTGAGGCCTGCCTTGTTCTGCAGACTACTGCCTGATGCTTGAGGCCTGCAGTGTTTTCCTGATGACTGCCCTGCTGATGCCAGAGGACTTCCCTGATATTCAGACTAGGACTGCCCTTCTGCTTTAGGCCTGCCCTGGTCTCTGAGAATAAAGACTGGAATTGTTCCCTTCATCCCAGGCTAACCTAAATGACTCCAAGGGTGAGTTGGCTGACCTTCAGTTCAGAGCTACAGTATACAACAAGGCACAGAGGCCTCTCTGCAACTGCCCAGCTGACCTGCTGCAAATGGCCCTGCCTGTAACTGCAATTCGATCTGCATGGAGCAGTTTGAGCCTGGCTGGCCCCTGCTAGAGTGAGTTCCTGATCCCCAAGAGGTGCCTCCACAGGTCCCGGACCCTTGGCTGGCATCAGCTGAGCCGCTCTATGAAATCCTGATGTTTGGACTGTGCATGCTGGACTTTGACCAGATTCCTACATTTAGTGCTTTCTGAATGTTTGTAGTATTTTTATATAAACTTTTAAAATACCATATTTTCTGTTCCACTGATTGGAGATTTTTTTGTGTTGGTCTTGTTTTATTCAGTATATATCTCTTGTGAGGGGCTTTCCATTTATTACTGTTTGTGTGCTGCCTAACACTTTACAAATTTCCTCTAAGTTAAGCCTTAATGCTTTTGTGCCAGGCTAAGAGAGGGTTCAGCACAGGTTAATGGTGTGACTTTTGTGATTTACCCTGACAAGCACTGTGGTTGTTACTTGAGAAGGGTTTTCACGCCCTCAATCAAAAAACATTTTCCTAAGCTGCTTCTGCCTGATCTGCCTGATTTCCTTCTGCTTCTTCATTTGAACTGTTTTCAACTAGTGAATTCTTGTTTGCTCTCTGTTATGCCATACTAATTTTATAGTGTACCAATCACCTAAGAGGGTATCCAGGCTCTTGGGCAGGTGTGTACATTTATGGTGTCCAGGGTGCTTATACAAAGAGCCAGGTTTTCAGCTTCTTACAGAACTCAGGAAGTGAGGAGGCGGCTCTGATGTGTTGGGAGTGGTCGTTCCATGTCTTGTGTGGGAAGTAGGAAAAAGAGGAACCTCCAGTTTTGCTTTTGTGCATGTAGGAAATGTGTGCGAGTGAGAGTGAGGCAGAGCACAGATGTCTGGTGAGTTGGTGCAAGTGGATGCGGCTGTTCTGGTATTCTTGTCCTGTGTTGTGTAAGGGTTTGCAGGTGTGTGTGAGAAGTTTGAATTGGCCACCCTATTCGGGTGTCAGTGAAGCTTCCGGATGTGTGGTGTGACGTGGGTGCAGCATGGGAGGTCAAGTGTGAGTCTTCCAGTGGTGTTCTGGATGGTCTGGAGACTATGTAGGAGTTGTTTGGAGATTCCAACATAGAGTGTGCTGCTGTAGTCCACCCTATTGGTAATGAGTATTTGTGTGACCGCATGTCTGGTGCTCTAAGGCACCCATTTGAAGATTTTTCACAGTATGCGTAAGATGTGGAAGCAGGAGGTGCACACTGTGTTGACTTGAGCCGTCATGCTCAGCTTGTCATCTAGGATGATACCCAGATTTCTTCCATGATCTGTGGATGTGGCTGTTGGTCCTAGCTCCCACAGCTACCAGGTGGAGTCCCATGGTGACGCCTTGTTGCTGAAGACCAGTACTACTGCCTTGTCTTGCTTCCACTTAGAGTTTTTACAGTTTGATTTTCTTCTTGTTGATTTAAGAACTCTGAGTTTTTCCTTCTTAAGCTATTTGCCCTCCCTTCCTCCTCCTATTCTTCTCCCTCCTCAGATCCACATAGTGAAGTGGAGCTTGACTTATAGAGTCAATGTTTTATTTCACTATGTCTTCATCAGCAGTGCACACTATTTTCATGTGAGATGTGTGGATCCTTTACAGCAAATAGGGACGAGCTTCCACGTTTCACAGCAGTATTTGTTACCAGTATGACTTGCTATGGTCCATTTCACCTGGCTTACAGACACAACTTTCTTACATGTTTGAATTGGTACTTGCAGAAGGTGTTTCAAACTTCACCTGGTGAGAGATAGAGCGTACCACACCAACCAAGTTTTTGCAGAGTAAGTCGCCATTATTATTCACAGGAGCAGCAGATGATAAAATATCAGAATCTCTTATGACTCTACCAGTGAGGTTTTCATGTGCACTGAACCGAGTCTTTCTACTCGGGATGCTTCTGACGCTAAGTAAGACTAAGGGAAGAGAGTTTGCCCATTTCAATGATGTTGAGGAACGCACCTTGGCTAATTTTGCTTTCTGCATATCATTGCACCTCTTCACAACTCCTGATGTTTCTGAGTGATAGTGACAATGGAGGTTTTGCTCAATCTTCAGAGCTGTACATACAACTCTGACTCAGACTAAAAAAGTGTGCCCTAATGTTTCTCTATAGAAGTCAGCAAACCAAAATGGGATCAACTTCCTCAGCAAAGTTCAAAGTTCAAAGTTTTTTATTTTGTTTCGGTACTCTTTCGAGGACCACAAAATTATTAAAAAAAAATAAATTTTACATTTATGAACAGTTTAATACATTTTCAGCGTTATTTTAAAAAATTTATAAATCTTATTACAAACATACTCGTTAGGAGGCTTAACGCATACGGAGATGAAATCCCTTGCATTAGTGGTCCGACAGGACCGGTAAATAGGCTCGAGACATGATAACCTGGCGGTGACAACGTCTTTGTTCGGACATATAAAGAGCAAATGCTCTAAGTTCTGTTTACCCCCTAAACACAAATTGCATTGTGAGCTACTGTTTGGTTTCCAAGAAGAGGTAAAGGATAACAAGGGGAGTATACCCAAACGTAGCATCATGATCATACGCCTTGCACCGTGGGTAAGAGTGTATTCCAGATAAGGCAGTTTTTGCTTATATTCTTGGGAGTCAGCATAAGTTTTATACATAGATAATTTTGTGCAGTGTGACTGATCAAGCTCGTAACTCAATTTTGGTGAAATTTTTTTTAAAAATAGCTTGAGTTGTACGGGTGTCCAAGATGATAACATTTCTGCACTTATTTTTGCTAAACAGAAAGCCTCTCTCAAGTTTTTAACAAATATAGAGTTAGTGGTATCCTCACTAAAGGACTCGATTTTTAGCAAATGTCGTAGGGTACCCTCCTTGGCATGCAGTAGGTTATAGGCCCACCTAATGAGGCTTGCTATAGATATCGCAAATGCACTGGTGATCGTACATTCCAATCTTACTGCCTGTACTGGTGTTGAGTTAGAAACTTTCAGTAACTTTTTTAGTATTTTCCCTTCGTTCAAGTCCATATAACTCCATTGTTTTAGGGGGATATGTTCAGAGGCGTAAGATAGAACCGGGGAAATCTTGGCTCTATATATTTTTATAAGTGCTGAGAAGTGCCTGCTTCCGGTATTCGCATATAGGCGTGATATTGCCCCAGCATGTAAATCACATTTCCTTTTTAAATGGGTAATCTGTTTTCTGTTGCTCATATTATGTGAGAATATTCTTCCGAGATAAGTATATTCCTTTGTCTGTTCCAAGGTCTCTCCTCCCAGTTTCCATTGGTACTTCACATCTTTTTTAGCGTTTGTAAATGCAACTACTTTAGTTTTACTTACATTCGGAGTTAAAAAATGTTCTTTCGAGTAGTTGTGTAAAATGACTAAAAGATTTTGGAGACCAAAGGGTGTCAGGTCAAACAAGACTATATCGTCCGCATACAGCAGACAATGTATCCGTTGACCTGCCATTTTCGGTGGAGTGCATATCCCTTTTTGTAGATGCGACGGTAGGTCACTCAGGTATAGGGAGAATAAGAGCGGGGCCAGAAGACACCCTTGCTTTAGGCCATTAGAGGTATGTATTATCTTTGACAGGCCCTTCTCACCTCCCATTTGGACGCGGCACCAGGTTTCACTATGTAAGTTCACAATTAATTGTAGTAGAGCCTCTGGGATACCCATTTTTCTCAATTTCATCCATAGCGTCGGCCTATCGACCCTATCAAATGCTGTAGAATAGTCGATGAAGGCTGCATATATTGATTGGGATTTCCCTGTTACGTATTTATCTAATAAAAATTGGAGAGTAGCTATGTTATCTATAACTGAATGGTTCGACCGGAACCCTGCCTGAAACATGGGGATTAATCCCTTCGAGAATGCCCAATGTTTCAGTCGGTCAAGTATTTCTGCCGCAAAGATCTTTCCGCCAGCATCCATTAGAGCAATTTGTCTATAATTGCCGGCTGTACTCCTTTTTCCTTTTTTGTATATAGGAATTATTGTGCTTCCTTTCCACAAATTTGGGATATTTCCTGTATCGAATATATAGTTGAATAATGGCGCTAGCATCTGACCCCACGCGTTTTTATCAGTCTGATACACCTTAATCGGGATCTGGTCAGGACCGGATGCGCCCGTGCTTCTTGCCTTTTTAATATTCAAAGCAATTGACACTGCCGATGCCCTGGAAAGTTTTATGTCTTTTGTTATCTTTTCTTGATCAATGTCCTTTCTCACCAAACCATTCATGTTGGGTTTGTACAGATCATTTAAAAATTTGCCCCAGTCGTCTTCCGAGACAGGAATTGCTTCAAGCTTCTTTTTTGTCCCTGTCATCTTGGCTATCAAGGACCAATATTTTCGTTGATTGCATTGCCTTGCTGCTATTTGGATATCAATCCAATTACGGTCCTGCTTCAACCTTTCCTGTTTAGCCCGTTGTCTTCGAATTTGGTTCTTCAGTTTATTTATTACAGCTTTATATGTTGATGATTTACTTAAGTACTGAGCTCGAATCATCCTATTAAGCATTTTTATAGTTGGCTGATTACAATTTTTGTACTTGCTGACACACTTTCTTTGTGCTGGTCTATCCTGTTTTGATTTACTTAATATAGCTTGTTTGAGTTCATTTAATACAATTTCATAATTCTTAATTGGGTTTTCTGAGTAAGAAACGGTTAACAATTGGGATTGTGTGATAAGTTCATTTAGATAGTCTAAATTTTCCGCGCCCCAAAAGATCCGACGTTGGACTGGATTTACCTCCATTTTGGATTTACTAAATATTGGATCATTCTGGAGAGTGGTTTGTGGCATCCAGAGTGTTGTTAGGCAAAGAAGGGCATGATCACTTTCCTCGTTGAACTTGATGGACAATTCTGAGATTTGGTCTTTTAACTCATTCCCACATATAAAGTAATCCAGAATAGAGGGGACTCCGTTTCCTTGCCTAGTAAATAAAGCTGGCTTATCTCCATTGATGTTTCCGTTTAGTATTGTCCCGTTTATACTTGGAAGGAATGATAATAATAAGCTACCTCTTTTATCTGCCTTAACTCCTTTTGGGAATTGCGGGAGCGCTATTTCCAATGATTCCTCCTTAAATAATGTAGACCATTTCTTTATTTCACTATTAGATATTTTAGCGTTTAGGTCACCCATGATGATATACGGTAGATGATGTTGATCTTCGAGGATGTTAGATATGGTCTCTAAGAGATGATCGAATAGAGGGTCATGTTTTTTACTTGGTGGTGCGTAGATATTAAAAAGTAGTATTTTCTTTTGAGCATCTGCTGGATGTAATTTAAGTTGTATTTTGATACATTGCAAATTGTGCGAATAGGTATCAATTAGTTCTTGTGACCAAGAATAGTTTTCTTTCAGCAGGATTGCCATACCTCCTTTCGCGTGACCCCTTTTAGATTTTTTTGCTGGGTTTTCGTAGACGTAATATCCTTTTTGCGTAAAGGAAGTGGTGAACCATGTTTCCTGCAAAGCAAGAATGTCTGGATTATCTTTTGTTGCGTCTTTCATTTTATTGGCGGTTTTCCCGGCTATATTCCATAATGATAGTTTCAAACCTTCGCTAAACTTGACGATGTAGCTCACTATCCATTTTTTTACTGTTTAGTACTTCTGGTAACCACGACCAGGATTCTAGGTTATTCTCCTTTACTTTTGGATTAGTTTTCCGGGACCAAACCGACCTTTCACCTTGCGTTACTTGTATTTTTAATATATCATTACTCACGTTGTTTGAGGTATATTCTTCCCTTTCTAAATTGAGTTTATTTTCAGTGTGAGATTGTCTAATTACTACTGCGTTTTGTGGGTTAATTTTAATTTCTGGAATTGAGATTACATCATAACCATGCTTTTGTAGAATTTCCTTCTCTCTTAGAATTAGTCCAGGGAGAACTGGGGAGAAAAATAACACTTGTGCAAATTTGATGTTTTCTTTTTTTGGAAAACGTACTAAGTCTATTTCTTTACTTGTCAGGGAGTTCAGGGAAGGTATTTCTTGTAATAGATTAACAATTCTTCCTCGATTAAGCGGAACACTGTCGGTGGGAAACAGTTCCTCTATTGTTAAGTATTTGGATTGATTTCCATCCCCTTGCCAAGTTTTGTGGTCTTGTAAATCTTTTGTATTATTGATTTTATGCTCTGTTAATTTTCTTACTGTTAGCTGGCAGTATTCTTCTGCATTTGGGTTCAAAGGCTTCGCCAGCGTTGTTGTTTGAATCGATGGGATATTCACCAAATTAGCAAAAGTGTGTTTTTGAAATTTGAGTTTGTTCCCTTTTTTCTTTTGGATTCTTCTCAGGGGTCGTCCTCGCTTTTTCTTTCCCATATTTTCCTTCGCTTCTTTATTTATTTTGATTTTTCCCATCTGTTTTATTTCATTTTCTTTGATATCCTTTACTGGATGTATTTTATTTTCAGGAGATATCACACCTTGACCTTTCTTGGTTTCTATATTGGAAAAAATAGGATAGCGTTTTATGTTAGTTTCAGAGGAATATTCCTTTTCTTCTCTGAAGAGCTTCTTCAGAGAGTAGATTATGGGAGTTTTTACCTTTATTCGTGGTTCCTTAAGCTCAGTCTCGTTTATTTTCGCATCTGATGTTTGCGTACTTGCATTTTGCATATTTTGAGGTCTTGTTCTTTTTTTACAACCGTCTTCAGACTGTACTGGGTTAACCTTTTCTGGATTATCGGATAGGTCTTTAGTTAATGCTTTCTTCTTTTTTTCTTCCACCAGAAATTTGAGAATACCTATTTGGACGTCCAGGGTGTCATCTGAGTTGGCTAAAATTTGGCCAAGATGAGTGAGAACTGATTCCAGAATTTCTTGAAGTGAAAATAGTGCTTTTGACAGAGGTGGTGTGGTAGCTGCCTGGGTTAAGTTAGAAAAGTAAAGGTCAGTGAGTTTGGTTTGATTAGTATACAATTTAGGTGATTTATCTGGGGAACTGGTAAGTGGTTGATTTTGTCTTAACGGAGTCTCTGATTTCTGGTCTTCAATCTTCGTAGTATTACTTACTGAGCCCTCCTTGGCTAATCCATTATCACGGTGTTTAACTGGTGTTATTTGAGACATCTCTAAGATTGATTGATGGTACTCTTCCGAAGGGAAGATTTTTGACAGGTTGATCTCTGGATTTGATAGTAGTTGAATTTGATCACTTAGTTCTAATGGATGTATTGACTGATGTTCACAATTGTTAATTGAGAGACTTTGCTTTTTTTCTTCTTCCGAAATTCCCAGAAAAGTGTGGTTTTTCTCTGAGAGAGTTGAAAAGTATTTGGTTATTGCTGGTGTATTGGAGATTTGGCCTGGTTTCATAGATTTATCAACAGAATTTCTAATAGCTGCCTCAGTTCCCATGCGTTTCATATAGATTGTTCTTGAGCGCAGTTTTTTTAAAGCCATCATTTAGGAGTTTGTGATCCAAGTAGTCTGATGTGCCTAGTCTCCTGGTATCAGTGTTAATGGGGTGGCCCGTCCCGTCCTCGATCGTCCTCGGACGGCCTCAGACGGTCCCGCCCTTGTCCCGGGCTTCTCCCGGCGCGCTCCCGCGCGCTCCCGCGTTGCGGTACCAAGTGGGAGATTTATAGCTGCGCTGAGGCGGGGGAGGAGCCAGCAGGGAGAGCGGGTCAGCTGGTGATGATGCCGAGGGTCAGGCGCTCCTGGGACTAGTAGTTCTGCGCCTCCCCTCGCTCGCAGCCCTGCTCTCACCTCCGCCTCAGGAGCTGGATCACAAGTGATAGTAGCAGGCCTTTCACTACGCAGCACAGCGCTCTTGCACCAGCGCCGTCCAAGTTGACCAGAGCGATGCGGGACCCGCGGAGCGGGTTCCGCGAGGTGTGGGGTTTAAAACAACAGGCAGAGCGAGTCCTTCGTGCTCTCGGTCCAATAGTCCTTCAGCGGTTTTAAAATTCAACAACAGGTGAGCAATAATTTGAGCACTGTCAAGGAATTACTCCTCCTTATTGAATATACGACTAACCAATTGCTGAACTATACTTTAGGTTATTGTAAGTTAGCATCTCTACAAGATCCACATGCTGCATTGTGTAGGGACCATCTGATTTTCCTATGTGCCTAATAACCACTCTAGTTCTTTTCCCTACATTATTCTTCAAACATGTGAAATGTCTATGACACAAATATCCTACAGTGTTTCAAAAATGTGGATTAAACTAGTACTTTCTAAATGTATCCACCATCCCATCACACCTCACATGTGTAGACCCATGCATGGATTTTGCTATCTGCAGTAGCAGTTGATCTGGCAAAACAAACCTCTTATCTGCTGATTTCCACAAATTGTTTTCATCTTCTCCACATCCTGATTACCCAACTATTTATTTTCCTCATTCAGTGCTTCCTTCTGCCCATTCCGTAACTCATCCATAGTGAGAATTCACATGGAAAGAAAAGCATTTAAAACTTCAACAACTGAATCATCTGCTTCTGAATTGTCATCTGGAATTGGTAATGCTTAAGTCATAAGAGCACAGTATTCAGCAGTATCATTCTCACTTAAAAACTGATTTCATAATTATAGCACCAATACTTTTGGCAATAAATTAAAAATGTGTGGGTCATTCTTAATTAGGGGGCCAGCGAATATCATGAACTGCCCACAAAAATCACAATTGGCCAAAAACATGGGCCACTCCAAAACCATATTACATATCTGTGTAGATTGCAACATTTAATTAGTTGGCTATGCAACATGCTCTTGTGATGGCAATCAATTCAGCTACTTGTCCTGAGGTTACATGAGACAAGTACAGTGCTTTCACAATGTATGTCAACATTAAATTGCATATGCAGCTCAAAGGTTTCAATGATGGTCTCTCAAAAATGAGTCATCTACAAATCAAATCAGCCAACCCAAGTGGCACATCTTGAATGCCTGGTCTAGCCTTGATTCATCATTCTGTTAAACCAATGCAGTAATGCTCATATTATCCCAAACGTTACTTTAATCACCACAAATTGGCAACAGTGTGACAGGATGTAGTATGTTGTACTGTCTTATAGAAATGTATTCTGCAGCCAGGATTAATTGTTCAAATTTAGTTATACAGTTGCTTGTCAGTTGGTGAGTGTGTGTGTGCACACGTTAGTAGTGTTTTTAACTAAGTGATAAACAAATACAATCAATGCATCACTCATCACAGTTGTTTCTCTCTGTGTGATGGGCATTGATGTGGCAGCAGTGAATTTCATACACCAGTGAAACTGAGTCTAGTGTTGAAGAAAAATATGCAAATGGCTGCCTTCCATCACCATGTTGTTGTGGTACAACAGAAAGTGTGCACCCTTCTTCTCATGGCAAAAAGGTAAATATCCTGCTCATATTTGGGCATTATTAGGAGGGTGCCATACAAAAAGAGAGTCTCAGTTCTAGGAAGGCTTGCAAATTCCTCAGCCAGCCAATCAATTTTTCGTGTGCATGAATAGCACGCTAACCTGCTTCCAAATTCAAAACAACTAATTCTTCTTTAATACATTGTAGAAGTTTATCTATATCTATAAATTCATCCTCTTCCTCATAATCACTTTTATTCTCACAGTTTTTTTTATCTAGCTGATAATTTTTGTTTTTAATTTTACTGTCTTTTGTTTTTTTTGTCTGAGTCAGTAGCAATCACAGAAAACACGCCCACAATTTTGAAAACATTCTCACACCGTTCCATTTTCCGTTAAAAGCAATATCGCTTCCAGCCAATTATTCATGGTCTTACTAACTTGACCCATTACCATTTTCTGATGTCTTTTCTTATTTAGCACATAATCACATTCATTCAATGACTCAAACTGTAGGTCTCTATTCTGTCTAATAAAAAACATTACGCGCCTCAAATGCTCAAGATTCTTCAAATCAAACATACGATTCACAGGAAGTTGCTGATTCTTGTCACTATTTGTAGCCTTATACCAATCTTCAAGCAATAGACACTTACGTAAACCATGATTTAGCAGAATGTCATATGAAGTACTTCCCACTGGAGGCAGAACGTCCCCGCCATAAATGTTTTTCTTATATTTTGCCATATACTGGTTCAACCAAATTTTACAATCCATGTAATGAAAATCAATACAATTTCAAAACAAAACCTTTGATCCACAATGGCTACAAATCAAAATAAATACACTTTTGTCTGCCTATTGGAATACAGGAAGGAACTCAACCTCATGAGGGATAGGGATAAAGCAATTTGTTTTACTACCTACATTCACAGTGAGCTAGGTTGCTCAACTGGCGATTGAACCCCAACCTGGAATCGGTGCATTCTATCCTCAGGAACAGAACAAAATGCCACAATTCCTAAGTACTAATCATTCAAAGATAGCCTAATAAAGATCTTATAATTTGAAATGTATAAATAACCTGATGCCAAACCTTATTTGGTAAACAACTTTATAACTAACTCAAGTTCTCCATAAATCCAATGCCTTTACATAAATTTCATAAAATAATTAATATCTTCAACAAAATATGAAAGCATGATGCATTACAATAATGCACACTACAATACAAAGGGTCCCAACTGGTTGCACATGAATATAACAAGGAGCAAACACGATCACCAAACCAATATAACATATCCTACATCGAATGACATGTCACACTGCACAAAACTCCTTTTAATACTCACCAAATGCATTCATCGGTTGACAGATACTGAGGCAATAATCCAATCCATCTCCAAGATTCTCTAACTTTCTGCCAACCAAAATTGTTTATTAATTTGCTTAATTAGTATTTATTAGCTTAATTATTTACCCCAACCTTGGCATAGTTCATCAAAAATCAGTTGACTCTCTAATTAACTATTTAAGAGGGTTGATGTGCAAAAACGGGACATGTGGAAGTCTTCCTAAGACTTTATGGGTTTTCATAAAACTTACTCCAAGGCTATTGAAGAAACCTGTGTGAAACTAGCTTTCTAGGTTAAAACTTCATGGATTTATAAAAATAATTTAAAAATCAATACTAAAAGAAAAAATTCATTAGCAATTAGCATATTCAAAATTATTCAATGTATAATTCTTGCATGAAAATTATTTTAAAGTCTGCCTCTGAAGGAAACCCATA
The DNA here is from genome assembly GCF_964261635.1 of Lissotriton helveticus. Lineage (NCBI taxonomy): Eukaryota > Metazoa > Chordata > Amphibia > Caudata > Salamandridae > Lissotriton > Lissotriton helveticus. Next base: position 291,866,323 of record NC_136063.1, on the reverse strand, counting down.
GACAGGCTAAGTACCAAGCCTTTATTAAAAAATATAACCAAGACAATATGCAGAAAGTAATTAGCTAGTTAAATGTGACTTAGTATTAGCATATTACATTACATTACATTACATTTACATTACATTTACATTACAGCATATTAAAAATAATCAAGTATAACTCTTGCAGGAGAATTTATATAAGGTTTGCCTCAGAAGGAAAGACTCAGAATAAAGCAAATATGCTGGCTGACATAGATTCTGCTTAGTGAAATGGTCAAGAAAGGTCTAAGTATAAATCAAATAGGCTGACATAGAGGCTGCCCCCAATAGAAGGTCTAGAAAGAAGTGGCTCTCCTCCACAGTAAAACAGTTTTTATAATGCTTCAGACTACATAAGCTACACACATGTCAAGGTCATGACATGATTAAACTATCAATGTTACAAACACATAAACCAATCATAATTCTGGAGAACAAGACTTTTCTGGAGGCACCTCACTTCCTAAAGCAACTCATTGGTTAGGCTATGCTATGGGTGGTAGGAAGTTAGTATGTGTACTTTCTGTTGGGAGACTGTGTTTGACCCGCTGTGCTTCTGAAGCCCGGTGTGTTTGTGAAACCCTCACTGTCACTGCTGTCTTTTTAACACTGCACTCACTCGGATCTGTACCGATTGGGAAATTGCTTATAACTTGATACTGGCTCAAGCATAATTCGTTCTATATATTTAAAAGTTGTTTTGAGGGCATATATATAATACTGTGAACTCTTACCTGTGATTAAGACCTCACCGAGCGCTCGGCCCCTGCGGTACCCAAAAGTTAGTCTTGGACCGCATTGCACTGGGGTTGACGCTCTAGTCTTTCCGTGCCCACCACTATATTGCACGCAATGGAGCGACCGCACCGCTGGTGCGCAAAGGCAAGCCCGTCTGTGCCCGTCAGCGCCCCGAATGCGACCAGAACCCCATCCCAAATTGCACCAGGATTCTATGGTAGGCAATCTTTGCTGGATTTAAGGAGTACTACATGTGCCCCCTATAACATACTTCCACAATCAAAGAGTAAAACAAGGGCTCAGTGTGCAAACTGCACCTTCAGACTTCCTGCTAACACTGGTAGGGGATCTATGGCCACAGGTAATCTAGTGAAAGGGGAGGAAAAAGAGCCAATATTAGAAGTGGGGGCTCCAAAGAAAGAGAGAGGGTAAGGGGACACATGATGCAAAGAACTAAGGGCCAGATGTAGGTAATTCTATTTTACCACTTCTTAAATACCGAATCATACTGATTCGGTATTTAAGAAGTGGTAAAATAGAGGGGGGGGATGTAGGTAATACAGACTCGGTAAATACCGAATCGTTAAATTTCGGTATTTACCGATTCTGTAAATACCGATTCGGTAATGCCCATTGATTCCTATGGGCATTGAAGCCCATAGGAATCAATGGGCATTACCGAATCGGTATTTACAGAATCAGTAAATACCGATTTCAGCAAGGGTGCAGGGGGTGTCACTTTGACACCCTCTAGCACCCCAAATACAGGCATGTGTGCCATGTGGCACACAGACATGCCCTAAGGGCATGTCTGTCTGTCACATGGCATAGGTGTGCATGCACACATGTGCATGCACACCTGGATTCGGTATTTTACCACCCAATTGATTGGGTGGTAAAATACCGATTCTGAAAGGCCTTTGGGACTCAGAAGAGTCCCACCTACATCTGGAAATTACCGAATCGGTAAAAGTACCGATTCGGTATTTTACAGATTCGGTAAATTTACCGATTTGGTACATTTACCGAATCTGTAAAATTATGCCCCTACATCTCAATCACCAAATACCGGTCGGTAACGGACGAATTCGGCCGTTACCGACCGGTATTTGGGCTCCTACATCTGGCCCTAAGCTAATAACAACAGAACATGTCAAATGCCTGCTAGCTAATGTTCGCTCGGTAGCTAAGCATAAATATGAACTGGAAGACCTGATCCAACTCACCTCACCAGACTTAGTCTTTTTAACCGAAACCTGGACGGACGGCACCTCAGTTCCCGACTGGAATGTTGTCATTCCAGAGGGTTATGCGTACCTCTCTCAAGACAGAGCGACAGGCAAAGGGGGAGGGATAGCGATTATCCATCGTGATCATTTTAAAGTACAGTTCGAGAAGATCTCTACTCTCCCGGCGGAAGCATTGCACTTCGGCATTAAACTTAATAACTTGCAGATTTTCCAGGGGATATTGATCTATCGCCCACCGGGAACTAGAGGGGCTTTCTCCCAGGCCCTTCTGATGCTCCTATACGCTCCTATACTGACCCGCTCTCCCTCACCATACTAGGAGATTTTAATGACCATTTAGAAGCAAACAACAATGTAGATACTGCCAGGCTATTCAACCTCAAACAACTGGTAACAGGATCCACCCATCTGGCAGGTCATACGCTGGACGGGATTTTTACCAGTGACCCAGATATCACCGTCTCTAACACACAAGCCTTAAAAATGGACAGACCATAAGGCTATTCATTTTAAATCTCACCCAGACACAACCAGGAATTCAAGCCAAAGTCTCCAAGGTATTAATCAGGCAATGGGACAAAATCAAAGATGGGGACTTTGAGTCGGCACTCAACTCGTTTCCGACCACCCTAGACTGTGATAACAAGGCAGCTCAGCAGTTTAATGATTGACTAACAAGAGCAGCGGACAAAGTTGCACCTAAAAAGCTCATGACGTCTAAAAGAATCAAAACCTCATCACCATGGTACACCCCAGAATTTAAAAGTCTAAAACTTAACTGCAGTAGAGCGGAGTGCCACTGGCGGCAAAACCATGATAGTGTAAAGAAGGCCGTCTACAATCACACTATCCTGCTATATAAAGAAGCAATTATTGCCTAAAATAACATTTCTTTACAGTAAAAATAAAAGAGGCAGGTAACTACACTACGGAACTGTTTAAATAAGTTAACTTATTGGCTAAACCACAGCAGGACAAAGCGTTTAAGCCAGACCAAAATGTATGTAATAAAGTGGCGGACTATTTTCAAGGGAAGGTGCAGGAAATGTATAATAATTTCCCAAGCCCGTCAGACCTCAGGATATGTTAGTGCCTAGAATCTGTCCACAATGCAAGCTGACCTGTTTTCAGCCAATGAACAACGGAGAGGTTCAAAAACTTTTACTCTCAATAAAATCTGTGGCACCCACGGATCCTTGCCCCCCTTCTATTATGCACCAAACAGCACATAAGATCTGTAAAAATCTTACCTCCATCTTGAATCAAGTTTTAGCTACCGGCAGCTACCCCACTAGTTGGAAAAAGGCGGCTATTTCGCCTCTTCTAAAGAAACCAAACCTAGATCCTGGAGAGCCCAAAAACTATCGACCTATCGCCGGTCTCGCTATCACTGCAAAAGTATTAAAAAAACAACTCTGCAGAGTGCTAACAGACTATCTTAACGTGAACAACCTGCTGGATACTTCACAGCATGGCTTTTGTCCACATCACTCTACCTAGTCAGCACTAATTCTTGCAGCTGAAAGGATTCGCAGGGCTGTGGACAAAGGGGGGAGGGCGGTCCTGGTACTCCTTGACCTATCAGCCGCTTTTGACACTGTAAATCACACTGTTTTGGTGCAGCCGCTGAGGGATATAGGGGTCGGAGGGACTGCCCTGTCCCTACTGTCCTCTTTTCTGGAAGCTAGAGAGCAGAAGCTGTTCTGGGATGGCATGCAGTCAGAGTTTTTACCTCCCTGTGGAGTACCACAAGGGTCAGCGCTATCGCCAATCCTGTTTAATCAGTATGTCACTCCTCTGGCCAATTTAGTCAGGAGACATGGATTCGGGCTGGTCACATATGCTGATGACTCTCAGCTCATCATTTCCATCACCAACCAGCCACAGACCACAGCAGCCAGGTTTCATACCAGCCTTACTGATATCATGTCTTGGATGGGTCAGAGCTATTTGAAAATTAATACAGAGAAGACAGAGGTGATGGAGTTTGGGCCAGGCCAACCCCTCTGGAATCAGGCCTGGTGGCCGTCAGAGGCTGGAGAATGCCCTCGTCCAATCGAGAAGGTTAGAAATCTGGGGATCATTTTCAATAACAAACTTAATTTAGGTGCGCAGGTGAACAGCCTTATTTCCTCAGGTTTCTTCCTTTTGAAAACCTTGAGAAAAATCTTCCCTGTCATACCTCAGGAGCTCCAAAAAACGGTGATGGTAGCTCTTTTTCTATCAAAGTTGGATTATTCCATTGCACCGTTTTTGGGAATTGATAAATTTCAACTACAAAAATTGCAGTCTTTCCAAAACGGGGCAGCTAGAATTCTCTTGGGGTTGCACAGAGGACAACCAACATCCGCTGGAATCAGATCACTCCACTGGCTGCCCATTAAACAGTGCATTGAATTTAAAGCCCTAACTTTGGTATACAAAGCTATAAATGGTGGGATTGTGGCTTATCTTCAAAAACTTTTTACACCATACGCTCCCTCATGGGCCCTCAGATCGGCCACTCAAGGCCTTATAGAAACTGTGAAGTTCAAACGAGCTAGATGGGGGGGCAGAGCCATAACACACTGTGCGGCTAAGCTTTGGAACAAACTACCTCTGTCCCTGAGATGCCAGCCAAACCTCCAGCTTGTCAGAAAGAATTTGAAAACCTGGCTCTTCACAGCCATATAGGTTTTGCTACCACCTGACTTTCTACCCTCGCATTTCAGCGCCAAGACGCTTTGGCATTTGAGCGCTTTATAAGCATCTAAACATAAACATAACTAATTAAGGAAACAAATCAATATTTTACGTAATGCAGCAATACAATGATTTGTTCAGCTGGTGCATTACATACACAGAGCTTCTGCATGAACTGTGGAAAAGTTACAGAATAGAGGTACATCATGTACATTGCTTTATCGAGGGAACACAAATATTACATTTTTCCATTCATACAGACTCCTCCGTTTAAGCTTCTTTTTCAATGAATTTTCCTCAAATGGAAAAACAAACATACACAGAGAGAGAGAAACACCTGTTATCATAATATAAATGTACACTATTATTCTGCAAATATGAAGAGTTGACAATACAAGCTAACTAGGCCTCTATCATGACAACTGAACCACATCTAAATTAGACATTTTCCATTAGCAGAAACTCACCTGCACAACTGAAATGTAAGACTGACCTTGAGAAATAATATTTGTTAGAAAGGGAATCCCGGAGTAACTTGAATCTAAAGATATGTTCACCTTCCTCCAAGCCTTTCTTTCTGGACTCTCTGGAAAAACTTTCCATTTTCCCTTAAAATCCCAAAGGGCACACAGAATGCTGCAAAGATGCTTGAGGAAACAAAATATCCCAAGTCCTGTGATAGTCTGTATTCTTTGGTATCAACAGGCCTGCCAATTGATAGGAGTAGCCAGGTGATAAATTGCACAACTAGCCTAAAAAAAGGCATAAGATTCCAGTGACAGCAGATTTTTCAGCGGACACAGCAATAAAGAGTAAGGAGTTTTTGGGGGTGAGGATTCACCTGCAGAAGGAGGAATTGTGATATGGACTGTTGGAAGCTGCTATAGTATGTATGACTATAAATGGGAGGCATAAAGAATTTTGCAAACCGCATGAAGTAAAAGAATTACTGGATGAAATGCTCAGTCAGAAAAGGACACCTCACACCAGTACAGGTTGAGACATATCCAAAAGATGCAGGAAATGGAGTCTCAGCAAAGGGCATATTCAACGGTGGCTATTCATCGTCAGAGTGCAGATATCAGACAAAGGCAGTCTCAAATTGTTTTTGAGACGTGGGTCAGAAAGAGACTGTTATATTCCATTTAGGTACTATAATATAGGCCTCGGTAATATCATTACCCTTCACCTATATTCCTCCGTACATTACACTTGTCATGGTTTACAGGGACTGACTTTTTACACAGATATTACACTGCATTCAGAACGCTGTTTTTCCCTAGTTTGAAATCTCATGTGGAAGCACAGCAGGACTACCATCTCCTGTATAAAATCTATGTATAAAGTTCATGCCCAACATCATCCTTAGACCGACACAGTAATACAGCAAGGTAGGACCCCTCGGGAGACCTATAGGTTTATATACATCAGATCTTGCTAAGATAGACAGAGGAGACCAAGACTTTCCGGCCGACACACTGACCAGAAACGCTGAGGGTCCTGCATGCTGATGCTCCAGCTCGCAGTGGTCTAGTATCCCTTGTGGGGTGTCCAACTCGAGACCAGGGCGGGGTCCCATAGTCTCTCACTTCAGGTAATGGAGTTGAATAAATCCTAGAGGTTTTCTTGGCTTAACCGATACACCCATGCCTAGGTACACTTAGGTACATCTAGTTAGGGAGGCATCGTAGGAGTATGCATTTTTTTATCATGTGTTTTATATACTTGAATGTATTCATGACTTTAGTAAGATGGTAGAACTATACCATCCATTTACCTTTATAGTACTGTTAATCATTTATATCTTAAACTGCCTAACAGTTGTTGCAGCTCATCTATTCTACACCAGAATAACAAATGTTCAATAAATACTTATTGGAAACACCCAGCCTGTTTTTTCTGTGTATATCTCTGAGATAGACTAAGTAAGCACGAGTGACAGAGCGAAATGTAGTATCTTGTTTCCATGGTCCTGAGGGATCAGAGTTGTCATGTTCGATGGTTGCCAGGAACTAATCTCTCCTTGGTAAAAGGAGATTCTAGTGGCACTGTGAGCTAGTTGGCACAAAAGGGCCAACATACCCGGTGAGGGTGATCAGAGTTCGTCTGACACCAATACTACAGTGTATGTTGTCAAAACGTGCAGATCCTGAATATTTTATTATAGGAACTTCACAAGACAAATATGACAAGGGTACACTACCCAGAGATCATGACAAATCCAGGTATCCCACTGAAGCCTAAAACTACCCCCCAACTTATTAAACTTGATACTTCTCTCCCAAAACTCACAACATGTAAAAGAATTGTGGCAAGCAATTGTGCTCCAACAACTGTAAATAGTTCCATGTACAGCTGAATATTTGTTTCACTTAAAAGCTTTGTTTCTGAACTTATCTGCACACTGCAATGTAGGCAAGAAATATTAACTCATGATATAATCCCACAAGGAGTGTTTTCCTGCAACAAAGCAAGCATGGTCTACATCAGGCCTGGACAGTCACCAGTGTACCTGCTGTGACCGGAGGACAGGCAGACTTCCCTTGTGAAAGGGTAACCTCTATCACCCACCAACGTAACTCCGCTGCAGCATCCCTGGAGATCACAATGGAACCTGATAGATCTCTATGGTATTGGAACAACTGCATGCTGAGGCACCACTGGAGGCCCTCCATGTGCCAGCATGCATGCTTGACAGGAAGAATGCAAGAAGCCAACAGACCAAGCAGGTGCATCATAGGGCTTAAATCTGAGCTCCCACACAAAACTTGAGACTGATATCTCAAATATCTTGCATCCTCTTTGGAGGTGAGAAGGCCCAGAGTAATGTGTAAACTGGTACCGCCCTTATGAACAGGAGCCACGGAGACTCTGATTGGTGAAACTTGGACACACTGAGGGAAAACCCTAAGTCATACAGCAGGGAGGTTGTTATGCGCAGGTTATGTAACACTATCTGCAGCAAGCTAGTCTTGAGGAGCCAGTTGTCCAGGGATAGAAATACAGAGATCACAGACCGTCTAATATGGGCTAACAACCACTGCCATCACTTTCATGAAGACTTGAGGTGCCAATGTCAATCCAAACAGGAGGACCATTAATTGTTAGGTACCTCCTAAGAGAATGCAAGCTCAGCATGTGGACATTCGCATCCTGCAAGTCAAGGAACAATATACCACATTTGGCTTCCAGCACCAGCTAATATTTGCCAGTGACAGCACCTTGAACATATTTTCATAAAGGAATGAGTTCAGGACTGAGAGCTTTAGAATTGGATGAAGTCTGCCATGCTTGTTGGGAACCAGGATGTGCCAAGAATTGCACTACTGTCCAATTTGCACCAACTCCAATGCTCCCTTTTGCAGGAGGACAGCCACTTTCTGTTGCAGCTTCTGAAGGCAGTCAACTGAAAGGTTTGTAAGGGGTGCATGTTGAGAGTCCTGGAAGTGTAAACTATACCCGTTTTCCAAAATTTGGAGGACCAATTGGTTCCATGTTATGGTGCTCCAGGCCTATGGAAAAGAAGATACTCACCCTCCCACTGGCTGTATATGGTCATTGACAGGTAAGAAAGACGGAAAGAAGAGGAGGAGGAAGGAAGGCTTGGTTTTGTAACCAAGTCTTTTGCCTCTGCTCTCTTACTGGCAGAGAAAGGAGTTCTGCTGCCGGGTGACCTGGGTAGATTGATGTTACCTGAACTGGGGGCCCCCTAAACTTCTAAAAGTACCTCAAATTGTTTGCCAAGACAAGAACTAAAGACCAAGAGTGCTGGCTATAGCTCTACTTGATTCGAAACTATGCAAAGCTGTGCCTGCCTTTTAACCAAACAGGCAAATGCCATTGACTTGCATATCCACTAGGGTTTTCTGTACATAGCAAGAGAGCCCCACAGAGCTCACCACATATCTGTGCAGGGCCACGAAAGAGCCCATGGCCATGGCAAATGAGTAGGCCTTGTCCAGTCCCTCTTTAATAATTTGCCAGGAAGCATCCTGGCAATTCTCTACTATAATCTATCTTCACAAGAAGTGACATCACTAGTTCCCCTCCAAAATTGTCTTTAAGAGAAGAAGCCAAGCAAGACAACTAAGTTCCATCATCCATCTGCACAGGAAGTGACATCACAGGATTTCCCTTCATCCATCTGCACAGGAAGAGACATCACATGATTTCCCATCATCCATCTGCACAGTAATCAACATCACTGGTTTCCTACCTAGACTTTCTTTAAAAGAAGAAGCCAAGCAAGAGGACTCATTTCCATCTTCCATCTGCACCGGAAGGGACATCACTGAATTTACCATCATCCATCTGTATAGGAAGTTAAATTACTGGATTTCCCATCATCCATCTGCACAAAAAGTGACATATTTCATATCCCCTCCCAGAACCTACTAATGGATGCCCACAACGTGGACGGGCACAGCGAGCATGCTGTTGCCGAACCATATTCAAGCCCATCTGTGCCAGTCCGCACATGGACCAAACCCAGCCCTGGTCCTCTCACCACTACCACACTGCAACACTCTGAACTCTTGTACCCTCAAACCCAGCCGCCGCTCCACACGCTGCTTCATTGCCGCACCACACAACACTGGAGGAGCATTCTTCTGTGCTTCCTGCAAGTTTTAATGCACCTACCTACACCCAACACTCACTGCATTGACAGTGATCAACACCCAATTCACAAACTCTCACAGTCCAGCAACACTTCTCACTCACGAAGATGCTACTCAACAACTGCTCACTCACCAAACACACTACAGCGATCTGGGACCTGCTGCATGACAATTCCCTTGACCTAATTTCCCCCCACAGAAACCTGTCTGATCCCTGCATTCGCACCGGACATCTCCAGAGTCATCCCCTGGCTACAAGATTGGCAGGTACCACAGACTTCACAACCCTGGAGGTGGCATTACCATCATCCACAATAACACCAGCAGCTGCACCACAGACACACCATCTTCCAACATGGAACAACTGTTGCTCAAAGACGGACACCCATCCCCATCTCCTCCACTTATGCCAAGAACCTCAGGATCGTCATCAACAGCAAGCTCGACATGACCACCCAAGTGAATGCTGTCATCAGGTCAGGCTTCCATAACCCAAAGATGCTGAGGGCGATTTTTAAATGTCTCCCAATCGGCACTCAGAAAACATTCATGCACATCCAAGTCACAAGCAAGCTGGACTACGGGAACATCCTCTATGTCAGGATCAACGAAAAACTCTCCAGAAGGCTGCAGACCATTCTGAACTCTCAACCTCTCATGCCACACTCCTATCACACCACACCTGAAGGAGCTCCGCTGGGTCCCAATCTCAAACAAGCACAATTCAAACTCCTCAACCGCACTTTTAAGGCACTACGTAAAACAGCCCATCATCCCTCTACAAACGTATTTGCTTTCACAAGCCTTCCAGACACCTCTGCTCACCCAGACTCCTACTTGCACACATCTCAGGCAACTGGAAAACAAGATTTGATGGTCAATCCTTCTCCTACATTGCTCCTAAGGCCTGGAGCAACCTGCTACTACAGATAAGAGCCTCCTCCTCACATCTTGAATTCTGCAAGAAGCTGAAGACTTTTTGGGTAGTCCTACTAGACCCTAAGTGTGGCTAGAATTACACCTGCTCAGTGTGAGGATACCCTGAAGTTTGAGGGTCTTGGGAGTGACTACAATTAAAGGTCCTGCAGAACTGAGGGGATGAAAATACCTTCCTGACAGACTTGACTGTCAAGGTAGTAGTGCTTTGTGAATGTATATACTTACATCCACGTTGCTGTCTGGAAGACATCAAGAACAGGACCAGTACTGCCAGTGCTGTTGTAGCAGATTGGACCTGGTGGAATGGGCTCTCAGACCTTCAGGGTCTTAGTGAAGAGGGCTGCCCACCTCGACCCCATCCTCTAAGTCACTGTCTTACTTTATTTGCACCTGAAAACCCAAAGAGTTGATCATCAATGTTGATTAATTTTTGTAGAACAGCTTGCCATGTCTCCTAAAATCTGCATCAGAATCATGCTCATCCAGCTCTATGTCTTGTAAGGGCACCATTTCAAATGATGTTGGCTCAGTTGTTGGCTCATAGTAAACCACAAAGGTTTTTTTTAAGGTAGGGATTGTTTATAGTGCAGCTTCTGCACCTGCACGAAAGCTAGTATTTGGTGTATAACTGGAGAAACTGTGGGCACCGAAGTTCCCAGAATGGGACTCAGAATTCAACATTGTTACACTCTGCTTGGGATAGTTCTCGTGGAGCATGGAAGGGATGTGCTTCTCTGGAGACACCTACGTGTCGGGGGGGGGGCTGAACAGATGTGATTGATGGGTACCATCCTGTTTTTCTTAGAACCAGGCAACCGTGTCAGGATTATAGTTCAAGTGCCTTTTATCCTACTAATTGGATTTGGGATGGAAGGTCTTTAGGATGGCCCCAAAAATTGTTTACCAAGGATCTGTTCTTGTACTAAATCTCCTCACTCTGAGGAGCCACTCATCAGCATCTATAGGAATCTTATTTTTACTGGTGCCAGATTCACAGTACTTTACGTTAGAAAATGTATTTCTGACTTCTCAAATGCACTGATATATCAAGTGGTTTTGACTAGGTCTCCTTTCAAGGGACATCATGATCAGGCACATAAATCGATACTCTAAACAGTACCTCATACTGGGTATGATTGTTGCGTGGACACATTTCAGGCCCGGGTTGAAACACCATTTTACATGCTCATGTTTTTAAGCTGCCTTGTTTCCTTAAACATAATGACATTTGACGCACATTCATTTGCGTGCAAGTGCAGGTTGTATTCTTCAAACTCAGCTTTGCTTCCACTTCGTAGGCACACTATCAAATACCTTGGACATTTTGTACAAGGACTAAGTTCATTATGCAAAATGTTATCCTTTGGTTTTGGTCGTTCGATAACAGAGCTATCACAATAGAATGAACAATAGCAGCCTGATTGGGGTTTTGGCATGGGGACATGGATAATGTTAATAATAACATTATCCATGTTCCCATGCCAAAACCCCAGGACATCAATACATTGTTTAGACAGAGAAGTATTTCAGTGGCTGGCACTGAGAGGTCAATCCATTCCAGAATTCCAGATCAGCTGATTCCTGTTACCTTATGCGAAGGATGCTGCCCATCTCTCCACTAAGACGGACAGCCTGATGACACTACCCCACAGTTACCAGAAAGTTAATCACCTTACAGGAATTTGGCAGATTCACTCACCCTAGACATGATAGGTTAGAATGAATTAGGTGTGATTACAATATATTACAGTACTTGTATGCAAGCATATATTCTCTGTAATAAGCAATATGGTTGAACTGTTTATCTTTTTCATCATTCTCGTTAGGCAAATCACATTATTCTGTTTCATTAACATTATTCTGTTAGCTTCTATTGATTATTGCAGCAAAATTATTTTACTCAAGAATCACAATGCTTCAATAAGTATTGAAAAGCTTTAGTGTGTATTCCTTGCTTCTTTTTGGGTATGTTTAAGTCACTAAGCAAAAGGGTTCTAGATCTGTTACCATAATTTCTTTGGGGAGTCAGGGTTGTCATGTTCTGAGGTTGCATGATCCATTTGTTAACTTGTCAGGTTAGGGGTACAGATGGTGCCCTGTGAGCTTGCAGCACTAAGGCCAAAATATCCAGATGGTGTGCATGAAGTCAGTCTTGCACAGTTCTGATGGTTATGTTGCCCCACAAATGCACAGTTTTCCTTGAGAAAGAATAAACCGTATGACATGATCATCTAATACTCCTCTAGGCAGATAATTTATTTCTCACTAGACTCCATACAGATATGCAGCCAACTCTTTCCTACATCCAATACCATGGCAGTCAAGGCTTGTCCATGCGTATCATTGTAACGTCTACGATTCCATCATTGTCGAGACAGAATAACTGCAAAAATGGCAGTCATATACTCCCAGAGCAGAATGGCATCCCTTACCTCCTAAGCAGTGAAAGCAAGACCAGTAAATGAACGGTCTGAATTGCTCCCATGTATACTAAGCACTACAACTCTTTTTTAATCGCTCAAGCAGTGGCAGTCTTTTGTGGCCAAACTCATAAGAATATAGAATATGAATTGACAACAACCAATATATATTTATATTGGTATACACTCTGGATTTGTCTTGAATGGTCGAGGAAAATGACTCCAAAAGGTTGGTCAGAGATAATTAAAGGGGTCTGTACTGGTCTTTCTACAAAAGACTGTAAAATCTTTTGGTAAACAGCACATTGCTACAAATATTTTTTTGTTTGTTTTGCTAAATATTGCCACCAGTACCGTTGCTATAGTATTGATACAGTAGCAATTATGCCAGCATGTGGGAACACAAACCCCTAATGAGCAGCCTGATTAAATCTAACCTAGCTTTCTCTTTAGGAATATGTCAATCTCCTATTTCAGTTAATGTAACCATTGAAACATTATCTTGAGTGAGGGTGGAGGAGCATTTGGAAGAGAAGCCATCTGGAGGTTTCTCTCGTGTTAACATGGATTTGTTTGCTGCCAAAATGTCTGTGCCGAGGTTAGTTTGAGACTGAGTTACAGCACCTACTATAGAGGTCTACACCTCTCTTTTGCAGCCAGATCCGCTGCACAGTACAACTGAGTATACAAAAACTGATAGATGGAATGCTTGAACTACTCTCATTCACTTGTAATTACTCAGGCTGCATCCCAGTCCATTTTCCATGCCATCTCAGTTTGGACCCAGCCATATGCAAATCAATCTTGACCCTGCTACCATAGGAACAGTGCAGTCATAACTGCCTGGCCATGTCCTCCTTGAACTGAATACAAGTAACCCAGGATCGGTTTAGCCCTTATTAGGGCTTCATTATCCAGGTATAGCTTGGTTCCAGCAGCACTGAGTGCACGGTACTCATAACTGGGCATATCCGCCCCATTTAAGGCGATGCACTGAAGTATACAAAAAAGGGATGGGTGAAATTAATCTCAGCCAATGGTAATTACTCTAGGCATACCTGTACCTATTAGAGGGACACACTGAAGTATACAAAAAAGAGATGGCTAGAATGCTTGAATCAATATCAGCCACTGGTAATTACTCAGGTCGCATTCCAGTCTATTGTTATTATTCCCCAACATGCTACCTTAGTTTGTACATAGCCATATGCAAATCCGTTTTGACCCTTCGCCAACGGTCCAGTCCAGTCCAAACTGCCAGGCCAGGTCCTCCATGAACTAGAACACAAGCAACCCTGTATTGGTTTCACCCTAATTAGGGCTCATCAGCCAAGTACAGCTTGGTTCCAGTGGCACAGTGTGGCTGGGACCCACATCTGTGCCTATCCGTCCCCCTTAGGTTGACACACTGAAGTATACAAAACAAATGATGGATGGAATGCTTGAATTAATCTCAGTCACTGGTAATTACTCAGGCAGCATCCCAGACAGCTGTTATTTTGAACACCATGCCACCTCAGTTGGCACCTAGCCATATACAAATCAGCCTTGACCCTGCCTCAAACTGAACAGTCCAGCCTGAACTGCCATCCCAGTTCCTCCCTAGCAATGTTGGACAGGTCTCACCCATATTAGCGCTCATGAGCTAGGTATAGCTTGATTCCAGTAGCACAGTGTGCACGCGACCCACATCTGGGCATACCAGTCCCCCTTTGAATTACACACTGAAGTATACAAAAAAAATGGGTGAAATGCTTGAAATAATACCAGCCACTGGGAATTATTCAGGGCGGCATCCAGTCCATTGTTATTCTCAAAGCTCCCCTTACTGTGAATTCCTTCACTCTACCGTGAATTCCTTTACTTTTATGGGCCATGGTATGCTGTACATGGCCCAAAGGATGGTTTTCTTGGAAGATAGCCACATTTCCACAAAGTTGCTCATTCTTTATTGAGTTTCCCTTTCAATCTCTGAATCCATTTAAGTGCCAATTTGGCAAATCTAAGTTATAATCCTGCACACAAAATGTTGAAACCAACACTCTTAGTATGGGAACTGATTGATTGTCCTATAGTATGGCAAGTAACGGGGCATTCATTTTTGCTAACTTTGTAGTGGAATCAACTCAAACTTTAGAGTATGTATCTAGTGACTTGAAGTCACCATCTTCAAAAGTTCACTGCACTGCAGAGCAAGCCGCAGAACAACTCTTGTTTATTGTAGAACCCGCTTTTGTAGTCAAGTAAACAACATGTAAAACATTCAATGTTTGTGGAACATTGTTAGTGTATTGGAGAAAGTACTTGCATGCAGAGTGTATTGTGATATTAGAATTGTACAAAAACTGCACTTAAAGAAGAGGTCCACTGAACCCAGATCAAATGTTGAAAGGGAGTCTTTGTAATACTTGTTTAGGCTGCTACCTCTACAGTAGGTATATAAGAAACTAGAAATGATTTGGTTCTCCGGCATTAAAAGGGGGCTCTTTTATTATGGTACTCCACACCACAGTAAATAAAATTCTATAGGTGTGAATTTCCCTGTGGCAGAGGAGTAAAGGTTTGATCTGTAAGCTATGGGAGTTGTCTGACCTTCATTGTACACTACAGTTGTATAGCCAGAAGCACTGGGATCTCTAGTTACTGGGTTTGTTGCATTAGCCCTAGTGTGTAAATATTTGGGGGGCCATTAGGATGGCGGGCGGGCCTTGCCCGCCCGCCACCCTATCGGGAAACGGGACTGCCCGCCTCGAGGGCGGGGGTCCCGAAATGTGCATTAGGATGCGCCCACCACACAGGCGGGCGCATCCTGTATTGTTGCCATTGCGGCGGGCGGAGCAGTAATCTCCGCCCGCCGCCTTGTGAAACGTGCACGTTGTGCATTTCAAAGTGCAACATGACAGGCACCGCGCGGTGCCTGCCATGTTGCACTTTGAAATGCAACCCCCCAAGCCAGGGACTCCCAGGGGGCCCGCAACGGGCCCCCGCAGGGAGTCTCCGCATGCCTTTCCGTGGTGGCATTGCCGCCACGGAAATGCATTGATGTCAGCCCATTGTAATATGGCGGGCGGTGTCTAACAGACACCGCCACCATGTTACTCGTTTTCCGCCCCGGCCGCCAGGCGACCGGGGCGGTAAACATGCGGGCGGTGTTTCTCACCGCCGCGGTCCACCCCGCCATACTAATATGGCGGGTGGGATTTGGGCTGTGGATGTCGGGCGGATTTCCTCCGCCAGGCTGGCGGTAGCCAACGCCAGCCTGGCGGAGGAAATCCGCCCGACATCCTAATGGACCCCTTGGTCTCTAACGTGCATGTTTGCCATCGGCGCATGATAGCCCTGACAGTGTTAGGAGGTTAAAAAGCAATATACTTCGGCAGGAAGTTGTGTCCCAAACCTTTACCCTCATGGATAACTTGTATCCAAGAATAATCACATTTGACTTTAGGATTTCTTGAAATTAATTTTATACCCATATCGGCCCACCAATGTCCCTATCCTGTCCATCCTAGACAGGTGTCCACTCAAGTCATTGGCTGTGATATATATGTCATCAATATGTGGTAGTCCCTTAGGATTTTCTTGTAAGATCTCCATGATTCTTGCTGCAAACACATCAGGTCTGTTCTTTTAGCCCAGGGCAATATCTTATACGAGTATTGAAGCCCGCTGAATGAGAACGCTGTTAGATACTGACTTTCAGGTACTATTTTTTTAGCAACAAAACAAACCATTGGAAATGTCCTGAAACCTTTTATATTTTTTTTCATACCAGATTTATCATTAGTCCATTACTATGAGCATTTTTGCATTTTCTACAGCATGAGTTCATATATTCATTTTAAATTTCTATATTTTAATACTATCCTACATAATCAGTTTAGGAAAGTAGGATCTGCTTTTATGGTTACCCCCAATTTTGCCTGGTGCTATGCTGTGTCTGACTAGTTTGACTGGGATCCTGCTAATCAGGACCCCAGTCTTTGCTTTCTCCCTTAAATTGGTATGGTAAGCACTTAGGGATATCCCAGATTGGACACTGGTGTACCCTTATCAGTCGCTAGTATATGGCACTGAGGTACACAGGGAATAGGGAATGGGTGGCATGCATTATGCCACCCATGATGGATCACTCAAACTGTAACAACAGGCCTGACATAGCAGCCTGTTTAAGTTGGTGCTGGCACAAATTATGACAGATGTAGGTTTCCCTATATCTCAGGTCACTGCACTTAAAACCTATAAGTCACCCCTAAAGCAGACCTTACAATCCGGAAGGCAGGGTGCTCGGTTCTAAGAGTGAGGGTGCCCCTGCATGAGCAGGACACACCTATAACCTTTGGAGTCCATTCTCCTGGGTTGTAGGTGAATCAGCCATTACGATACATAGAGTAGCCATGCGTCATTACGCGATGACCATCTCAAAACTGGCTGTAACGAACCCTGTCATTATTGGTATCAAACATGTTGGAATCATACCACCACACGGAAGGTATGATTACAGGCACTGTAAAGCTCCTCCAGGAGGCCCTCAGTGCTCCTGGTACCAGTCTTCTAGACCCAGACAGCACACCATGGTTGCTGCCGACCAGAGACACGATTCTGCCCTCCTGCTACTGAGCCAGGCTCAAGCAGAGGAAGGCAGGACAATAGGTTTCCTGTGACAAGGAGGTGTGATCACCTCCCAGACAGGGTTTAGTGTATTGGGGCTGGGTGGGAGCACTTGCCAGCACTACTCAGTCTGCTTGAGAGACCCATTTGGTGTCCTCGTTGCATAGTCCAGTTCAATCCAGCTCAGGGAGCTGTTGGCTCCTACTCTGGCGTCAAACTGGACAAAGGACATGGGAGTATCCTCCCCACTGTCCAACCCCTCCCCTGGGAGGGAACCCTCAACCGTCCCAACCCTCAACTGTCCCAACCCTTTCCTTAGGGTATTTAAGGGCTTATCTGTAGGAGGGTCCCTAGATATGTCGTGGGACAAGATTCATTTCAAGACACCACTTCCTCAACCGTCTGGCAACTCCAGACTTCGCTGGACTTTGCTCTCGGTATCAAGACTGCACCTGAGAAGGCTCCTGCTACTCCTGGTTTTGTCGCCCTGCAAGTCTGCTGCAACGTCTATGCCCGTGCACCATAAAGGAACCTCCCAAGGCCTGCGGACATCCAAGACACCTGGAGGAATCTCCCTTGAAGTGAAGGAGTCTCTTCCCTGCATCTGCAGGCACCGCAACAAAGCTGACCCGCCTGCTGATCCTGAGCTCCCAAAGGCTCGGAAAGGCTCAGCAACAAAGGTGGTATTTCTTCACATCCCTTGAAGCCTGCTCTGTCCTCTCACCAAGTTTGAGGCCAGTATCTCTCATTGGAGCCGCAGGAACGGAACCCCTATGTACCACGATAACTTGCCGCTGCAAAGGCTTTTTGGCTTCCTTCCTCCTAGATCTTCGAGCTCCAGGTAGCCCCAACTTCAAGCACCTCCTGTTACCAAGATCGTCAACCTCACTGCATCACTTGCAACATGGACTTGCATCTTTGGTGAGCTGCTCGAGGTCCTCTTGCAACTCTAGCGCCTCCGGTCTACAGGTCCTCTTGAATATCTTCTTTGATTTCTGTGGGCTTCTCCAATTGCTCGGACTTGCCCTGACTTCCCTGCTTGTGGTGAGTCACCTGGACCTAGCTGGTCCCGACACTGCACCTTCTTCGCTTTCCACATTGTTTGCAGTTGCCAAGGCTTGTTGGTGCTCTTGACTGACACTGACCCCTCATCTCTCGACATCCGATGTAGGACAGCTTGTGAATGGCTCCTGGTCTTCCACAGCATTACCTGGTCCTCACAGCTGCAGTTCCAAAGTCACAGTCATCTCCCCTGCAACACACGACATCGATAGGCCTTTGTCTTCTGTGCCTCCTGGTCACTCCTGAGTGGCATAGATTATGTCCCCTCTGCTTGCAGGTACTTGTCATCTTGAATCTACCTCTGGGTTCCACCTTACACTTTCATCTTCTCCAGCAGCTGCTTCTTCCTGAAGTCATCCATTGAGCTCAACAGTGGTTTCCGAAGCCACTTAACACCTAAGCACCTGGCTTTTCTGGTGTCTGGTGTAGGTATCTGGGTTCCTAGGGTATACACAGGTGGGGTGGCTCTCCAACCTTCTGTCCTCCACAGGGTTTCTTCAGGGTCCACTGGGAAGTGTCCTTCTTCTTTAAAAGTGCAACCGAGACTTACCCATTGACGTGTATTGCGCCTGCGGTCGTGTTCCCACTCTGTACATGGCTTCCGTGGGGTTCCTAGTTAGTTACCTCGGGTGGTTCCTTGGGTCCCTGGAACTTCTGGGTCTTCTGGGTATAGTCTTGACTCGAGTCAACTATTTTAGTATATGGTTTTGTCTCCCCCTGGCGACCACTTTGTATAAGTGTTACTTACCTATTTTAATTGCAAAGTATTGTGTGCATTGTGTATATCTCCGTGTAGGAGATGTCTGTATGTGTTAGTGAGTGTCTTGTAATAAATACATATTTTTATAAATACACTGTGTGGTTCTTTTTCACTTAATCTATGTCAATAAGATTATGTTCAGGTAAAACAAGTTGCTTTACACTCCTTCTGAACTAAGCCTGAAGGTTGCTCTCCACAGCTACCCTTAAGAGAGCTTTGTAAGGTTGTCTAACACAACTAAAATCACCATAAGGGTTGTCTGGATTAGTGCAGGGTGCCCACTTACATAAGTGTGCACCATATACTAAGCCAGCTTATCACAATCAGTCATGTTTTAATGCCAGAGAAAGTGGGGTGTTCTTTGTAGAACTGTAGCATGCTATTATACCTCGAGATTATAGCTGATCTATAATAATCTGTGTTGCATTTAGCTTCTGACATCAGAGGATGTTGAGCTTGCACGTGTGGCTCGCTTCTTAAAGGAACGACACGTGTAACTGATTCCTTGACCCGCCCCACTGGATTTCTGTACAGTGTGGGAGCATACTTGAAAGCCCACTCCATGTATATTTTTCTCTGAGCTCTTCAGGTACTAACAAGGAAAATGCTTGCATTATTACCACCTCCCCACTAGGTGCATCCCATATAAAAATCGGAGGCCTATCATCTTCTGCAAGAATGCTTTCATAAGCTTGTGATAAATTAGGCCAGGATGTTGCTTTTATGCTACACATTATAGCGCCTCAATCTGTATTTTCACATTATAAACTCGATAAGGAGGGTTCATGTGTTAATCTGTAGTTTAAATTTGCATACATTTTTTAGGAGGAGTCTTCACCAGATGCTGTATGAGATTCTGGCGACGTAGTGACACTTGTGTGTAGCTGCCTAAAAGTGCTATTGCCTAAATCCATTGCACAGAAGTATCCATAGTTTGAAAGACATGTTTCTTTGCTAGTCCTGAAACTTTCTTCTTTTAAAAGTGAATCTTGGAGTTTGAACCTTTTTCTTCCTTCTTTACGCTAATCTCAGCCCCGCTTCCTGATCCACTTTTCTGCTCGAGGGTCTCATCTTCTCTGAGATACTCATTCCATTTGAATTTGAGTCTGTAGATCTAGCACAGGAAACGCTTCTACATACAGGCCTTTTTTGAGAACAACAACGGTCCCATGCATACAAAATAATACAAAATAATGAATATAGACAGAATCAATTCTATATTAGGAGCGACATGTCCAGCCGGACAGTGGTCTTCAAGTTTACTCAATATTTAATAAATTACAATCAGAAGGAATACCTTCGACATTCACCAATGTGGGGCACAAGCCTGTACCCAGACACTCCTAGATCCCATACAGAGAAGAAGGCTTTTTAAGGCAAAATTAACGTTTTCTGTTTCAGAGATTCATATATACAGAAAAATCAAGATGCACCATTTACAATACATTACATATTAATCAAGTTATGTATAAGGTGCGAGGCAGGTCGACGGCGTTTCGGTCCCACTACTTAGATCATGGGGACCATCATCAGGACATAAAATAATGCCTTAACGTTTTAAGCCTCTAATTGCCTAGGAAGGGGAGGAAGAAAAAGAAATAGCATATGTACCTTTTCAATTTATAAAATTATTCAGTGACTTAAAGTAAACCTACTATACAGGCGCAGTGAAGGCGTGAAAATCCTAGGTTCTATGCCGAGTGGCATGGATGCAATTAGGTGTAAAGTCCCATATAAACAGTTTCAGGAAAATTCGGAAAATTTCATTAAGTAAGAAAATTTGATTTAATCATTCAAAAGGCGGTCTAATGTGCGCTACGAAGAACGGTGTCCGTGTGAATTATATACCGTGATAATGACATGGCGGGTAAGGACAACCCCTGCATTCTGAAGGAGTGTTCGAGTCGCTATGAAGGGCGATATCCTGTGAATTATTGTGACGGGTAAGGTAAAACCGTGCGTTCGGACCGAGTGTGGGAGTCGTGGTTTTGCGTGAGCCGAGTTTGCTAGGACGGCAAACGCAGTCTACATGCTGGGAGATGCCGGGTAGTTGAGAGAACGATCACAAGGGATCGGGAGATTAATAGGCTTACCGCGTAGTATTTCAAAGCCGGTGGGGCGGCAGCGGGATAATACCCGGTGGAAGACAGTGAACCCTGTAAAATTAAAATGGGATTTAGAAGGAAAAGACTAGGGATGCAGGAGCCAGCTGCATAGTGACAAAGTTAAGGTTGAATCTTACCCAGGAATGGGTTCGGCGATGTAGACCGCGTTACAATGAAGTAATCAAGCGGTCCCAGGAGTTACCTAAGGATAAAAGGTTATATCAGGAAGGAGGTTTTAACGGGGGAAGAGAGAGCCATTAGATTGCATATCCCCTTGCGCAGTGGCAGCTTACCGGTTTAGTCGGTGATTGTAGTCTTTTTCCTGGCTTCCTCGTGGGGAAGTGGAAAGTGATCTTAAAAGGGCTCTGGTTGGTTAGTGAACCGGGGAGGAGCCGGGCCATAGAAATAAAGGGCGGACATGCGGTGGCGGCCATCTTGGGAGTGGAGGGAGTGTTTTACCTTATGAGAAGTGCACAGTGAAAGTGAATAAGATATTTAAATTCTTGGTAGATCACATATTTAACAAACACTTATTAGGCACAAAAAATGGATAATTTCGCAAGGAAAAGTATAGCATGATATTAAATGTCTGAGACAACCAGCTCTAGCAGCCAAAGTTCATAGGTGAGCGGGTCACTGAATTAGGGAAGTCCAGTCTTCTTGGAGGTTCAGCCCGGAGTTTAGGCTGTCCGTTTTGAGTATCCATTTGAGCTCTTCTTTGTTGAGCATTTGAGTCAAGTCTCCGCCTCTAGGTGGAATGATGACTTGGCTGATCACAGTCCAGCGAATTTCATTCTCGGTATGCCCTTTGGTGGAGAAATGTTCGACTAGGGGGGCATTGGGTGTACCACAACGGATCCTGCTCCGGTGTTGGGAAATCCGAAGTTTAATTTTCTGTTTTGTTTGGCCTACATGGACAAAAGATTGCATATACGATATTACAGCTGTTACAGTTGGTAAAAGTCCTTAATTCACTTTTAACATCTTTATATACAAATTCCTTACATTCTATTGTGAAATCACATACCACACATGACCCACACTTGGAGTGGCCGCGCAGGGGTGGTAATTGCCAGAGGTCATTGAGTGTGGTATTCATGGGAGATGTTGATGGTAAGGCAGCCCTGACCAACTGATCCCTCAGATTTTTACTTTTGCGGAAAGCAAATAGAGGGGTTTCCCATTCCAGTTGACCAGAGTTGAGTATGTGCCAGTTCCTCTTTATACTTTGTTTTATACGATTGGAGATGGTAGAAAAAGTAGTGACACATACCAATTTGTTTGTGGTCGGTTTAGGTTTGGGTTCAAGAAGGGTCTCTCTGGGACAGTACCATGCCCTTTTCATGGAGTTTTTTACCAGGCGGCGTGGATACCTCCTAGATCTAAGTTTTGCTGACAGTATGTAGGCTTCACTGAAATATTCTTCCTAATAATCTAGATCTAGGGGGTATCCACGCCGCCTGGTAAAAAACTCCATGAAAAGGGCATGGTACTGTCCCAGAGAGACCCTTCTTGAACCCAAACCTAAACCGACCACAAACAAATTGGTATGTGTCACTACTTTTTCTACCATCTCCAATCGTATAAAACAAAGTATAAAGAGGAACTGGCACATACTCAACTCTGGTCAACTGGAATGGGAAACCCCTCTATTTGCTTTCCGCAAAAGTAAAAATCTGAGGGATCAGTTGGTCAGGGCTGCCTTACCGTCAACATCTCCCATGAAGACCACACTCAGTGACCTCTGGCAATTACCACCCCTGCGCGGCCACTCCAAGTGTGGGTCATGTGTGGTATGTGATTTCACAATAGAATGTAAGGAATTTGTATATAAAGATGTTAAAAGTGAATTAAGGACTTTTACCAACTGTAACAGCTGTAATATCGTATATGCAATCTTTTGTCCATGCAATCTGATATATGTAGGCCAAACAAAACAGAAAATTAAACTTCGGATTTCCCAAAACCGGAGCAGGATCCATTGTGGTACACCCAATGCCCCCCTAGTCGATCATTTCTCCACCAAAGGGCATACAGAGAATGAAATTCGCTGGACTGTGATCAGCCAAGTCATCATTCCACCTAGAGGCGGAGACTTGACTCAAATGCTCAACAAAGAAGACCTCAAATGGATACTCAAAACGGACAGCCTAAACTCCGGGCTGAACCTCCAAGTAGACTGGACTTCCCTAATTCAGTGACCCGCTCACCTATGAACTTTGGCTGCTAGAGCTGGTTGTCTCAGACATTTAATATCATGCTATACTTTTCCTTGCGAAATGATCCATTTTTTGTGCCTAATAAGTGTTTGTTAAATATGTGATCTACCAAGAATGTAATTATCTTATTCACTTTCACTGTGCACTTCTCATAAGATAAAACACTCCCTCCACTCCCAAGATGGCCGCGACCGCATGTCCGCCCTTTATTTCTATGGCCCGGCTCCTCCCCGGTTCACTAACTAACCAGGGCCCTTTTAAGATCACTTTCCACTTCCCCACGAGGAAGCCAGGAAAAAGACTACAATCACCGACTAAACCGGTAAGCTGCCACTGCGCAAGGGGATATGCAATCTAATGGCTCTCTGTTCCCCCGTTAAAACCTCCTTCCTGATATAACCTTTTATCCTTAGGTAACTCCTGGTACCGCTTGATTACTTCATTGTAACGCGGTCTACATCGCCGAACCCATTCCTGGGCAAGATTCAACCTTAACTTTGTCACTATGCAGCTAGATCCTGCATCACTAGTCTTTTCCTTCTAAATCCCATTTTAATTTTACAGGGTTCACTGTCTTTCACCGGGTATTATCCCACTGCCGCCCCACCGGCTTTGAAATACTACGCGGTAAGCCTATTAATCTCCCGATCCCTTGTGATCGTTCTCTCAACTACCCGGCATCTCCCAGCATGTAGACTGCGTTTGCCGTCCTAGCACACTCGGCTCACGCAAAACCACGACTCCCACACTCGGTCCGAACGCACGGTTTTACCTTACCCGTCACAATAATTCACAGGATATCGCCCTTTATAGCGACTCGAACACTTTGTCCTTACCCGCCATGTCATTATCACGGTATATAATTCACACGGACACCGTTCTTCGTAGCGCACATTAGACCGCCTTTTGAATGATTAAATCAAATTTTCTTACTTAATGAAATTTTCCGAATTTTCCTGAAACTGTTTATATGGGACTTTACACCTAATTGCATCCATGCCACTCGGCATAGAACCTAGGATTTTCACGCCTTCACTGCGCCTGTATAGTAGGTTTACTTTAAGTCACTGAATAATTTTATAAATTGAAAATGTACATATGCTATTTCTTTTTCTTCCTCCCCTTCCTAGGCAATTAGAGGCTTAAAACGTTAAGGCATTATTTTATGTCCTGATGATGGTCCCCATGATCTAAGTAGTGGGACCGAAACGCCGTCGACCTGCCTCGCACCTTATACATAACTCGATTAATATGTAATGTATTGTAAATGGTGCATCTTGATTTTTCTGTATATATGAATCTCTGAAACAGAAAACGTTAATTTTGCCTTAAAAAGCCTTCTTCTCTGTATGGGATCTAGGAGTGTCTGGGTACAGGCTTGTGCCCCACATTGGTGAATGTCGAAGGTATTCCTTCTGATTGTAATTTATTACATATTGAGTAAACTTGAAGACCACTGTCCGGCTGGACATGTCGCTCCTAATATAGAATTGATTCTGTCTATATTCATTATTTTGTATTATTTTGTATGCATGGGACAGTTGTTGTTCTCAAAAATACGTTCCCCGAGGTCCTATGCTGACTTAATTGGGGTCCCTTGTTGTTCCTAACACATCTGCATACAGGCCAGCACGGGTTCCCTGTGCCAACCCCCTATACTCTTTAGACCTTCTCTTCCAATGATTTTCTATGGAGAGGGGAGTGGGAACTACTTCACAGCTTCTCTTACCGCTGTTCCAAGCAGTACTTCTGTTCTGGAATCACAAGAAAGACAGTCATATGTTGCCATTGTTTAACCATCAAGCCGGATTTGTGCAAGGCTGGATGGCCTCTCAGCTCTAATCATTGAACATAGCTCAGTATTTTTTCAAATAACAGAACATCACAGTTCAATTATTTTTTTGTGAAACTAATGTCAGCTTATAGCTTCTGAAAATGTTAAAAATAATATGACAATTTCACACACATTGTTAGTATCATAATTCAAAACATTATCTTTGTAAGCTCTACGCCTGACACACACTCTAAAGAGTAAGTGTTCTCATATTAGCAGAAAATTAGGCCTGGTATGCATGTAAAATATATGTCTTAACAGAAAAGCCCTGCCACACATGGCACTCCCGTTTTGTGCGACGAGTGTCCGATTGACAATTACTTACCCCTGTCGTGTATGCATACCTTCTTTAACAATTACAAGCAATGTGTGCAATTATAGTTATTTACTACACCTAGCCTTTGTGCATATGTAATGAAGTGTTGTATAAAGGTCTGGATTGGCTTCATGAGTAAAAAATAATAGCTCAGCATATTTATACTTACACTGAGTGCTTCAGAACATATTGCTTCATGATGTTCTTCTGCAGTGGATTAAGGGAGCACTGAATGTAATCCTGCACATGTTTAGTGGGACTACAACTCCCAGGTCAAAAATTCTCAAGTTGTCTATCACTTGGAAGTACTTTATGGTTGTGGGTTGAAGGCTAACCCATTTCCTCAGCCAAGTTACCTTTTTTTCCGGCGTATAAGACGACTGGTTAAGACGACCCCCTACTTTTATTTGATAAAATGTAGGTTTCGTGCTATACTCGCCGTATAAGACTACCCCCACTTCCAACGCAGTCCAACGCAGTCCTGCATAGCCATTTTGAGAATTTATTTTGGGCTTATTGGTGATTCTAGTCCTCCTCCGTGTGGGTGAGCAGTAAGGCTTTATCAGAGGACAGTGTTAAGCGTTTATTGTACACACTCAAAGACTGAACTCAAACCAATTGGTTGTATAAACAATATTGCTTTAGTCACAATATTTTTATTTAGAACCATATGAAAAACAGTCACTTGTAAACATAAGGCTGTTTGTCATCAAACATGTACGGTAAACATAAAACAGTGCAAGTGGATTAAACTTTTCATAACTCCAAGCGATTTTTACAGGATTTGCTGGCGTTCCCTTTAAAAGCCTTCAAAATCCTCCTCTTCGTCATCTGATCTCATAAGTAAATCAATGAGATCTTGTGGTACATCTGTAAAGCAGTCATCGTATGGATCTGGTAATTCCGTATCAGATGGTGTGGTCTCTGCTTCGGCTTCCTCTTCATCTTGCCACAAGTAGTCGTCCTCCATACCATCTAATGAATTTGATATGCCACACTTCTTGAAAGACTTTATGACTGTTTCTGCATCTATATCATTCCTGGCTTTCATGAGAAACTTGCACAAAACATCCAACCGTGGAGCACGATGTTTCCTCCTCTTGTGAATGACTTTTCGCCGCTAACCATCCACTCATTCCACTGTTCTCGAATGCGATCTTTAAATGGCTTGTTTAGGCACACATCCAGTGGCTGTACCAACGATGTCAATCCTCCAGGAATAACTGCAGCATCTGTTTTTATTCTTGCCAGCCTTTGCTTGGTGATGGGAGTTAAATGAGCCCTGAACATATCCCACACCAGTAGACTACGTTTTTGAGGAAGTCCACCTGGTCGCCTGCTCCATACATTATCAAGCCATAGCTTTACCCCCTTCTTCATCCATCCAGCCTTTTTCATTCACATGTACAAAACAACCAACAGGAAACTTGAGTTTCGGATTTGTTTTTCTTTTAAAAATAACCATTGGTCTCAGTTTGGCGCCATCACCTGTGCATGCTAGTACCACTGTAAAACTGGACTTCTCTGTCCTGTTGTTTTTTATTAAAATTGTTTTTTCACCTTTTGGATGGACAGTTTTGTTTGCAACCATATCAAAATTCATTGGAGTTTCCTCCATATTTCCAATACTACTTAGCGCATAGCCATGTTCATTGCGCAGCTGTGATGGGATCAAGAGGAATCGGCAATAAGCGGGTCTTAGTTTTAACAGGTTTTATTATACTATATAGATGATCAGTACATGTTTTCCGTAAAGAGGTCGTTCGACGTGGAGATCGACTTCTACTGGGCCGCCTGTGGTGACGTTGAGATGGGTCGAGTCGGCGAAAGCCCTCTGGACTCCGTCGGGGTCTTTCTCCTTCTGGGTCCGTTTTGCCTCTCGGATTTAAGCAGACAGAAATAATGTCTCGTGAGATGGGTGCTCATATATATACAAGTGTAGGGGGAAAGGAGTGAGGACACAGTAACCTGTGTAGCACTCTTTGGTACGGTGTACTAAAGTGAAGGGTAGTGCTCGGGGAAGGGTGCACCGGGACAAGGGAGTATCAGGTTTAAAGAGAGGAAACACCCTTACGTCCCACCCAGTTTCGGATAGTATCGCGTACCTGAGTTAGCCACACACCTCCCTTGGGTGTGTGGCTGGGCGACTTGTGAAGACGGTGGCCTCCTGGCTTCTCGTCCGTTCTTGGCGCCGCAGCTTCGCCGCACTCTAGCTCCTCCGTTCTTTCCGTTTCCACCTCAGTACTTCTCCACTCCTCGATAGGCTCTCTCCGCAACTCCTCTTCTCTCCGGGTGAAAAAACACACCTGGTTCTGGCGTTCCTCCGTATAAGACGTCTCCGCCTCATCGTGTAGCCCCGCCCATTCCTCCGCTGTCTCAGAATTAAAGGGCCAGTGTATCTCGTCGGTCTCCTGCGTGCTGGCTCCGGTATTGATGTGCTGTGAAAGGTAGAAGAGGGGTGTTGAAGGTGGAAAAACGTCCTGTAATGTCCCTTGATCATGTAAGGGGGTATCCCGTGCGTCTACTCTGTTACACACCTCCCCCCTTAGACACTCACGATCGGGGAGTGGGTGACGGGACAGGAAATCGGCCCCCACATTGCGAACCTTTGCGATGGTGTATCGTGAATGTGTAGGGCTGTAGGGACAAAAACCACCTCATAACCCTGGCATTGTTCGATTTGTTGTGAGCCATCCACAACAGGGGGGCATGGTCTGTGTATAGTGCAAATTTGTGTCCCTCAAGATAGTATGGGAGTTTCTCCACTGCCCACTTTATGGCGAGACATTCTTTTTCAATAGTTGCATACTTTAGCTCACGGGGAAAACGTTTTCTGCTTATGTATAAAATAGGATGCTCATGATTGTCCGATCCCAGCTGAGAGAGTACTGCGTCAATACCATAGTCTGAGGCGTCGGTGTGTAAAAGAAAAGGTTTGAGAAGTCCGGAGAGGTAAGGACCGGCGTACATGTGATTATCAATTTTAACCTGTGGAACACATCCTGCATGTCAATTGTGGGTTGAATGGGGGTTGTGGACTTTCCTTGATGTTTTAGTGAGTCAGTGAGGGGGGGTAGCTACGTGACCAAACTGCGGAATAAATCGCCGGTAATAACCAACCAACCCTAGGAAGGCCCTCATCTCTTTCCTGTTTGTAGGGAATGGGGTGTCAGCTATGGCCCGTATTTTTTCTATCTGTGGCTCTATAACTCCATGTCCCAACAAATAGCCGAGGTACTTCACCTTCTGAAAGGCGACTCTAGATTTTTTTGCATTTATCCGTAGTCCGGCGTCCTCCAACTGTTTAAAAAACGTGTGTAAGTGTGAGACATGTGTTGACCAATCCGGGCTATATATGACAATGTCGTCAAGATATGCCGACGTGAAGTCCGCCAAACCCTTCAAAACAGTATTCATTAGGTGCTGAAACTTGGCGGGAGCCCCGTGTATTCCAAATGGTAGCACTGTAAATTCAAAGTGCCCGTCTTCTGTGGAAAAAGCAGTTTTCTTTTTGTCTTCCTCTCGGAGGGGCACCTGCCAATACCCCTTCGTGAGGTCCAGCGTGGTTATATATTGGGAGACACCCAGTTTCTCGATAAGTTCGTCCACTCGTGAAATCGGGTAGGCATCGAAAAGTGAAATATCATTAAGGGCACGAAAGTCCATGCAAAAGCATCGACTCCCGTCGGGTTTTGGAACCGTGACAATGGGACTCGACCAGTCGCTTTTTGATGGTTGAATAACCCCCATGTCCAACATCTCATTGACTTCCTTTCTGATGGCAGCCCGTCTCGCCTCTGGTATTCGATAGGGGCGTATCTTCACTCACTTACCGGGAGGTGTGTCTATGCAATGTTCTGCCAGTTTTGTTCTCCCCGGCGTATTTGAAAATAAGGAATCATGTCTCAACAATACGCTCTGAAGGTCTTTTTGTTGTAGTCCGCTAAGTTCGTCATTTAGTATCAGATGTTCACGTGTGGAGGAATGTTGTTGGGGATCTGATACCATGTGTACTCCTGCAGGCAGGAGACCGAGCCATTTCTTCAGCAAATTGATGTGATATATTTGCTGTTAGTGTGGATTCACCTGTAGTCTGTAGCTTGTTCTTCCAATCGTCTCAACCACTTTATAGGGTCCGACCCATTCAGCACGGAATTTCTGTGTGGATGAGGGGAGGAGAACCAGGGCCCAGTTGTTTATTTTAAGCTGTCTCCATTTTTTTCCTTTATCATAGGCAATTTTCTGACGTTTCTGACTCACTTCAAGGTGAGTTGAAGCCAAGTCTCTAAGTTTCCCCAATCTGGCTCTCAGGTTTTTGGCATAATCGAGCGTGGCGGACGTTTCTTCCGGTGTCTCGTTTTCCCACGCATCTCTGGTCACCACCAGGAGAGAGCGCGGATGTCGTCCATATAGTAGTTCGAAGGTGGACGTTCCCATGCTGCTATGTGTCTGGCCCCTTATGGTATACAGCGCTAGGGGTCCCAGTCGGATCCGCTGACTTCCATCATCTTCCTAAGGGTTGACTTCAGAGTGCGATTATAACGTTCCACCAGACCGTCCGTCTGAGGGTGGTATACAGAGGTACGAATCTGGTGGATATTCAGGTTGTGGCAAATTTCCTTCATCAATTTCGACACAAATGGGGTGCCTTGATCCGTTAGGATCTCCTTGGGAAATCCAACTCGGCTGAATAACTCAATCATTTTCTCACCCACTTGTTTGGGTGTAGCGGCAGTTAATGGAAAAGCCTCCGGAAACCGCGTGGCGTAATCGACAACCACAAGTATGTGTTGGAAACCTTTTCTGGTCTTGGGCAAGGGTCCAATAAGATCCATTCCGACTCTCTCAAATGGCTTACCAATGATGGGCAATGGTTGCAACGGTACTGCAGGTGGTTTGGTCATGTTTTTCTTCTGACATATAGCGCATTCTTTGCAATATATGGAGGTGTCCTTATATATTCCAGGCCCCAACATTTTTTTGAGGATGCTTTGTGTAGTTTTCTCTGTTCCTGCATGTCCGGCTATTAAATGGCTGTGGCCGAAAAATAATACTTGGTCCCTAAAGGATGCGGGTACTAGGAGTTGGAGTGAATCGTCTGGTTTTCCTTGTCTATAGAGAAGTTCGTTGTGTATCACAAACCTGGGATAGAGATTGATATTTTTATCCTGTGTTTCATTAGCCTGTTCCCATGCATTGTAGAGTGTAGGATTGTTAAACTGTGCGAATCGAAAACTCTTATCCAAAACCCAAGGATCTGGTGAGAGTAATGCCGGGAATGGCCCATGAGGCTTGTCTGTGGACCCAAAACCACCTGACCCGCGTTCTGTATCATCTAGAACGTTTAGCTCTTCCAAGATAGGATATGATATACGTTCACAAATCAGCGGTGCCACTCTATTGCCTTTTTTTACTTGAAATTCTTTTTTTCCAAAGTTAAAAAGTATGATTCCAATATTTCCCCTGTAATCTTCATCAATGACCCCAGCTCCTACGTCAATAAAGTATTTCGCAGTCAACCCGGATCGTGGTGCGAGTCTTCCGTAACAGCCTGGTGGGACCGCAATTTGGATGTCGGTTTTTATTAGTGTCTTTCCTTGTGCAGGAATTCTATATTCATAAGCACTGTATAAATCATATCAGGCTGCTTTACCGGAGCCTTTTGTTGGAGTAGTTGCATGTTCAGACAATTTTACGAAGCGTAGGACAACACCATTTGTTTCTTTGTAGTTGTTTTCCTTTGTATCTATTCTTGGACGATAAATATCTTGGTGTTGTACGGATGAATTCTGTTCCAATGTTTTTTTAAACATTTGTAAAAATCCCGGGTTATCTGTCCCCATAATTAAATCTTCAGGGAGAGTAGCGAGGACTCCCACCCTTATAGTATGAGGTTTTCCCAGGGCGGGTTGGATTGGTACGTTGGCCAAAGGGTAAGGTTTAATGTCCCCGTGTACACACCTGATATTTACTTCCTCCCGTGGAATATATTGAGCAAGAGGCACGTGTTGGAATTGAATTACTGATTGACGACAGCCTGAATCTAAAAGTGCTTGTATAGAGGAACCATTCACCTTAACACTTACTCTGTATGAACCTCCCATCTCTGCAGAATAGAGTACAGCTCTGGGTAGGTATCTCACATCCATTGGTTCTTCTATATTTCTTCTTTTTGGGCATAGTCGGGCGATGTGTCCCCAGTTACCGCAGTCGAAACATTGGGACTCTGAGGTTCCCGCATGCTCAGTTCTCCATGTGCGAGGTCGTGGAGGGTCCACTAGCCGCGTCGATCGTTTCTCGAGTTTTTGGTTTAATTTATATGACTTTTCATAGTCCCAACTGGGATTCTTAGGTTGAGCTCGGGCGAAGGTGGAGGCCATCTCGACAGCTTGATTGGTTGTCAGATTATGATGCTGTCTAAGCCATCTTTGAGTGGCATAGGGGAGAGCCTCCAGGAATTGTTCTAGGTAAATGCGATCTAGTGTTTCTTCTTTGCTACTAGTCGCTGGAGTGAGCCATTTATCGGCTGCCATTTTTAGTCTTACAAAAAGAGTTTTCGGATTTTCTCCGGCGTTCCCCCTCTCTTTTCTAAAACGCAGGCGATAGGCCTCTGCATCGAGTCCTAGATGGTCTAATATTATTTTTTTTATATCACTGGAAGGAGTATCGCCGTTGGGGTTCGCTACCTGATAGGCAGCCTGTGCTTCACCTCCTAGTAATGGTGCTAAGAAGAATGGCCATTTACTGATGGGCCACCCACAGGCTCTAGCGGCTCTTTCAAAGTTTAGTAAAAAAGAATCGGGGTCTTCTCCATGTTGGTACTTTTGGAGGGAAACTGCTGGGGCTACATGTGGAATTGGTCTTTCTCCACCCCCAGTCCTCTGTACAGGGTCAGTCCATGGCGGGGGAATTTCGGTTCATGTTTCTAAAGCTTTCTTCCAAATTTCCCGGTCTGCTTGTGCAGACGATAATTGTTGTTCTATGACCCACTCTAGTCTCTCTTGCCCTTTCACCAGTTGTTGAACGACTGTTTCCATCTTTTCTATGCAGATGGTGTCGGTGCCCGCATTCTCCACCACTGTGACGGGATCAAGAGGAATCGGCAATAAGCGGGTCTTAGTTTTAACAGCTTTTATTATACTATATAGATGATCAGTACATGTTTTCCGTAAAGAGGTCGTTCGACGTGGAGATCGACTTCTACTGGGCCGCCTGTGGTGACGTTGAGATGGGTCGAGTCGGCGAAAGCGCTCTGGACTCCGTTGGGGTCTTTCTCCTTCCGGGTCCGTTTTGCCTCTCGGATTTAAGCAGAAAGAAATAATGTCTCATGAGATGGGTGCTTATATATATACAAGTGTAGGGGAAAAGGAGTGAGGACACAGTAACCCATGTAGCACTCTTTGGTACAGTGTACTAAAGTGAAGGGTAGTGCTCGGGGAAGGGTGCACCGGGACAAGGGAGTATCAGGTTTAAAGAGAGGAACCACCCTTACGTCCCACCCAGTTCCGGATAGTATCGCGTACCTTGGGTGTGTGGCTGGGCGACTCGTGAAGACGGTGGCCTCCTGGCTTCTCGTCCGTTCTTGGCGCCGCAGCTTCGCCACACTCTAGCTCCTCCTTTCTTTCCGTTTCCGCCTCAGTACTTCTCCACTCCTCGATAGGCTCTCTCCGCAACTCCTCTTCCCTCCGGGTGAAAAAACACACCTGGTTCTGGCGTTCCTCCGTATAAGACGTCTCCGCCTCATCGTGTAGCCCCGCCCATTCCTCCGCTGTCTCAGAATTAAAGGGCCAGTGTATCTCGTCGGTCTCCTGCGTGCTGGCTCCGGTATTGATGTGCTGTGAAGGGTAGAAGAGGGGTGTTGAAGGTGGAAAAACGTCCTGTAATGTCCCTTGATCATGTATGGGGGTATCCCGTGTGTCTACTATGTTACAGCAGCTTAATAACGTAGCGATGGAAACTATGTATTTTGGCATCAAGATCTGCAGGTAATTTTTGTGCAATTTTCATCTTTTGCCTCAATACCAGATTATGCCTTCCCAAGAATCTAGTACACCAGGATACAGTGGCCTTAAATCTGTTGCTGAGATCTGGGTTAGATTTGGCCCACTGAAGTGCAAACAAACATATTTTATTTCGTGTCACTACATAACCGCTTTGGCGATGCTCATTCACCATGTCTGCTACATGTTTTTCGAGTTCTGGCCAATGTGGGGTGCCTCTTCTTAATGCACACTTGCCCCTTGGCATACTCCTTAATACTTTTTCATTTGCTTTCCAGTCCTGAACCATCTTTTCTGTTACTCCATATTGTCTTGCAGCAGCACAGTTATTATGTTCCATGGCAAAATGTACAACTTTAAGTTTGTAACTGGCTTCATATTTCTTTCTTCTTGCTGCTGCTGGAGCCATGATGGGTTCTTGACTGTTAGCCATTTGCATACTGTACTGTATGTACTGGTGCTGTACTGTATGAACTGGTACAGAGACTGGTTCTGTACTGTCTTCACCACCACATGTATATCTGCTCACCAGACTGCCTTTCCTGTTTACAACAACCAGCCAATCACGGCAAGCGATCTAGTGGTACTGGTACCGGTATTTCCTGTGCACACTGCATACAAACTCTGCTTGGATTTGGAGGTTTGTAGTTCCTCTCATGTTCTAAAATGTGTTGTTAGTGTCATCTTTACTACTATGTGCTCACACTACAGACCCTCTCCAAGCATCTCCTTTCTTTTTATTAAAGAAAGGAGATGCTTGGAGAGGGCCTGTATAGTGCATTTCAGGTGTGTATGAAAAGAAGGTACCTTATGTAAGAATTCAACATAATAAGGAAGATTGTATAGCTCAGTCAGTCATATAAAAACCTTAAAAAGAAATGCAGTGTGTTTTGTACCGTAATTCATTAGGAATGTACCATACTGAAATAACTGCTGCAAAACTGCCGTTGGGAACATTCTACAGTCCCCTTTCTATGACCATGGACTGAGGAGAGCAGCACATGTGGAGGAGCAACACAGTGGGGGCCGCCATCTTAGGTGCTTCAGCGCTACCCGTTATGTTTCCGGACGTCCTGCTGCCTCGTCTGCCTTAATTGGGGAAGTACGGTATGCATCGCAAGCGGTTGGAGGCGCGTGTGCAGCTGCAGTCTAGGTAGGATTCACGACGCCATTTGTTCTGTTTGCTTCCTCTTACGTTTTGTTTGCTTTCGATACTTGCACAGTGACACCATTGCCTCATGTAACGTTTGTTCTTGTGTTTGAGTGCCCTCCATTTATTGCAATATTACCGTATACCTCTACGGCGCCATTTGTTTGATTGTCACTTTTGCCTCATGTAATGTACCGTGCGGTACCGGTAACATTTTGCGGCTCAGTGTTGGGTCTAGGTAGGATTCACGGCGCCATTTGTTCTGTTTGCTACCTCTTACGGTAATTTTTGTTTGCTTTCGATACTTGCACAGTGACACCATTGCCTCATGTAACGTTTGTTCTTGTGTTTGAGTGCCCTCCATTTATTGCAATATTACCGTATACCTCTACGGCGCCATTTGTTCGATTGTCACTTTTGCCTCATGTAATGTACTTACGGTACCGGTAACGTTTTGCGGCTCAGTGTTGGGTCACGGCGCCATAATATGCCTAACCAACCGGAGTATGGTCACTTTTTAATCCTGTAATGCACCATTTCCTATTGTGAAGCGGTCTGACACCTTCGGGTAAAGTCCGCGCTATATAAAAACGCATGAATAAATACTGTAAAATTTGGCACCCGGCATATAAGACGACCCCCGACTTTCGACAACATTTTAAAGGGTTAAAAAGTCGTCTTATACGCCGGAAAATACAGTACTCACACTTAAAAAACCTTTGATCTGATGAAAGACCCAGATCATGTGTACATCATGACCTAGGCCTGTCGCATGATGTTACGGTCTTGTAGGACTGGGATGGGTGCACCAAGTGTTAACCTTGTGATGGTAGAGGGCTACTCTCTGCCGAGGAGTTAAGTGACACTTGCACAGTGCTGGGTGCATACCCGTTTTGTTTTTCAAAGTAACCAGTAGTGTAAACAGGCCATTTTACCTTTATCATGAGAGTTGTGCCTACTGGCAACTCATGTAAAGTTCTGTGGCTGTGCATTTCACTCACCCTTGGCCTGCATATAATGTGTGTAGAGCTGGACAGCGCATGATACTTGTGTGTACATGCTGGGATGTGTGTGCCTGTGTATGGTACATACCATGAAGACCTATAGGTTCAATGTTTGAAACACAGGCCCTGGAGATGTTAGGAGAGGTGAGGATTCCAAACCCCATACAGGAGATGTGTTTTCTTGACAATCCTGAGGGCTAGGAGCTCACATTGAAGGAGGGGGAGCAGAGCACTCACTGTGCACATCGAAGATTTATTTGATTCCAAGAAAGGTTACTGGTAATTTGAGAAAGGCTTAGGCCTTCGAGCATTTAGGAGACACATTTTATTGGTGGTGTACAGCCAAGCGTTATCCCCAGATATCCCTTTGGCGTGTGTTGTGAGTCAATCTGAACTGGAGGCACTCCTGCTGTGGCAGACTGTCTCTTTGACAAAAGCAGTGCACAGAGAACATGAAAGAAATGGGCACCGACCAACCTGAATTTCAAAGGATCAGACACTAAATCACATTTGTGCCTTGGATTGGATTATAAAGGTGGGAGCATGAGACACCACCAGTTTCTTTACAGCACAGGCAAAAGAAGATCACTAAGTTAAGACTTTTAGCTGCTAGAAACACGAATATGGACTAAGGTCTGCTAATATCCCTCTTGGGTGAGGGATCCTCACAGGAAGTCGATACCACTTGCCCAGAGCCTTGAGCATCAGCCTTCAATAGAACCTATGAGGAGCAGGAAGAAATCTCCTTGTGGGAACGAGGGTCAGCAAGGATCCCAGTATGTTAATCCTAGGGAGCAGTGGAAGACATCTGGTCCAGTTCTGACCAATGCAGAAGTGCTGGTTGCCCGCTTGATCTTGCCAAAGTCAGAGACCCTCTTGTCACCAGGATGGGGGCCACGTGAAGTGCGGGTCATCACCCGTCTGTGTGTGCCAAAGCCACCACCAATCATGTAATCAGGATTGGGGCCACTATGAAGTGTGGGCCGATGTACGTGTATGTGCAAAGGTCCGCGACCCTCGTGTCACCAGGAAGGAAGCCACCATGAAGCAAGACCCATGTGTGGGCCGAGATCAGAGACCCCATCATGTGACCGTCAGTTAGGGCCATTGCCCTGGTTTATTGTGCTGAGAAAGACCGGAGGAACACTTGCCAATCACTGCAGAAGCTGAGTGAAGCCATCTGAGGCAGGCTGTCATCAGATGGGGAAGATTGTTCCAGGCTTTAAGTCCTGCTGGGAGCTTGCACAAACGTAGCACATAATACTGTT
Organism: Lissotriton helveticus; assembly: GCF_964261635.1. Lineage (NCBI taxonomy): Eukaryota > Metazoa > Chordata > Amphibia > Caudata > Salamandridae > Lissotriton > Lissotriton helveticus. The sequence goes on along the minus strand of NC_136063.1, from coordinate 291,829,325 downwards.
ATTATTGACTCTCTAGGCGAGATATAGACTTTGTTGCATGGAGACTACTGTGTGCCAGCAGGTAGGTCGCCCCCCCAGCCGCCGCATGGTCCTCCTGTGCAGTTGCCCGCCTGTGCCCTCGCTGCTGCCCGGTAAGCTCTCCTGGGCCAGCCGCTCCTGTGCCCGTGTGCCCTTGTGATTGTTGCCGTCTCTTCTTCTGTGCCCGTGTGCCCCCATGATTGTTGCCATTTTTTTCTTCTGTACCCGTGTGCCCCCGTGATTGTTGCTGTTTCTCTTCTGTGCCCTGTGTGCCCCCGTGATCGTGCCCACCCTTCTGGGACCCCCCCCCGCTGCCCCCCGGTCCTCCTTCCCGCCGCTGCGTCCCTGCGGCTCCGCCCCCCGCTGCCCCATTCGCCACCCCGCTACCGCCTCCCAGCTGCTCCTCCCTCCCACTACCCCTTAACTGGAGGCCGCGCGGCGCTGAAGGGAGCGACCTTTGACCCTGCCAGCAGGTAGGTCGCCCCCCCCAGCCGCCGCACGGTCCTCCTGTGCATTCCCGCCTGTGCCCTCGCTGCTGCCCGGTAAGCTCTCCTGGGCCTGCCGCTCCTATGCCCGTGTGCCCCCGTGATTGTTGCCGTCTCTTCTTCTGTGCCCGTGTGCCCCCGTGATTCGTGATTGCTGCTGTTTTCACTTCTGTGCCCGTGTGCCCACGTGATTGTTGCCATTTTTTCTTCTGTGCCCGTGTGCCCCCGGGATTGTTGCCGTTTCTCTTCTGTGTCCCGTGTGCCCCGGTGATCGTGCCCGCCCTTCTGGGACCCCCCCGCTGCCCCCTGGTCCTCCTTCCTGCCGCTGCGTCCCTGCGGCTCTGCCCCCGACTGCCCCATTCGCTACCCAGCTCCCGCCTCCCAGCTGCTCCCGCCTCCCAGCTGCTCCTCCCTCCCAATACCCCTTAACTGGAGGCCGCGCGGCGCTGAAGGGAGTGACCTTTGACCCTGCCAGCAGGTAGGTCGCCCCTCCAGCCGCCGCACGGTCCTCCTGTGCAGTTGCCCGCCTGTGCCCTCGCTGTTGCCCGGTAGGCTCTCCTGGGCCTGCCGCTCTTGTGCCCCCGCTGCCCCCTGGTCCTCCTTCCCGCCGCTGCATCCCTGCGGCTCCGCCCCCCACTGCCCCATTCGCTACCCAGCACACGCCTTCCAGCTGCTCCCGCCTCCCAGCTGCTCCTCCCGCCTCCCAGCTGCTCCTCCCTCCCAATACCCCTTAACTGGAGGCCTGGAGGGAGTGACCGTTGACCCTGCCAGCAGGTAGGTCGCCCCCCCACAGCCACCGCACGGTCCTCCTGTGCAGTTGCCCGCCTGTGCCCTCGCTGCTGCCCGGTAGGCTCTCCTGGGCCTGCCGCTCCTGTGCCCGTGTGCCCCCGTGATTGTTGCCGTCTCTTCTTCTGTGCCCGTGTGCCCCCGTGATTGCTGCCTTTTTCTCTTCTGTGCCCGGGTGCCCCCGTGATTGTTGCCATTTTTTTTCTTCTGTGCCCGTGTGCCCCCGTGATTGTTGCCGTTTCTCTTCTGTGCCCAGTGTGCCCCCGTGATCATGCCCACCCTTCTGGGACCCCAGCCCCCACCCGCTGCCCTCCGGTCCTCCTTCCCGCCGCTGAGTCCCTGCGGCTCCGCCCCCGCTGCCCCATTCGCCACCCCGCTCCCGCCTCCCAGTTGCTCCTCCCTCCGCCTTCACCATTTATGGCGGAGCCCACGCGTACACGCAGCGTTCACGCGCAACGGGCACGCCGATTGTGCGCCGAAGGCACGCCAAAGGCAAGCCTGTCTACGCCCGTCCGCGCCTGGACCGCGCCCAGCGCCAGGACCCCTGGGCCTCGACGATGCCAGCCCACACGACGGACTTACGACGCCGCCATCCTCCATGCACTCAACGCTGGCCGGAACCCCGCCTGCTACCGAGCCACCCCGAAACGCACCCACGGACCCTCCACCTGCCAAGTCTGCAAATTCACCTGCCTCCGAGCCTGCACCGCTCCCGCCAAGCCAAGCACCAGCAACAATCACCTCAAATGCATCCTGCTCAACACCCGCTCCGTCCACAGACACGCCGTTGAACTCTGGAACCTCCTCGACACAACATCACCAGACGTCGCCTTCCTCATAGAAACCTGGATGAACACCACCTCAGCCCCCGACATCGCCATAGCCATCCCGGATGGCTACAAGATCACCAGGAGGGACCGCGTCAACCAAACCGGAGGAGGCGTCGCCATCGTCCACAGAAACACCATCCGAATCACGACCAACTCCGACGACACCCTCACCGCCGCCGAGCACCTTCACTTCCAGATACACACCGACCCCAAGACCACCCTCAGAGGCACCCTCATCTACAGACCCCCAGGACCGCGCACACAATTCAGTGAAGCCATCGCAGACTTCGTCAGCCCGCACGCCCTAACCTCCTCAGACGACATCCTCCTAGGGGACCTCAACTTCCACCTGGAGAACAACAACGACAGCAACACCGCCGCCCAGCTGGACAACCTCGCCAACCTTGGACTCAAGCAACTGGTGAACACCCGCACCCACTTCGCCGGCCACACGCTTGACCCCATCTTCTCCTCCAGCAAGCACATCTCCTTCGGCCACTCCACCGGACTACACTGGACAGATCACAGCTGCGTCCACTTCAACTTCAGGAGAACCACGACCTACCACCACCCGCAACAGGTTCCCCGCAGAAGCTGGAGCAAGATCACCGCCGACCAGCTCACCACCTTCCTCAGCCAGAACCCTCCCACCAACACGACGGACCCCAACTAAGCAGCCCGCAATCTCACACAGTGGCTCACCAAATGCGCAGATGACCTCCCACTACTGAAGAACCCTCCCAGCAGAGCAGACCCGGCAGCAAGAAAGCCTTGTGGTTCACTAACGACCTCAAAAACTCCAAGAAAACCTGCCGCACCCTCGAGAAAGCCTGGCGCCACGACCAGACATCAGAAAACATGACAGCCCTCAAGAACGCCACCCGCAAACACCACCAAAAGGACAACATTCAAAGAACGACTGGACAACAACACCCACAAAAGCAAGGAACTCTTCAGCATCGTTAAAGAGCTCTCCAACCCCAGCGCCTGCAACAACGACATCACACCCTCGCAAGACCTCTGCAATTTACTCGCCTCGTTCTTTCACCGCAAGATCACCGACATACACAACAGCTTCGGCGGGCAGACCACGCACCCAACCACTGAACCAGCGCCCCCAACACCACCCTCTGCACCTGGACCTCGGTCAGCACCGAAGACACCACCCGCACGATGAACACCATCCACTCCGGCTCCCCAACCGACCCCTGTCCACATCACATCTTTAACAAAGCCGACTCCATCATCGCACCCCAACTCCGAGACATCATTAACAGCTCCTTCGCATCCGCCACCTTCCCGGAGAGCTGGAAACATGCCGAGCTCAGCGCCCTCCTGAAGAAACCCACCGCGGACCCCACGGACCTCAAGAACTTCCGCCCCATCTCACTCCTCCCCTTTCCTGCCAAAGTCATCGAGAAAACCCCTCGCAGTCCGGCTTCCAAGCAAACCACAGCACCGAGACCGCACTCATCGCAGCTACCGACGACATCAGGTCCCTGCTCGACAATGGGGAAACAGCTGCCCTCATCCTCCTGGACCTCTCAGCAGCCTTCGACACCGTATGCCACCGCACCCTGATACAGCGCCTCAGCAACACAGGAATCCAAGGAACGGCCTTGGAGTGGATCATCTCGTTCCTCGCCGGAAGAACCCAGAGAGTCCGCCTCCCCCCGTTCCGATCCACGGCCACCGAAGTCATCTGCGGCGTTCCGCAAGGATCCTCGCTCAGCCCCACCCTCTTCAACGTCTACATGAGCCCCCTCGCAGCCATCGCACGCCAATACAACCTCAACATCATCTCCTATGCTGACGACACCCAGCTGATCCTCTCCCTCACCAACGACCCCGCCACCGACAGAACCAGCCTCCAGGAAGGAATGAAAGACGTCGCGGAATGAATGAAGCTCAGCCGTCTGAAACTGAACTCAGACAAGACGGAAGTCCTCATCCTGGGACCATCCCTCTCTGCCTGGGACGACTCCTGGTGGCCCCCTGCCCTGGGCACCACCCCCAAGCCAACGGACCATGCACGCAACCTGGGCTTCATCCTGGACTCCTCCCTCACGATGACCAAGCAAGTCAACGCCGTCTCGTCAACCTGTTTCAACACCCTACGCATACTCCGAAAGATCTCCCGGTGGATCCCCACCGAAACTAGGAAGACGGTCACCCAGGCCCTCGTCACCAGCCGACTGGACTACGGGAACACCCTCTACGCTGGAACCACAGCCAAACTCCAGAAAGACTCCAGCGCATACAGAACGCTTCGGCACGACTCATCCTGGACATCCCCCGTCACAACCACATCTCTGCCCATCTGAAAGACCTGCACTGGCTCCCCGTCAGCAAGAGGATCATGTTCAGACTCCTCACCCACGCACACAAGGCTCTACACCACATGGGCCCCAAATACCTCAACAGCCGCCTCTCTTTCTACACACCCACCCACCAGCTCCGATACGGCAGCCTCGCCATCGCCACCGTCCCACGAATCCACAAAGCCACCGCCGGAGGAAGATCCTTCTCCGACCTGGCGGCCAAGACATGGCACTCCCTCCCCACCCACTTACAGCTGACCCAGGACCATCTCTCCTTCAGGAAACAACTCAAGACCTGGCTGTTCGAGCAGGAGCTACTCCTCCTCGTCCCAGCGCCTTGAGACCCTAACGGGTGAGTAGCGCGCTATACAAATTTGTCTGATTGATTGATTATAAAATGGGGAAGAACCAACCCAAATAGATGGGAAAGAGGGACCCAGGGATTCTCCAAGCACCGCACTAGTGCACTGAGCTAAATAGGCTGTGGGGATTATTTAGTGTGGCGAGTCTACGCTTTGTGTGATCACATTAAAATACTACGTTTTCATTAAAGCAATAATTTGGCTGGACAATAATCACATTTCCTTTACTGTATGTGCTTTGAGTCTTGAGCTTGTATATGCCTTACACCTACCTCCCTCTCGAAGAGCCGTGGACTGCTCGACCCATGCTACCACAGAGAGTCAAGTGCTGATAGGGTAGTCTATGACCCAATTACTCAGGGCCCATAGTAGGTTGGGCCTGGGACATCAGGAGTAAAAGGCATCAACCACCACGGTTGAGCCCAATAACTCCTGCTTGCGTCGTGGCCTTCTGAACGGCGTTCTGGCAAGGAGCCAGGCCTGTGAAAAAATTGGAAAACGTATGCCTTGTTGTATGTAAAGCTTACCCTAATGTTTCATTAAATATTCCTGGCATACCTTTTGATGATGCTTTTATGTGCGTCATTAAGTCTGTCCTGCTTGATGCACGAAATATAGCTTCTAAACCACCAATAAAAGAAGGTTGATGTTTTTATTCACTATATGCACACCCAGTACTTCTTAAGAATCACTCAATCTGGTTTAAATAACGTATGCTTGCCAATTATGGTTCACATACTAGAACTTGCTAGCATTTGACCAACAAAGTGTGGGTACTACTTTTTGTGCTGGCAGGCGTACCATATAACCACAACACTCAATCGACTCACAATTACTAAAAACGTGTAACTTTTCCTGAATAAGCAGCCCCTTTCTCTAAACCTCATAATATACAAATCATTCATCATAGTTTCTTAACACTCCATTGATTTCGGTTGTTTGTAACACCTTCAGCTCACAAATTTCACTGGCAGTTATTGTGTTGCATTCATTACTGCACTTAATAATAAGTGGAGTTCCTGAAGCAGGCAACCGATTGAATATGCAATCTACCAATTATATTTTAATGTGAAGTTACTAAACTATGTGTATCATCCGGCGTCTTGCTTCATAAGACACACTTTAGGTTGTAAAACATTAATATGCATAATAACAAATCAATGAATTAACCAAGTAATTCTTCATTTTTCATAAGGAGTATGAGGCAGCCATGCACTCTCCTGTATTGGAATCAAAACTTTCTGTAGAATCTCACTTACTTGACATTTTCTGATGATCTCTCACATTGTGTGGCTCAAATATTTCAATGTCATTAATTAAGTTCCATGGAACTCTATGGGGGATATGTACAAGGAAGTGGCAGATGGCGGCGTTAGCCTCCTTGGCTTAACGCCGCCCACCGACACTTTTCAAACTCAATGCTGCACCATATTATACAAGACTGTGCTAAGTTTGGCAACTTAGCGCCAACGCAGGCACCCTTGCACCATAGTGCAAAGGTGTAAGCGTGCAGGGGAGGATTATTTATGTGTAGGAAGGTGTCCCTTCCTGCACATAAACAATCCGAAAATGCCATTTTGTCACTTTCATGTGTGCTGCTTCATGAAGCACACATGAAACTGACAAAATGGAATTTTCTTTAAAGGTCTGTTTATGTACAGGAAGGTACACCTTCCTGTACATAAACAAACCATGGCATTTTGCTTTTTCCATGTGTGCTGCACAAGGCAGCACACATGGAAAAAGCAAAAACGAGGAAAATAATGCATTTCTCCTCATTTCGCCAACTTAAGAGCAGGATTTACTTGGTCTTAATTTTAGCAACTCCTCGAGTGGACTGTGGGAAGTGCTACACACGTACCTAGACCCTTATAAATCCCCATAAACATCTGGCCTCCACACTTAGATGGCCGATCCTCGAGCAACCGCCGCACACCGAAACAGAGTTCGCGCGGGTGCGCAGGTGGACTCACAGACACCGTATATCTAAACAGTCGTAATGTAGTATGTATAGCTGTCACCAATGGAATACCAAACATCTGTACTTCTCTACATGCCTGTCCTATCCCTCTTTGGCTTCACCATTAAATTTTCCTATCCTTTCCTCCTTACACTTCTTTCATTCTCAAAAGATAAAAGTAAGGGGTAGCTACTGAAGCTACAGTATACGAATGATCTCTGCCACTCGTGGCTAACCCTGTAACATTACTTATGTTTGTATATGGTATATAAAAATAAAAATACAATTTTAAACCATTCTTCTTCGCTGCTTTGAAACTTTAAAGAAAATATAAACATTGAGATATTCATGTAATGTTTGAGTGTTGTTCTACAACATCTAATGAGTAATCTTTAATCCCACTTTGGTAAAGCTTACCAACAATATGTGTCCTTGATCCTTTGTGACAGATAGGGTTTGTACTGTTTGCTTTTTAGCAAAGATTTTATTATTTACTTTTTACTTTTGAATTCAAAACTGTCTATTCGGATTTAGGAGAGCCATTTTTTAACATAGCCATTAGCAATTATTGCTTGCATTTCATTATCACAACATTGTTTTCCATTTCAAATTTAAAAAAATGAGAATAATTATGGTCAGTTACTTAAGGCACCAATAATTTATTAACATTAGCAAAACTTGAACATGTTATGTGTCGGATTGTATCATTCAAGAATATATAATACTCAGGAAATTACGCAGGAAGTACCGCATCTCACCCTTAAATTTTCCAGCATTTAGTTAGCCACACATTTTGTGGATATAGTTTTCGTCAATACTATAAAATATTTCCAAGTCTATTTGTCTAACAAATCAAACTAATCAATTTGTGTCTAGAAATTAACACCTTAGGAGCTTCGTACACATACCTCCCCAGTGCTGCGCTTTCCATTATCCAGTGCTGAACTGGACGTCCAACGGTCGCATGCAGCACTGGGGAGGTAGTGGCCGTGACGACCGTTAGCCGACGGCAGCACTTAAAGGGTTAAGATGCATGTGAGGTTTGTATGTATTTATGTGGCATTTCTATACTACGATCTTAGCCAAAAGACAGCAATACGCACTATAGGGTCAAAGACGAGCATAAAGCCAACAAGCTCAAAGACGAGCATAAAGCCAACAAGCGATAGCAGAGGTAGCTGGTTCGTGGACTGTTAAGGCATTGTGATATAGTGTTATTTTAAGAGGTGCATCTTCAACTGCTTCCTAAAATGGAGCACAGTTGGGGTGGTCCTGATAAATACAGATCCTAGGTGCATACTTAGAAAATGCATGCTGCCATGTTTTTTCTTTTTCCAAACTTCGTAATATGTGGTATGTTGCAGGCCTGGCTGCCCATGTGTAGAGAACCACCAGAGATGGTGAGGTTGTCTGCAATATAAGTGGGTGTGCTAGTCATCATGGGTTTGTAAATGATGCATCTGGTTTTAAAGATAGTGAGGGCTGGTAATAGGAGCTGAAGTCGTTTTTTAAGGATGGAGTTATGCAATCATATTTCTGCAGGTCTTAGATGATATGTGCTACATCATGTAAGATGCCTTGAGAGGGTGTCAGCGTGGAGTCTGGGTAGCCATGGAGCAAGGTTTTACCATCATCCAGATGCAAAAGTAGGAGTTCTTGAACAGCAATTCTGAAGACTTTCTGGAAGAAACGGTTTCACTTTCTTTAGAGGAGAGAGCTGGCTGTTTTTGCCAGTGTGTTCCTTGAGGGCGAGGTTTGTGTCCAAGGTTCATCCAAGTGACTTGGCAATCAGGGAAACTTGGGAATCAAAGCTATTGGGGGATGAACTATTGAGCCAGGCTTGCACTTTTTGTTGTTTGCTGTTCTTGCAAATAACAGCAAATGGACGGGTTGAGCTTTAGGTAGGTGCTGGACATCCAGGTCTGGATGACGTTTAGATAGTGTTTGAGGCATTATATATTTAAGGCAGAGGAAACTTTCAAGTAAAGTGTGTATCACTGGCATGTTGGTGAATTTTGATACTGTTACAGGAAAGCACCAAGCGGTTCTAGGTTGAACATGACAGGGGACTATATGGAACCCTGTGTTACTCAGCAGGTGATAGGATTATTTTGGGACCTGGAGGTGCCTACATGAATAAAGCGGATTTGATTGATTCAGATTGTAAAAATAAGTTTCAGAATCGTTTGATTTCTTAAAAAAAGTAAAATAAGGGAATCTTACTTCAAAACTAGAATATTTCTCCACAACTGGAACTGGGCAATGGTGCCACTGCTTATATTGAAATACTTTCCATTTTGCATTGAGTACATGCAATGGGCATACCGACAGAAGAATATCTATTTTTGGTTTTCCATAGTGAGAGGAGGATCAGCATTGTAAACTAAGGCATGTGTTTGTAGTTCAGTGAATAGATTCTTCAGTGTGTCTTGAATTTCTTTAATTTTCTCTGCAAGGAAATCACCTTACTAACGTGTTTTACTTCGCTAGTTGCATGTTCTAATAGTATTTCATTCAACAGGACAGTCTCACATTCTGAGAATTCTGCACCTGAATCTTGTGCAATACTAATGCTAAAACTTTGAAAGTTTTATTCGAATTCACTTTTGAGTCAGGCAGCGGTAGCTTCCGAAGTTGCAGTGGTATGCTGTATAGGACGTGCTTCATGATATGGCATTACTGTGTCCAAATACACCAATTATGGCCTGTTCCTCCAGGGAAACTGTGATAGTGTCACCAATGCTGTTCCTACTGGCACATGATCTCAATAGGCTGGACCAAACTGTCAACTTCAATCCCATTTACTCATCCATGGGTTTTTTGGCAGTCAGCCATTAACTGGATATGATGTTAGAGTTGTAGTCTGGCTTAGACCATCTCGGTTATTCATCAAATACTGCAACACAGCAAGACATGATTGGTCATGTGGATCCCTCCATCCTGAAAGGTAAAGTACAAACATTTTGACACATAGCAGGATTAATGGAGTGCATTCTGCAGGTAGGGAACTACATATGATGCCTAATTATGTTAATGACTGTAAGGCCTGCTGTTGGGAGAACCTACATCTATTCCCCACTGTCCCCTTCCTCACCTCCTTCCTCATGCCTTATCCTGGTTTGCTGTGTCTGGTAATTTCATGGTTGCTGCTCTAAGGTGCGTTTAGTGTCAATCAACCATTTTAAATAATGGGGCTTGACACATAAATAAGTGTAGTTTAACAGTACATTTCTTGGCAAATTATATAAAGCTCACTGCGCACTATACAACTTGTACCCATGATCCACCATTATACTGAACCCTCACAGTCAATGCTTGTTTTAATGTACCATTATCTCTGTCAACAACCCTGTTTGAACTGGGCCCAAATTGGTGAGAAAATTGGTGATTTACTACACCTTAGCAAGTGCCTCTGGTAATGCCTAAGAGGGAAAGCAGGACCTTGATCAGAATAAAATGTATGAACTCCACCAATCGCTACTAAACTTAACAAGCTTTTGTGACTGTGTGAGCCGCGACCTGACACTGGGGCCACACCAATAAGAATCATGTGTACAATTAACCACTACCAGTATATATTTGTATTTATCTACAGGTTGAGCTAACAATCATGGTCCAAATACTTAATTTGGAAGAGATGCACTGCATTCTGCAATAGAGCTGGGGGCAGAGGGGTCTCACAGTTATAGAGTGCTTGCATTTTTGACATATTTCATGCTGTAGCACATATCATTCTGTTAGCTTTGGAATCAATGGCCACCAATAATGCTCCTTTAGCATGCTCAACATTGCATTACCCTAGCACGAACACAGCCTATTCCTACATGCACAGCTTTTATTAGGTTTAATTAGTCAGACTCATTTGATAATGTAGCATTCTCCTGTTTTAGGAAAACTGATTGTAGGGAGCCCATCTTGTCCCAGTAAGAAGTTATCCATGTCCAGAAATCCATGAGATAGGGCGTGTTGTACCTGTGCTATGATTAGAGCACTCTGTGTGTATATCTGGGTCAATCTTAGATTTCAACAGAGTCACTCTGCTGCTACTTTGGAAACCTGCAGATCTCGCAGTTTGCTCAGTGACAGAATTACCTCTAGTGTGAACTTCCTGACTGATGTGCCAGTACTTGCGGGACCTCCACCAATTGATGCTGTATCTCGAGGGCAATCAGCTGAGGCCAAAGCCTTTATCATCTTGAAGGCTGAATGTTTGTAATCATTGGTTTCCAAGTCTACATTGTACATCTGTACAGAAAAATAACACTTGGACACAAACTAGAAACTGATTTATCAGCTTTTTTCAATGGTAAGAGGAGTGCATTCAATTCTGCAGATTGACTAGTTGTCACCCAAGGGCTTCACATGTGCATAGTATTGAATTCTGAACACCTGAGTATCCCTTATACAGCTTCATAAGCCGTGGAGGACCGCAGTTTTGTGCCATTTCCTGGCTGTGCTGAACCATAAGTATACAAACATCGTAATATTCATGCAATAGTTTTTTTGAAGGGTTTTCAGGTATTACCTGTCGATACTGTAGGAATTTGTGTTCAAAATGTAGGGTCATATTCAAATTGTACATCCATACTGGGCTGACTCGCAGCCCTTTGCGCCAAACACAGGTATAATGCATTTAAATTTAGAATGCTTGCTGCTTCCAAGGAAGGTATAGGTGTTACTACAATAATTAATTTTGGGTCATTTTTTAAAACAACAGAGCAGATCATTCCTCTGCTGCTATATACAAGTGTGATTGTAGGCAGTGGGTTTAGTTTGTATAATAGATACGTCCAGAGCTTTAAGTGGGATTAAAAAACTGGAGGGTCTATAAAAGGGGTGTGGCCGATATAATTAAGGGCATGGCTTAAAAGCACCTAAGCTGAAAATCTAGGCTTAGTTCAGTGTGCCACCCCACTGGTATTTTGCTACTTCTGTCATTGCATCCAGCTATACAATACAGCAAGAAACATTACACTTACAACAAGGCAGTACTATTGGCTTTATCAATGGTTGTTAGTTGCATAACATAAATAAGCAACAACCATGCCTTTGTAGTATAGCATATTGAAAATGCTTCCGTTCTGAGATGATGAGACTGTGAAAGAACTATAACGAGTCTCTCTGAAGCTACACAAAAGGCAGCGGAGTGTGGTACTGCTGTGGACCCGTCTTGGCACCTGCTTTTAAGAACTGCCAGTGCTCAGCACTGGCAAGACCCAGCCCACTTAAAGCCCTAGATACGTCTATTCTGAATGACTGAGTACTATTTTCATTACGAAGGCAAGTATGTTATCTAGCGAATGTCCCATTGTATGTCTCCCGGTATCTCTTTAAGGCTTTGTGTCTGTTAATTTTTCCAGTCCTTTTTGGTAAACGTAGACATAATAAATTGATATATAGTGTGAGAAAGTGGCTCTCTATATACTGGACTAGAAGGAAGTACAGTGTGTATAGAGTCCACCAACCCCATAGTTATAACAGAGGTTAAAGTCAGAACTGACCTTACTCTCCAAAGTGGTAGCTTGGTCGAGCAGTAAGGCAGCACCAGAGGACAGTGTAAAGCATTTGTTGTACACACTCAGTCAGCAAAATGTTTCACACACTCAAGAACTGAACTCCAGGCCAATTGTTGTTATATCCTCAGATATTGTTGTTTTATTTTTAGAACCAACAGTTATAAAAAATATACTTTTCAAGGTACGAGTACTCTCATGTAAATACTTTGCAGAGGAGCAATAAATTTGTACACACAATAATTACAGGATAGCCAATAAGCAACACAGTTCTTAAACACACTCTAGCATTGAGCTCAATGGGTTTTTCATAGGAAAGTACAGTTAATTACTTTATGGATTACTTTAGTAGTTCCAGGACTAGATCTTAGATTCAGTCCTGGGGTCTAAGCTGAAACCAGATTAGCAAAAAGTTTTAGTTACTGTGATGAATTTTCCTGAATATAAAGCTGTTTTAAAAGTTCACACTTAGAAACTTTTCAAGGTGATTCTGACAATGTTATCCAATGGGAGGAAATTCAGGTTACAGGTAAAGTACGATCGCATTACTTTTGTAAGCCAGCAATAGTCTCCTAGGGCCAGCACTGGGGGCTTAGCTCAAAACAGAAAAGCAGTCAATGGGTTCCTATGGAGAAAATACAGGTTACTAGTAAACCCGCTAGGGATTACTTTTGCGGTTCAGTACTGGGCTGAAAGGTACAGTACTGGCTTCTCTCCTGATCACAGGTGAGTATTTTCGAATTCGGACTTTGGCTTATTTTATAGGAATATTTTCAGTTTTCAAAACTTCACGCTTAGAAAATTTTCGAGTCAAAATGGGTCAATGTTATCCAGTGGCAGGTAAGTGAATTACCGGTTTCCAGGTGAGTACTTGGTTAGTGAAGTTAGGGTTCTCGGCTTAGACTTAGGGGTCCCCCAGGGTCAGGTGAGTACAGTTAGTTCAGTCCCAGCGGCGCAGGGGCGGCCGGGTGCAGAGGTAGGTAGGCCCAATGTTATCCAATGAGGGAAGGGGTCTTCGGTTGGTGGCGGCTGGCTAGCAGGCCACGCGGCTCTGGGAGCTGGGCTCCTGGTCACTTGCTCAGGGCAAGGGGGGAAGTAAGATAGGACAGAGAGGTCACAGCCAGCGGCACTCGGGAGGCTGGGTGCAGGGTGCTTTTGAGCGGTCAGGCACTCAATGTTATCCAAAGAGAAGCTTGAAAAAGGAACAAAGGTTGCAGGCTCGGGGACGGTGACTCTCCAGGGGCGACCAGCACTTCAAGAGGTAAGTTGGGATCTTGGAGCACATGTAGGTACCCCAAAGGGAGGCACAGGGAGGCCGTGGGGTGCCGGGTGCAGGGGTGTCTATGGGGGTCGGAAAAGCTTACCCTCGGCTGGTCGCGGTTGGGGTGGCCCCTGGTTCTGAGTCTGCAGGCGTCGGCTGCTTCGTCGAGGAGGGTCTTTAGGCACTGGACATCGGGTCTCAGTCGCCGGGGGGACGTCCTTGTGTCCTTGGTTCGGGTTGACCCGGCCCGGGCTCGGCTGGTGCAGAGTGGGCTGGTCCGGAGCTTCCTGGTGGGCACCAGGTGGGTTGTTGCAGCAGAGCCTCTGCTGATGGGAGTCCCAATCTTCGAGAGGGTCAAGTCAGCCAGGTCCTCTGGGTGTCCCAAGGTTGCTGTGCGCGGAGGTCGCCGGGATTAGGCAGGAGCAGGATCCAGGATCAACAGGCCGGTAGGGCTGGGGCCAAGTCAGTGGTTGTTGTCCTGTTGTTAGCAGCTGCGCGGCGGGTCTTCTTCTTCTTGATCTTCTTTCTTCTTTTGATATCCTGATCTGAGGAAGGAAGGTTAAGGGAGGCCCTAAATACTAAATTTACGGGTGTTACAGGTAGGGCAAGGGCATGGACCAATGGGTCCCTGTCCTGGGGTGAGGACACCACCTAGCCTGCTCCTCCCCTGTGGGAGGGGGGCAGGAGCCTAGCTGGGATTGGGCAGGGCTCCCCATCTACAAGATGGCCAGAGCCCGGGGTCGTGCTTCACCTCGCCTCCTTCACCTGAGGGGTGGAGTTGGCAAAGGTTGGCACACCCTCCTTCCTGACGTAGTTTTTCCCGCCAGTCTTCCTGCCAGAGTGGGGGTAGAACGGGGGGGGGGCCAGTTGCTGGGTACAGCAAATGGTCTGGAGAAGCTCTCAGAGGCTGACCATCCTGGGGGAGGAGACATAGCACCTCGCCCAGGATGTGCTTTGTTGAGGACCCAGGGGTCCAGCAACATGTCTGCTGTGTGGCAGCCTCTGCAGCCACTCAGCCAGACGTGGATTGTAGGTTAGGTTTTCAGTGGGGCATCTCTAAGATGCCCTCTGGTGCATTTTACATTAAATATCACACTGGCATCAGTGTGGGTTTAATGTGCTGAGAAGTTTAGTACCAAACTTGTCAGTCTTCAGTGTAGCCATTATGGTGCTGTGGAGTTCGTAATGACAACCTCCCAGCACCATATACTCTTAATGGCATCACTGCACTTACAGTGTCCAGGAATGGGCCTGGGTACTGTAGGGGCACAGGGCTCATGCACTGGTGCCCACACCACTGGCATAGGGCACCCAGCTAGAGGGGTGACTGATGTATGCCAGGGCAGTGGGTTTGCGGGCATGGCACACAGGGATGTGTGCCATGTCGACTCTTTGTTTAGTTCTGTACCTATGCACTCACCCTCCAAAGGCAGTGTGTGGGTACCAAGGTACAGGGCCCCTAAGGGTGGCACAATAAGTGCTGCAGGCCTTAGGGGTCTTCTCTGGTCATCATGCCCTGGGTACCTAGGGTACCATTTACTAGGGGCTGATAGGTGGCCAGAGATGATAATTGGGTTTTGTTTCAACACAGTTTTTAGGGAAGGAACACAAACCCTGGGTACCTGATTGGCAGGGACCCAGGGCACACTCAGTCAAGCACATCAGCAGTTCAGAAAAAAGTGGGGGCATACCAAGGCACGAAAGATGGCAGTTTCTCACATATAGTTTCACCCCTTCTTCATAGTGTGGTAAATATGTTCTTCCGAAATTCAGAAAGCCCAAAAATACCTGTACTTCCCAAAGAGAACTGGGAGTTTTAAGTGATCCACATTTTTGCAGTAACCTGGTTGTGGGCCCTTTTCTCTACTGAATAATTTATAACCTATGTATATTACCTTTAAAAAGCATATTCTGAATTTGCTGAAATTCATCCGGTAGCTTGCTTAAAAAGGTACTGTGACTATTCTGTCTACATGATGTGAAGGTTCATTTAAGTCATCATCCAATATGTGTAATGCTTCCAACATGTGTGACTAGACTCAAATCGAACTGAAGTACTTCAAATATTCTTGCAGGGAATAAACAGGGCTATTGTGATACCCCAAGGTAACCGTGTAAAACCACATTGTATTCTGCCTAATGAAAAAGATCTCAAATAATTTGATGCTGGTGGTAAACCTTGTATTAATGACCCTATATCTAAAGTAGTCTTGTATTGTATTTTTTGCATGTTAGTTACAATAATCAATTCTATGTTCATGCTGTACTGCATAGGTTTCACAATGTAAGTTCAAACTGCAATAGTCTATTAAATACTCCAAGACTTGTATTTAAAATTGAGTAAACCGGGGTGTTCATTGTTGATGTGCATGGATGACAATTCCCTGATGTTATAATTCATTGAAATTTGTTCGAGATTTTTTGAGCCACTGCCTTTTTGGGATATTGTTACTGAACCTGCGGTTCTTCCTTTAAACTAATCACATGTGGTGTTGCACCTTTATACTATCACTCTAGGTTTTAAGAAACACTGGAACCAGCTCTAACACCAATTTATGACATACCGCTTCTTAAGCGGCGAGGGCAATAGCAATGAGTATCCTTCCATCATAGCTTCCTCCCCAGTGAAACTTCAGTTATTATTTGCGGGGACACATCTCCTTCGCCAATTATTATGCCATAAGAATCAAAACATTTAATTTGAATCTCGGCTTTAAAAAGGAAACTAACATGACAACATATGTGCAGTTGAGGAGGGGAAGGAGAAAATAATAGAATAGGTACCAAAGGAAACACTGCAGATAAAGATACTGACGTTTTAATTGATACCATGACTGGATTTGGTTTATCTCAAATTACTGGGAACCCGACTCACTCTGGGAGCAATACTCTGGATGGAGTGTTTACTAACAATCAGAAAATTTAATTTATAAAGGGTTTTAATTTAATTTGGTCTAATCACCAAGCTGTGATACTTACATTTAATGTCTTCGTCAATAGCATATGCGCATCTAATGCTAGTAATATTAAATCTTTTCGATTTTGGTATAAACTTCAAGATGCAAACCTGAGAGTCGTCTTATCTGAATCGGAGCCGGCGCTCTCAGTAGATCCTGACATTGTCTCAAGAGGATATGAAACATTGAATCAGTCTGCTACTGATACGCTTGTTCTATTAAATATAAAACATCTAAAATGATTAATACTTCGGCTCCATGGTATAATACAGAGCTAATAGCCTCTAAACAACACTTTTGCATACAGGAGAGAATATGGAGAAAGTAATACAATGCAATAGAATAAGAAAATACAAGCAATGCATAGCCAAACATAAAACACTTATTTTAACTGCTAAATTAAAATATTATCCGAAAAAGATTGAGTAAGCCGAAAACTTCACTAAGGAGCTTTTCGAACTGTTACTAATTTAATCACCACCCCCAGCTGCTCATTCTACTTCAGGCAATGACGACATCTGTAATGCCTTGGCTATCTTCTTCCAAAAAAAGGATCAGGATATGATATCTTTGATAGGGATGTATGTCGTTACAACGCATGCTTTTTCCACGCATGCCTTTACAACGCAAGTTTTACAACGCAAGTCGTTACAACGACTTGCGTTGGGGGGCGCTGGATAGTGAATAGTTTAATTTACTATTCCAACTCCAGTCCCCTTGGATAGTAGGGAAGGTGTTGGATAGTAAATTAAACTATTACCTATCCTACAGCGCCTCCCAGCGCACTTCGTTGTAACGAATTGCGTTGTAAAAGTTGCGTGGTAAAGGTAGTGCGTGGTAAAAGTTGCGTTGTAAACGCCGTTTACCCTTTGATAGCTTTTCTGCCAATAGTCAAAATAGCAAGCAGTCCCTGTACACGGATCCTTTAGTCAACAGTAGTCTTAGTTTCTTCAGAGGATTTACCAGTCCGTCAGCGGAGCAAGCCAGACAGCTGATCACGGCTACAAATTTGGGATCTTCACTTGATCCATACCCTCTCACTACTATCCAGATGACACTAGATTTTATTGCTGGACATTTAGCAAAAAATGTAATTCCATACAGGCAAATTTCCAAAGTATTCAAAAAAGGCCTCAGAACTGCCACTCATAAAGAAACCGAATCTTGACCCCTTGACACCAATACTTATCGTTCTATATCAAGGCTTTCTTTTCCAGCCAAATTGGAGGAAACGGTTATGAATTCACAGCTGGCGTCTTCTATTGAACAGAATGACCATTTTGATGTAACTCTGTTTGGTTTCCAGGGTAGCCATGGTACAGAGGCAGCCCTTATTGTGGCCACTGAGGAAATCCGATCCATAAGGACAGCAGAGCGGCCCTTGTCCTATTGGATCTATCTGCGGCATTCAACATGGTTGATCACATAGGTTTGGTCGACTTTCTGAGGAAGCCGGGTGCTAAAGATTCCACAATAGCACTATTTCAGTCCTTTCTAACCAATAGAGCTCAATAGGTGACCTTTGGCGACTCTACATCAGAACCTGACACTTTACCATGTGGTGTTCCCCAGGGCTCATCACTAAGCCCATCCCTATCTAATACATATATGTCACCCCGCTGGCTGCGCTGATCAAATCTTTTGGGTTTTCATTCGTGTCCTCAACTGATGATACCCAAATTGTGGTGCCCTTTTCCAGCACTAATAAAAATTGGTCATCTGATCCCATTTGACTTATTAAAGACAGTAGTGGACTTCATTTACACTTGCAAAAAAGTTGCTAAACAAGTTGCAGATTGTGCAAAACTCGGCAGCCAGAATGCTGTTAAATTTACCCAAATTTCATTCTACAACCAAGGCCTTGAGTATGCTTCATTGATTCCCTATAAAGAAAGGAGTCATTTTTAAATTACTTTGCATAGGTTTTAAAGTTTTAGTTGGAATATGCCCCATTTAAAAAATAATTTCAGATGGTATACGTTCAAGTAGATCCCTCCGATACAGCTCTGCAAAAAAAGTTAATTGCTCCTACTCTTACGCTGGTCTCTTGGGAAGGTAGAATTTTTATTAGAAGCACTGCACTACTCTTCTCGGTCCTACGCCGCCTCAACATCAGCCCTGTACTCATGGCGTACACGCGGCTCCTATATACAGACCTGTCTACACGGGTCCGGATTGGGAGATACATCTCGGCGGCGTTCGAGGTCCGGCGAGGCACGAGGCAGGGGGGCCCCCTCTCGCCTCTCCTCTTCGCCCTTGCAGTCGAGCCACTAGCGATCAGGGGTCTGGACTGGGGCATCCCACTCGCGGGAGTCACGCACTGCGTCTCTTTGTACGCGGATGACCTCCTCATCTATGTCCGGGATATTACGGCCAACCTCACCCCCATATGGACGGCACTTACCGAATTCGCGGACGCCTCGGGCCTCCGAGTGAATTGGGATAAATCCACGGTATACCCCTTCCACCCGGACCTACCACCCCGCGATACCTGGCTGGGGGCGCAAAGGATCTCATGGTCCACGGATGCCCCCCGATACCTAGGGGTTTGGCTATACCATTCTCCCGCTGACCTCTTCGGGGGCAATCACTGCAGGGCGCTCGCGAACCTTCGACCGACGGTTGCTTTCTGGACCAGACTCCCACTGGCCCCGATAGGACGAATTGCTCTAGCTAAAATGATAATGCTTCCCCGGCTCTTATATCATTTTACCAACTTGCCGGTGGTCCCACCCAGGTCCTTCTTCCAGGACCTCAATTCCCTCCTAGGTGCCCTAATTTGGGGATCGGGCCGGCACAGGGAAGCCTTGAAAACCCTTCAGCTTCCCACCACCCAGGGAGGCCTCGGAGCCCCATCCTTTGAGTCCTACTTTCTGGCAGCCCAGCTCCAATGGTTGTTGTACTGGACGGCGGACCGGCATACACAAGAGGCCAATACCTCAACAGGTAGGATTACGACGCCGGAGCTCACCCGTCTTCTTCTCCCGGGCACTAAACCGCGGCGCACATATCCTCTACAGGTCACGGTGGCGCGTCAATGTATGCTCCGGGTCCACCGGATGTCTCCTGGGACAACCCCATATTCCCCGTTGCTCCCGTTGGTCGGCTGGCCCAGGTCGGATTCATACTTCCCAGTCCCCATGCTAGTTGAGGGGACACTCAACTGTCACCCCGCTGGCTGCGCTGATCAAATCTTTAGGGTTTTCATTCGTGTCCTCAACTGATGATACCCAAATTGTGGTGCCCTTTTCCAGCACTAATAAAAATTGGTCATCTGATCCCATTTGACTTATTAAAGACAGTAGTGGACTTCATTTACACTTGCAAAAAAGTTGCTAAACAAGTTGCAGATTGTGCAAAACTCGGCAGCCAGAATGCTGTTAAATTTACCCAAATTTCATTCTACAACCAAGGCCTTGAGTATGCTTCATTGATTCCCTATAAAGAAAGGAGTCATTTTTAAAATACTTTGCATAGGTTTTAAAGTTTTAGTTGGAATATGCCCCATTTAAAAAATAATTTCAGATGGTATACGTTCAAGTAGATCCCTTAGATACAGCTCTGCAAAAAAAGTTAATTGCTCCTACTCTTACGCTGGTCTCTTGGGAAGGTAGAATTTTTATTAGAAGCACTGCACTACTCTTATCGGTCCTACGCCGCCTCAACATCGGCCCTGTACTCATGGCGTACACGCGGCTCCTATATACAGACCTGTCTACTCGGGTCCGGATTGGGAGATACATCTCGGCGGCGTTCGAGGTCCGGCGAGGCACGAGGCAGGGGTGCCCCCTCTCGCCTCTCCTCTTCGCCCTTGCAGTCGAGCCACTAGCGATCAGGTTACACCAGGGGGGTCTGGACTGGGGCATCCCACTCGCGGGAGTCACGCACTGCGTCTCTATGTACGCGGATGACCTCCTCATCTATGTCCTGGATATTACGGCCAACCTCACCCCCCTATGGACGGCACTTACCGAATTCGCGGACGCCTCGGGCCTCCGAGTGAATTGGGATAAATCCACGGTATACCCCTTCCACCCGGACCTACCACCCCGCGATACCTGGCTGGGGGCGCAAAGGATCTCATGGTCCACGGATGCCCCCCAATACCTAGGGGTTCGGCTATACCATTCTCCCGCCGACATCTTCGGGGGCAATCACTGGAGGGCGCTCGCGAACCTTCGACCGACGGTTGCTTTCTGGACCAGACTCCCACTGGCCCCGATAGGACGAATTGCTCTAGCTAAAATGATAATGCTTCCCCGGCTCTTATATCATTTTACCAACTTGCCGGTGGTCCCACCCAGGTCCTTCTTCCAGGACCTCAATTCCCTCCTAGGTGCCCTAATTTGGGGATCGGGCCGGCACAGGGTAGCCTTGAAAACCCTTCAGCTTCCCACCACCCAGGGAGGCCTCGGAGCC
Organism: Lissotriton helveticus; assembly: GCF_964261635.1. Classification (NCBI taxonomy): domain Eukaryota; kingdom Metazoa; phylum Chordata; class Amphibia; order Caudata; family Salamandridae; genus Lissotriton; species Lissotriton helveticus. The sequence continues at coordinate 291,808,413 of NC_136063.1, read as the reverse complement.
CCATCCTTTGAGTCCTACTTTCTGGCAGCCCAGCTCCAATGGTGTTGTACTGGACGGCGGACCGGCATACACAAGAGGCCAATACCTCAACAGGTAGGATTACGACGCCGGAGCTCAGCCGTCTTCTTCTCCCGGGCACTAAACCGCGGCGCACATATCCTCTACAGGTCACGGTGGCGCGTCAATGTATGCTCCGGGTCCACCGGATGTCTCCTGGGACAACCCCATATTCCCCGTTGCTCCCGTTGGTCGGCTGGCCCAGGTCGGATTCATACTTCCCAGCCCCCATGCTAGTTGAGGGGACACGGTGTGGTATTACGGACATGGAGTCGCTCTTTGAGGAGGGTCGGATTAAATCATTCGATCGACTTATTGCCGAATTCGGTCTCCCCCGCGTCAATTCCTCCGCTATCACCAGCTCCTCGAATGTTTCCGTCCTTACCACAACCTCCAGGCCGGAGAACCAGACACACATCCAGTTGTACACGCAATCCTGCACATGGGTGTAGGACGCCATTTGGTCAACTGGTTATATAAGGCGATACGAGAACTCTCGAGTGCTCCCCTAGTGTCCCTACGCACCACATGGGAAGAGGACATCGGCGCCCACTACACGACTCGGAATGGATCAAGGCGCTCGAAGCCCCAAAACGCACGTCTAGGAACGCCCGTTTTAAAAACATCCAGTATTACATATTACACAGGGCGTATCTGACACCGGCGCGGCTGCAGAAATTTTACCCCACTACACAATTCCTCTGCCCCAGATGCCGCTCCCCAGATTCAGAATTCCGTCACATGTTCTGGAGCTGCCCGGACCTCCACTCCCTTTGGCGGACGGTACACAACACACTGAAAGACCTCACGGGCCTCACAACCCTAGCCACCTGGGAATCCAGCGCGTTGGGCATTTTCCACATTCCGAAACAGCTCCCGGCACACAGGCGTTTTGTATCCCTAGTGTTACTGCTAGGGAAAAGATGTATAGCTATGCACTGGCGATCATTAGAGGGCCCCCCAATAGCAGCATGGATAGGGGCAGTCTGTAAATGGGCAGCGGCGGAAGAAGAAGCCCTGCGGGAGGAGGAGGCTAAAGGCTCCCGGAAACACCCCATCTCTATGGAATGGGCCATGCTACTGCATCAATTCCGACAGCTGACGTGCCATGATGACCCGGCCACGCCTACACCTGCAACTGCACCCACCCCGACCGATGCCCCCACCCCCGCGAGCCTGCAGCCCCTGACCAACGACTAGTACCGTACTTTGGCGATTCACAGTCCCACACTACTACCTAGCTCCCAGGGCGATTGGCCCGATGCCCAATCTGACATACCACTCCTGCCCTTTGGCTGGCCCTGCACACTGTAAACGCGAGTCATTGACCCCTCTGATGCCCGACCCCCTTCTCTTCTTGATATGCCCGTGCAAACGCCCAGATGCTCCCTCCCCGAGTTCTGTTCCCCCCGTTACTTGGCAACACCGCTGTACGGACTCTGCAGACCCAATCCAATGATCCCCATGATGGCGACTCACATGCTTGTGCTTTTTCCTTTCTCCTTGAATCTTGTCCTACGTTTTCTATCTTATGTGATTACTTACATGGTCTGTACTGTTCAGATAACGAAATGCCAATAAAAACAAGTTAAAAAAAAAAAAAAATCTTCCGGAGTAAGCAAACTTAGTGGTGGGGTAACGCGCTGACAAGATTACATCGACCAACTAAGGTGGTAAGTGAAAGGAACTAAGTTGTCCCTGCACAATCTCCAAGCTTGTAGGTCTCCGAGATTGAGGTGCAGAACCCTTCCCCCGGACGGGAAGAGAAGGTCTGGCCTGAACAGAAGGCACAATGGTGGACATGTGGAAAGCGCAGAGGGTCCGCATACCACACCATTCTCAGCCACTCAAGGGTGATGAGAATGATTTGGGCTCTGTCTTGGCGAATCTTCCTGAGAACTCAAGGAATCAAAGTTATGGGGGAAAACATGTATTGTAGTTGAAGGTTCATCCTCAGCTGAAATGCATCCTCCAAGGCTCGCCTCAGAAGGTACTGGAGGGTGCAGAACTCATGGTATCACTCATTTTTAGAGGATGCAAATAAGCCCACCCGAGGAGTGCCCAACTGAGTGAAGATTACCTGGACTACCTCTGGCAGAAGACGCCACTCATGATCGACAAGACAACGCCGGCTCAGGCTGTCAGCGCCGTCAATCAGAGACCCCACTAGGTGATTAGCAGGGAGTCCAATCCCTTGACGGTATGTCAAGATCGCAGTCTCATCACTTCCAGGCAAAAAGGTGAGACCCTACTTCCCCTTGCTTATTCACGTACCACATCGCTGGTGTGTTGTCAGTCAAGATCTGGACGGACGGATATTCGATGGAGGAGAGGAAGGCGTTGAGCACCCCCAAACTGTGCAGCACCAGTAGGTTGATGTGAAGAACCTTCTCCTCTAGATACTAAATGCCTCTAATTTTCAGATACTCCAGATGGTGGCCCATCACTACAGTAGGCACAGTCAGAAGGGAGTGAAGGCCATCCCATAGCTCAGGTTCACCTCGTTCCCCATCAAACTACTTATGCCACAGCCCTGGGGTAGATTATGATGGAATCCGACAGGTCATCCTGATAATGAAGCCACTGCCAGTGGAGGCTTCCCTGCAGGGCCCTCATATGCCAACATGCAATGTGACCAGGAGAATGAAGCAAGCCAGCAGACCTAGGAATCTAAGGACTCTCAGGAGTGGGGCTCACACCTCGGTGAAAGGACGGGACCATTTCCTGGATAGCAGTGATTCTCTGGGTGGAGGAAAGGCGCAGAGATGGGTGGTGTTCAGTACCAACCTTAGGAACTGGAGTTGTTGGGAGGGCCAGAGGTGATACTTGGGTTTGTTGATGGAAAAAGTTGTACAGAGGAGATGCTTTTGACCCCAGATGGCGCGACACAACCTCTGGCAAACTGGCTTTGATTAGCCAGTTGTCCAGCAATGTGAAAATGCAGATGTCCGACCTTCTGAGATGCATATCAAGGAACAAGAACAACCCAAATGTCTGCATGAACCTGGGTATGATGTCAAAAACAGTAGTTCACACGGAACTCATTCAAAAGAAAAGTTAGGCAGGTTGAACAGCAAAGCTAGTGTAAATGGCATGCTATGAATAAAACATGTCGCAGGTTCTAGTCTCCTAAGGTAGTTTATGACAACATAAACCATTGCTCACTCATTAACATGTGTATAGGTGTGAAGTGCAGTAACGCCTGTGCAAGAAACCACTGCAAAAAGTTGGGGAAACAATTCAGCAAAAGTACAAATAACTGCAAAAAGTCTTTCAGTTCATTACCACAGACCCACAGCAACCTGCGCGTGTATAGTTCATGGAAAAGCAATCAGTTTGTTTGCATTGTGTCAACAACGTTTCAACCACACATAGAATCCTAGGGTCTTGTCAGGGGAAAACTATACATGGGGTTCACCTACAGAAGATTTAGGGATAGGAATTAGAACCGGTTTACCAGTAAAATTTGCAGTGAGCCCAAACAGGTCATAGGTTATCTGCTGAAGCCCAATGTAAAAGTAGCACACTGGGGCAGACTGTGATTACTGCATGCCGGGTGTAAGGTGAAATCACATTCTTATGTGTTCAAAAATATATATATAGATACTAACTGGTTTATGGACCTGACGGCGGTGGAAGTATATACCACTCAATAAAAAAATGAAGGATCGTTGATTAGTAAACAGAAGGATAACAAATGAGGCAATAATGGGAAGTGGAATGTCACTTCTCTGTTGGTAAAATAGTAAAGGCAATGAGTGGCTTTACATGGAAGTTGCCAAGGCCAACGGTAGAGTTGACCAGGGGAGCAGGATTACTGTCACTGTCTGATCAGATACTCAAAGCCACAGAAATGCCAATGTCAAAGATGGCAGCTTGCAGGAGCGAGGCTTGGAGCGCATAGAATATCCAACGTGATGCATCTTGGAAAAGAAGCGAGGAATAGAACACAAAGGAGTTTACCTCGGCTCAAAGAGCAGACTGAAATAGTATTACAGTAGCTTTCTGGAGGCAAAAAGTTGGTGACACTTTGAAAGAAAACGAGTGTTCACTAATATGCCAGAGCTGCGGACAAAGGAAGCGTGCAGTGGCTGTGCTAGTTTTAAAACGTTCTGAGGCTGAGTCAGTCTTTTCACCAAACAGCCGCATACCATCAAAGGAAGGCCCATTAGGTTGGCCTAGACATCCGCTGGGAAGTTGCAAGTGTGGAGCTAAGCATGCCTCTAAATGGTGATGGACTGCTGAATCTGCATTATCAAGGCCCAATTTGATAATATGGTGGAAGCCATTCTGACGATTTAAAATGAGCTCCTGGAAATGGTTCTTTCTATCATCTTGAGCATGTGGCAAGATCATTTGGGCCATATCCCATAGTGCATGGTTGTACCTGGCTAATCGGCAGTTAGCATTAAACGACTTAAGGGCATTACTGCCTGTTGGGAAAACGCCTTTTTGCCCCAAGCCTCAAGATGTTTTCGATTCCTGGTCAGAGTGAGCTGCTGGAAAGGCACATTCTGATTGGCTCCCGTAACAGGAGGCGTGAATGACAATGCTCTCCAGTGATGGATGGGTCAAAAAGAATGCTGGGTCACCTAGAGCTGGGTGATAGCAGCTACTTGCAAACTGGTTGACTGCTTGGTGGTAGAGAGTTTCTCCCATACCACCAAACCAGGCTCTAAAATAGCCTCATTAAAAGGGTACAAAGGGTTGTGATGTTGCAGCAGAAGCCACGAGGATCTCAGTGAGAACATTCATTTTGGCCTCTCTTGTGGGCAATTGAAGATCTAAGACCTCGGAGGCCTTTAACATTACCTTGTGCAGAGGAACTACTTCAGGCATTGCTGGACCAGTGGGGAAGTCCATATCGAACTTTGGGGAAGTGATGGTGCTCTGGAGGACAGTCCTTAAAATTCGTAAGTATCCTGCCCAGGTTCTCCATATAGGATTGGGTCAGAATCTGTCCCAAAGATATCATGTAGACAGTCTCTCTCTATTTATTTATATATAGATCTACTCCTTCACCGCGCTCAACTTCAAAGACACCAAACGCAGCGGCACAGCATGGAATACCAGCATCCGAGAGGTATTAATTCAAATTATTTTTCTATTTCTTTTTCATTTTTTATGTGCGAAGTCAGAGATGTTCATAAAAGCACTAACTGTTAAAAATTAGGTGACCTATATATATATACACATACAATCTTGAGCATCTCCAGAGGATGTGTTCAGAGGTGCAGCGCCAGTCTGTGGAATCGGCGCATCCAACGCCAGAGATGGCGCCATCCATGGCATTTGCTGCTGAGACACCGTGTACCTGAATGTCAGGTTGAAGCAATATGGCATGGCACAGTATCCATCGGAGCAGTGTCAGATGACGTGGGATGCAAGGATATGTACATCGGAAGCCGGTATGGGGCCGCTGGCCTTGAAGGGATGCCAGTCTGCATCGAAGCCTTCAAGACGATGGAATACATTGCATTGAGGAATACTGCTGGACCCGACCCTCGGATCAGGAACTTGGGAAAGGCCAACGCCAGAATCGCAGGCAGTGAAGGCACCAGCGCCGAAGGTCCTGCAAGGTTCAATGCTTGCACCGGATCAGAGTCCAGTGGTGGAGCTGGGCAGCACGGAGGGGAGCCTGCTGGGGTCATGTTGACTAAATACAGCTGCGAGGACAAATGTCCTGTGGAAAATGGAGAGCGACAAGGAAATTTACATCTGGAGTGTTTCTTTGATTTACTATGCTTTCCCTTTTTCTTACTAGCTGAGGAAGAGGATTGAGACCTAGAACGATGTCTTGATAATTTGTGGAATCAATGGTCTTCTCTGGCCCTGGACATGAGGAGCTTGACATCCCACTCTTCCATGGCCCTAGTGTGCAGGCTATGGCAAAACAAAAAAAAGCAGGTTCGCAAGTTGTGATCTGGACCCAGGCACCAGAGGGAAACTACTTGGAGGTCCATCCTGGACATCTGTCCCTCCCAATCTCTGCAGGGTTTGAACCCCAATTTCTTGGGAGGAGATATGGTACTGCTTATTAAGAACTATTTTATGAGAAAACTGCCCAAAAAGAATTCCGGATCCACGTACAAGGTGTCAAAAAAGGGCACCGACATTGTGTGGGAGTGGGTGTTTTATGGCCTCGATGATGCTGCCTGTTAGCACATCCAGGGTCAACGGAGTCCGGTGCCCTCTACTGGCAACTTGAGAGCTTCGAAGTTTTCAGGATCTGGTCTGACACCTGGGATTGTTCTGTAGGTGAGGAATCTGCATCCACCGAAAAACAGTGATTTAAATGCAACTCTAAATGCTTTCACCTTTCACATGTGCTGTGTACTATGCAGTGCTTTAGCACAACTTGTATACACTATATGTTGGTTTCATTTTACATCTCTTGAATCTATATAGTATGCGAGGCCATTGGTACGCGATATTGCATCATTGCATGCTTGTGAGCAGTGTTTTTTGTGTTTTTAACCTAACAAGTTTAGCTTTGTGTTTGTGCTGATATCCATTTAAGAAAATGAACCCGTAATAACAGAAGGAATTGATCACTTTTTAGGAACCAATATATGCCCAGCCCTAGTATCTAAGGGGGAGTAAGCCTAGTTGAATGATCTACAGGTTATATGTTGTTCATCCAGATGGTTAGGGAAAGGATAAAGATCAATCAATCAAAGCATTTATATAGCGCACTACTCACCGGGAGGGTCTCAAGGCGCTAGGGGAGGGGGTCCGCTACTGCTCGAACATGCAGGTCTTGAGCTGCTTCCTGAAGGCGAGGTGGTCCTGGGTCAGGCGGAGGTGGGTCGGAAGGGAGTTCCAAGTCTTGGCGGCCAGGTAGGAGAAGGACCTTCCTCCTGTGGTGGCTCTTCGGATGCGGGGGACGGCGGCGAGGGCGTGGCCGGTCGATCGAAGCTGGCGTTTGGGAGCGTAGAAGTTGAGGCGGCTGTTGAGGTATCCTGGGCCTTGGTTGTGTAGGGCTTTGTGTGCGTGGGTGAGGAGCCGGAAGGTGATTCTCTTGTTGACCGGGAGCCAGTGCAGGTCTCTCAAGTGTCCGGAGATGTGGCTGCGGCGGGGGATGTCCAGGATGAGTCGTGCTGAGGTGTTCTGGATCCGCTGGAGTCTCTTCTGGAGCTTGGCGGTGGTTCCGGCGTAGAGGGAGTTGCCGTAGTCCAGACGGCTGGTGACGAGGGCCTGGGTGACCGTCTTCCTGGTCTCGGTGGGGATCCATCGGAAGATCTTACGTAGCATGCGCAGGATGTTGAAGCACGATGAGGAGACGGCGTTGACTTGTCTGGTCATGGAGAGGGAGGAGTCCAGGATGAAGCCCAGGTTGCGTGCGTGGTCTGTTGGTTTGGGTGCGCTGCCCAGGGCGGGGGGCCACCAGGAGTCGTCCCAGGCGGAGGGTGAGGATCCCAGGATGAGGACTTCCGTCTTGTCCGAGTTCAGTTTCAGGCGGCTGTTCGTCATCCACTTGGCTACGTCTGTCATCCCTTCGTGCAGGTTGGCTCTGGCGGTGGCGGGGTCGTTGGTGAGGGAGAGGATCAGCTGGGTGTCGTCGGCATAGGAGATGATGTTGAGGTTGTGCTGGTGTGCGATGGCTGCGAGGGGGCTCATGTAGACGTTGAAGAGTGTTGGGCTGAGCGAGGAGCCTTGAGGAACGCCGCAGATGACTTTGGTGGCCTCCGATCTGAACGGGGGGAGGCGGACTCTCTGTGTCCTTCCGGCGAGGAAGGAGATGATCCACTCCAGTGCCTTCTCCTGCATTCCGATGTTGCTGAGACGCTGCACTAGGGTGCGGTGGCAGACAGTGTCAAAGGCCGCGGAGAGGTCTAGGAGGATGAGGGCCGCTGTTTCTCCGTTGTCGAGCAGGGCTCGGATGTCATCGGTGGCTGCGATCAGGGCGGTCTCGGTGCTGTGGTTGGCCCGGAAGCCAGACTGCGAGAGGTCGAGGGAACCGTTCGTCTCGAGGAAGGCGGCCAGTTGCTTGTTGACGGTCTTCTCGATGACTTTTGCCGGAAACGGGAGCAGCGAGATGGGGCGGTAGTTCTTGAGGTCGGTGGGTTCGGCGTGCTTCCAGCTCTCCGGGAAGGTGGCGGTGTCGAAGGAGGTGTTGATGATGTCCCGCAGGTGGGGTGCGATGACAGCGTCGGCCTTGTTGAAGACGTGGTGAGGGCAGGGGTCTGTCGGAGATCCGGAGTGGATGGAGTTCATCGTGCGGACGGTGTCTTCGGTGCTGATCGGGGTCCAGGCGCGGAGGGTGGTGGTGGGGGGCGGTGGTTCAGTCGTGGCGTGCGTCGGTTGAGTGCTGAAGCTGTTGTGTATGTCCGCGATCTTGTTGTGGAAGTAGGAGGCGAGAGAGTTGCAGAGGTCTTGCGAAGGGGTGATGTCGTTGTTTCCGGCGTTGGGGTTGGAGAGCTCTTTAACGATGTTCAAGAGTTCCTTGCTGTTGTGTGCGTTGTTGTCCAGTCGTTCCTTGAATACAAGAGTTTTTTCCCGGAGCAGATTTCTAGCCCTTATGAAAGCATAGCCCATTGCGGCAAATTAAATGCAAGCGAAAACTACACAGAGGGTTAAGGGGCGTTATTTCTCACAAACACCTACACTTACTGTTATTTAAACATAAAAAAGATACCCTACATTTAGTGGAACATGATAGAGCCCATCCTAATTTATAGGGACCAGGATGAGACCCTGATAAAGCGTGGGTCTGGAAGAAAAAACAATAATGGTTTCCTTTGGGTCATTGTCCTTCGCACCGGATAGACCCCTGGGTCTATGACTGGTTGAATAACCTCCAGCCATAGCCCTTTGTTTTAATCCTTTACCTCTGGACGCCCCATTAAAATAGATTGTGGCATTCCACAGCATTAGTTTTAGTTCACACACTTTTTTAATGTACTCCCTTCACCACACCTTGCTCTTCTATAGAATTTAGGATACCTCTTTTCTGACACAAAAACATCCCTCAGCTCCTCCTTCTTAGAGAGGGGGTTATAGCCTGCATTACGATCATGTTCGTAATGCGAGGAGGTTGCCCTATAATGAAGCATGCCATTTTTGGGTAGGTGAGTGAAACAGTCTTGTAAAAGAGATACTCCAGCACACCTTCACTCTCTCTCGTACCAGACCCAGTGGTCTATCCGGTCTTTAAACCTCCTCAGGCCCCCCTTTTGTGAGTTTAATTCATTGTCCTTCGCCCCATTCTTTGGCAAGTTACAAATTGGTAATAATGGTTATAGGTTACCTTTCGGTGTGATATACATATGGATCCCCACCGGGCCCCTAGAAACATAAGAGTGGTACTTTATAATTACGGTGCATCATTTTTCCGTAAATCTTATTTATGAGAATGATGAGCAATCCCACTAGCCTCAATATAGAATAAGGTGATTATTAGAAATACCTCAAACATTATTCCTCACATATCCCTACTTCCTCTATTAATCTAGTCCATACCAAATATCTACATATGTGTTATCATATCAGCCTCACGATTATTATTCTGGATAAATTATTAGAAATCCATAACTATATATATATGCCAAGCCATGCAAGTATTCTCACATATCGTAGAAAGCCATCTGGTCTGTAGTCCAATAGTTTTACTTGTATGTCACCTCTAGGAATCAGTCCTCGAATCTGCAACACTCAAATTCTCTGCACTCTTTATACCTTCTCCTCGCATGACATTCAATGAGGAGGTGGGAGGAGGAGGTCAGCGTGAATTAGAATGAACAAATTAAATTGTATTTTTTTTATTCTATTTTTTTAAATCTGTTTATTGAATTTTCAATTAAATTGCAATACAGTTACAAAGAACTCGACGGACCATTACACTACTGCATTCTTCATCCATGTGTAATCCATTTACAGTAAAAAAAAAAGAAGGAAAAGCTAGACTCTATACCATTACATATCTAACGATAGACGGGGATTGGCACAAATAATCAAGTCAATTACAATGAAGGGTTGGCACTCAAATAATCAGTTAAGTACTTCCAATAGTCTTTGGGGCGAGAACGGGCTGGTAGTTCCTCTTCATAGGTACGTAGTGTATCCCGACAGTAAGTCATATCATACATCCATTGCTTAATGTTCGGTGCATTTTTACTTTCCCAACACAGTGAAATCCTACGTTTTGCTAACAATAGTGCCACTGCACAAAATTTGCGCTTCATCGCACGTACATTCACGAGTAGCCCCAGTAAACATGTGCGGATGGTACATTCAATCACAGTTCCTGTCATTTCCGCTATTAACTTGACAACCTCCCCCAGTAATTATGTATCCTCGAACAACTCCACGCGAGATGGATAAAATCCGCTAAGTCGGATCCACAGCGCTTACATCGTGCCTCCTGTCGAAGCCCATATCTAAAAAGTTTAGCAGGTGAGTAATACGCTTGATGCAAATATTTAAAGTTAACATTTGAGTTAAAGCACAAGTGTTTTGCCATTCCGCCTCTGTGAGGGGGGCATCTAGTACCTCATTCCATCTCTCCATGGCTTTGTTAGTATTATAGAGAATTTCATTCTGCGCTACGGTGTATAGTCTGGACACTAAATGTGTGGTGTTTGAGGATGACAACATAAATTGCAAGGTGTCCATTTGTGGAGGTTCAGCGGGATACGTAGGGTATCATTTTTTAATCGCTTCCTGAAGTCTATAATAAGTGAAGCGAAACAGCAATGTCTGATTTTTAATATAGGTGAGGTCTTGTAACGGTTTGAACAGCCCTTCGGTATATAGGTCCCCAAAAGTGGTTATTCCAACCTGATGGAGTAAGTCCATGCCCACCTTCTCTCCAGTAACCGAAAGCTCAGGATGATTATGTAATGGGAGTGTTGGAGCATAAAGAGGTAACTTATGTGTCAGTCTACCTAGGGTACGCCAAGCGGTGTTAGTGGCATATATGGTATTAATGTCTTTAGCATGTAAGGGTGGCCGTTTATGCGTAATCATGGCTGTCAAGGGTAGGGGCAAAGCATCACCTTCCTCCACAGCTGTGTGCATCAGGTACGGGATCGTATGATACCAATACACTGCGTATTGCGCCTGAGCGCACAAGTAGTATAGGAGAACGTCTGGCACACAGAAGCCTCCTTTGGAGTATGATTCAGAAAGGGGGGGTGGTGATGGACAGAGCATCTGAGTTAAACAGAACACTCATACCCAGTCAAAAGATCAGGGCTTGATCCATCACCGTTTTTTAGCTCACTGCACCATCCCAGTTCAGAACCTGGCTACATGCAAATTAGTCTGTCCCTGGCCCAAATATCGGCGGGAAACCCACCCTCCCCAACACCGTGAGTAGGTATGGTCATTCAATAGAATTGAAAGCCTTGCCGGCATCTAGCATAACCGCCACCGCTTTGGTGCTGGGGATTAAATAGTGAGATAATGCGAATAGGGTCCTAGTTTTGTGTGTGGTAGCTCTGGATGGTATGAACCTTGACTGGTCTGGGAGGACCAGGTTGGTCATAAGTGGTTGTAATCTGACTGCAAGTAATTTGCCCAATATCTTTAGAGTCAACATTAATTAACGATAATGGTCTGTATGAGCCACATAACTCAGGATCCTTAGCCGGCTTCAGAAGTGCTATGACCATTGCCTCTCGCAATGTCGGTGGAAGTTTATTCTGGTCAAAAGCATTCCCATACATTGCAACTAAACGTGGGGCAAGCATGTCAGCATAAGTTTCGTAAAACTCACACGTAAACCCATCCGGGCCTGGAGCTTTTCCGTTGGGCAAGGATTTAATTATCTCTGTAACTTCCTCCACCGTTATTGGTAACGACAAATATGTCCTCTGTGTGTCCGAAAGCCACGCAATGGCCACATCTTCTAAATACGTGAATACTTCCTCTGACGGTGCCGTTGGGTGTGATGCATATAACGCGCCGTAAGATTTCACAAAACCCTTTAAAATACCTTCCGCATCAGTGGATAGAGACCCATCCTCCCCGCGTTTGCAGCACCAGTTGGGAGCCCCTCCCTTCACAGATGACGCTAACACCTTACCCGGCCGGCCTCCCTCTCCAAATCTTCTTGCAGCCGGACGTTTATGGACATATTTAAGTTCATCTTCGGCAAAAGATTGATGTTCTGTTAGTACCTGTCTTAGTTCCCCCAGGATGGACGGGTCGTGTGTGCGTTCATATTGAGACTCTAGCAGTTTCATCTGGTCTTCGCAGCGTGTCAATTGTCCCCTATTATCACACAGGATTCCTACTGTGGTGCTAATACAGACCCCTCTCAGGGTGGCCTTAAAAGCCTCCCAGAGGATGCATGGATCCTCCGTGGATGGTTCGTTCAATTGAAAAAAGTCTTCAATTGCTTTAGTTATTGTGTCTACATATACTGAATCCGTAAGCGCTCTGGCGTTGAATCGCCAGCTATATGGGGGTGGGGAATAGTGCGGTATCTGAAGGGACAAAATTATGGGGTTATCATCAGAGAGAGCTTTAGGGATATGCTTGATGTCCTTAGTCCAGAGTAAGGCTTTTTCCGACCCTAACCAATAATCAATGCGAGACCAGCTCCCATATGCCGCATTTATGTGTGTTGCTGCTTTAACTCCCTGATGTCTCGCTCTCCAGATGTCGTGCAAGTGTAATGTAGCCATAATATCTAGTACTTTCACTCGCGCTTTTCTATGTGGTTCAGTGCTAGTGCCAGAGCGATCGAGATCATCATCTAATGCAAGGTTCAGGTCACCCCCCCATATCAGCGTGGTTTCCTGGTCATCCTGCAAATGTTTCCAAATTTCTTGGTAAAAATCTGGCGCATCAACGTTTGGCCCATAGACGTTAACAAGTGCCACCCGCTGCCCTCGTAATACCCCTGCAATTATTATATACCTTCCTTGACTGTCCTCCACTGTGCGCTCAATTTTGAAATTTGTGCCTTTTCTCACTAGGATCATAACCCCTCTGGAATATGAAGAGTATGGGGAAGCGTGTATCGATTCAGCCCATCTACGACCTATGTGCTTATGAGTGTGTGGGGCAATGTGAGTCTCCTGCAATAATGCTATATCCATATGCCATCTGTCCAAACACGCAAATACCTGTCGAGTTTTTTTAGGATTCGATAGCCCTCTTATGTTACATGTTATGAAATTGAAGTGCAACCTGCCCAGTTTTTTTTCAGCCATATGCATCATATGTATCTAATAAATTAACCATTAATTGCATATTCAACATGCCTCCCCAAGTAACAAAATCTACAGCACTCTGGCATAGTCGTCTCGTGATCACATATGCATACAACATGAATATCAGCAATGCATCTTCAGTGCTTCAGTCCGTCAACCTGAAATAAACCCCAACACCACCACCCCCCACCCACTTCAGCACCCCAAACCTGCCGAAGCCTTTCCCCTTTAATAACTTCCCTACATCCCATGTGCTGTATGGGGAACACCCATGTGGAGGTCCGCCTGGGTTACACAGAACCATCCAACTTAATGGATGGGGGCAGACCATATTAGTTGATACAGATCCGTTCCGGTAAAAAACTGTGTCAAGACACAACCGTAAGTTAAACATCCGAGTAATAAACAGAGCAATATTTCAACAGTTTTCGAGTGTGCTAGTATCCAGTCACAGATGTAACTAAGTAGGGCTATCCAGTCTTCCTGCCTGTGGTAGTCAATGACTCACTTATTCCGCAAATATTAGTAGGTCTTCACCACAGGTAGTCCGTTACAATAGATATTTGCTAGTAACAACCCCATGGTAGTAAAACATGGTACTGATAAATCCCCAACATGCAACCATATGATCACTCAGCAGGTTTGTGTAGGGTCCACTCCCCCGGTCCAGCCCTTGCCGTTTGCAATAGGTATCACTGTCTGCCGCAGTCTATGCCTGTTGGACCTGGATTCACCAGACTACATAGGGTAGCTTGGCACAAAGTGGATATGTCTATCACAAAGGCAATAAGTGTAAAGCTTGCGTCACACCCTTACAATAACTCAGCGTCCATCCACTCAAAAATGACACTACACCGTAATTTTATAAAAGTAGAAAAGTTTATCTTTTCCTCTTAAGGGTTACTTTCATTTATGTTTGTCTTTACAGTTGATAATACCACATGTAATATTCCATGTATAAATCTCAACAACCATCCTACTATACTAGGAGTTACTACTTATTCCTATCATTGATCAATTGTCTAGTTGCAGGACAACAACATAACAAGACTTTTGGTTACATGTGTTTTTCAGCTCGAGAGGGTACTTGTAAATATCTGCACCCCAATCTTCTTAGCAATAATTCAACTGTGCCATAAACCATTCATTAGCTACGGTTCAGGTTGTCAATAGGATTTCTTTTATCTCTTAAACATATCACTCCTGTTTATAGCCTTATACTGTAACCATTCCATACAGCTAGCATATACACTGTTTATAAGTGAGATCCTGGTACCTGCATTTTTAACACTTATGTCATATTCTTTTCCACATTAGATTAGTATAGTTTTAGCTAGTTCATTAACTGTCCCTAGGTGTGCTGAAATCTCCTCAGAGGAAGAGGGGCAGTCAATGCCAGGAAGCCCCGTGTTTCAGCAGGCCCGGCAGAGGGTTCGATGGATCAAATTATCCCCCTCCAGCCCCCACAGTTGAAACCCCTGCTCACGTTACCTTCGAAGACTGTTCTGCCCAACCCGGCCGGTGTCTGCTGGCTGGCAGGCCGGGATTTCCCACACGGAGGTCTGAAGTCTGTCAGACGCTAGCTTGAGGAGGCGGAACCCAACCTTCCCTGGGAACTCCCAGTTGTCAATTTCCAACACCGCCCCTGACGCTGCAGGAAGAGTGGTCTCCTCCCTCGACCGCCTCCAGTCACGCCTTACTTCCTCCAGCGCGCTCCTGCAGACAGCGCCGAGGCGGCCCTTCCTCGACTTCCTTCCGCCTCGCGAACAACACCCCGAGGCAGCTCACCACTCACCAGGCGTCCCTGCTTCCCGTACCGGCTACACCCACAGGGCTCGGCCGACGAGCGGCCCCGTTAACCACACACGCAATGGGAGGTCTGACAGGCGGCTGTGGCCGGCTCCGATCCGCGAGCTCCACAGCCTAAAGGCAGCGGCACAACAACAGCGCAAGGAGCCCAGGGAGGACCGGAGACCACAGTACAGAAAGCCGGTAGGTTCTTCTTCTGCAATGGGCTTGCCCAGGTGGCTTATCTGGTGACTTATCCCTTCTAGGGAGAGGGCGGGACAGCAAGGCAATAGTCTTGTTCTGCAAGCGTCTGACTTTAGTCAGTAAACAGTCTCGGACACCCTCACCTCAGTTCTCCAGCAACGTTGTCCTGTCTGTTCCACCCAGGTCAGTCACACTCGGCTCCTGGGTTAAAGTAATTGATTAACAATGTCCTTGCTGGGCCAGGTCAGTAAGGGAGGGACAGCATCCGGAGTGGGGGTCAGCGACCCCAAAAGGCAATCAGCTCCCCTCTCAGTGCTCAAACCTCCTCGCCCCACAGCCTTTACTCTAACCAAGTCAGTCGCCTTAATACATCCTAAAATGGCTGCCTAACATTCCGCCTTATATAGGCTGTCCCTAGGGAGTCCAGAGAGGTCCAGAAGGTTCTGGAAGCCCTCATAATGTCCTATGGCCTTAGGTCCTGAGGTAGCAGTTATGGCAGTTACTAGCCACCATTTTGTGTGACTAAGCTTGCCTTCAGAAAAGGAGGGATTTCCAGGCCTATGAGGAACCATGGGGTCAAGGAGTACCTAACCCTCAGGTCAACACCTTAAAAATTCCAGTGGACATCAAAAATAAAAAGATTGAGGAGCAAGAAGGGGATACAAATAAATAAATAGGAGGGACCACCCAAAGGGCTGACAGGTCTAACAATGCCTTTTCAGGAATATGGACCAGTACAGTTAGTGTGTCTAAGTTGCATGGGTAAGTTCAAATAGTTCACTAGGAAAAGCCTGGCCCGCAGCCCTCTGCTCAGATTCCGGACATTGGCGCAACCAGTTTTCCATAGAGTCTAGAGTGACCTGTTAGTGGCAGAGTGCCACATCAGTTTTACCATGGCATGTCCAAAGGGCTATCCCTCTGTATGACTTTTCCGCAAGCCTCCCTCTACCACTTGTAGGCCATGTACTATGACTTCCAATCTGTAGACTGTTTGTGGATAGCAGTCACTTACCATCCCAGGCGTGATCAATTATTAGTTCAGCAGTTTTACCCGGAGGAGCTTCATCAGTGACACCAGCTAATCCTCCCTTTGGATCTACTACAGCCGCAGTAGTGCATCTCTTCACAGTAGTCTCTCTATTCCGAATCTTGTTGTTGGTCCGCTTGTTTTTGCTCCTTGCGCTTGCTTGATATTCTTTTGACGAAATCTAGAGCTGCTTTAGGTGTGGTTAGAATTGTGGGTTTGCCTTCCCATGTGACCTTCAGACGCGCTGGATATAACATGGTGTAGTCCACCTGCAGGTTTCTCAGTTTCGCCTTAGCATTCGCAAACTCCCTTCTTGCCTGTTGCACCGCAATAGTGTAGTCCGGGTAGAATTCAATCCGATTCCCTTGGTACGTCACTTACCCCTTTTCCTGTGCCATCCACAATATGCTGTCGCGGTCCCGGTAGTTCAACACACGAGCCACAATTGGCCTTGGCGAGGCTCCTGGCGGTGGTCTGGGCGCGAGCGATCTGTGCGCCTCTTCGACTATAAAGATCGCTGACAGTTGTTCCACTCCAAACACCTCTCGACACAGATCCTCAACATACGTCTCCATCCGGCCCGTGTTTGTCGACTCCGGGACCCCTGCGATTCGAACGTTGTTTCGCCTCGATCGGGCTTCTAACTCCTCTGCCTTGGCCTTTATCACCTCCAATACCTTTTCCATTCCTCTGCATTTACCTGCAGTGACATGGGCCTCTTCCTCCACCGCCGATATACGATTTGCAGGCGCATCTAGCCGCTCCCCCTACTTGTCCAATTTTGCCGCCATGTTATCTACACGACAGGTAAGGTGGTCTAGCTTCCCATTTATGTCTTGTAAGTTTGTCTGTATTGCTTTCAGGATAGCTGCCATACTATTTTCCGTGGTCATGTCCGCTTCAGTTTCCGTGTCCGAATGAACTGCAGGGCCTCGCGTCGTTCTCCGTGATTCAAAATTCAATTTTGGCTGCTGTTTGTCAGGTTTTCCCATTTCGGCAATATTTGGCGTTTCCGGTGTTACGTTCTGCTAGGCCTATCGCCGGTATCACAGCTTCGAACCAGCAAGTCGCTGTTTAGCTGGGGAACGTTCCGTTCAAACCGTTAGCTTCTTCTGGAAAACTGCTATACAACTGCGGCGGTGTGTAGAACATATAAATCTATGTCACTATTAGTTGGGCGATACAAAAGGGGATGATGGACGGAGCGTTTGAACAAATCAAACACTCACCCCCAGTCAACTGATCTGGGTTTAATCCATCACCATTCTTTAGTTCACTCAGCCACCCCAGTTCAGACATGGCTATATGCAAATCAGTCTGACCCTGTGCCTTATGGGAACAGTCCAGCCCGAACTGCCAAGCCATGTCTTCCTTGGACCGGAAACAAGCACCCTGGGACCGGTTTCGGATTCATAATCCTCATCAGCCAGGCTATCTTGAATCCAGTGGCCAAGTGAACAAGGGACTCACGTCTGAGCATACCCTGCCACACTTAGGGCGAACAAAGCGATACAAAAGGGGATGATGGACGGACTGGACTGTTCCCATGAGGCACAGGGTCAGAGCTGATTTGCATATAGCCAGTGTCTAACCCAGGGTGGTGTGGAGTGCAAAAAAACGATGGATTTAGGCCCAGATCCTTGTACTGGGGTGAATGTATGACATTGTTCTACATTCTGTCCATCAACTGTGTTTTTTGCAATTTTCACCCCGAGTGGGCTGGGTATGCTCAGACGTGAGTCCCAGGCTCTCCACACCACTGGAGTCAAGCTATCCAGGCTGATGAAGGCTGATAGCCAGAAACCGGTCCTTGGATGCTTGACTCCGGTCTGGGAAAGACATGGCTTGGTAGTTCGGACTGGACTGTTCCCATGAGGCACAGGGTCAGAGCTGATTTGCATATAGCCATTGTCTAACCCAGGGTGGTGTGGAGTGCAAAAAAACGATGGATTTAGGCCCAGATCCTTGTACTGGGGTGAATGTATGACATTGTTCTACATTCTGTCCATCAACTGTGTTTTTTGCAATTTTCACCCCGAGTGGGCTGGGTATGCTCAGACGTGAGTCCCAGGCTCTCCACAAAACTGGAGTCAAGCTATCTAGGCTGATGAAGGCTGATAGCCAGAAACCGGTCCTTAGATGCTTGATTCCGGTCTGGGAAAGACATGGCTTGGTAGTTCGGACTGGACTGTTCCCATGAGGCACAGGGTCAGAGCTGATTTGCATATAGCCAGTGTCTAACCCAGGGTGGTGTGGAGTGCAAAAAAACGATGGATTTAGGCCCAGATCCTTGTACTGGGGTGAATGTATGACATTGTTCTACATTCTGTCCATCAACTGTGTTTTTTGCAATCTTCACCCCGAGTGGGCTGGGTATGCTCAGACGTGAGTCCCAGGCTCTCCACACCACTGGAGTCAAGCTATCCAGGCTGATGAAGGCTGATAGCCAGAAACCGGTCCTTGGATGCTTGATTCCGGTCTGGGAAAGACATGGCTTGGTAGTTCGGACTGGACTGTTCCCATGAGGCACAGGGTCAGAGCTGATTTGCATATAGCCAGTGTCTAACCCAGGGTGGTGTGGAGTGCAAAAAAACGATGGATTTAGGCCCAGATCCTTGTACTGGGGTGAATGTATGACATTGTTCTACATTCTGTCCATCAACTGTGTTTTTTGCAATTTTCACCCCGAGTGGGCTGGGTATGCTCAGACGTGAGTCCCAGGCTCTCCACACCACTGGAGTCAAGCTATCCAGGCTGATGAAGGCTGATAGCCAGAAACCGGTCCTTGGATGCTTGATTCCGGTCTGGGAAAGACATGGCTTGGTAGTTCGGACTGGACTGTTCCCATGAGGCACAGGGTCAGAGCTGATTTGCATATAGCCAGTGTCTAACCCAGGGTGGTGTGGAGTGCAAAAAAACGATGGATTTAGGCCCAGATCCTTGTACTGGGGTGAATGTATGACATTGTTCTACATTCTGTCCATCAACTGTCTTTTTTACTATTAGTTGGACGGCACTAGGTATGCGGCAGTACCCTACAGCAGGGTAACGAACTTGAAGGCCACAAATGCTAGGTTGTCCAATTCTTTCTCGCAGACCTTGGTTAGGATAAAACGGGATTATCAGCTGAAGCTGCTCCTGTCAATATGTATGCATCCCAGTGGCACAGCTATCTTCTGTACCCGATACAGAAAAGGGGGTGGTGATGAACAGAGTGTCTGAATTAAGCAGACCACTCTTACCCAGTCCAAAGATCAGGGCTTGATCCATCACCGTTATTTATCTCACTGCCCCATCCCAGCTCAGAACCTGGCTATATGCAAATTAGTCTGTCCCTGGCCCAGTGCATCATGGGAACAGGGCAGACCAAACTACCAAGCCAATTCTTCACCAGAAAGGAGACAAGCTACCGGGGACCGGTTTCTGGCATTTCAGCCTCTTCGGCCCGGCTTGCTTGAATCCTGATGGAGCAGTGAGAAAGGGACTCATGTCTGAGTATACCCTGCCACACCTATAGTGGCCAAAAACGATACAGAAAAGGGGGTGGTGATGAACAGAGTGTCTGAATTAAGCAGACCACTCTTACCCAGTCCAAAGATCAGGGCTTGATCCATCACCTTTATTTATCTCACTGCCCCATCCCAGCTCAGAACCTGGCTATATGCAAATTAGTCTGTCCCTGGCCCAGTGCATCATGGGAACAGGGCAGACCAAACTACCAAGCCAATTCTTCACCAGAAAGGAGACAAGCTACCGGGGACCGGTTTCTGGCATTTCAGCCTCTTCGGCCCGGCTTGCTTGAATCCTGATGGAGCAGTGAGAAAGGGACTCATGTCTGAGTATACCCTGCCACACCTATAGTGGCCAAAAACGATACAGAAAAGGGGGTGGTGATGAACAGAGTGTCTGAATTAAGCAGACCACTCTTACCCAGTCCAAAGATCAGGGCTTGATCCATCACCGTTATTTATCTCACTGCCCCATCCCAGCTCAGAACCTGGCTATATGCAAATTAGTCTGTCCCTGGCCCAGTGCATCATGGGAACAGGGCAGACCAAACTACCAAGCCAATTCTTCACCAGAAAGGAGACAAGCTACCGGGGACCGGTTTCTGGCATTTCAGCCTCTTCGGCCCGGCTTGCTTGAATCCTGATGGAGCAGTGAGAAAGGGACTCATGTCTGAGTATACCCTGCCACACCTATAGTGGCCAAAAACGATACAGAAAAGGGGGTGGTGATGAACAGAGTGTCTGAATTAAGCAGACCACTCTTACCCAGTCCAAAGATCAGGGCTTGATCCATCACCGTTATTTATCTCACTGCCCCATCCCAGCTCAGAACCTGGCTATATGCAAATTAGTCTGTCCCTGGCCCAGTGCATCATGGGAACAGGGCAGACCAAACTACCAAGCCAATTCTTCACCAGAAAGGAGACAAGCTACCGGGGACTGGTTTCTGGCATTTCAGCCTCTTCGGCCCGGCTTGCTTGAATCCTGATGGAGCAGTGAGAAAGGGACTCATGTCTGAGTATACCCTGCCACACCTATAGTGGCCAAAAACGATACAGAAAAGGGGGTGGTGATGAACAGAGTGTCTGAATTAAGCAGACCACTCTTACCCAGTCCAAAGATCAGGGCTTGATCCATCACCGTTATTTATCTCACTGCCCCATCCCAGCTCAGAACCTGGCTATATGCAAATTAGTCTGTCCCTGGCCCAGTGCATCATGGGAACAGGGCAGACCAAACTACCAAGCCAATTCTTCACCAGAAAGGAGACAAGCTACCGGGGACCGGTTTCTGGCATTTCAGCCTCTTCGGCCCGGCTTGCTTGAATCCTGATGGAGCAGTGAGAAAGGGACTCATGTCTGAGTATACCCTGCCACACCTAAAGTGGCCAAAAACGATACAGAAAAGGGGGTGGTGATGAACAGAGTGTCTGAATTAAGCAGACCACTCTTACCCAGTCCAAAGATCAGGGCTTGATCCATCACCGTTATTTATCTCACTGCCCCATCCCAGCTCAGAACCTGGCTATATGCAAATTAGTCTGTCCCTGGCCCAGTGCATCATGGGAACAGGGCAGACCAAACTACCAAGCCAATTCTTCACCAGAAAGGAGACAAGCTACCGGGGACCGGTTTCTGGCATTTCAGCCTCTTCGGCCCGGCTTGCTTGAATCCTGATGGAGCAGTGAGAAAGGGACTCATGTCTGAGTATACCCTGCCACACCTATAGTGGCCAAAAACGATACAGAAAAGGGGGTGGTGATGAACAGAGTGTCTGAATTAAGCAGACCACTCTTACCCAGTCCAAAGATCAGGGCTTGATCCATCACCGTTATTTATCTCACTGCCCCATCCCAGCTCAGAACCTGGCTATATGCAAATTAGTCTGTCCCTGGCCCAGTGCATCATGGGAACAGGGCAGACCAAACTACCAAGCCAACTCTTCACCAGAAAGGAGACAAGCTACCGGGGACCGGTTTCTGGCATTTCAGCCTCTTCGGCCCGGCTTGCTTGAATCCTGATGGAGCAGTGAGAAAGGGACTCATGTCTGAGTATACCCTGCCACACCTATAGTGGCCAAAAACGATACAGAAAAGGGGGTGGTGATGAACAGAGTGTCTGAATTAAGCAGACCACTCTTACCCAGTCCAAAGATCAGGGCTTCATCCATCACCGTTATTTATCTCACTGCCCCATCCCAGCTCAGAACCTGGCTATATGCAAATTAGTCTGTCCCTGGCCCAGTGCATCATGGGAACAGGGCAGACCAAACTACCAAGCCAATTCTTCACCAGAAAGGAGACAAGCTACCGGGGACCGGTTTCTGGCATTTCAGCCTCTTCGGCCCGGCTTGCTTGAATCCTGATGGAGCAGTGAGAAAGGGACTCATGTCTGAGTATACCCTGCCACACCTATAGTGGCCAAAAACGATACAGAAAAGGGGGTGGTGATGAACAGAGTGTCTGAATTAAGCAGACCACTCTTACCCAGTCCAAAGATCAGGGCTTGATCCATCACCGTTATTTATCTCACTGCCCCATCCCAGCTCAGAACCTGGCTATATGCAAATTAGTCTGTCCCTGGCCCAGTGCATCATGGGAACAGGGCAGACCAAACTACGAAGCCAATTCTTCACCAGAAAGGAGACAAGCTACCGGGGACCGGTTTCTGGCATTTCAGCCTCTTCGGCCCGGCTTGCTTGAATCCTGATGGAGCAGTGAGAAAGGGACTCATGTCTGAGTATACCCTGCCACACCTATAGTGGCCAAAAACGATACAGAAAAGGGGGTGGTGATGAACAGAGTGTCTGAATTAAGCAGACCACTCTTACCCAGTCCAAAGATCAGGGCTTGATCCATCACCTTTATTTATCTCACTGCCCCATCCCAGCTCAGAACCTGGCTATATGCAAATTAGTCTGTCCCTGGCCCAGTGCATCATGGGAACAGGGCAGACCAAACTACCAAGCCAATTCTTCACCAGAAAGGAGACAAGCTACCGGGGACCGGTTTCTGGCATTTCAGCCTCTTCGGCCCGGCTTGCTTGAATCCTGATGGAGCAGTGAGAAAGGGACTCATGTCTGAGTATACCCTGCCACACCTATAGTGGCCAAAAACGATACAGAAAAGGGGGTGGTGATGAACAGAGTGTCTGAATTAAGCAGACCACTCTTACCCAGTCCAAAGATCAGGGCTTGATCCATCACCGTTATTTATCTCACTGCCCCATCCCAGCTCAGAACCTGGCTATATGCAAATTAGTCTGTCCCTGGCCCAGTGCATCATGGGAACAGGGCAGACCAAACTACCAAGCCAATTCTTCACCAGAAAGGAGACAAGCTACCGGGGACCGGTTTCTGGCATTTCAGCCTCTTCGGCCCGGCTTGCTTGAATCCTGATGGAGCAGTGAGAAAGGGACTCATGTCTGAGTATACCCTGCCACACCTATAGTGGCCAAAAACGATACAGAAAAGGGGGTGGTGATGAACAGAGTGTCTGAATTAAGCAGACCACTCTTACCCAGTCCAAAGATCAGGGCTTGATCCATCACCGTTATTTATCTCACTGCCCCATCCCAGCTCAGAACCTGGCTATATGCAAATTAGTCTGTCCCTGGCCCAGTGCATCATGGGAACAGGGCAGACCAAACTACCAAGCCAATTCTTCACCAGAAAGGAGACAAGCTACCGGGGACCGGTTTCTGGCATTTCAGCCTCTTCGGCCCGGCTTGCTTGAATCCTGATGGAGCAGTGAGAAAGGGACTCATGTCTGAGTATACCCTGCCACACCTATAGTGGCCAAAAACGATACAGAAAAGGGGGTGGTGATGAACAGAGTGTCTGAATTAAGCAGACCACTCTTACCCAGTCCAAAGATCAGGGCTTGATCCATCACCGTTATTTATCTCACTGCCCCATCCCAGCTCAGAACCTGGCTATATGCAAATTAGTCTGTCCCTGGCCCAGTGCATCATGGGAACAGGGCAGACCAAACTACCAAGCCAATTCTTCACCAGAAAGGAGACAAGCTACCGGGGACTGGTTTCTGGCATTTCAGCCTCTTCGGCCCGGCTTGCTTGAATCCTGATGGAGCAGTGAGAAAGGGACTCATGTCTGAGTATACCCTGCCACACCTATAGTGGCCAAAAACGATACAGAAAAGGGGGTGGTGATGAACAGAGTGTCTGAATTAAGCAGACCACTCTTACCCAGTCCAAAGATCAGGGCTTGATCCATCACCGTTATTTATCTCACTGCCCCATCCCAGCTCAGAACCTGGCTATATGCAAATTAGTCTGTCCCTGGCCCAGTGCATCATGGGAACAGGGCAGACCAAACTACCAAGCCAATTCTTCACCAGAAAGGAGACAAGCTACCGGGGACCGGTTTCTGGCATTTCAGCCTCTTCGGCCCGGCTTGCTTGAATCCTGATGGAGCAGTGAGAAAGGGACTCATGTCTGAGTATACCCTGCCACACCTAAAGTGGCCAAAAACGATACAGAAAAGGGGGTGGTGATGAACAGAGTGTCTGAATTAAGCAGACCACTCTTACCCAGTCCAAAGATCAGGGCTTGATCCATCACCGTTATTTATCTCACTGCCCCATCCCAGCTCAGAACCTGGCTATATGCAAATTAGTCTGTCCCTGGCCCAGTGCATCATGGGAACAGGGCAGACCAAACTACCAAGCCAATTCTTCACCAGAAAGGAGACAAGCTACCGGGGACCGGTTTCTGGCATTTCAGCCTCTTCGGCCCGGCTTGCTTGAATCCTGATGGAGCAGTGAGAAAGGGACTCATGTCTGAGTATACCCTGCCACACCTATAGTGGCCAAAAACGATACAGAAAAGGGGGTGGTGATGAACAGAGTGTCTGAATTAAGCAGACCACTCTTACCCAGTCCAAAGATCAGGGCTTGATCCATCACCGTTATTTATCTCACTGCCCCATCCCAGCTCAGAACCTGGCTATATGCAAATTAGTCTGTCCCTGGCCCAGTGCATCATGGGAACAGGGCAGACCAAACTACCAAGCCAACTCTTCACCAGAAAGGAGACAAGCTACCGGGGACCGGTTTCTGGCATTTCAGCCTCTTCGGCCCGGCTTGCTTGAATCCTGATGGAGCAGTGAGAAAGGGACTCATGTCTGAGTATACCCTGCCACACCTATAGTGGCCAAAAACGATACAGAAAAGGGGGTGGTGATGAACAGAGTGTCTGAATTAAGCAGACCACTCTTACCCAGTCCAAAGATCAGGGCTTCATCCATCACCGTTATTTATCTCACTGCCCCATCCCAGCTCAGAACCTGGCTATATGCAAATTAGTCTGTCCCTGGCCCAGTGCATCATGGGAACAGGGCAGACCAAACTACCAAGCCAATTCTTCACCAGAAAGGAGACAAGCTACCGGGGACCGGTTTCTGGCATTTCAGCCTCTTCGGCCCGGCTTGCTTGAATCCTGATGGAGCAGTGAGAAAGGGACTCATGTCTGAGTATACCCTGCCACACCTATAGTGGCCAAAAACGATACAGAAAAGGGGGTGGTGATGAACAGAGTGTCTGAATTAAGCAGACCACTCTTACCCAGTCCAAAGATCAGGGCTTGATCCATCACCTTTATTTATCTCACTGCCCCATCCCAGCTCAGAACCTGGCTATATGCAAATTAGTCTGTCCCTGGCCCAGTGCATCATGGGAACAGGGCAGACCAAACTACCAAGCCAATTCTTCACCAGAAAGGAGACAAGCTACCGGGGACCGGTTTCTGGCATTTCAGCCTCTTCGGCCCGGCTTGCTTGAATCCTGATGGAGCAGTGAGAAAGGGACTCATGTCTGAGTATACCCTGCCACACCTATAGTGGCCAAAAACGATACAGAAAAGGGGGTGGTGATGAACAGAGTGTCTGAATTAAGCAGACCACTCTTACCCAGTCCAAAGATCAGGGCTTGATCCATCACCGTTATTTATCTCACTGCCCCATCCCAGCTCAGAACCTGGCTATATGCAAATTAGTCTGTCCCTGGCCCAGTGCATCATGGGAACAGGGCAGACCAAACTACCAAGCCAATTCTTCACCAGAAAGGAGACAAGCTACCGGGGACCGGTTTCTGGCATTTCAGCCTCTTCGGCCCGGCTTGCTTGAATCCTGATGGAGCAGTGAGAAAGGGACTCATGTCTGAGTATACCCTGCCACACCTATAGTGGCCAAAAACGATACAGAAAAGGGGGTGTTGATGAACAGAGTGTCTGAATTAAGCAGACCACTCTTACCCAGTCCAAAGATCAGGGCTTGATCCATCACCGTTATTTATCTCACTGCCCCATCCCAGCTCAGAACCTGGCTATATGCAAATTAGTCTGTCCCTGGCCCAGTGCATCATGGGAACAGGGCAGACCAAACTACCAAGCCAATTCTTCACCAGAAAGGAGACAAGCTACCGGGGACCGGTTTCTGGCATTTCAGCCTCTTCGGCCCGGCTTGCTTGAATCCTGATGGAGCAGTGAGAAAGGGACTCATGTCTGAGTATACCCTGCCACACCTATAGTGGCCAAAAACGATACAGAAAAGGGGGTGGTGATGAACAGAGTGTCTGAATTAAGCAGACCACTCTTACCCAGTCCAAAGATCAGGGCTTGATCCATCACCGTTATTTATCTCACTGCCCCATCCCAGCTCAGAACCTGGCTATATGCAAATTAGTCTGTCCCTGGCCCAGTGCATCATGGGAACAGGGCAGACCAAACTACCAAGCCAATTCTTCACCAGAAAGGAGACAAGCTACCGGGGACCGGTTTCTGGCATTTCAGCCTCTTCGGCCCGGCTTGCTTGAATCCTGATGGAGCAGTGAGAAAGGGACTCATGTCTGAGTATACCCTGCCACACCTAAAGTGGCCAAAAACGATACAGAAAAGGGGGTGGTGATGAACAGAGTGTCTGAATTAAGCAGACCACTCTTACCCAGTCCAAAGATCAGGGCTTGATCCATCACCGTTATTTATCTCACTGCCCCATCCCAGCTCAGAACCTGGCTATATGCAAATTAGTCTGTCCCTGGCCCAGTGCATCATGGGAACAGGGCAGACCAAACTACCAAGCCAATTCTTCACCAGAAAGGAGACAAGCTACCGGGGACCGGTTTCTGGCATTTCAGCCTCTTCGGCCCGGCTTGCTTGAATCCTGATGGAGCAGTGAGAAAGGGACTCATGTCTGAGTATACCCTGCCACACCTATAGTGGCCAAAAACGATACAGAAAAGGGGGTGGTGATGAACAGAGTGTCTGAATTAAGCAGACCACTCTTACCCAGTCCAAAGATCAGGGCTTGATCCATCACCGTTATTTATCTCACTGCCCCATCCCAGCTCAGAACCTGGCTATATGCAAATTAGTCTGTCCCTGGCCCAGTGCATCATGGGAACAGGGCAGACCAAACTACCAAGCCAACTCTTCACCAGAAAGGAGACAAGCTACCGGGGACCGGTTTCTGGCATTTCAGCCTCTTCGGCCCGGCTTGCTTGAATCCTGATGGAGCAGTGAGAAAGGGACTCATGTCTGAGTATACCCTGCCACACCTATAGTGGCCAAAAACGATACAGAAAAGGGGGTGGTGATGAACAGAGTGTCTGAATTAAGCAGACCACTCTTACCCAGTCCAAAGATCAGGGCTTGATCCATCACCGTTATTTATCTCACTGCCCCATCCCAGCTCAGAACCTGGCTATATGCAAATTAGTCTGTCCCTGGCCCAGTGCATCATGGGAACAGGGCAGACCAAACTACCAAGCCAACTCTTCACCAGAAAGGAGACAAGCTACCGGGGACCGGTTTCTGGCATTTCAGCCTCTTCGGCCCGGCTTGCTTGAATCCTGATGGAGCAGTGAGAAAGGGACTCATGTCTGAGTATACCCTGCCACACCTATAGTGGCCAAAAACGATACAGAAAAGGGGGTGGTGATGAACAGAGTGTCTGAATTAAGCAGACCACTCTTACCCAGTCAAAAGATCAGGGCTTGATCCATCACCGTTATTTATCTCACTGCCCCATCCCAGCTCAGAACCTGGCTATATGCAAATTAGTCTGTCCCTGGCCCAGTGCATCATGGGAACAGGGCAGACCAAACTACCAAGCCAATTCTTCACCAGAAAGGAGACAAGCTACCGGGGACCGGTTTCTGGCATTTCAGCCTCTTCGGCCCGGCTTGCTTGAATCCTGATGGAGCAGTGAGAAAGGGACTCATGTCTGAGTATACCCTGCCACACCTATAGTGGCCAAAAACGATACAGAAAAGGGGGTGGTGATGAACAGAGTGTCTGAATTAAGCAGACCACTCTTACCCAGTCCAAAGATCAGGGCTTGATCCATCACCGTTATTTATCTCACTGCCCCATCCCAGCTCAGAACCTGGCTATATGCAAATTAGTCTGTCCCTGGCCCAGTGCATCATGGGAACAGGGCAGACCAAACTACCAAGCCAATTCTTCACCAGAAAGGAGACAAGCTACCGGGGACCGGTTTCTGGCATTTCAGCCTCTTCGGCCCGGCTTGCTTGAATCCTGATGGAGCAGTGAGAAAGGGACTCATGTCTGAGTATACCCTGCCACACCTATAGTGGCCAAAAACGATACAGAAAAGGGGGTGGTGATGAACAGAGTGTCTGAAAGGGTATACTCAGATGTGAGTCCCTTGCTCATTGCACCATCAGGATTCAAGCAAGCCGGGCCGAAGACGCCTGAAATGGCAGAAACCGGTCCCCGGAAGCTTGTTTCCTTCCCGGTGTAAGAATTGGCTTTTGTAGTCTGGTCTGCCCTGTTCCCATGATGCACTGGGCCAGGGACAGACTAATTTGCATACAGCCAGGTTCTGAAACTGGGATGGTGCAATGAGCTAAAAAACGGTGTTGGATCTAGCCCTGATCGCTTGACTGGGTGAGAGTACTCTGCTTAATTCAGAGACTCTGTCCATCACCACCCCTTGTTGTAAATTATTTTGTCCACCCTAAGCGTGGAAGGGTATACTCAGATGTGAGTCCCTTGCTCATTGCACCATCAGGATTCAAGCAAGCCGGGCCGAAGACGCCTGAAATGGCAGAAACCGGTCCCCGGAAGCTTGTTTCCTTCCCGGTGTAAGAATTGGCTTTTGTAGTCTGGTCTGCCCTGTTCCCATGATGCACTGGGCCAGGGACAGGCTAATTTGCATACAGCCAGGTTCTGAAACTGGGATGGTGCAATGAGCTAAAAAACGGTGTTGGATCTAGCCCTGATCGCTTGACTGGGTGAGAGTACTCTGCTTAATTCAGAGACTCTGTCCATCACCACCCCTTGTTGTAAATTATTTTGTCCACCCTAAGCGTGGAAGGGTATACTAAGATGTGAGTCCCTTGCTCATTGCACCATCAGGATTCAAGCAAGCCGGGCCGAAGACGCCTGAAATGGCAGAAACCGGTCCCCGGAAGCTTGTTTCCTTCCCGGTGTAAGAATTGGCTTTTGTAGTCTGGTCTGCCCTGTTCCCATGATGCACTGGGCCAGGGACAGACTAATTTGCATACAGCCAGGTTCTGAAACTGGGATGGTGCAATGAGCTAAAAAACGGTGTTGGATCTAGCCCTGATCGCTTGACTGGGTGAGAGTACTCTGCTTAATTCAGAGACTCTGTCCATCACCACCCCTTGTTGTAAATTATTTTGTCCACCCTAAGCGTGGAAGGGTATACTCAGATGTGAGTCCCTTGCTCATTGCACCATCAGGATTCAAGCAAGCCGGGCCGAAGACGCCTGAAATGGCAGAAACCGGTCCCCGGAAGCTTGTTTCCTTCCCGGTGTAAGAATTGGCTTTTGTAGTCTGGTCTGCCCTGTTCCCATGATGCACTGGGCCAGGGACAGACTAATTTGCATACAGCCAGGTTCTGAAACTGGGATGGTGCAATGAGCTAAAAAAAGGTGTTGGATCTAGCCCTGATCGCTTGACTGGGTGAGAGTACTCTGCTTAATTCAGAGACTCTGTCCATCACCACCCCTTGTTGTAAATTATTTTGTCCACCCTAAGCGTGGAAGGGTATACTCAGATGTGAGTCCCTTGCTCATTGCACCATCAGGATTCAAGCAAGCCGGGCCGAAGACGCCTGAAATGGCAGAAACCGGTCCCCGGAAGCTTGTTTCCTTCCCGGTGTAAGAATTGGCTTTTGTAGTCTGGTCTGCCCTGTTCCCATGATGCACTGGGCCAGGGACAGACTAATTTGCATACAGCCAGGTTCTGAAACTGGGATGGTGCAATGAGCTAAAAAACGGTGTTGGATCTAGCCCTGATCGCTTGACTGGGTGAGAGTACTCTGCTTAATTCAGAGACTCTGTCCATCACCACCCCTTGTTGTAAATTATCTTCTGTACCCAGCAGGAGTGTCAGATCGGCCATGGCACAGATCCGCAGCAATGGCGCGTGCGATAACAAAAAGCGGCTCACTACTGCAGCCTTGGCGCGCTAACGATACCTCTGCTCCTGCTTCTCCTGCACATCAACATTTGCCACCAGGATCTTCAACCTGACTGACTGCAAAGGGTCTCACATATGCCGCAATCAGTCCGAAGGTACTACTACTGATGGCATGCCACGTATATTCCACTTTCTAGGACAAGGTCACAATGCTTCACACAGTGTCGCAGGGGTATTATGCGCCACGTCCTCTCTTCCACGTAATCAGGCAGTCATCTGTTGGAATGGGTAACGATTGCGCCGCCACCACGGTATCAGCTCAGGTCAGGCTCACACAGCAATCGGCATCGGAGAGTGATTTCGCGCCATTTTTCCACACTTCTGTTGCCATGGCCGCCTTGCTAATTATATTGCGCTCGGAGTGCCCATACATGCTCAGTGGCGACCTGAATGGCGGTGCCAGGGCAATCCTCACACACACTTGGGTGCATCCATAAGTAGTGAATGTCATTCATTCCGCTCACCGTACCAAGGTGGCCTGACTGGGGCTGGTTGCGGGCGCCGCCATTTTGAGTCTTCATGTTCGGCAATTCCCGACCCCTTCAGCATCTATAGGTACGTGTCCGTGATCTCCCATTCTATCCGCACAGCTGCCCACGCCCGAATTACGTGTACCATTCCGCTTCCGATCTTTGTCGCCTCTGCGTTGCTCTCGTTTACCAGCTTTTCCGCTGTCTGAGCCCAGCTCGGTAGTGGCCGTCATGTTGTGCTTCAGTCCGTTTACCGCCTGTCTGTCAATATCTCCGTAATGCGTTTACCATCAACGCATCGGACGAGCTCCTCAGCTGCTCCCTACATTTCGACGCTCACCAGTGCCCTTGTTGCGTTATTTGGCACCCGTTTTGAGTGTTTTATTCCGTTGGACCGGGGTCTGCCCGGCGGAGCTGTCGTTTCAGGCAGCCATCCGATGTGAGCCCTCTAGCGCCTCCTCCAAATTGTATTTAGTTAACATGATTGGGTTGCAAATAATGTAATTGAGCTGCATTTGACATAACAATGCCATTAAAGGTGATATGACTAGGTCCAATATTATTTTACAGATGTACATTTGCAATGGTTTCTCATTTCTCTGTCTGCACAGCAGGAGTTAAGAATGTGTCCTTCATTTTGTAAAATGTTCTTAATACAAGCAGTGTTATGGACCAAGTCTTCTTGTACCTTAAAATGTATTCTTCTTAGTGTTGCTGAAGGAAGCATGTACGTAAAACTGCAAATGTTCAAGGTTGAAGCTACTTGCTGCTTAAAGCGTGTTCCAGTCATTATTTTAGTGGTTTATTGTTAAGTAGTTGTCAGAAAATGGCCCTCTTAGAAGGGTCACATCAAACCTTTTGCCTTCCTCATATTTTTCTAATCTCATTTTTGTTGGCTTTAGGACACTGAGCACTATCACTGCTGACCAGAGCCAAAATGCATTTGCTTCTCCCCTAAAACATGGGGACATTGGTATTCACCGGATTGAAATATTTAGTTTACCTGCAAAGTCCCTTGTAATTCTAACTAGTTATGATAATCAATTTTTTCTTATCCAGGTCCCACACCAAGAGCATAGATATGTTTTAACATGTTTTAGAATGGACATTTTTCACCGCATGGTTACATTTCCAGATGTAAACGATTGGTCCTCCACTTTATCCAAGTGTCCATGCGATAATGTTTCGGCACAGACAACAAAACACGTTGTTCTCTTCTGCAAATTTTAGAACCAATGGAGGAGGCATTATATATAAAGTTACCTAAAGCACCAAGATTTTCATCAATGTCGTCCAGTTTATCTATTTTTGCAGTCCCTTTCGACAATTGATATGTGCCTAAGAATGTCCTCCTTTCTGTGGAGTGTAATTTACGCTAGGAAATCAGTTTTATGAACTGTATGATGATCTACATGAAACTTTTCCTGATTGCGATTGCTTCAGGTGAGCATGACAGGCAGGTATGACGGGAGCAGTATTACTGAGGCTCTTACCTTCCTGCTGCCCCATGATAGTACACCATGAATATTTTTTAAGCTACAAGTTATACATTTCTTTTTTAATTGACTGTTAAATGGGCATATGGAAAGGTCTGTCGTATTATGATTATGGGATGATCTGTATGTGTTTGGAACCCTGTTTCTAAGATATTGTCTTATTTTTTATATTCGTTGTATTGTGCTTTTATGGTCTCATATATTGACCGAATAAAGATAATGATTAGACTACCTTGTAAAGTGGTATACCATATACCCATGTCCTGTAATCTAAATACTACTAGTGGGTCTGCAGCACTGAGTGTGCCACCCACAGATGTAGACTTTCAAACCTTTCAGGCCTGCCACTGCAGGACCTGGGTGTGTAGCTTACTGCCACTTCGACTTGGCATTAAAAAACTACTTGCCAGGCCTTAAACTAACCTTTCACTACATACAAGTCACCCCTAAGAAGCCCTAAAGGCAAGGTGTTATGTAAGCAATAGGACATGTACTTCTGTTTTGCATGTTCTGGTGGTGACAAACAGCCTATGTCGTTTTTCACTACTGTGAGGCCGGCTCCTCTCATAGGTTAGCATTTTTAATTCCTTAATACACTTTTAAGCTGTAATTTCTGATCACAGAAGAGTAGGTTTTTCATGTTTCATATGTTTGGAATGGTAATGACATATCCTCCTTACAGAGGAAGTTGGATTTAACATTACTGTTTTAGAAATGCCACTTTTAGAAAGTGAACATTTCTCTGCGCTTACAACCCTGTATGCTTAGCAGCCGGTGTCCAATACACATCTGGGTTGGGTGACAGCTACACTTTGTGCATTACTTCTAGGTAGCCACAAACACAGAGACTCATCTGCATTCTGATAAATCTTCCTGGGCAGGGAGGAATGAGGAGCTGACACTTCAAAAGGTAGCATCCTGTCAAACACACAAAGCACTGATTTAGCCCCCACAGATAGCCTGGCAGACAGGACTGGGCTGAAACAGATCCTAGTGCATTCAGAGAGCTGCTCTGAAGTCACCCCCTATATCAAAGGCACTTTTGGGTACAAATACTGGGACCCCCCAAAATTAGACACTTCCAGATCTTGAACTGAACCTCTCTCAGGACTGCTGTGCTGCTTAAAGAACTCAACTGGACTACTTTTCTTGAAGGACTGCTTTTCTACTTGTAGCCCTACTGCCTGCTGCTCCCCAACTGTGCTGGCAGGACTCTGCCTTCCTTTCAAGGGCTTGCCTTCTGTTTTCTGAAGTCTCAGGGACAGAAAAGACTTCCTACAATTCTGCTGGTGAGTCCTATCCTTGCCTGAGGTGCCCTCTCTAAGCTCTGGGCCACAGAAGTGGATTCTACAGCTGTTTTCGTAAAAAACCAATGCATTGCATCGACTGCACAAGAAATTCCTCCGCATTGCCCTTCGACGCTGACGCAGCAGCTGTCCAACGGCAGCCGTTCCAGTCTACGTCACTTGACGACGACGGTCTCTGCAGTTCAACAATGATGCACTGCCTTCACTGCAGTGAAGCTCAACGACGATGCAGTAACCAGACTGCGTGGAAAAGATCGACGCAACAAACCCTCAGCGTCTACACTTTCCTCCATCCAAGGTACTTTTTCAGCGTGCAGTGTGTGCATCCAGTAGCCGGCCAGCCCCCCATCGCGGTCAGCCTTAACTTTGGATTTGCACCGGTTCCTCGCGACTTCAAGTAACCTTTTGACAGCTAGTGATTTATTAGCACTATTTTTGATTTATTCTTTAAAAATTCACATCTCAACTTCTACTGATTGGATTTTTGTTGTTTCGGTCTTATTGTGCTCAGATAAATATTCTCAGTTTTCGTAAACCTGTGTGGAGTCTTTTCGTGGTATATTCATTGTGTTACTGTGTGTGTGTGTGTGTGTGTGTGTTGCACAAATACTTTTCACATTGCCTTAGTAGATAAGCCTGACTGATCTGTGGCAAGCTACCAGAGGGTGAGCACAGGCTATCTTATTGCATATCTAGCTTACCCTGTCCAGAGTGGTGGTTCCTGGCTGGCCGCATACATCAGCCAACCCGGAATCCCATTTCTAACAGTGGTGTAATGCCATTTTCTGTATGTAGGTTCGAGATTCCCATTTATTATTAATTTTGGGAGGGCTTCTAGAGTACCCTGTTTTATTTAATATAATTTCTATATTGTTCATTTTCAATGTATCCTTATTAGTACCAAGCAAAGAGCATGGTTCTCTACTCTTTAAAAAAACCTATATAACATACTGTTTTTGGAATGTTTCCCAGAAGCTTTCCCTATTATTTAGAGTAGACTTCAAATTATTTTGTTAATTGACTTAGAGATTCTTTAGGATTTTCTATTGCCGCAAAACGGAGTAGTCCCTATAAAAATGTTGTCTCTGAATTATTATTTGTATTGTGCTAGACCATTTTTGGTTCTGGCTCGTCAACTACAATAGGGCTATGTTCCATTACCTTATGGTAATTCCCATGTGTATGCATTTTGCTTTGAATTGACTATTTAGTCTTCTGTAATGATTCTATTTCAAATAAACTTTCATGGTGATGACTTTGAACCTTGTGAATTGCAAGTGCTTTGACTTAGTACATATCTCTATTCTGGGGTCATCTTCCTTTAGGACTTACAGGGCCATCGGTCCTGCAAATGAGTGCTTAAGAATAATAATTTAGTATGAAAACTAATTGGGAGAACAGAAATAGCACCTACAAGGGGGGAATCCTGCACAGCTTGTCATATCATCGCTGTGAAACACTGGCAGTGCTTCTGTTACAGAAGTATTATGAAGGCAGACAAATGTTTACATTTTCTTTCATTCCAAGTCTGCTTTTCAGAGGCAAATTCAGTTCTCTGTTTTGTTAGCATGTCTAATGTCAACTTGCAGCCTCTCACAATAATATCTGTAAATATACGGTTAGCATTACCAGTCAAAATATTAATTGTCTTATGTGCTAAGCCTGACATACACACACTGTAGAGTTAGTACTCTTATGTTGACACACACTACAGAGTTAGCACTCCTATGTTGACAAAGTCAGGCCTGGTTTGAATGTTACACATGTATTACCAGAAAAGCCATACATAACACGGACGTAGCATAAGCGGATGTTGAGTGGGTCAGTCACCTACATTTTCTTCGGAAACACAGCACAGCTTGAAACAGGTCATCTTTAGCACAACATCTTAGCACACTGCCAAAGGAGAATTAATAGAAAATCCAAAATCGATAGGTGAAGAACTGATTGCATGGTCGGATGTGAAAAAAAGATGAATGGATGTTAGTGTGCAAGGACGGCGCCTTTATACAGCTCTGAGTAGTCACGTTTATAGGCAGTACAGAATCACATGGAAGTCTGCTGCACCTCATACTGGCGCAAAGGAGCGACTGCAAGTTTCCTGATGCAGTCAGCTGCCTCTAGAATCGCATAGTAAGCATTCTGTAGTGAGAAGTATTCATCACAGCTTTTTTTAAGGCGTTAAGCATAACTTCAGTGTTTAGCGAGCTGTTTAAGATAACAAGGGTAAGTGTCATAATAGTCTCTCCCTTTGAGAAAACTATTTTGCATTGATAAAAAAGTACTACTTCCAGTAAGCTTCACACATTTAGTACGAGAGAGGGACCCAAATTGATGTAGGTATACTTGCTATGTTATTATTAAAAACATTGTCTTTCAATAAATAATCAGAACACTTCCTTCAATTAACTTCCTTCTTATGAAGCAAACGTTTTCATGCTCCAGGTCATATATAAACAAGGGTAGTTAACATGTTCAGCTTGTATAGCTTTGGGCACGCATGGGGCTATCTTATCAAGAATATGGACCAAAGTACAAGAAAATTATTCAAACTCTTTTTAGGATTTTTAACATTCACTAGGCTGTTCAACATATATCCAACTTTTAGCAAGGTCTGGCTAACACCTGATTGGGGCTGCTGCTGGTCCTATTATAAGTGGTTTGAAAATCCAAATAATAATCAGACCAAAGGGACTTTGATGGCAGAATGAATAACCATTCATTCATATTCAAAAAATATAAACATAACTGGCTTTGAGTGGTACCACCACACCCTAATGGGGGCTATAGTCGCCTATTACCTAAACGTTCTCAAATTATAAAGCAAAATTGTGAAGTGGATTAACAGTTTATCGAGCTAATTAAAAAAATAACGTAAAAGATGATGGGCATTCCAGTCAAATTAATATAAGTATTCAGTCTCAAAGTAATTACAAGTATGTTAGCTCCTTTAAACTTTTCACTTGGCAAAATTGCAACGGAAGATCATAGTTTAACAATACTGCAACACCACCTCCTTTCCTACCTTGCCGTTCCAGCCTCAATAAATTCCAATTATTGGAACCAAGTCCTCAACATTTTGTGCTGTAAACGTAAAATTTTAAGAAGGCATTTCCTTCATATATTGAAATAATTATTGGGTGAATTATTAATTAAACTGGCGAGGAGAGCTTGAGCAGGAGAATAGAGTGGCACAAGTTCTCTTTTTTCAGCATCAATTTATGCATAATTGGAGGAGAAGGAAGAATTGTTTACCTGTAATCCTAGTTGTCTTCCAGGGGATTTATAAGTCATAACCACTGGATTGTCCAACCCACGTGTGGGTACCCCAGAGCACTTCTTAAAATAATAATTATATATATCTATATATATATGTTCCCGGTGGGGTGATGCCCAAGGGCTTGAAAACGCACTCCACAGCAGTAAGATTATCAAAATCTGTTTATTATGTTCAGAAGCAACCGGCGTCTGCTTTCCAGTATTTGCATCCATTTCCCTGACGCTTTTCGGAGCTCCCCTGGCTCCTTGTTCACAGGGTAGCAATGGAGGTTTGCAGCGTCTCCGAGCACGTTGGGTTCATTGTGATTTTGCACAGTTACACGCCCTCTGGTGGGCCTCGCAGGTGAGTTGCAGAACAGTGCATTGTGGTCCCTAAAGTGCTCATGATTATTCTATTATAATATTGCCACACACTTATGGAGCGTAGCAGCACCCACCGGAGGGTAAGAATAATCACGAGCACTTTAAGGACCACAATGCACTGTTCTGCAACTCACCTGCGAGGCCCACCAGAGGGCGTGTAACTGTGCAAAATCAAAATGAACCCAACCTGCTCGGAGACGCTGCAAACCTCCATTGCTACCCTGTGAACAAGGAGCCAGGGGAGCTCCGAAACGCATCAGGGAAATGGATGCAAATACTGGAAAGCAGACGCCGGTTGCTTCTGAACATAATAAACAGATTTTTATAATCTTACTGCTGGAGTGCGTTTTCAAGCCCTTGGGCATCCCCCCACCTGGAACATATATATATATATATATATATATATATATATGACCTACTGGCGATAGCCAGTAGGTATATATAGTTAGGACCTAGCTACCATAGGAAATCCGCAACATTCTATTGGGAATAACTTTGGCGCCGGTTGAGGAATTTGCGTGTACTTTTCCAAAATTTTGGCCAGCTCCGCTGCGCTCCTTCCCTGTAAGTTTCGGGGAGATTCGTGAAGTGGGGGCTGAGAAAAAAAGGGGTCCCAAAACGTGTTTTCCCCATCTTAATTTCCATAGGACGTTCTGACAAGGCTACAGCCCGAACCGCGGAACGGAATTACACCAAACTTGGCAAAATTGTAGGGACTGGTACGCAGAAGTGCCTTTGCTATATTTGGTGAAAATTGCTCCAGTGGTTTTTATGAAAATTAACTTCAAAAACACATATATATCTGGGCGGAGCCTAACCACACATCTCATCGTGAGATCTGATTGGCTGTCAGCACTTCATCCAAGAAGTGTTGGCAGCCATCTTGGGACCAATATACATGATAGCACCTCATTTAAAAGCATTGTAGTTAATAGAGGGTTTTAGGACT
Source organism: Lissotriton helveticus (assembly GCF_964261635.1). Lineage (NCBI taxonomy): Eukaryota > Metazoa > Chordata > Amphibia > Caudata > Salamandridae > Lissotriton > Lissotriton helveticus. The sequence continues at coordinate 291,770,317 of NC_136063.1, read as the reverse complement.
TTAGTTACATTATAAATCATTTGTTGATGGTACCATACTCATTTTAGGAATGGTGGTGTGTTCTAAGGTAAGGTGATTTTACCATGTGAAAAAGCCTTCTGCTGGGATATCAGGAATCATGTTTGAAAGAAAACTATTATCTCATGCTTTTCCCACAGTGGTTTGGAAGGGGATCTATAAGCTAAACTGAAAGCATATTTTCTGTAAATTCACATTATCTTTCTCGGTCATGTGAGAATGAAGTCTGACATTCTCAGTAAAACATGTACATCCAACAAGGACAGAGACTGTCAGTTGATTCCTTTGTGTTCTACTGCAGCCTCCTAGAGTGTTCTAAAGAACAACTAGAGCGCTAACAGTCCTACTTATTACAAAGGTATGGCACACTTGAAGCCATCTTGATTGGAATAAAGTGGTAACTCTTAAAACATTTAATTTAAAAAGGAACAAAATGAGGGGGTATATTTTGCCATAGAAATTATGATTAGTGCTGCAGAAAGAAAAATTAGGGCACATTTTGAGTGACTTCCCAAATCCTCTTTTATTTCATTAAAAAATTCTGACATGCAGTCTCCCAAGATGGCTACCAGAGACAAAAGAGCCTAAATGTAGCCCAAATATCACCCAGATGTAGCCCAAGTATAGCACAATGACAGAATGTCCCAGAGTGTTCTAAAGAACAACTAGAGCGCGAACAGTCTTACTTGTGACAAAAGTATGGCACACCAGAAGCCATCTTGATTGGAATGAAGTGGTAAGTCTGAAAACATTTAATTTAAAAAGGAACAAAATGAGGGGGTTCATTTTGCCATAGAAATAGAAAGTATGATTAGCAGCAGACTTCCCTGGTGAGCAGTAGCTTTACTACAGTGATCTAATGAGCAACTAGAGTGCTAACATTCAGAATTTATGGCAAATGTGTGACACATCTGAATGCCTTCTTGATAGAACCAAAGTAAACAAGCATTGAAAATGCAATAGATCTCGCCCTCGTTTAAGTTAAAGCCATTCTGTTTGTAATGAGGTGGCTTTTTAGCTTTGCTTTTATTAGTGTTTTTAAAACTTTCATGTAAATAACATGCATATGTATGCATATATGCATATGTATGCATGCATTTATATTTGTATTTATATTGATATGCAGATTATATATGTTTATATATGTATGTATATATATATATATATATATGTATATGTATGTATATATATATATATATATACACACATACATAAATGCATATGCATATATATATATATATATATGTGTATATGTGTGCGTGTAGAGAGAGGTAGAGGTGTAGAGGTAGAGGTGTAGAGGTAGAGGTGTAGAGGTAGAGGTAGAAAGGTAGAGACTAGTAGAGAAAGAAGTAGAGAGAGGTAGAGAGAAGAGAATGAGTAGAGAGTGAGTAGTGGAGAGTAGTAGAGAGCAGTAGAGAGTGTAGCAGAGAGTGAGTAGTAGAGTGAATAGTAGAGTGAGTAGTAGAGAGTAGTAGAGAGTGAGTAGTAGAGAGTGAGTAGTAGAGAGTACGTGGTAGAGAGTAGTAAAGAGTGAGTTTTAGAGAGTAGTAGAGAGTGAGTAGCAGAGAGAGAATAGTAGAGAGTAGTAGGTAGAGAGTAGTAGAGAGTAGTAGAGAGAGTAGTAGAGAGTGAGTAGTAGAGAGTATTAGAGAGTGAGTAGTAGAGAGTGAGTAGTAGAAAGTAGTAGAGAGAGTAGTAGAGAGTGAGTAGTAGAGAGTAGTAGGGAGTGAGAAGTAGAGAGTAGTAGATAGTGAGTAGTAAAGAGTGAGTAGTAGAGAGAGAGAGTAGTAGAGAGAGAGTAGTAGAGAGTGAATAGTAGAGAGTAGTAGAGAGTGAGTAGTAGAGAGTAGTGAATAGTGAGTAGTAGGGAGCGAGTAGTAGAGAGAGTAGTAGAGAGTAGTAGAGTAGTAGAGAATGAGTAGTAGAGAGTGAGTGTTAGAGAGTAGTGGAGTAGTAGAGAGTAGTGGAGAATATTCCAAAGTTTGGCACAGCACCACTTGCACAATAAGTCCAATCAAATCATATCACTTAGAGTCCTTATTGAAGCGCTGAATCTTGGTGTATATTCAAATGGTTTTATTTTCCTTAAGTTTATGTACCACAGCCAGCTGACGCTTTTCGTTCTGTACAACAGAACTTCTTCAGGGCGTTCTTATTTCCTTCAAGTTATGTCGGTATCCTGTTGTCATATAACTAGATATTTCTTCCAAATGTTAGACGAGACATAAGTACATTCTTCAAAGTGACTAGGTATCAATTTTACCCACACAATTCGGGCAGACTTGAGTAATTTATAGCATCCTCAAAGTCAGTCTTTCAAAAATTCCAAAGTATAGGACATGATAATCCAAATCCAAATGTTTCTCAAGAAAAGTCATTTTCAATCGTTCAGAATTTCGGCGTTTGGGCAGATATGACCCAGGGACCCCCAGTATGCAAGGGGAATTAGTCCCCCCTCTGCAAATGCGCCAGTGGTCTGCGTTGCAGAGAGGTGTAAAAAGAGGCATAGCCTCATTACACCTCTGTGCAATGCAGCTCCCTGGCGCATAGTGGAGGTTCCAGGTGGGCTAGTTGGCCCCCAGGGACCCCCAGTATGCAAGGGGAATTAGTTCCCCCTCTTCAAACATGCACGGGGGCTGCGTTGCAGAGAGGTGTAAAAAAGGGTGTGGCCTCATTACACCTCTCTGCAATGCAGCCCCCTGGCGCATACTGGAGGCTCCTGGTGGGCTAGTTGGCCCCCAGGGACCCCCAGTATGCAAGGGGAATTAGTTCCCCCTCTGCAAACGCACCAGGGGGCTGCGTTGCAGAGAGGTGTAACAAGGGGCATAGCCTCATTACACCTCTGCAATGCAGCCCCCTGGCGCATACTGGAGGTTCAAGGTGGGCTAGTTGGCCCCCAGGGGCCCCCAGTATGCAAGGGGAATTAGTTCACCCTCTTCAAACATGCACGGGGGCTGCGTTGCAGAGCGGTGTAAAAAGGGGCGTGGCTTCATTACACCTCTCTGCAATGCAGTCCCCTGGCGCATACTGGAGATTCCTGGTGGGCTTTCAGAACTTATATAGTTAGGAATTAGCATTAAAAAAAACTTTGAAATTCACTGAAAAAACATAGGTTTCAGGCCTTATATAGTTAGGAACTAGCATTTAAAAAACCTTGCAAATTCACAGAAAAACCCATAGGTTTCAGGCCTTATATAGTTAGGAATTAGCATTTAAAAAACCTTTGAAATTCACTCAAAAAACTATAAGTTTTAGGGGTGTTATAGTTAGCTGGACATTTCACTCATGCAAAACCATTGAAATTGCTCCTATATAGTTAGTTGTACTAACTATATTTCGCGCACCCGCAATCCACTGCTGATGATGTCACATATTACATCATTCATGACATGGTCAGTGACATCACTGATGACATCTCTGATGACATCACTGATGACATCATCCACGTGACAATCACATACACCTTTTCATACACTCGTAAAATCTTTCATCACTCTTTGTAAAATACAGAGTATCATATTTGAATCCATTGATACAGCAATACAAGTATCTAAAAACCCACTCAGTGATTCATAGATGTATACACACATCTAATCACTTACCTGTAGATTCACTCATACATGCTGTCAATGAACAATAGCACACTATCAAAAATACTTATACACCTAAATCGACATTACACACCAGCACACATCCTATTCACATATGAAGTCATCCTACTCACTTATGCAAACAATGGATCATACTTACATATTTACTTAGCTACACACTTATACAAACACAACTTCATCTATTCATTTAGATAGTAAGTCATACTTAGTGAATTATAAAATCATTATTACAAGTAGAAAGTTATCCATACAGTCACTCACACAATCATTGAGTCTTATGTATACTTATTAATATACAACAACTGACAGATACACTGCCTTTTATTTTTCTAGTTTGTCGGACATGTACCATTGAGAAATATATTTGCTCGTCACCACACCCATAAAGATATTCACTCACCCAAACAACTGTTAGATCATGTAGTTTTAACTTCATATATCTAGTGAATCAACTATTCACGCATCTTTGGGCAGTCACACACCCCCACCGAGCCACACACACATTCACTCTCCCATACAAAAACTCAGTTAACTAATCAATAACTAATACAGACTTTCACATAGCTAGTAACCAACTGGAGAACCAGTTTACACAACAACTGACAAAGTGATACAGATATTCAAACAGTTTAGTCACTATCCACTATATTTAGTGAGACACTATGAATTGGTCAAGTAAACAGTCAATTACACTGCTACTAAATCCTCCATCCAAATATTAATTTTTATATATCCACTCATTCTTCAATGCAAATTGCTAGATATATAATGCATATTTAAATAACGAAGCAAACCACATTCACTGGATGATGACATCAGTGATGTCATTCGAGATGTCATCAGGGTTGTCACTGACCATGTCATGAATGATGTAATATGTGACATCATTAGTAGTGGATTGCTCGTGCGTGAAATATAGTTAGTGCAACTAACTATATAGGAGCAATTTCAATGGTTTTGTATGAGTGAAATGTCCAGCTAACTATAACACCCCTAAAACGTATAGTTGTTTGAGTGAATTTTAAAGGTTTTTTAAATGCTATTTCCTAACTATATAAGGCCTGAAACCTATTGTTTTTTCAGTGAATATATATATGTATATATATCAAAACAAGTCTGCTCTCACAGTGAAGCGCACACACGTCGATTTCAACTTTTACCTTTATTTTGTCAACTGGCAGCAACGAGTCCAGTGCGTGGGCACATGCAAAATTATTCCCAGCCTTGAATTGCCGACGCATTTCAGGAGACACTCTTCCCTTCTTCATGGCAGGCTGTGGGGGTTAGAACCAGCTGCCTCACATTCTCGTAATGTAATGTAATGGTGTCTTGTAAAGCGCATGAATCACCTCACATGGGGTATCTCCGCGCTGTAGACCACTGGGGAACCCGTCCTGGCTTTCCCTGTGAGATGGTCCCTACTGGGTATCTCCAAGGTGAAACCAGGCATCCCCGGCGTATGTGGGGGGCCGTTGTGGAGATGAAGCAAGCTAATGCCCAGAGTTGCCGAGTGTGATCCCTGGTTAGAGTAGGCACCGAGGCGAGAATTATCGAGTCCGCTGACCCTGGTCCACGACCCTGCCGCGTCGGGAATTAAACCCTGGTCCCGGGCCGTCCTCTGCTTCCGGGTCTGCTGCCTCTAACCAGTGAGCCACACCACGCCTCTTACCAGTGAGCCACACTCGTCATTTCACTTCATTGCGTGACCCCGCCCTCAATGGCGTACTTGTGAATGGCATTGTGGTACTTGTAGTAAGGTAAGTAAAATCCATAGTGGCATGGGCAGCAGTTCTCCAACCTCCCCAATTAACATCCATCGGGCTGCTTGTGCCTCACCTCACCGCACGCGGTGCTTTCCTTGGGCCACATTGACAGGTTCTCTCATCGTTCCTTCAGCGGTATTCCACATGTAGAACACCAGGACCCGCCGCCTCTGCAGGGGGGCTGCTTCGTGGCCGGAGTGGGCCACTTAATATCAAAACAAGTCTGCTTTCACAGTGAAGCGCCCACACGTCAATTTCAACTTTAACCTTTATTTTGTCAACTGGCAGCACCGAGTCCAGTGCGTGGGCACAAGCAAAATTATTCCCAGCCTTGAATTGCCGACGCGTTTCAGGAGACACTCTTCCCTTCTTCATGGCAGGCTGTGGGGGTTAGAACCAGCTGCCTCACATTCTCGTCATCTCACTTCATTGCGAGACCCCGCCCTCAATGGCGTACTCGTGAATGGCATTGTGGTACTTGTAGTAAGGTAAGTAAAATCCATAGTGGCATGGGCAGCAGTTCTCCAACCTCCCCAGTTAACATCCATTGGGCTGGATGTGCCTCACCTCACCGCACGCGGTGCTTTCCTTGGGCCACATTGACAGGTTCTCTCGTCGTTCCATCAGCGATATTCCACAAGTAGAACACCAGGACCCGCCGCCTCGGCAGGGGGGCTGCTTCGTGGCCGGAGCGGGCCACTTAATATCAAAACAAGTCTGCTCTCACAGTGAAGCGCCCACACGTCGATTTCAACTTTAACCTTTATTTTGTCAACTGGCAGCAACGAGTCCAGTTCGTGGGCACACGCAAAATTATTCCCAGCCTTGAATTGCCGACGCGTTTCAGGAGACACTCTTCCCTTCTTCATGGCAGGCTGTGGGGGTTAGAACCAGCTGCCTCACATTCTCGTCATTTCACTTCATTGCGTGACCCCGCCCAAAATGGCGTACTCGTGAATGGCATTGTGGTACTTGTAATAAGGTAAGTAAAATCCATAGTGGCATGGGCAGCAGTTCTCCAACCTCCCCAATTAACATCCATCGGGCTGCTTGTGCCTCACCTCACCGCACGCGGTGCTTTCCTTGCGCCACATTGACAGGTTCTCTCGTCGTTCCTTCAGCGATATTCCACAAGTAGAACACCAGGACCCGCCGCCTCGGCAGGGGGGCTGCTTCGTGGCCGGAGCGGGCCACTTAATATCAAAACAAGTCTCCTCTCACAGTGAAGCGCCCACACGTCGATTTCAACTTTAATCTTTATTTTGTCAACTGGCAGCAACGAGTCCAGTGCGTGGGCACACGCAAAATTATTCCCAGCCTTGAATTGCCGACGCGTTTCAGGAGACACTCTTCCCTTCTTCATGGCAGGCTGTGGGGGTTAGAACCAGCTGCCCCACATTCTCGTAATTTCACTTCATTGCGTGACCCCGCCCTCAATGGCGTACTCGTGAATGGCATTGTGGTACTTGTAGTAAGGTAAGTAAAATCCATAGTGGCATGGGCAGCAGTTCTCCAACCTCCCCAATTAACATCCATCGGGCTGCTTGTGCCTCACCTCACCGCACGCAGTGCTTTCCTTGCGCCACATTGAGAGGTTCTCTCGTCGTTCCTTCGGCCATATTCCACAAGTAGAACACCAGGACCCGCCGCCTCGGCAGGGGGGCTGCTTCGTGGCCAGAGCGGGCCACTTAATATCAAAACAAGTCTGCTCTCACAGTGAAGCACCCACAAGTCGATTTCAACTTTAACTTTTATTTTGTCAACTGGCAGCAACAAGTCCAGCGCGTGGGCACACGCCAAATTATTCCCAGCCTTGAATTGCCGACGCGTTTCAGGAGACACTCTTCCCTTCTTCATGGCAGGCTGTGGGGGTTAGAACCAGCTGCCCCACATTCTCGTCATTTCACTTCATTGCGTGACCCTACCCTCAATGGCGTACTCGTGAATGGCATTGTGGTATTTGTAGTAAGGTAAGTAAAATCCATATTGGCATGGGCAGCAGTTCTCCAACCTCCCCAATTAACATCCATCGGGCTGCTTGTGCCTCACCTCACCGCACGCGGGGCTTTCTTGCGCCACATTGACAGGTTCTCTCGTCGTTCCTTCAGTGATATTCCACAAGTAGAACACCAGGACCCGCCGCCTCGGCAGGGGGGCTGCTTCGTGGCCGGAGCGGGCCACTTACTATCAAAACAAGTCTGCTCTCACAGTGAAGCGCCCACACGTCGATTTCAACTTTAACCTTTATTTTGTCAACTGGCAGCAACGAGTCCAGTGCGTGGGCACCCGGAAAATTATTCCCAGCCTTGAATTGCCGACGCGTTTCAGGAGACACTCTTCCTTTCTTCATGGCAGGCTGTGGGGGTTAGAACCAGCTGCCTCACATTCTCGTCATTTCACTTCATTGCATGACCCCACCCTCAATGGCGTACTCGTGAATGGCATTGTGGTACTTGTAGTAAGGTAAGTAAAATCCATAGTGGCATGGGCAGCAGTTCTCCAACCTCCCCAATTAACATCCATCGGGCTGCTTGTGCCTCACCTCACCGCACGCGGTGCTTTCCTTGCGCCACATTGACAGGTTCTCTCGTCGTTCCTTCAGCGATATTCCACAAGTAGAACAGCAGGACCCGCCGCCTCGGCAGGGGGGCTGCTTCGTGGCCGGAGCGGGCCACTTAATATCAAAACAAGTCTGCTCTCACAGTGAAGCGCCCACACGTCGATTTCAACTTTAATCTTTATTTTGTCAACTGGCAGCAACGAGTCCAGTGCATGGGCACACGCAAAATTATTCCCAGCCTGGAATTGCCGACGCGTTTCAGGAGACACTCTTCCCTTCTTCATGGCAGGCTGTGGGGGTTAGAACCAGCTGCCTCACATTCTCGTCATTTCACTTCATTGCATGACCCCGCCCTCAATGGCGTACAGCGATATTCCACAAGTAGAACACCAGGACACGCCGCCTCGGCAGGGGGGCTGCTTCGTGGCCGGAGCACTGGACTCGTTGCTGCCAGTTGACAAAATAAAGGTTAAAGTTGAAATCGACGTGTGGGCGCTTCACTGTGAGAGCAGACTTGTTTTGATATTAAGTGGCCCGCTCCGGCCCCGAAGCAGCCCCCCTGCCGAGGCGGCGGGTCCTGGTGTTCTACTTGTGGGATATCGCTGAAGGAACGACGAGAGAACCTGTCAATGTGGCGCAAGGAAAGCACTGCGTGCGGTGAGGTGAGGCACAAGCAGCCCGATGGATGTTAATTGGGGAGGTTGGAGAACTGCTGCCCATGCCACTATGGATTTTACTTACCTTACTACAAGTACCACAATGCAATTCACGAGTACGCCATTGAGGGCGGGGTCACGCAATGAAGTGAAATGACGAGAATGTGCGGCAGCTGGTTCTAACCACCACAGCCTTCCATGAAGAAGGGAAGAGTGTCTCCTGAAACGCGTCGGCAATTCAAGGCTGGGAATAATTTTGCGTGTGCCCACGCACTGGACTCATTGCGGCCAGTTGACAAAATAAAGGTTAAAGTTGAAATCGACGTGTGGGCGCTTCACTGTGAGAGCAGACTTATTTTGATATTAAGTGGCCCGCTCCGGCCACGAAGCAGCCCCCCTGCCGAGGTGGCGGGTCCTGGTGTTCTACTTGTGGAATATCGCTGAAGGAACGAAGAGAGCACCTGTCAATGTGGCGCAAGGAAAGCACCGCGTGCGGTGAGGTGAGGCACAAGCAGCCCGATGGAGGTTAATTGGGGAGGTTGGAGAACTGCTGCCAATGACACTAGGGATTTTACTTACCTTACTACAAGTACCACAATGCCATTCACGAGTACGCCATTGAGGGCGGGGTCATGCAATGAAGTGAAATGACGAGAATGTGAGGCAGCTGGTTCTAACCCCCACAGCCGCCATGAAGAAGGGAAGAGTGTCTCCTGAAACGCGTCGGCAATTCAAGGCTGGGAATAATTTTGCGTGTGCCCACGTACTGGACTCGTTGCTGCCAGTTGAGAAAAGAAAGGTTAAAGTTGAAATCGACGTGTGGGCGCTTCACTGTGAGAGCAGACTTGTTTTGATATTAAGTGGCCTGCTCCGGCCACGAAGCAGCCCCCCTGCCGAGGTGGCGGGTCCTGGTATTCTACTTGTGGAATATCGCTGAAGGAACGACGAGAGAACCTGTCAATGTGGCGCAAGGAAAGCACCGCGCGAGGTGAGGCACAAGCAGCCCGATGGATGTTAATTGGGGAGGTTGGAGAACTGCTGCCCATGCCACTATGGATTTTACTTACCTTACTACAAGTACCACAATGCCATTCACGAGTACGCCTTTGAGGGCGGGGTCACGCAATGAATTGAAATGACAGGAATGTGAGGCAGCTGGTTCTAACCCCCACAGCCAGCCATGAAGAAGGGAAGAGTGTCTCCTGAAACGCGTCGGCAATTCAAGGCTGGGAATAATTTTGCGTGTGTCCACGCACTGGACTCGTTGCTGCCAGTTGACAAAATAAAGATTAAAGTTGAAATCGACGTGTGGGCGCTTCACTGTGAGAGCAGACTTGTTTTGATATTAAGTGGCCCGCTCCGGCCACGAAGCAGCCCCCCTGCCGAGGCGGCGGGTCCTGGTGTTCTACTTGTGGAATATCGCTGAAGGAACGACAAGAGAACCTGTCAATGTGGCGCAAGGAAAGCACCGCACGCGGTGAGGCACAAGCAGCCCGATGGATGTTAATTGGGGAGGTTGGAGAACGGATGCCCATGCCACTATGGATTTTACCTTCCTTACTACAAGTACCACAATGGCATTCACGAGTACGCCATTGAGAGCGGGGTCACGCAATGAAGTGAAATGATGAGAATGTGAGGAAGCTGGTTCTAACCCCCACAGCCTGCCATGAAGAAGGGAAGAGTGTCTCCTGAAACGCGTCGGCAATTCAAGGCTGGGAATAATTTTGCGTGTGCCCACGCACTGGACACGTTGCTGCCAGTTGACAAATTAAAGGTTAAAGTTGAAATCGACGTGTGGGCGCTTCACTGTGAGAGCAGACTTGTTTTGATATTAAGTGGCCCGCTCCGGCCATGAAGCAGCCCCCCTGCCGAGGCGACGGGTCCTGGTGTTCTACTTGTGGATTATCGCTGAAGGAACGACGAGAGAACCTGTCAATGTGGCGCAAGGAAAGCACCGCGTGCGGTGAAGTGAGGCACAAGCAGCCCGATGGATGTTAATTGGGGAGGTTGGAGAACTGCTGCCCATGCCACTATGGATTTTACTTACCTTACTACAAGTACCACAATGCCATTCACGAGTACGCCATTGAGGGCGGGGTCACGCAATGAAGTGAAATGACGGGAATGTGAGGCAGCTGGTTCTAACCCCCACAGCCTGCCGTGAAGAAGGGAAGAGTGTCTCCTGAAATGCGTCGGCAATTCAAGGCTGGGAATAATTTTGCGTGTGCCCACGCACTGGACTCCTTGCTGCCAGTTGACAAAATAAAGGTTTAAATTGAAATCGACGTGTGGGCGCTTCACTGTGAGAGCAGACTTGTTTTGATATATAGATATATATATATATATATATATATATATATATATATATATAAGCATCCATATGGCTCACTTCTTTTTCACTAGGCGCTGCTAGTTGTGGCCGCGTCGCTCCTGCGGTTGAGCCCAACCGCTATTAATGCAAACGAGGATTCCTTCCGTGGAAAGAGATCAAGGAGTCGCTTTTAAACCACACAATTCTGCAGGAGGTTGATTAAGGTTCTTTATTTGTATCCATAAGGTGCCAAAACCAAGCCAAAACCAACGCGTTTCGACAGCCTCCGCTGTCTTGTTCACGGTCCGTGAACAAGACAGCGGAGGCTGTCGAAACGCGTTGGTTTTGGCTTGGTTTTGGCACCTTATGGATACAAATAAAGAACCTTAATCAACCTCCTGCAGAATTGTGTGGTTTAAAAGCGACTCCTTGATCTCTTTCCACGGAAGGAATCCTCGTTTGCATATATATATATATATATATATATATATATATATATATATATATATATATATAGTAAAAGATCCAGATTACACAGAGTTTTCATTTAAAAAAGTTGCATAATCACAGAAATTCTCACAGTACCCCTTGTATCCATCATGCCTCACAGGTGTGAGTTAAGTCAGTTCATTGTTGCAGCTCCTACTGTTAGGATCCTAGAATACTTTTCCAGGTACAGACGAAATGCTCTGGGTATACAGATTGATTAATGCATCCTTGGACTAGCGTTTATGTAGGGTATATATACAATTTCACCATTTTTGCTTTGTGGAGCAGGTTGACGCTAATCCTATAAAACAAGCATGGCTATTTCGCTGCCTTTTTAACTTGAAAATGGCTGTCAGACGGAGCTAAAAGCTACTATGTTCCAAATCAGGATTTTATAGCAAGGGGTCCAAGGACCCATCCCCAGACGATCTTAGACTTGATCTGATCATAAGACGCCAGCTCGCAGGACACCATTTTGGATTTTTCATGCATCAATGTTACCCCTGGGCCGCGGACAGTCTTCCATAGTCATAGTGTGCAAATCTTAGCCACTGTCAGCAATGTGGCAAACTATCGGAGCCTTGCATAAGTAATCACAGAATAATCAGTACATTTGTGTTGGGGAGCAGTGTGATTTGTTAGCTGGCGCGATATCCCTCCCCTTACTTTCATGGTCTCCCAGATGTCTTTCTAAAAATGGTTAAGTGCATGGTAGTCCCATAGCAAGTGTTTTATATCACGGTCAGGAAGGTTACTACTCCAACATGTGGCCCCTGGTGATAGAACCGTGGTGCTAAGCCTTTCAGAAGTCCAGTGCCCTTAATGAAAGATCTCGTAATACCAGAGTTTCGTAAAGATTTGGCATGATTGGATATAATGTCTCTCAAGCGTGAGCCCATATCATTCGTTTGAAGGCAGGTTGGACACCATTCTTACAACTTGGTTGACGTAGGTGCAAGGAATACCTGGTTTATAGGGAGTGCATAATTTCCAGATAATACTCCCTTGAATGTTCCCCAATTATGTAGATATTTCAGTATGGTGAATTCACGTAAGGTAATGGGCACCAGTGAGATAAGTCTATGAAGACAGTGGCAGAGTTGTCGAAAGTCCAAAAAAAAGGGTCTATGGGATGTCAAATTTTACCAACAGTTTCACAAATGTTTTGTCTACTCTGTAATGAGTTGCTCAATTGTGTTTATCTATTTTGATGTGGACATCTCCAACGAGAAATCTTCAACATCTATTTCAATGCTACCTTTGACCATTAGAGATCCTTTTTGTTTATTCTGCTATCTTCCCTCATCAAGGATAGTGTTATGCGCCATGGATGCGTTGTGGAAAAGGTGTGGTGCAGCGGCCAGGGTTCCTGATTCCGGACCACAGGGTTCATGGTTCGATCCCCGGTGCCAGCAGCAGGTTGGCCCAGCACCATGTGACTCTGGGCAATAGCTTGCATAATCTTCCAGACGGCCTCCAGGGCCGGGACAACTTTCCAGAGGCAGCTGTGCTCTTTACACATGCTGGAATTGTTTTAATTTCATGTGAGGGCCTGGGGTATATAGTGATTTATTTCTTCCCATCGTAAGTGCATAATAAATAAAGAGGACTCATATTGCCCAGAAGGGCTCTTTCTATGTGTACCCATCGTGGTGTGTACAAGGTGGTGTGGATCATGTTCCTTCCTTGTATGCATCTGAATGCCAGCCAGTAGGTTTCCAATGGTGGCAAACATAACCCCCCACTTTCTGTAGCTGTATGCGGTTTCCTCATTATTAGTAGAAGTGGTGGCTTCCTTCCGTACCATAAATGTCTTCATCAGAGGGGTTAGTTCTTTAAACAGTTGAAATGGGATTTTGGTGGCTGGATGGGGAAAAATATAATTCAGATGGTGAATGGCGTTCATTTTACATATCAGTACCTCCTCCCACATAGAGAACGTAAAAGAGAGCAATCACAACATGTCATACTTCATTTTGAGGATCAGGGGCTTAATATTATCCTCCATTATACAGTCAAAGCATGTATTAATACTGATCCCTAGGTACTGTAGGTTGGCTGACTTTCATTTAAAAGGATGACCTCCTCATGATCAGTAGCGGTTAGTGACATTTGAAAGTGGTTAGGCGAATCGACAGTAGCAAGTCACAGGGCTCACTGACAGCTAACCGGAATAATTTAATAATAGCCCTGTACCCCCATCAAATAGCCTAACCACCACTTTCAAATGTCACTAGGCGTTCCTGGTCAGTGACCTTACAGTCTGGAAGCCACACTGGGTGCTGTCTCAGTGGAAAGCCTTCTGCAAAGGAGGCTATCAATACCCCAAACACAGATAAAAATACATTAGATCACTTAAGGTGAACTTGCCTACAAAATAATCAAAACAACCGTGCCCTGAAATAGCCTGTGTAATTCGTCAGTGTGTCGCCCAGAAAAGCCACACAAAAAAATAGAATAGGTCTAGTGCTTGCCCCATAGTCTTGCTAATTTGTGGCGCTATACACTTAAAGAATTATTACCATTCACCTCAAAGGTACATATTTCGAGATTACACTGGGCTCACTCGCCCCACTCAAACCTGCCACGTAGGAGCCTCCAGTTACGAACAGTTCCCGTGGGATGCAACTGTTGCCAAAAGTAAATTTAATGGACTCAGAAGAAGGCCCCAGGGAGTCTCGCTGCACCTTTGAACCGTTTATTGCTATTTTTATTTTATTCATGCAGACTAAATAGAGAACAGGAGAGTGCACATGACTGCTTTGGTCAGCCCCAGGCCGACTAAGCAGTCAGGTCCAGCAAAAGTGGGCAAGCCACTCCACCCTGCCCCCTGCCCTCGAGCAGGACCACCCACCCGTCCTCCCACAACCAGGTACTTCTGGTTTCTCACAGTGCGAGAAGCAGGAACATAAAATCGCAGTTTTACCATTTTATGTTTCTGCTTCTCGCACTGTGAGAAAGCAGTGAGGCGACACCCCCACGCCCCTATAGAGGAGCCGCCACTGCTCATAATTCCATTGTTGTACATCCAGTTAACGGTACTGCTGCTAACTTACCCCAGTTTATTTTATAGCCTGAGAACATAGATATTATTTGTGTGGATGTGAGTATTTATGGACAAGGTTGGAGTGGACAAAGTAACTAGTATGCACTCTGCATATAGGAGGGCTTTATGTTCCACTCTTGGTATTGTATTGCAATTGTATGTACATAGTGCTTACTATTAAGCGTGGGCGTAAAATCCGTTTCGTTCGCGGAATTTGCAGATTTTTGGCAAATCCACGAATCGCGCAAATTTGCCCAAAAATCCGCAAATTCGCAAGCTGCGGATTTTTTTGCTTGGCCCGCTTGAAAAATACAATATCGCGTGCGCTGCGTTAACTTACCGTGATTCTGATTCCGCCGAGTTGTTTTTCTCCCGGTTTGCGTGTGCTGCGCCATTTTGGATCTTGCTGCTTGATCGCGCGTGAGTTTTTCGACCGCAATTACGTCATCGCGGTCCGCCATCTTGCACAGCAAGAGTTTGACAAGGCGAGTACGTCATAAAGGCCCCCGATCACGCATCGCAGGAGTAAACAATGCCGAACACGTAGATGAGGCGCGCAGCTGACATACGGCGGGAGATTTGTACAGCTCGCTTTTACGAAATTGCAAAAATTGCAATTCTGCACAAGAAATCCTCCGCATGCAGCATAAACCTTCTGAAAATCATGATTTTGATCAGAATAACGCCTCAGATTGAGATTTGGCTGCACTTTTTGTGGAAGGAGTACATTTTGGGGGGGGGGAGGAGGGGTGGGAGGAAGGAAGGGCCCCAGAGTCTCCAACTTCCTGTTCCTGTCCAGCAGCCTCCTCCCAGTGCTTTGTTCATCTCCTGGTCACTTTTCATTTGGATCTGGAGCTGGAAGGATTACTTTTTGTGGCTGCTGCTGGGTATTTGTATTTGAGGACTTTGGAGTTTTTGGATCACTTTTGGATTTGAGATTTTACAAGTAAGTTGGTGTTGTTTGTTTGGGGCATTGCAGTTGCTGCAACTACAATTTTAAAACTTTTTCACAGCTTAATAAAATATATATTGTGGGTAACTACAGTATCCAGTAGGCCCAGGGTTAGTCATGGGTGCATGATACAACTGTTTCTGTGAGTTTTGTTGAACTTAAATCTCATTTATGTCATTGAATTTTAGCTCACTATATGTGGATTTTTATTTTTTATTTTGGGGTGCCTGAAAGCCACACTAGCCAGTAGGCCCAGGGGTAGTGAGTGGAGCATGGACCAAGTCTTTCTGTGGGGTATCTTGAATTTAAACATCATTGAGGGCATGGATGGCATTGGATTGTGGTGATTTGTGTGTGTTTTTCGACTTTTTGGGGTGAAGTTGGGGCCTGGCCATGTGGGTGGGGGCCATTTTGAGGCCTGGTCCAGGCAGGGCCTGGCCATGTGGTGAGGGTCAAGGGGCCATTTTGAAGCCAGGCAGTGTGCTCAGGCCTGCACCCAGGTTGCCTTGCTTTCATCCATTAGGCCCAGGGGTACTCAGTGGTGCATGGACTAAGTCTTTCTGTGGTGTGTCTTGAATTTAAACATCATTGAGGGCATGGATGGCATTGGATTGTGGTGATTTATGTGTTTTTTACGACTTTTTGGGGTGGTGTTGGGGCCTGGCCATGTGGGAGGGGGCCATTTTGTGGCCTGGTCCAGGCAGGGCCTGGCCATGTGGTGGGGGTCAAGGCTCAAGGGGCCATTTTGAAGCCAGGCAATGTGCTCAGGCCTGCACCCAGTTTGCCTCGCTTTCATCCATTAGGCCCAGGGGTACTCAGTTGTGCATGGACCTAGTCTTCTTATGGGGTGTCTTGAATTTAAACATCATTGAGGGCATGGATGGTATTGGATTGTGGTGATTTTTGTGTGTTTTTCGACTTTTTGTGGTGATGTTGGGGCCTGGCCATGTGAGTGGGGGCCATTTTGAGGCCTGGTCCAGGCAGGGCCTGGCCATGTGGCTGGGGCTCAAGGCCCCATTTTGAAGCCAGGCAGTGTGCTCAGGCCTGAACCCAGTTTGCCTTGCTTTCATCCATTAGGCCCAGGGGTACTGAGTGGTGCATGGACCAAGTCTTTCTGTGGGGTGTCTTGAATTTAAATATCGTTGAGGGCATGGATGGCATTGGATTGGGGGGATTTTTGTGTGTTTTTTGACTTTTTAGGGTGGTGTTGGGGCCTGGCCATGTGGGTGGGGGCCATTTTGAGGCCGGGTCCAGGCAGGGCCTGGCCATGTGGTGGGGGTCAAGGCTCAAGGGGCCATTTTGAAGCCAGGCAGTGTGCTCAGGCCTGCGCACAGCTTGCCTTGCTTTCATCCATTAGGCCCAGGGGTACTCAGTTGTGCATGGACCAAGTCTTCTTATGGGGTGTCTTGAATTTAAACATCATTCGGGGCATGGATGGCATTGGATTGTGGTGATTTCTGTGGATTGTGGTGATTTTTGTGTGTTTTTCGACTTTTTGGGGTGGTGTTGGGGCCTGGCCATGTGAGTGGGGGCCATTTTGAGGCCTGGTCCAGGCAGGTCCTGGCCATGTGGCTGGGGGTCAAGGGCCCATTTTGAAGCCGGGCATTGTGCTCAGGCCTGCACCCAGTTTGCCTTGCTTTCATCCATTAGTTCCAGGGGTACTGAGTGGTGCATGGACCAAGTCTTTCTGTGGGGTGTCTTGAATTTACCTACAAAAGTGTGAGGCAGCGTAACGCCACACTTCCAGTAGCACAGCTGTGCGCTGAGTTAGCGCCATTCAAGAATTTTGTAAAACCATTATACTTCTTATTTCTGTGTATTCCATGTATTCCAAGTTTTATCTTTTACAACTTATTTACTCCTTTGCTTCCACACGCAGGAATGATGTGCAATTTCCATAGTTTCCCATGTTTCAGTGTGCCCTCCGGGCCTTAAGCAGAAACACGAACTGAGGCAACTGCATCCAAGGCAGTATTTATTTAAACACCCAATGCATTTCAGGCTGTCAAAGCCTTTCTTCAGGGGTAACTGTAAATGACAATCAAACGTAAACCATTATATTGTTGGTCCTGCTAATCCATTTTACAAATTCAGTACATTATGTTTGAAACAATGCATTTAACGGAACTGACTGCTTAATATTACAGAGCTCAATTACATGTGCCTTTCACACCTGTATCTGTTTCTCCCAAAATAATCCTCTGCGGCGGTTGAAACACTAATCCCCCATATTTTCGGTCTAGACAAAAGCATAACAATATAGCTCGAACGTTTTCACTTCCTCCACTCTCTTTTGAATCTTAATATTAACACACTGAGCGCTCGTGCTCTCACTCGATTATTTACTAACATCCGGGTTATCTTACTTGCGCAGTGAGACTGTTTTATAGCTGCTATCTCAAAAATGGTATAATAATTTGATCTCAAATGACGTACCTGCCACAATATTTAAAAACGGCCTGTCCTTATCTTGCAACACATGCAGGCAGGGCCTGGCCATGTGGCTGGGGGGGTCAAGGGCCCATTTTGAAGCCAGGCATTGTGCTCAGGCCTGCACACAGTTTGCCTTGCTTTCATCCATTAGGCCCAGGGGTACTGAGTGGTGCATGGACCAAGTCTTCTTATGGGGTGTCTTGAATTTAAACATCTTTGAGGGCTTCAATGGCATTGGATTGTGGTGATTTTTGTGTGTTTTTCGACTTTTTGGGGTGGTGTTGGGGCCTGGCCATGTGGGTGGGGGCCATTTTGAGGCCTGGTCCAGGTAGGGCCTGGCCATGTGGTGGGGGTCAAGGGGCCATTTTGAAGCCAGACAGTGTGCTCAGGCCTGCACCCAGGTTGCCTTGCTTTCTTCAATTAGGGCCAGGGGTAGTGAGTGGTGCATGGACCAATTCTTTCTGTGAGGTGTCTTGAATTTAAACATCATGGAGGCTATGGGTGGCATTGGCTTGTGGTGTTTTTTGTGTGTTTCTCGACTTTTTGGGGTGTTTAACTGATGTTCCTCTGGCTTCCATTGCTTTTAGGTGCACAAGAGAACCACCAGTGCCAGGAAGAAGTCCTGCAGCGGTGTGTGCAGCACAATGTCACGTGATGTCACGTGTGGCCACAGACAAGACAACTCTGCAACTCGTGCAACTGCGGCCTGCTGTTCTGACATCTGAAGAAGATGGGCCCAAAGAAAGTTGGCCATAGCGCCTCAGCGAAAAAAGTTGCCAGTGCCACTGCCAGTAAGAAGGAGCAGAAGAAGCAAGTGGCACCACCTACCAAGGAGACTGGTGTGCCCACCGACACCTTTTTTGGGAAAAAACAAACTACGCCTGCAGCAGAAGCGGTGTACGCCGGGGACCAAGCTGGAAGCAGCACCTCTGCTTCATTGGGCTCAGTGCCACCACGCCAAGTTAGGTCCAAGACCATGAGTGCTGCTGAGGCAGCCACTTTACTTTCTCAATCCCCATCGACTAGTGATGTTGGCTCATCACAAGAAAGTACCATCCAATCAACGCCGGGTGTAAATCAGCTGATGAGTGTTCAACAACCACAGCCGCAACGACAACCACAGGTGCAACTAGTACAGGCGCAAGTACATGGGCAAGGAGAGGGGCAAGTAGAGGGGCAAGTAGAGGGGCAAGTAGAGGCGCAAGTAGAGGCGCAAGGAGAGGCGCAAGGAGAGGCGCAACTAGAGGTTCATGGAGCGGCACAACTGCCTACAACGCTTGTCCTCCAGAAGTAGGGGCACATCAGGAAATTGATATTCAAGCGGAGGTATCATCTGAGGAAGCCACTCCTCCTGATGATGATCCAGGATCCCGAGCAAGAAAAAGGTCAAGGAGGGCTGCTACTACTACAAGTTCTTCTTCAAGCCCCCTTCATTCTGATGACCTTGATCTTGATTGGAACCCAGCAATGCAGTCTGACAGTGAGGCACGCCATGAGCCGACAAAGGTAGCTAAGCCTAAAAGGAAGGTTCCCGCAAGGCTTCGACTTATGGGTGATGACGACGAACAAGAAGTGGTGTCTTCTGCTGCTGATGAACAGTCTGACGACGACCCTGTCATCACAGACGTCACTCCAGCCCCAGCGGGCATGCAGCAGACTGACATTTTCACCATATCCCGAATGGCTGCTGAGCAGGATGTGGGCGGCGTGGCACTGGTACCACCACCAACGCAGTTAACTACAACACCAACACGACCTAGAGCTTCCATCATTTTTAGTCAGAAGGGCCGGCAGGGACCTCCATCCAGCTCGACCTCCATTACCTCAAGTAGTGGTGCTGTAAGTGAACAACAGAAACACATTTTGCCATGCCCATCCTCCACTTCATCTGGCATTGAAAGTCAAAGTAGCACCTCCACCACCAGCAGACATCTCCAGTCCCCAGTTTGGGACTTCTTTACTGTTAGCCAAAAGGCGGAAAACATGGTCGTTTGTTCGATTTGTAAAGTATCAGTTAGTCGGGGTAAGCTTGGTACCAACTATGGTACCGGAGGCCAGAGAGGTCATCTCAAAAAACACCACCCTATCCAGTGGTGTGCGCACCTAAGTAAAATCCAGGAAGTCCAAAGTAGAACTGATCCAAATGTATCCATTCACATTGCATCTGATGCTGACGAGGGGCTGATTGTGCAGGGGGTCAAGAACCGACCAACATTTTTTCTGGTACACTCAGTACCCCTGGCGGCAGCACTGCAGTGGTAGCGCCCACACCCTCTACCCCTGCAACATGTATGAGTCACACTAAGAGTCTGGGAGAGACACCAATGCGAAAAACTACATCAATGAGCCTAACTGGTTTGAAGTCTGCATCATATCATCATCATCATCACGTAAAACGGCCCAGCCCACCATTAGAAGCATGTTTTGGTCGGATGCGCCATTTAAACGCAACCCCCCCAACGGTACGTCTGTATAACGCAAAGCTGGCTAAAATGCTAGCGCTGGACCTTCTCCCTTTTTCTTTCGTGGAAGGGGTGGGTTTTCTAGAATTTGTGGCAACAGTCTGCCCTAAATGGAAGGTTCCTAGCCGGTCCTATTTTGCCAGAGTTGCGGTTCCAGCACTACATCAAGATGTGCTGGAGGTGATTGGGGCAGCTTTGCAGAAGAGTGCTGTTCACACTATTCACTTGACAACAGACATGTGGACCTGTTGCCAAGCCCTTGATTACATGTGCATCACTGCACACTGGGTCTCTTTTGCAGGGGTTAGAGACAAGACAAATGTAGGTGTTGACCCGGACACACTTTTTCAAGCTACTCGGAAACATGCAACATTAGCCATGTTTGCCATGGAGAAAACTCATACTGCACCTAACCTTTTGGATGGGTTTGATAGGAAGGTCTCTGAAAGGCTGCATCCAAGAAATCGCATGGTTGGTTATGTTTCCACGGATAATGGCAGTAATATAGATAAGGCCATGCAGGATGGTGGCTATTTCAGAGTGCCGTGTTTGGCGCACAGTATTAACATCGTGGTGCAAGATTTCTTGAAAAACGAAAACACAGTCCGCAAGTTACTGACCACCTGCCGAAGAATCTGCACACATTTCAGCCATTCTTTTAAGTCCCGGAAGCAGCTGAGGAGCATTCAACATGAACGGAAAATGCCAGTCAAAGGACTAATCCAGGAGGTGGCAACACGTTGGAACTCAACCTTTTACATGTTTGAGCGTCTGTCTGAGCAGTGGGGGGGGGGAATAAATGAGTATGTCAATAAACTGGGTTCTACTATGAAAGACATGAGGCTAGAGTTGGCGGAATGGACCTAGTTGCAAGCCTGACAGACATGCTTAGTCCTTTTGAGGTCTTCACGCGTGAAGTCAGCAGGGAGGACTGTTCTTTGGGCAAAGCTATCCCATTGTTGTGCATGCTAGAGCACCAACTGAAGGAGGTGTCTTCAACGTTCCGAGATGATGCTGAAAAGCAAGACGCATATCATTTGGCGGAGAGGTTATTAAGCCGCCTAGTTGACAATCAAAGGCTTAAAAACATTTATTTGTCTTACCCACTCACAAGCATGTCTTCTGAACGTGTTTTCAGTGCTGCTGGTGCAATTGTAACTTCAAAAAGGACCCGCCTCTCGCCCAAAAATGTGGAGAGGTTAACACTGATCAAGATGAATCAGCACTTCATACCACCAGATTACAAAATACGTGAATGCACGCAGGAAGAAGAGGACACCGACTTAGGTGACGGAAGTTCTTCTCTGTTAGCTGACCTACTCCCGTCTTAATTCATAGAGTTTGAGGACGAGCTCTACTTCCCTGACACCAAGGCATGAAAATTACTTCCTTTTTTCTGTCCTTATTCACTTTTATTCCTGTGCGTCTTTCTTTGTTTTGAAACTTTTACCACAACAAAACTCTAATCACAACAAGTCCATCAGCAGCACTGTCTTCATCTTATTTTCCTTATTGATTTGAAGGTGCCGCAGTCTGCATTCCTGAGGTTCACAAGTTCACAACTCAATCATGCTCCTCTATATTCCTCCTCCAGACTCCCCCTATCCATTTCTCTCAAGGCAGATGGATGGATTACGATGAGTCCCCTCAAGTGGGACTGAAATTACTGACTGACTACATGCTTGCTGATTGCTGACAGTTACTTCTGATATTGACAGGAGAGGCTGCCCTGTGGGCCCTCATTTTCCGAAGAAGATGCGGACAAAAAGTAGAACAGGTGATGAATAATTGAAAAGATGGCATGCAGTGGACAGCAATGGCTGTCTGGCTCTGATGAAACCAATTGCTGTTTGTTTTTTGTGCATGAAATGATGATTCATATGTCTTGTCTTGTCTTAGTTATTATTTAATCTTTTACACAGTAATTCTAACTCATGTCAACTACTCTGTTTTTTTTTTTACCTTGTTTAATTCAAATTGTACTTCAAATTCAGGGGCCACTATGTTGCATTTTACAATATGCAAAATGTCCTTCGAGTGGACTCACTTGCCAATATACCATGATGATTGATTAAATAATATATCTTTTTTCTTTACAGTCACTCACTGGGATGGATGGATCATCAGCGTTGGTTTACGCAAGAAACTATGGCCAATTTGTGAGTGGCAAACAGGTAAACCAGTCTACAACAACTACTACAGCAGAACTACATGTCTGTCTATTCGTGGTATGTAGTGGTCGAGGGCGAGGCAGTGTACTGTTGTTGTTATGCCAGGCAGAGTCCACTCCAGACAGCAGTTCATGTAAAATTGGGGCTATGTGGCTTGCTGCATACAATTAGATATGCTTTGTCTGTCTGACAAAGAGCCTAGGTATGCTACATCAGGTTGCTTCACTCAGTGGTGCCTGCCTTGACCGTCTGCATGGCACTGCCTCAAGCTTGGGCCAAACATCCTTTATGTTTGCGAAATTTGCTGGTTTTCGGTTTTTCTCAAATCTCGTGAAATTACCGAGAAATCGCAAATTCTTGAGCGGAACAGATTTTTGGCCCATGCTTGCGGCAGGGCCATGCAGACGGTCAAGGCAGGCACCACTGTGTGAAGCATCCTCCTGATGTAGCATACCTAGGCTCTTTGACACAGACAGACGAAGCATATCTAGGGTTTAGGGTTCAGTGCGATTTACTAGGGTTTAAGTTGGTAGGGTTCCCGCTGAGTCTAGGGCTCAGGGCCCGATGCAGGCTCGTTCATAATGATGTTGGCAAGGTTTTAGGGGGGTTTGGTGTTCTTTGATCCAGAATTGTCAGAATTGTGGCCTTTTTTGGTGTTTTGCAGGCGCGTGTGTTTGGGTGAAAATTAAGTGAAAACTAGTCGTAGACCTTTTTCTTCTTCTTCAAAGACCGCAGTGGTTCGATTTTGTTCTGCCTTGCTGAGATTCTTGGGAATCGCTGGAACAAGTGTCCAGGTAAGTTTCAAGAGGATCGAAGTAGTGGAAGTGCTGAAAACAGCAATTTTTTGTGAACAGCGCAATTTGCCATGTTTTGAATATACAAGTATTGCATGATTTTGGGGGGCCTGTTAGGGGGAGTTCTCGATTTGTGGGGGGGTATGGGGGTCTGGGAGCACTGCTGGGATAGTCTAATTTTGATTGCAAGTGATTTGAAGAAAATCCATGGTTAGGGCCTAGCTGTAGAGCGTGCATGGAGTGATCTGGGAACTAGGCCGAAAATATTCTAAGTGTGAGATTTTGCATTTTTGCCTGTTTGGGGGTGTTCTGCCTTTTAGCGGGAGGGTTCAGGGGTCTGGGGCAATGCAGGGAAGGTCTAATATCGGAATCAAGTGGTTTGGACAAAATCCATGGTGAAAACGTTTTTCACTTTTCAGACTTTACGCTCACTTTTGTGTTTTCGGGGGGCTGTTTGGGGGGGGGTTCCTGGTGTTTGGGGGGGTTGGGGGGTCTTGGAGCACTGCTAGGCATGCCTAATTTTGGTTGCAAGTGGTTTGAAGAAAACCCATGGTTGGAAAGGGGAGTTAGGGCCTAGCTGCAGAGCGCGCATGGAGTGAACTGGGAACTAGGCCGAAAATGTGAGATTTTGCATTTTTTCTTTTTGCCTGTTTGGGGGTTTCTGCTTTTTTGCAGGTGGGTTCAGGGGTCTGGGGGCAATGCGGGGAAGGTCTAATATCGTAATCAAGTGGTTTGGACAAAATCCATGGTGAAAATGTTTTTCAGTTTTTGCTCACTTCCTTGTTTTGGGGGGGCTGTTTGGGGGGGGGTTCTAGGTTTTTGGGGGTGGGTTTTGGGGTCTGGGAGCACTGCTGGCACAGTCTAATTTTGATTGCATTTGTTTTTAAGGAAATCCATGGTGGAAAAGGGGAGTTAGGGCCTAGCTGCAAAGTGCGTTTTGGCACGATTTGGAGCTAGGGTTCAACCTGGTAGCAGTATTGCATGTTTTTAGGGGGCTACTTGGGGGTGTTCTAGATTTCTGCGGATGGGTTCAGGGGTCTGGGAGCACTACTGGTAATGTCTAATTTTGAATGCAAGTGTTTTTAAGAAAATCCATGGTGGAAAAGGGGGGTTTGGGCCTAGTTGCAGAGTGAGTGTTGGCACAATTTGGAGTTAGGGTTAGCACTTTCGCATTTTTTCTTGGGGCTACGTGGGGGTGTTCTACATTTTTGCGACTGGGTTCAGTTGTCTGGGAGCACTCCTGGGAATGTGTAATTGTGATTGCAAGTGGTTTTGAAGAAAATCCGAGGCAAACATTTCTTTTTTTTACGAAAATTGCTTTTGTGCGGATGGCTACTTGGGGGGGGGGGGTTCTAGATTTTTGCCACTGGGTTTAGGGGTCTGGGAGCACTCCTGGGAATGTCTAATAATCATTGCAAGTATTTTGAAGAAAATCCATGGTGGAAAAGGGGTCTTTTGGGCCTAATTTCAAAGTGCGCTTTCGGCTTGATTTTCAACTAGGCCTCATCCCCGTCGCAGTATTGCATGTTTTTGGGTGGCTACTTGGGGGTGTTCTACATTTTGCCTACCGGGTTCAGGGGTCTGGGAGCACTCCTGGGAATGTCTAAGTTTATTTCCAATTTTCTTAAAGGAAATCCATGGTGGATCAGCAGAATTCAACCATAGTTACTATTACTATCCTTGTAAAGGAGAACCAGGTTACGCACTTTTGAAGTGATGATTGTATATAATAATAATGTCAGCTCTGAAAACTGAAAGTATTATTTTTTCACTACACAGCGTACCTTAGATTTTTTTTAACTGGTTCACTTCCTGTTTTTTCCCATCAAAAATTACGGGACGGCTTTTACCATGTGCCATGGAACAAACGCTGAACTCAGACGCAATCCGCAATTACTCATCAGGCAGCCAGTGGACAGTGTGTCTGGTCACCAATATTGATCGACGGAGCGTAAGATGGAATGGAGGAGTATATCGCGAATAAGAGGAATGGCTGGATGCATACAACTTCAACAATTCAACAGGACAACTAAAACATAAAGTTACAGTATACTCTCTTAACTTCTCCTTATCTTTTAAATGTTATTGTTGTAAAAAACTTGAACTTCTACGAATGTGACTAGGTGCGTTTCTTCTTTGTTCTCTGCTTCAAAGGCATCTCTCCAGCTATTTCATACTTGTCTTTGCTATTTTTAATTATAACTAACTTAATGTACTACTAATAAGTGTTTATTCTCTATGAGGGCAGAAGGGCAAGTGAAATTGAGTAATTAATGCAGCCCTGTACTAGTGTCAATGTCAAATTGTTTCCTCATACTTACTAATAAGATGTAGTAAGTACAACTTTTCAGTAACCTAACCATCCCTTTAGCAAACAACTTCATGCATGCAGTAGTGCACTACCTTTATGTCCCTTAAAAGATTCATGGATATCTTTGAATCCAAAAATTTGTTTCTCTTCATTTGTTGTTTGTACATGCATTGTTTTTTTTTCTTCTCTCCACAAAACTTTTCCCAAAAAACCCCATTCCCATCCAATCTTCAAAACCCCTAACCCTCTTTCCCCGGGCTGTGTGGTTTTTCATTGAGGTATGACTATGACAACAAGAAATCCCACACACTTGCAGGGGAGGATAAGGTCTAAGCACCAGAAAAATGTTGGAAAATGGAATTTCATGTGCGACATCGTGAATTGAGCATCAAACATCATGCTCGTACACATGACGAATCAAATTGTTAATTCTTATGTTTAAGTATCCTTTGCCTTCATAATATTTCTTATAGTAGCCATAGTCCACGAAACTAGTACTGATATTTAGAATACTTTAGCACTGCTTAGGCTACAATTTATGGCAATGTTCTGTAGCGTACTATCTATCGTACTGTTTCTAATGCTACGCTCAGGGCACTCAATGTTTCATTTCCTTTTTTTTCATATGCTGCTACTGCCAGTGTGTACCACTACTACTACCAGCACAACAATGATATTTGATCCGTCGAGGATTCATGTCAACAACCAACCATTTGCCATGCAGGCAGCCCTGTGGCTACCCCTATTCTCAAACATGAATCACAGGTAAGATGAGCATTTTGGAGAGGTAGAATAATGGGCTAGGTCTGGGAGGAGAGCAGAGACTGCCAGTACTACTAGTAAAGGACTAGTAGGGCTACTGAATTCACTAACTCGGTTACTGGCACGTTGGTACATTTCAGGACTAGATGTTTCATTCATGCTGGTAAGTTGGAAGAAACCAAACGTCCAGTAACCACCGCCCACCCCCACACAAAACAATATGAACGCGTATACTATGTTTTGGTATGAAAAATAATTATTAAGAAATATATTCATGTAGTACAAAAATAAAATAAATTAACCCAACTCACCCCCCTACCTAACCCCAACCAATGTCCAAAAGTCCAAAAGTCCCCTTTCCCAAACACCCAATTCCCCCCCCCCAACAGTCTTTAAAAAAGGGGCAAGGGACAGTCACTTCCTCTGGTGCCGTAGTGTGGACAGCTGATGCTGCACGTCCCGCAGCTCATTGCTGAGGTCCCGGAGCTGGCGCTGATGTTTTTCGGTCAACCGCTCCAGGTACTCCACTCTTTTACGGAGGCGGCGCGGACGTACCATCCAGGCTCTGGGGGGGGCAGCTGATTGTGTTGCTGCTGTGCGGCGGCGGCGGGAGGCTGTCGGGCCACGGCTCCGTTTGGCTGGAGGCTTCTGGCTGG
Organism: Lissotriton helveticus; assembly: GCF_964261635.1. Lineage (NCBI taxonomy): Eukaryota > Metazoa > Chordata > Amphibia > Caudata > Salamandridae > Lissotriton > Lissotriton helveticus. Next base: position 291,743,319 of record NC_136063.1, on the reverse strand, counting down.
TGGACACGGGGGCACTGGAGGGGGATGCAGTGGTTGCGGTCACCTCCTCCTGCTCCCGAGCCCACAGCCACCGATTCTCATCACAAATAGCCTCCAGCTTACGGGCCCTGGCCCGGACAGCCATCTCCTTTCGGGTGAGCTTTTTCGGAGTAGCAACTATATGAAGAAAGAAAGAAAAATACTGTAGCCAATATTCTTTAACATAAAGTCAAAATAATTCAACGGAAAGTTGACTCTCAGTAACACCAGCAAGTAGCAAACTCAGTATAACATTTTGGCATGTATCATTCTGCCGTCATTGTAGGCCTGTGACATTACTGGGAGTTTCAGGAATTCCACTAGCAGGACTAGAGATGGACTCACTAATACATACATATTCAGAGAGTACTAAAAAACAGTCTTCGTTTTTTTCTCTTGTTTTGCAAAAGAAATTACTGGTACGTGAACTTGTGGTAGCCGGCATGGAAGCTCACTCAGCTTGCACCCAAGAAAAACAGACACAAGCCATGATGACGCAGACTCGCAGTACTTTAAGCAGTACATGCAGGTGGGGATAGGAAGCTCTTACTTTTCTATAGGGGTGGCTCTGCTACTGGCCATACTCGGTTACATCAAGGGCTACTGCTCAATGTAATGATATCTTTCGCTCTGCCCCCCCGGGCCTTTACTACAACAAAAGAAGAATGAAGATTATTCAATTCTGATCATATATTATTATCCTGCCGATCACATGATCTTTGGTTATATGATGGATGCCTTTAGGTGCTTTGTTTTGATAGATTGAGTGAACTACAGCGATAGTCCACCCATGACACAGCTGAAATAAAATTATTAACATAGGGAGTGAGTGTGGAACCCATAATTGGCGGAGGAAGGGACTTGACATAATGTTGTCAACTATACAATCCATACACAATAGATACTGCGCTTGCAAAGTAAAGTACTGTACTGTTAGTCAAGGCAGGGAGTATTTGTGATCAATCACAAATTCTAGTATTTGGATTTCCTCAGCTTTGCTACTCTGGCACGGACATGCTGTTCAAAGTAACAATCTTTATCCACTCAGCGTCTGCTCTGCTACATCATACACCTCTGCTAGTATCGATGAGGAAAAAGAAGATAACATCCAGGCTTCCAAAGCACGTCTATCATTCTTCTTAATGTCTCAAATGTACCAAGTTTTCTTTTTCTCAACAACTGTCGTGTATTTCTATAGGTTCTGATTCGATCCCCCTATTCCTGACCCTATTCTGGTTAAACTTACTAGCTAGTTAACTAACAGTCAGCCCATGAGGCAAGAAATCCCCCATGATGCAGATACCGTTATCTGACGCAGTCACACTACGGCACAGGAACGTGTTATCTGATTAGGTCATAACGCTTGAGATCTAATTAGACAAGCGATATTCCTCCAGCCCCTGATAAGGCATACGACGTTCTCATAACAAATCAAACCTATGACAACCTGGATAATCCGTGCGGCCATTGTTTTGATTTCACAGAGAACTTTAGTAAAGAATGTGCTAACGAGCAAGTCGTATGACATCTTTATTGACGTACCTATGTCCATCCTTACGTCAATCTCGGCACCTTTAAGGTATAAATATTGCCGACCTTGCCCTATGCAAACACACGCGTGGTGACAAGACGGAGCAGCCATACTTGCCGAAGCCGAGAGCAGAAGCAGACCCCGCAGGCAGCAGCCCCGCCTTCCTGACGCGCTGAGAGACGCGCTGCTATCTCAAGCCGAGAGACCCAGCACCGGCGCTTCTGGGCAGCCCTCGCAGGCAGCCTGGAATATCGAGAGCAGAGAAAGAGATACCATTCCTCATTCATCCTAAATTCCAGGTACAGAACTGAATAACCCCTCCTAGAGAATTCTTTAGTTATTCACTTGGCAAAAACAAACTTAAACTAAACTGTAACTTTCTATTCCCGCCCACGCATTAGACTTAGGTCAGGTACACGGGGTAGGCGTATTTAGAAACACCAGTTGAGCACGTTTAGTCAAATGTATATGTGTATGTAAATATATTTTAATCATTTTAAACATCATATGGCTCAGAAACCATATCAATGTTTTTACAGTATTATTTTATACTATTGCTTCTAATGTATGCACTTTACTTAACTATAAGTATTGCAATAATATCGATCCATTTCTCTTGTACGAGAAAAGAGACTGATCAATAAATAACATCTTTTATTGAACACGCCCGTCTCTTCCTTTTCTCTACATTCTGATGAGACTAAGAATGCACGTACTGACTGAGTAAAATAATTGCCTTGTGCTCACACGACTCTCGAGATTGACTCTTGATTAAGGGAGAGCAAAGTTGTCATGTTCTATGGTTGTCAGAAACTAAATCCCTTCTTGTCTAATCAGGGGAGTTCATCCTTCCTTGAACATTCGAGAAAGTTTCTAGCGAACTCTGAGCTTAGCTGGCAAACCCAAAAATTAAGTCTAGTTTCGACAGTAGTAGACCTAGTTAACGTCTGGCCTAGGCCTTTACTGCTGTAGGTACTATTCCAATGCGCAGAGCCTATTGGGAAAATAGGAGCTACACTACATGGCGCCCAACGCGTTTGGAAAGGGCGATAAAACTAACGTAAGACATTTAGAGTAACTCAGTCGTGCTTTCTCACTCAGACCCCTTTTCCCAAATACTCCAAAGACGTCTGGAGTGGGTGAAAGGTTATTATATCCTCCAAAACCTCGCAGGAGGGAACTCCTATGTATGTTTCTTGGTCTAGTCAACGTTGAAGGATAAAACAGTTCCAAAATATTGTGCACCTAATCTCTGTTTCCATAAAGAAACCTGATCTGCAAATAAAAACAATACCATCCTGTCAGTAAAATGGGAGACAGTGATGGAGAAAGAGAGGCAATTAGATTAGCTACTGAAATAGCAGATGCTGATGCTACCATGCAAACAGCAGACCCGGATATAATACTCATCCAGGTCGCCAAAAGGAGATCTATAACCTTAAAACTTATAGAAAATGGACTGACACCTAGAGGTGGCACAGTCATATTCGTAATTGAGGCACACGAATATCGGCAGACAGAGGTATACTATACATGGATACATTTTCCAGCAGCAAATGCTGTAACAAAGTACTTCCACTATTACAAAGTAGAGGAACCTCCTGAAACGTACACTCCTTTCGAGGAGGTGGAAGTACCACTCAAATTCCAAGAGCATTTGCTCTTATTTGATGGCGCCCTAAAACATAATAATCACATTACAAGGCTCGGTCCTTTAGGAAGACCAGGAGCAACGTGGCCGGTCTTAGCCGGATACACACCACATCCAGACATCGACGAGATGACTGCACCAGAGCTATTAATACAGCTAAAACAACTACTAAAAATTCACAGACAATTAGTTCAGTATGTAATGCGGACTTCAACAATTCAGCCAGCGATTAAAATTCCACAGCTGACCCCTCACCAGGGGAACACAAATAAAATCACACCACAGAACATCCAATCCTGCCTAGGTAAAGTTCCAGCTAAACGGGAACAGATACCATTCTGGTTGGCACAGAAAATCACCCAAATAGAGGCGGTGTTTCCTGACACCACCCCATTAGAAAAGCACAGGATTCTGACTATATGTCTCCCAATGGGAATCGCACCACACATTGAGGACTGTGACACTTGGGGTACGGTCTTTGCTTCAATCTACACAAAAACGCACGGTGTTCCATCCATTTCGGTAATACCAGATGTGCTAAAACAAATTCAAGATGAATACGGTCCAGAACCTGCTTTAACTCTTGGTATGAAATTACTGAAAGACTTCAAGCAGGTCTCGGCTATATTACTAGCCAACATAAAGGGTGAAGCAGCAAACGTGGCGATCCGCCAGAGGTTAAAAGAGACAGATATAGCAGACCAACCAGCTGAAATTGCCAGAATCATAGAAAAATCCTATGAAGAACTAGGCAGAGATAGTCTAGGTGGAATACCAGTAAAACCGCAACTGACTACAAGTCCAGAAAAAATATTTTTTAATAATAATTCACCAAAAAAGAACTGGGATGGAAATAAACAATCCAATCCTAAAGAAAAGAAATTCCAGTCCAGAGGAAGGTCTCCTAGGCGAAGAGAGAAATCTCCAAACCCGAGACAAAGGTCACCTCAGAGTGAACCCTCTGGGAATAGATATAACCTTAGAAATAGGGATAATATTAAAAAACCTGATAGATATCAAGACATTGATACACGTCCGTCTCAATCTTTTCAGAATTCCTCGCAGAAATCGGAAAGAAGAGGACGATCAGAAGAGCACGCCAAGTCCAAAGACAAGGAACCTGCTCAACTGAAAAAGAAATCACAATTTCCAAAAAAGAAGGTAGCCAGTATCAAGGTAGTTAACAATGCCGAGAATACTGAGGACACAACTGAAAAACGGAGAATGGGCTCAGACAATGCTAGACAGCGCAGCAGAGGTGAGCATAGCTCGCAAAGTCCTTATGAATCATCTGGAGACAGTGGACACGAATGAATACCTTCAAGTGGAAACTGCAGATACCAGAGTTAGCAAGCCCCACAAAATATACGAGATAACATTACGTATAGAGGGAGATAAGACTAGGAAAATAAGGGGACTATTTTGGGATAACCTATCCAAGGGCTATGACATCCTTCTAGCTGAAAAAGACTGGCCACCGGAGTTTGTCAGGGAGTGCCCTCATGGCGAAGAAGTAATTATGCCTGCCTTCTCGAATCAAATACCGATTCATAAAAAATACACACTTGCTAGAAAGTGGGCAGTGGCCTTAGCACCTGCTTTATATAAAAATCACGTAGGATGGGATGAGGATTCTCCTCCTCACAAAGTCCAGTTAAAATCACAACCTACTGCACAAAGGCAGTACCCAATTAAGCAAGAAGCTAAAAAACAAGTAAATGAAATACTAGATCAGCTAGAATACCAGGGGGTGATTGAAACTTGCACCTCACAAATGAACAATCCTTTGTTTCCGGTCTCCAAACCAGACAATTCGTACCGTCTAGTTTTGGATTACCGACACCTTAACACATGTTGCAAAACTTTTGCAGTGCAAAACTCACACAGTGCTGCACTAATGAATAACATAGTGCGCAAAAAATACAAAACAACCTTGGACATCTCCAACGGATTCTTTTGTCAAAACATAGCACCAGAGAGCAGATATTTAACTGCATTTTCAGTAAATGGCACTCAAAAACAATTCTGTCGGTTAGCCCAGGGGTACAAGAACAGCCCGGGGGTATTCTCAGCGAGAGTAACAGAATTACTACAACTATATGATGATGAAGCATTATCTTATGTCGATGACATTTACTTAACAGATGATGACTTGGAGACTCACTTGAAAAGAGTGAACACCATAATACTTGGTTTCGCTGCAGAGGGTTACAAATTCAACTTCAAAAAGTCCAGAATTGCCCATCTGACGGTCCTATTCTTAGGATATGAGTTATCAAGTGAAGGCAAAAGCCTGGCAGACAATTTCCTAGAGAAATGTGCCGTAATCCAAGCTCCTAAAACACTAAAAAACCTACAGTCAATTCTAGGCTTCCTAAATTTCGGAAGAACTTACATTGCAAATTACGCAGAAAGGGTCAAACCCCTTTACGATCTAATTAAACCAGACTTTAAAAGATCCAGTTGGACTCAAGCACACACAGAAATTTTGAGATCCTTACAAACAGACATGCTAATTAAAACAAAATTAGAAACCCGTGATAATACACGCAACCTTGTGATCCGAGTCATCCCAGGGAGATACGGATTCACATACCTAACCTCTAATGAGGGAGATAAGGTACCAATTGCATTCAAATCACATTTGTACACAAAAGCTGAACAGAGATTCAACAACAAAGGAAAAATTGTTCAAGCAGTTCAAACCGCAATAGCTAGAGAAAAAGACATAGCTGACGGTAGACATATCACAGTCAGAACAGCAGAATCAGCCTTTGAGGCATTAACAACACCGTGTACTTTACCAACAACAACATTGGATCCAGAATGGTTACAATGGGTAAATTCAATCACAACGGACAAAGTATATTACTTCTTTGATCCAGAACTAGAAGAATTAAAAAATCTAAAATATGAAAAAACGTATCCTCTGCCAATCGACATTCTGCCTCTACGACATTACGCCTGTGTAATCTATACAGACGGACATGCTCAACCCTCCGTTTGGGGAGAACATGCATACAATCCCACATGTGAGATTACAAAAGAAGTGTGGCACGGAGGTAAACTAAGACCTCTATTAACAAAATCACACTCAGTAGAAACTAATTCAGAACTACAAACTGAAATATTAGCTTTGAAAATGGCGCTAGATAATGCGGATCGCGAATTCCCGACACTTATAGTGTCAGATTCATATTTCTGCGTCAAAGCATATAACAAGGATTTGCAGACCTGGATTCAGAACGATTACAAAGATGACACGGATGCACCAATAAATCAGAGATTGCTTTGGGAACAGGTAGCTCTTTTGAAAAAAGAACTACCAAAGACTCACGTGACACACTCACTGAGTCACCAGCGTGATGGCGTTCACGTTGTAGGGAATTCATTGGCTGAAACAGCCGCAGCGGCAGCCAGTAAACCGGCTCCCGTAGATCGAAAAAAGCGTACATTAAAATACATTGACGGCGAAACAGTGCTGGCAGTAAAAACGTCATCAAAAGGCGACTGCTCGGCGTTACCGATCAACTATCCACTCAATTACACATACATCATAGATGCAAACTCCATTCCTTTTGCTCGAATCCCTGGAGTGGGGGATAGAGTGATTCCAAACATGGACAGGAGAAACTTGTTAATCGCAGACGCACACATGGGCGAGGGTCTCAGACACCTTAAATTAAAAGATTCTCTGGAAGAATTACAATCACGGTACTGGTGGCCAGGCATGAGCCTGCACTACACCATGTTTGTAAAAAACTGCCCAAACTGCAACAGAGATCGCAGTGGGGAGAGAAGCAGTTTAATACCTCGTCGTATCAAGGCAGATAACATCACCACTAAAAAGAATGGCTTGCGATTAACATATACAGGCTAGTTCCCACTTATAATGTAGATCCACAGCACTCGGCTGACGTCCGGACTGTTATACAAGATTTGCGAGTCTAAATGGCATATACGCTAAGAGCATGCTACGTTCGACCATTTTTTTCTTTTTCTCAGGCAATCCAGCCTGGGGGGGGAAAGAATGGCCAAATGAGCACAGCCCAGCGGGAATCTTCTCACTTCCTTCCTGAGGGTATGGGATGGTGTAAAGAAAAAACCAAGACAGAAAGCAATCTATAATAGAAAGGATATTAGGTTCGGGAGCTGGGTGGGTCAAACATCTAATAAGTGTCCAACGTAGTCTAAATAACTTGCCAAGAAATTCTCTGAAGGGATTCAGTCCGTACGAATTATTATTCGGAACTAGGATGTTGATCTCTGACCTTGATAGTCAGACTTCAGTGGTAACAGAAAAAAGCTTTGATGTCAAAGACCGTTTGGCTATTTTGCAGGACTTAAACAAAACAAGAAAAGACCTGAGCAACATACAGTTGAAAGAACAGCCAACGACCACTGAAGAATCACCACCTGTCCCAGCAAGACCTGTCTGGATTCCAAAAGTCGGGGATCTAGTCAGGGAGAAGATCGCGGTAAAGAAGGAATTTGGGCCTTCTTACAGAAAAGCAGTTCCTGTATTGTCTGTCAACGGGACAAGATCAGTTGTACTACCGCCACTTGCTGGAAAAAAGGAGAACCGAGTTGTATCCATCGACCTGGTAAAACCACAACATGTGGCCGATAACCAACAGTAGGCCAAGTGGACTCCCAATAAGTAGCAGAACACCAAGGTTTGCTACCAGTACAGAGGTCCTATCAAAGAGGCTCATCACATTCGAAACGCCTACAGAAGAACAACAAGGACTATGCAACAATGCAATAGAACTTAGACCTCTGAAAACCCAAATAAAGACATTTAGCAGAGACACACCAATCTATACAGAAGTACCAAGTGAAAATGCAAGAAACAAAAATCCTGAACCAATTGGAACAATTGACAGAACTGCATCCGGTTACTTCATCAACTTCGATGATTCCTCTGAAGGCTTCAGCGAACAAAAGACACAGCCATCATCAAAATCCTTTAAAGACAAAGCGAAGGAACTTTTGAAACAACTGAAAGAAACATATCTAGTTTCTCCATGGATTGAATTTTGGGTGGGTTTTGGTGCATTTATCCTCATACTTTGGCTCATCATGGTATTTACCTTGGGACGCTTCATTGAGGGAAAATATGCTAAAATGGACACAGCAAGTCAGAACATCAACTTGGTCGTCAAACCACACACATCTTCACACGTCGAGAAAAGAGAACTTTCTTCAGAACTTTCTTCAGCCAACTTCACAGCAATTCCAATATCTGGTGGGGTAGCCTGGGACAACACTGACTATGAAATTTATGGTCCGGTCGAGATCCTGAAATATCCACACCAAATCAAGATCTCCTTGAGTGACTTTGCAAAACCAAACTCATTTGCTGATGATTGGGACTTTGAAAGTATAAACAATATGATGTCTGACTTAGTAATGTCTGCTAAATTTACAAAACATGATTATTTACAGGGTTCTACAAATTATGACAGCATGTACTGCTATAACCATTATGGTAACCATTTCTTGCATAAATCTGCACAACCTAGAAATGTTTTAAATTTTAATCAATGGGAACATTGTGCTACACCTCCAAAAGGGAGCTCTAGAACCGTGTATGGCAAATATTCATATTTTTCAGGTTTTAACATAACTAATGCTGAAACATTTTATTACAAATTATCAAACAAGACAGGGATGAAAACCATGATAACCAACACAAAATTGATATATTCAGATTCTTTCTTTGAAAAAATGAATACTTTTGGATTTGATTATTGGGACAAACATGTTGATTTGAAAAGTGTTTGGGGTACAAAAGAATGGCAAGTACAGGGTATAGAAGCTTTGTTTAGAGCCTGCATGATCCCAGAACAAATGATATTTTTAAATGACACCGTTCAACAAACCACCTGTCTTGGCTTAGCCAAAATCAAAGATTTAAATAACCTGTCTATTCCAAAGCCAACAATGTTTAGCAATAACTCTGAAACAGATGAAGAAATAGACATAAACCATATACTTAACCAAAACAGAACACATCCTGATTGGAAACAATGGTTGATCTGGCCCACAGATACAAATAACTGTCAAGATAGATTCCTGAATAAAACACAGGGTTTCAAAATGAACAGGCCAGACCCTAGATATCCCCAAAGACATCACCCAGGGATAATAACAACCTACAGTGTGGGCAAATTATGCCTTCAATGGCTACAAACTTCCACACTGCCTGAAATTAAGCAACACCTAACTTTACTTACTGATGGTGCTGACTTGCGTGATTTCATAATGGGACCACGCAAACAGCGTCAAAAGCGTTTCATAGCAGCCTCTGTATATGCAGCATACAATGAGGCCTGGAAGGTTACTCAAATTGAGACAGCAGAAAGAATACGGGAAATTGACCGTATTAATTTGGAAAAATCACTTTCTGTAGTGGACAATGGGTTAATGACTCTGTCCTCCAGAATTTTTTCATTGGACAGCATTGTGTCTTCAGCAATCGATATATTATCGCAAGACTTACTGTTATTACAACATGGTCAGTCACAATTGCGTTCTATTGTACAGCTTGGCTGGACGTTACAAAATCTGCGTTCAGGCTATGTGCCTTGGCGTTTAATCAACACAACGTCACTATTTCAAATCTTTAACCTTACTGATAGACAAATCGGTATGGCGCAGAAGGGTGCTGATTATACAATCTTGAGCATTGAAAAACTAGAAAGATTACCGTTGACAATGTCAGAACGACCTGTCAGTGAATGGATAATCCACGGAATCATAAATATTCCAATCTCAACCTTCAGGTTTCAATACTGCCAAAAATATATACAGGCTGGCATGTACGAGAAATTGGGAAAGGGGTACCTTAAAACAACATGGAACCTGCCCTATTCACATGCATGTATCAGTAACAAAGGACAGAAAGTGTTTCTTAGTGGCATCAATTGTGCTATGTCACTAAGCGGCACGCTTCTGTGTAACGGTATTAGTTTGCACGGAGCCTGTGAAGGGAATTCATACAACCTTTCATGTCACCAGCAAGGCGCACCTGCAACTGAAATAGAACCATTCTTTCAAAGACTCTATAATGGGAGTTACATTCTTATTGTAGACCGCAGATGCTGTAGTCTTATGCCCGGGACTCCTTATCTCGTCACTACGACGGCGAAGGTCAAGTGCTGTGGACGTTCTTTGTTCCCCAGCTCCTTTCCAGACAGGGAGGCGAGGGCATGGCCCAGTTTGAAAATTACTTCTATTCGAATAGACACTTTAAGCAGAATGAAAACAGTGCTTCTTCAGACGCCTACAAGGCTCACGTCATCTAAAGAAACGTATGATCTACAAGTCGCAAGGACGACTGCAGAGATACATACATTATTATCAACTAATTCCCCCGTAAATTTCGCGGAAATCCTGAGCGAAATCTTAAATATTTCTGATACCACAGGGGTCTCAAAGGTATTTAAGACAGTATTTTCGATGGCATTAACACCATTCAAAGCCATACTGGGTATTTTTCCAGACTTCGTCCATTCGATTTTTGGCGGACTTCCCCTGATCCTAGGACTAATTGCAGGAATCCTATTCCTAGTCCTTATTTTTCGTTATGGCAACCCATGTCACAGATCAAACTCTCGCGACAATGGAAGATACGATCCTAGCCATTGGATACCGGGACCGGATATCAAAAATCCTGGGACTATCCCGGCTTAGAGACCTAAACATGACTTGGTTTCTATCATTTCGACCAATGTGGCAAAGGTGTGTTTTACCTGTACTAAGGTGTCTGCTATGCGGAGAAGAATGCGTGTTAGACACCTGTCTGACGCTACAATCGGATGCGCCGGTGGATGCAGATACACTGTTGGTTCCTACCAAGGTTCACGCACTGTGCTGCCCTCAAAGGCTGCCAATTCTGATGACGGCATTCCTGGAATCTTCACCACTGCGATTGAAGAGTAGTGAAGTTCAAGATGAAAGCAGCATCGAACAGGTACGACCTTCTGTCAGCAATGCAAATCAGAATGTCAATGGAGACAATCATGCGCATGAATGCATGGTTACCCCTATTTCCGACTTAGAGGAACTTTCCCATGAAGCTGTTGACAGTTTTTTCGAAAGCCTGAATGATATGATGTTCTCTCCGGAACAGAAATAGAGACTTTTGAGTAAACTCGCACACGGCGTTCCCTGAATTCGGCCTTCAACTTTAAAAATAAAGTCACATGAACAATTACAATCCAGTTCACGGACAGCAACTTTTTTCAGCAAGCCCCTAAAATATTTTTCTATATATTTTTTCCCGGGACACTGATTTTCTGCTTAAAGTAAGAGACTATTCCTAGAGAACTAAGATTTCTATTTTAGATACTTTATAGACTTTATAGACTTTAGCTGCCCGCTGGTATGTTCGCAATAGATTTTATGTGATGAAATGGTTTCGACTTTTTTTCTGTATAGCCATATTAAGAGCCATTTCATGTGTATTTCTCATATACCAACAATCAATAATGCATAACAATGCGTGTTCACTTTTGCATTTAATTCATAGCTTAAGTGCATACAATATATATGACTGCAATTTTTCAGTATATTTGAAAATTTCGAAATGCATTTATGTATTTTGGGGTGGTAAGGTATACACTATACTCTATAGTATGTTGTACTATGTTATACTATGCATAGATTAGTAGATATGACCATAGTTAGCGTGGAGTGGGTGTCGTGTATTTCTATAGGTTCTGATTCGATCCCCCTATTCCTGACCCTATTCTGGTTAAACTTACTAGCTAGTTAACTAACAGTCAGCCCATGAGGCAAGAAATCCCCCATGATGCAGATACCGTTATCTGACGCAGTCACACTACGGCACAGGAACGTGTTCTCTGATTAGGTCATAACGCTTGAGATCTAATTAGACAAGCGATATTCCTCCAGCCCCTGATAAGGCATACGACGTTCTCATAACAAATCAAACCTATGACAACCTGGATAATCCGTGCGGCCATTGTTTTGATTTCACAGAGAACTTTAGTAAAGAATGTGCTAACGAGCAAGTCGTATGACATCTTTATTGACGTACCTATGTCCATCCTTACGTCAATCTCGGCACCTTTAAGGTATAAATATTGCCGACCTTGCCCTATGCAAACACACGCGTGGTGACAAGACGGAGCAGCCATACTTGCCGAAGCCGAGAGCAGAAGCAGACCCCGCAGGCAGCAGCCCCGCCTTCCTGACGCGCTGAGAGACGCGCTGCTATCTCAAGCCGAGAGACCCAGCACCGGCGCTTCTGGGCAGCCCTCGCAGGCAGCCTGGAATATCGAGAGCAGAGAAAGAGATACCATTCCTCATTCATCCTAAATTCCAGGTACAGAACTGAATAACCCCTCCTAGAGAATTCTTTAGTTATTCACTTGGCAAAAACAAACTTAAACTAAACTGTAACTTTCTATTCCCGCCCACGCATTAGACTTAGGTCAGGTACACGGGGTAGGCGTATTTAGAAACACCAGTTGAGCACGTTTAGTCAAATGTATATGTGTATGTAAATATATTTTAATCATTTTAAACATCATATGGCTCAGAAACCATATCAATGTTTTTACAGTATTATTTTATACTATTGCTTCTAATGTATGCACTTTACTTAACTATAAGTATTGCAATAATATCGATCCATTTCTCTTGTACGAGAAAAGAGACTGATCAATAAATAACATCTTTTATTGAACACGCCCGTCTCTTCCTTTTCTCTACATTCTGATGAGACTAAGAATGCACGTACTGACTGAGTAAAATAATTGCCTTGTGCTCACACGACTCTCGAGATTGACTCTTGATTAAGGGAGAGCAAAGTTGTCATGTTCTATGGTTGTCAGAAACTAAATCCCTTCTTGTCTAATCAGGGGAGTTCATCCTTCCTTGAACATTCGAGAAAGTTTCTAGCGAACTCTGAGCTTAGCTGGCAAACCCAAAAATTAAGTCTAGTTTCGACAGTAGTAGACCTAGTTAACGTCTGGCCTAGGCCTTTACTGCTGTAGGTACTATTCCAATGCGCAGAGCCTATTGGGAAAATAGGAGCTACACTACACAACCAACCAACACCCTTTTCATTATATTTTGGAAACCACCGTCTTCTTCTCTTGAGTTGCATTCAAAAACACCATTCTTTACAGTCATAAATGTTAAGACTCGCTCGTCCTTCGTTTCACCCTCCTTTCACTTTTCGTTCTTCACATCCCTAAAGTACATCTGATATAACTTGGCTTCACGATAAAAGTTTGCCAGCTGAGTTGAACTCAAATAGAGGGGGCCATTGCTTACCCGAGAAGTACCGCCGCTAATGCTATTACAAGTCAAGGTTGACTGTCTTCGCCGTGATAGCCAAAAAAGTAGTTCTAAATTAGTAACTGTTCTTAACAGTACAGTGTACTTGTACTAGTGTACTGTACAGTACATCATACACTCCTTTGCGAGCCTACTCAAAAATGTCAATAAGTAAGGAGTATAATAACTTACCACCGTCCGCCGCCGCTGAGCCTACCCCCCCCCCCCCATCTCCTCCTAGTGGCGCCGCCGCATCCGCCCCTAGAGTGGAGCCCTCCGCAGTGCTGGCCCCGGCACTGGTGGTCATCTGTGCCGCATCAGAGGTTGTGACGTCTAGAAAAAAGATGTTATATTTTCAGATGCCATACACAACCCCCTATTTCGTCTCGTAATGGAAGGAAATGTTACATAACACATTTTTTATTACTGGGATTGAAAAAAAGTAACGGTTTTGGGGAGGGTGTTAACTTTTTATATGCTTATTCCATTAAATGCTACACTTCTTAGGACAACTGATGAATGCTTGCTTAACGTGCACCATTTTTCTAATTACAGAAAGATTACATTGCCCTTCTGCCAACAGGACGATTCACCAACTACTAGTAAGTCATCACCAGCAGTACTTTAAAAAAGGTGGTGGCTCCCGCACAGTTTTTCTAATAATTTCATGTGTCTGTTAACTATTACGTTAAAGTAATTTGATTCATGGGAATGTTGTTTAAACTTTAACGTCATCTATCAGCAGTGCTCGCTCCGAATACCACGCTATTAAAAATAAATAAATATTTTTTTCATTTCTTAATTGAAAATAAAACTTTAAAACTAACAAACACTGTGTGGTTTTTGTTCACGAGTGAGTGAGCGGAAGGGTTTGAACTACTGCACTTGGCAGTCATGTTTCAGTGACTCAGATAGGCCGGGACTCGGCGGTAGTCTTCTTCTGTTCTTCTGGGTCGTAAAATCATTGGTAAGACACACTAGATAGTCGGTCAGGGGATTGGGGGTTCAACTTCTGTTCTGGATAAGAGTTTTGTTTAACACCGTTTGCCAACTGGGCAAGCTTAGCTACCTACACCGACCGACTCAATCGTAAATAGAAGTAGCACAGAGAGTGATGGTAGAGGCAGGATAAGAATGTTGAAAGTAGTCTAGATTAGAAGAAGATCAAAGAATATTTTGTAAAAAATAGAATTAGGAAACAGTTTGTAATGAATAGGAGCTGTAAAAGTTAGGGAAGTATAAGTATTAATATAACAATAGAACAACTTACTGAGGCCAGCAGAAGAGCCTGCAAGGGACTGCTGTGACTGTCGTCCTTCTTCCACCGGAGTCTCAATGGTGCTGCTAGTCGCCTTGCCCCTGGGAGGTGTTGATGATCATGAGAAAAAGAAACAACATGTATGATTGTTTTTTTGAAATATTTGATTTCTTTGACCACAATCTAAAATTATCTTGGGGAAACAAATTAGCAACAATTGCACTACATGTATTAACCTATCTGATCCGTTCAACTAGGAGGATACTACTAGTACAGTATTGCTGGATTCGCAGACCGTCTACTTGGAAAGTTATGTAAATCACCAACTAAACCAACAACAAAAAGGTTCTACTACGACTGCCAGCACTCAGCAGCACGCGACGTGACAGACACAGTCCGTCATCATGATTGCAGAGCACTAAAAAATGTCCTACTACTAACAACAAGTCATAATATACTCAACCTATCAATCCATCACTATGTCTTCTTCTTAGTGGCAGCACGAGTACAAAGGAAGGCCTAGACTTGAGTCTCTAGTCTCTATAGCATTACGCAGTTCTGTAAAGTACTACACGCATACATATTCTCAGGCCAAATGAGCACAAAGTTGCAAACAAGTAAGCATAGTAGCAACGCCACTGAGGAGGCGAGCACCTGCCATCACAGAAGCTATTTAAACACTATTGTACCTGCAATGTAATCGAATAGGCAGCATTCTTGCTCTTCGGGAAAAACATATATTAGCAATATAACAGAGCAGAAGAATACAAAGTACGTCTTAAATAGCTACTCACCAAGGCCAGGGATCTCCACACTTAGCAGGTGGAGCAGGTCCTGCTCCCGGTCGAGGACGTCGGCCCACCGGTGCGTCTCTTGGTCGTAGGTGCGCCGGACCCACGACTCCCTCCGCATGGCCAGGCACACATTATCCCACCGCTGCTGACGCTCCCGGAGGCCATATCCTTCACAGGGTCTGCCCCCTGCTGCCAAGGTCTTAGGAAGGTGGCGCTGAACACAAAATATCAGTGTGGCCACCTCCACCTCGGTAAAAACCTCCCTGGCCACTACATCGACTCCCCTCAATCGCCCGCAAGGGAGCCGGCTACGGGGTGCGGGACCCTTCCCCTTTGATTTGCCGGCTCCCTTTGCCATGTTCCTGGCTGAAAGAAGAAAAGAATAGGGGGAAGAAAAAAAAAATGAAAGAGAGCAAAACCAAAAAAGTAGTTATAAAGTAACAAAAAGTTGAAAAAAACTAAATATAGAGCTAGACAAATAGAGAGATAGATAATGAGCCAAAAAGAGCAAAAAAAAGTTCAAAGAAAGAAAGGATGGCAAAGATTCAAGCAGGATTCAGAAAGCATGCACAGGACCATAGCAATGAATGAAAAACAAGATGGCTGCGCCCATTGAGGACCGCATGGGTAAGTACGCGCGATATTTCCCTCGCGAGCACGCAAAAACACGCGCAAACTTGTAATAGCGCGCCGCACACAACGCGAGATTGCCAATAGCGCCCGGAAACGGAAATACGCAACGCGCACAAGATGGCCGCGCCGATGTACGACCGCATGGGCAACCTCGCGGTCGGTGCGCTGCAAGCGCTCCGCGAATACACAAAAACCCCGCGAACACGCATAAAAAATCCGCAAATTCGCACGAATTTGCGGATTATGCGGATCTTGAATTAGCTTTCGTACGATTTCGCGGACCGCTAATTTGCAAATTTCGCCCATACTTACTTACTATCCATGACGAGGTGCTGAATCGATTTTCGTAGAGCAGCACGCTACTCCAGAACCCAAACAGGATTAGTGGTGGATTAGTATAGTGAAATTTGAGTTCATTTCAGCAGTCGACATGCGAGTCTGTTAGTTGGAGTGAAAAGTATAATGGGGGATTGAAGATGAGGTTTAGGATGAGTATAAGGAGAGATAGAGGAGGGAAGAGTATAGAAGGGGTTATTTTGGAGATCATAGTAGTAGAATGAGGTTTGGGATGTGCCAGAGAGTGGAGGTAGAGGATATACTGAGAGGTATAGAGTGACAAAATATGGAACTGTATTTGGGAATACCATGGATGCTTTTGTTTTGCCAAATCGCTACAGCTAGGGGTCCAAGTGCCAGAATAAACAATATCAGCGAAAAGGGGCACCCTTGTCTCATCTCTCAATAGTTCTCACATTTTGGGGAAATATGACCATTACAATCTACAGCCGCTTTCGGGTTGGAGTAATGCCATCTTATTTTGGTGATTAATTTATCTACCCTTACAAATCTCATCAGAGTCCAGAATAGATAGGCCCCTACTGGGATCTTATTTTAAAACCACTAGATAGGAAACTATCATGAGTTTAGGGTAGGCTCCTTGCCCACAAGAGTTTTCACCAGTAGATGGCTTAGGCCCACAACGGACTTATGCCCGTTGTGTCAGGCTTATCCTGAAACTATTCCCCACATTTTATTTGTTTGTTCGGCCTACAGTGTCCCAAGGAAGAAAAGGCTTAAACCAATATGTTTTGTCCTTGGCACAAGGGTTGCCACTGAAGCCCATAGGATTTTACAAACATGCCCCCAGGAGGCAATTATCGCCACCGCTAAATTCCTAGGGTGGACATGGAGGCTTCGGGCCAATAAACTCAGGGTCTAAAGAGATGTCTTTCCATAAGTGATTTAAGATGTGGGGCAGTATGAACTGTTTTTATCCCTTTCTAGCCATTTAAAGATTTAGATGCCGAGTGTTTTTACTTCTTGTGTATCAATTATCGTTCTAAATTGAGAGTCTTGGTAAGTGGTTTAATACTTGTTTTAGGGAATCTTGTGTATGTTTTAACTATTCTAATGTGTTTTAATGGATTAATTTATTGTTTGTATTTGTCTTTTATGATTCTATAATCGAAATAAAGATTCTACGATATATGATATGATAGGGCCTTTATGTTTAACTTTCCAGAAGACGTGGGCCAGAAATCTTAACTGAGATGCTGAAGTGCAGTATGGCACAAAGCCTACCTGATCTTTGTGAACGAGCAATGTTAGTACACTCTTTAGCCTACTAGCTAACACTTTTGCCAATATCTGCAGGTATACATCAAATAAGGATATTGGTACGTTTTAACTTTATCTGTTTTCAGTAGGAGAGGATTATTGGCAGTATATTTTCTTGTGGTGGTGTATGCCTAGCCTGTATTTCCTTAAACAATTTGCACACTTAGGGTGTCGAGACAGCTTATTGATCAAATAGTATTCTGATGAACAACTGTCAATTCTTGGTGCCTTTTTACATGGGAGTGCACCAAGCACTTGACTATTTAATCTTCCATAATGCCCTGATCTAAGGAGTGTTTCTGAGCTGGTGTCAACTGTGGAATACCGAGAGCAAAATAAAATGTTTCTCCTTCCTGTGTGATGAATTATGTGCAGAAGGTTTGGTTTCAGAACAGTGGGCTATAACCAGGAGGATGGTCTGCAGGCTTATGTTTGGTGATAACCATGTAACAGGTTTTAAGAAGTATAGAGTTGCATAAGTACCACACATCGCTTTGTCGCAGTGCAAGCAATAATGGACTCAAAAAGACAGTCTTGAGCTGTACAGTAAGGTTGGGAGAACTGCCCAAGTATGCGCTAATAGTAGCTGGAATGAGAAGAAAAGGCACCATTGTAGGCTCCAGGGACCTGTACCTGGGAGCAAAGTTAAAATTAGTTTTTCCATAGAAGGATTGGGTAACGTCTCATAACGGACTGAAATGTCTGTTTAAGAGGCTGCCATGTGGATATTCAGGTTAGCTGCTGCACAAATCACAGGAAGTCAATGAACTAATACATGAAAAAAATGCATGAAGCAAAAAGCTCCAAAAAGGGAATCCATTTAAACCAAAGCTAGAAATGTAGATTTGAATGACAATGTATTGTAATGAAAAACCCTGGAGCACGTATAGAGACGTTTTTATAATGAACCATGAGTTGCAAAAGACTAGGAGTCCCAAAATGTGGTGCACGAATGGATACTTTGGAAAACATGAATAAAAGAGGATAGTCATGAAAAACAGATTGTTACAAACCGTGAATATGAACATTCCAGTTGAAATGTGTTGCCATGACCTTTTTTTGCCTTTATGAACATTTGTACAAGTTGAAATAAATGTCAACCCGGGCAACCTCGTGTTCTTTTCATAAGGATATAATGTGCAGGTATGATTCATATGGACCAGGCACTGACTTGCTGACCAGCTATCGACTGTGATGAGAACTGCCTTTGGAACATTAAATATTGAATTACACTACGGCGATATAAACTATACAGTTACGGTTAGATAAATGTTTCTAATCTAAAGCCACATTTAGTTTTCTTACTAACTTTGGCACCACTCGACAAACCTGCACAAAGCTTTTCAAGATAAACCTTCACCTGATTTGTATTTGGAATAGATATTTGGTTCAGATCTGTCACGGAGAGGGTATATAAAGGGGGGGTGTAAAGACAAAATGATTTTAATTTCCAAAGGATTTCTTGCTTTCCTCTACAGAAAAAAAGATCTCACTGAAATTACATCAAACAAGGCATGAAAGGGGGCGCTAGAGGGCGCACTGCAGAATGGCTGCCCTCTAAGACAGCTCCGCCGGTCAGGCCTGCAATGCGACGAAAAAGGGCGTTTAGCAGACTCACAATCGACAACCGATGGCAGAAATGGAAGTCGGAATGTTCCGGCTCTGAGGTGAGTGGAACGAAAAGCTGCTATCACGCTGCTGCAACCGCAAATTTGAAGAGGAAGCGGAGCGTGAGGCGAGATTCGACCCGAACAAGATGGCGGCGCCCTGATGCGAGATTGTATGGGAGCAGAAAAGAAATGAGACAGTGAGGTGAGAGGCAGCGAGGACCGGTGGTTACTTCGCTGGACACACAAGACGTGGAGTACTGCTCGTATCCTACTGCCAAGGAACGCTGGAGGTACTACAGGGAGCTGTAAAAATAGTTGCTATGTGGACTGTGGTGTATCGGCACAAAATGGCGACTAGCGCTGGTGGTGGAGTCCAACACAACCTGCAGTGCGACATGGGGCTGTAAATAACAAGCTATGGCGCTACGAGAGGCTTGCTCTCAGATGTCGACGCTGCCGGACTTAACTATGGTGCTAGAAACGATGCTGCTTTTGGTGGGACTGCAAGCCTGTTTCAAAACTGTCAGTGCTGTATCTCACCCGCCCGCCCGCCACGCAATTGCTGGATCTAAGAGGTACACGGAGGCACAGCGCGGTAAACAAAACATTGTGGCTGAGGGGAGGCGCGCACTGTTTGGCAGCCTTATGAAATGCTGTGAATTTGCCTGTTGAATTGCACGTACCGTAGATGCTGTCGCCTTTCCAATTGAAGGGTGGTGCGAAAAGAGGATTATGCTAGCTGGGATGTTTCTGTCCCCTGCGACTGTTATAATAGACTGGTGGGTCTTTTGAACATCGCTCATCATACTTTGAACCTGACAATCACGGGTCTCTCCTGCAGCACAGATCCATAACGGGACCTTCTGCTGGGTGCTCTACCACCGTGGTGGAGGGGGCTGGCCTCGAAGTAGCGCATCGCCGCAACTAAAGCAACACTCCTGCTACTGGTTACCTATGGGCTCTGCTGAGGACTGACGGGCGGACAGCGGCTGAAGATCTACGGGGGTGAGACAACACTCCTTAGTACCGCAGGAAACTACACAGCATTACATCTACTTCAGGGTACTCACCGTTACTTTACCTCTGAGCTAGCGGTGCCTCCTAGCAGGAAAATGGGGAAGCCGGATAAGCAACAGTCCAAATTAACATTCGAAACGAAAAGACACACTAAAGGTGCGACAGCACACTCAGATATTGAACTTGACAATGAAACGGCGGCAACTAATGGCATGGAAAATGTGCTACAGGCCATACAACAAAGTCTACAAGACATAAATGGGAAATTGGAGACCATCACTTAATGGGTCGACAACATGGCGGCTAAATTAGACTAGCATGGGAACGTCTCATCGAGGCCGAAAATAGGATCACCGCAGTTGAGGATGAGTCCCATGTCATGACACAAAAATGTACGGAAATGGAGAAACTCTTGGATGTTATAAAAAATAAAGCGGAGGACTTAGAAGCGAGATCCCGACGCAATAACATCAGAATTGCGGAAATTCCAGAATCCACTAACACAGGGAGGATGGAAACGTATGTGGAGGAAATGATAAGCAACGTATTTGGTACGGAACATTTTTCGACGGTCCTGCTAGTGGAGCGTGTGCATAGGTCCCTAGCTCCAAGACCAAAACCTGCCGCAACTCCACGACCCATTGTTCCCCGTATTCCTAATTACAGGAACCGTGATGTCATTTTGAGGATGGTACAATAGAAACAGGAAATAAACGCGCTGGAGTTTTACCCAGACTTCACCATGACGGTCCAACTAGCGCGTAAAGAAGACAACCCGGCGAAAAAGAAATTGCGTGAACTAGGAATAGAGTACGCGATGCTCTACCCTGCTCGGCTGAGAGTGACACATGACGGCCGCTCCACGATTCTCCAAACATCAAAAGCAGCACAGGACTTTCTTAAGAAAATCAGCCGCAAACGCAGAGAACAAAAACGTGCTGAGCAGAACCAGGATTCGGAATGAACATTCTTCAGGAGGGTAGGACGCCCAGGGTCCCAGACATCACAGACCGGTAAGGCATGTGGGCGAAATGTTGTTAAAAAGGGAACTGTTGACACTCTCATGCAGTAATACAGGCCCAATGTCTTGGGGACATTCGGAGTTTTACTCCAAGCAGACACTGGTGGTCCTATGTACTGCTACGCTTGCACTAGATTGAAACCCAGAGCTGACACTGCGACCTATGCCTAGCTACCGGCATTAGGGTCATGCATGGAGGTGATACCTGCACGGGATGGGAAAAGCTCTGCATTACAGACCCTACACCGATTCGGACTGTGATAATTGATATGGTGTACCTGTACAGATAAACTATTTCGGTGCATATACTAAGCCGCAACTGCTGGACATTTCTGCATATGTAGCAGGAGAACTATGGGAGTGTTCTACAGGACACTGTGCTGTGATTGCATTATGTACTCAGAAGAAGGAGTTATAACTACATGCTTTGTCTGCACCTCAAAATTAAGCATCACTGAAAACTGGGCTATATACGTGGGGGTATGAGGAAAATTTCGGAACAGCATGTCATATACATCGTGCATGGGCACATGACAACCTTGCTGTTAACCTTTACTCTATAGACAATGGTTAAGTCTGCATAGCTATTGTATACCTGGCCACATCCATTCGGTTAGATGCAGATGTGTGCACCTGGCGAGCCCCCCAATGGGGTGCTCCCGAACAAAGTTTGGTTATGATGTTCCTTTCTGTAGGGGTATGTCTTTGGCATGGTTGGGATGCTGAAGTGGGTGGGGGGTGGGGGGTGGGATGGCTTTGGGGATTGTTCTACAGACTAATAAACATCTCTGAAATCCAGAGTGACATCATAATGTGTAACGTTATTACTTCTTTTCTGAAAAACGTGAGTAGTGCATGCTGCAAATTGTACATTGAACTGCAAAAGGTATTAGGAACTAGGGATGACCACTGAGAACTTACAACCTAAACACTTAAACTTGTTAACTTGGAATGTTAGAGGGCGAAATAATCCGAAAAAGATTTGTCAAATTTTTGCGTAACTCGACAGACTGCAGGTTGACATTGCCCTCCTGCAGGAGACACATATAGCCCCTAACGCAACCAATAACATTGGGCGCAGGTGGGCGGAGTCAATACACAGTTCAACATATTCCTCTTATTCGAGAGGGGTCCTCATACTGATTAGGAAAGGCCTGCACTTCAGCATAGATGACGTCATCACAGACGACGAGGGGTGCTATGTTGTTATAACGGGGACCATAAGAGGGCAGAGGCTTGCTTTAATTAATACATATGGCCCAAATATAGATGACCCTGATTTCCATCACAGGGTATGGCGCAAGCGTAATGACTTACCAGACATCCCACTAATTTTGGGTGGGGATTTCAATATTGCGCTGCATGATGTTCTGGACAGGTCTGGTATGTCGGTAGAACCTCACAAAAGGGCACTGGGCAAATTGAAAGATATTATGGCCGACATGCACCTTATTGATCTTTGGAGAGCCCGATACCCTGAGCGCATGGAGGCCATGCACACATCAGCAGCACATAATAGCTGGTCTCGTATAGATTACTGGTTGGGCACTGATGACATATCACTATGGACGAGATCCATGACACACCTACCCAGAACACTGTCCGATCATAATCCAGTGTTACTTTCCATAACTATACCGCATTATGTACCACCCCCTTATAGCTGGAGATTCAATGTGAAAGCATTACTAGACTCACTGTACACAGACACCATTAGTCAAGCCATTACTGTGTATTTTGAGCTAAATACACCCACCACTGAGGATCCAGGCCTATATTATAGGATGCTTTTAAATTCGAGGGATTTGCATAATCAATCAATCAATCAAGAAATTTGTATAGCGCGCTACTCACCCGGAGGGTCTCAAGGCGTTGGGGGGGGGGTCCGCTACTGCTCGAACAGCAAGGTCTTGAGTTGCTTCCTGAAAGAGAGGTGGTCGTGGGTACGACGGAGGTGGATGGGGGGTGAATTCCAGGTCTTGGCTGCCAGGTAGGAGAAGGATCTTCCTCCCATGGTGGCTCTTCGGATGCGTGGAACGGCGGCGAGGGCGTGGTTGGTCGATCGTAGTTGGTGGGTGGGAGTGTAGAAGGTCAGGCGGTCGTTGAGGTACCTGGGGCCTAGGTCGTGGAGGGCTTTGTGTGCGTGGGTGAGGAGGCGGAACGTGATTCTTTTGCTGACAGGGAGCCAGTGCAGGTCCTTCAGGTGTCCGGAGATGTGGCTGTGGCGTGGGATGTCCAGGATGAGTCGTGCGAAGGCGTTCTGGATGCGTTGGAGTCTTTTTTTGCAGTTTGGCTGTGGTTCCGGTGTAGAGGGTGTTTCCGTAGTCTAGTCGGCTGTTGACAAGTGCCTGGGTGACCGTCTTCCTGGTTTCGGTGGGGATCCATCGGAAGATCTTTTCGGAGCATGCGTAGGATGTTGAAGCATGAAGACGAGGCAGCGTTGACTTGTCTGGTCATCGACAGGGAGGAGTCCAGGATGAAGCCCAGGTTGCGTGCATGATCCGTTGGTTTGGGTGCGCTGCCTAGGAGTCGCCACCAGGAGTCGTCCCAGGCAGACGGTGATGATCCAAGGATGAGGACTTCCGTTTTGTCTGAGTTCAGTTTCAAGCGGCTGTTCTTCATCCATTCGGCTACTTCTTTCATCCCTTCGTGTAGGTTGGATATGGCGGTGGCGGGGTCGTTGGTGAGGGAGAGGATCAGCTGGGTGTCGTTGGCGTAGGAGATGATGTTGAGGCTGTGTTGGCGTGCGATGGCTGCGAGGGGGCTCATGCATAAGTACCAATTATTTTGTCCACCCTAAGCGTGGAAGGGTATACTCAGATGTGAGTCCCTTGCTCATTGCACCATCAGGATTCAAGCAAGCCGGGCGGAAGACGCCTGAAATGGCAGAAACCGGTCCCCGGAAGCTTGTTTCCTTCCCAGTGTAAGAATTGGCTTTTGTAGTCTGGTCTGCCCTGTTCCCATGATGCACTGGGCCAGGGACAGACTAATTTGCATACAGCCAGGTTCTGAAACTGGGATGGTGCAATGAGCTAAAAAACGGTGTTGGATCTAGCCCTGATCTCTTGACTGGGTGAGAGTACTCTGCTTAATTCAGAGACTCTGTCCATCACCACCCCTTGTTGTAAATTATTTTGTCCACCCTAAGCGTGGAAGGGTATACTCAGATGTGAGTCCCTTGCTCATTGCACCATCAGGATTCAAGCAAGCCGGGCCGAAGACGCCTGAAATGGCAGAAACCGGTCCCCGGAAGCTTGTTTCCTTCCCAGTGTAAGAATTGGCTTTTGTAGTCTGGTCTGCCCTGTTCCCATGATGCACTGGGCCAGGGACAGACTAATTTGCATACAGCCAGGTTCTGAAACTGGGATGGTGCAATGAGCTAAAAAACGGTGTTGGATCTAGCCCTGATCTCTTGACTGGGTGAGAGTACTCTGCTTAATTCAGAGACTCTGTCCATCACCACCCCTTGTTGTAAATTATTTTGTCCACCCTAAGCGTGGAAGGGTATACTCAGATGTGAGTCCCTTGCTCATTGCACCATCAGGATTCAAGCAAGCCGGGCCGAAGACGCCTGAAATGGCAGAAACCGGTCCCCGGAAGCTTGTTTCCTTCCCAGTGTAAGAATTGGCTTTTGTAGTCTGGTCTGCCCTGTTCCCATGATGCACTGGGCCAGGGACAGACTAATTTGCATACAGCCAGGTTCTGAAACTGGGATGGTGCAATGAGCTAAAAAACGGTGTTGGATCTAGCCCTGATCTCTTGACTGGGTGAGAGTACTCTGCTTAATTCAGAGACTCTGTCCATCACCACCCCTTGTTGTAAATTAAGTACCAATGCCGGCATTCTTAAAGATATAAGGCGGCAACTTTCCATGCGTGAGGACAAGCTACGCACATTAGAGCATGACTACGAACGTACACAAAATACAAAGCTTTTAGGTGAAATTAGGACTGTACTGACAGAATATCAAACATACGAAGAACATTAACTCAAATATGTAACGAAACGTCAGGTGGCGAGATCCTAAGGTGAAGGGCGCAGACCTGGTAGGGCTTTGGCAGCTAAAATATGCGCAGGTCATGCACCACAAGTAGTCTGGGCGATCAGGGATACAAAGGGAGTCCTGCAACATGATGCACAGGGTATATTGAAGGAATTCATGACCACATAAGGAGAGTTAGACACCTCGCAACCCACTGCCTCCCCAGAGGAAATTGTGGAATACCTAGCAGACGTATCGATACCATGGCTGTCTGATGCACAGAGAGAGAGTATCTGTCGTTACCCATTACCGTGGAAGAGGTGACTGCAGTTATTAAATGGCTGCCAAATGGAAAAGCACTGAGCCCAGACGGGTTCACGTGTGAATTCTATAAATCTTTTGCTGATCAGATAGCTCCTCATTTGGTGGAGATGTACGGGGATGCCCACGATAAACAATCATTGCCACCAACACTGATAGAAGCCATGTAAATTGCCCTTTTGAAACCGAACAAAGACTCAGAATACTGTGATTCTTATAGGCCCCTGTCCCTAATCAACGTAGACACAAAGATTCTAGCCAAACTACTTGCCACACGCTTGTAACCGCTGATGACCAACCTAATACTACCGGACCAGTCTGGGTTTATTCCATCTCGATCGACAGCCCATAACACTAGAACGCTATTTGTGCTATCACATTATTTAGTCCTCAGTATCAAAGCTGCTGCGATTCTACTAGATGCGGCTAAAGCATTTGATTCCATAGAATGGTCGTATCTACACACGATTCTAAGACGAATGGGATTCCCCTAATTTTCTTATAATGGGTGCACGTTCTGTACACAGCGCGTATTAGAGTCAACAAATATATATCTGACAGCATACCTATCTCTAGGGGGACAAAGCAAGGCTGCCCTCTGTCCCCTTTGCTATTCGTAATTGCGCTTCAGCCATTGGCTTGCAAGATAAGACAGGGACACCACTACTCAGTGCTTCAATTCCCGCAAAGACCTTTACATATATCATTGTACGCAGAAGATATGATGTTGTATGTAAGAGACTCTGAGCAGCATCTGAATCCTCTACTGAGAGAATATATTTAATTTGGACAACAGTCGGGTCTTAAAATAAACTGGTCCTAATCTCTAATCATACCATTGAAAGACACCACACACCCGCACTCAACAGATTATCTGTTAGAGTGGCACTCAGAGCCAGTAAAATATTTAGGAGTTTGGTATCATTGGGACCCAGAGATAGCCATCCGCACAAATTATGGTAGGGCGATAGGTGTGATGGAATATAAAATAGAGAGGTGGATTCATCTACCGTTATCGCTAGCTGATCGGTTAGCCATTGTGAAAATGGTCAACCTACCAAAGTTTTTGTATCTATTTAATAACATCCCAATTAAGCCCCCGGCAGGTGTTTCGTAGGATCTCCACCATGGTGCTCCGCTTGATATGGGCGGATCAACAGGCCCGGATTGAACTGCGCGCTCTCACGCTGCCCTATTCACAGGGAGGGTTTAAAGTTCCAGATTTTTTGCTTTATTACCTATGCGCGCAAGCGCAATACGTGCATTTTTGGTATCACAGGGTCCCTTACCTTACTCATGTCGCAATTGAAGAGGGTGATGTGCTCCTAATACCATTACCAGCTATCATAACTCACCAGAGGCCCCCGCTTCACAATCGAGACAAAAACCATAGACACAACGAATAGTGCTTGGCGAACGATGGGGCGAAAAGCACACAAACTACCGCTGTACGCTACTGCAATGCCACTACATTATCATCCGGAACTCTCAGTCACTCAGGAAGAGGTGGGTATGGGTTTACTTAGACAACTTGGCATTGATACTATGGAGACTAATACTGCAATGGCCTTTTTAAATCGATTGATGAACTCTCCTTCATAAGCAATCACACATTACTGTTTAGATTCACATATCATAGTTTAAAAGGTGTGATAAAGAAATTGTACCCATCTTACCCTGCCGAGCCACAGCAATTGTCCTCATTACAACTACTGCTTACCACTCCCACTGCTAAACACATGGTATCTAAACTGTATGTTAAATTACAGGAGGATATAGCGGGCACCACACAAAAAGCACTGGAGAAATGGAATGAAAGTCTAGATACTCCATTCATAGAGGAAGAATGGGCCAAACCACGCATTACCTGGCTTGTTGACGCCCAATAGGAATCTACGTATATTACATTATAAATATCTTCACCAGACCTACTATACTCCTGCAAGGCTCTGTAGATATGGCCTACACATAGATTCAAAATGTCAACGCTGTAATGCTGAAACAGCAGATTTTATACACCTTGCATTGTCGTGGATAGCACTAGCGGAATATTGGGTGAAGAGAACACAGATGCTGGGTAACATGGCGGACATACCCATTGAATGTACTGTTCGCACATGTCTGCTGGGTCTGGTGCCTGATATACGCGCCACCAAGCACAAATTCTGTGTAATTACACTACTTCTGGCTAAACGCAGAATATCTTTGTGTTGGGGTGGTAGGCAGGCACCGAAGGTTAAACACTGGATCCAAGATCTGACGTATTGTAGAGATACCTTGCAAACTTATGAGGAAGAGTTACCCACGGGTTCAAGACCTAGAGATTACTGGAAATATTTAATTGAATACCTAAAAATGTACAGAGTTGACAAATTTTATGTAACAGCTGCACCACAGTGAATATATCTATGAATTACAATGTACAGTTCAAAACTGGATGATGGATGTTGTTGTGAAACGGTCTGTATGTTTATTACATGTTGACATTGTATGTCTTTGCAAATGCCAATAAAAAAAAAACAAGGCATGAAAGCAGAGCTTTACTCAAGGAAGTGATTTGACTTGCTTTGGTGTAAATCCATTCAGTAGTCTGAGAAATTAACAAAAAAGTGGTTTAAAACGTTAGATATAACATGACCATTAATCCACAGATGATCGGTGTAACTGGTTTCACAGAACAAATGTGGTCCCAAATTTGAAAAATAAAGATAAATATGCTTGGATGACTAAGCTTTTTCTCCCATCATCCATTCGGGGTCTGCAGATTCAAATCCACACCTGGAGATCCCAAAGCTATGATTAGCTGGCTGCAAAAGAAAAAAAATCTGTTGCAGCCACCATTATAGAATTTGATAGAAAACCACGCCCTTACAAAAAAAAGCGAAGGAGCTATAATGGGACCTTGGGGGCATCCTGTAATTCCATGGTCGTGGGCAGGTGAGCACCCAAGGGTCCTCATGGGGTCAGCCTGAGGATGGTTTCATGGACCCGCAGCAAGGTTCATAAACCCTGACTCAAGGACTGCAAACCCTGCACCACCCGGGCTCTAGGGTACTTGTTGGGTTACTGGATGGATTTGGGGGAAAACAACTGTGATTGCAAACGATGTGGGAGGTCCAACAATGTCTAATGAGTCTCCACAGCCTCTTCCTCTCTCGTCCCCAAGGGCTTGGGTAGTGGGTTGGGTGCAGGGCATGGCTAAAGGACACTCTATGGCAAATTCCAGCTGTGCACAAAGGGAGAATAATTGTAAATGTAAGTATAAAACAAAACAAAAACTGATTTATTGAAAAAATACAGTTAAAGTGAAGTTACTAAGAATTAGTTATAGCACCTTAACATACGTTTTAAAAAACTCTTAAATTGACTTCGGTTATGAGTTAGGATTATGGTTGTCTTCGTAATCCATAACTTTCACGACAGCCAGGCATTTGTTGGGCAACAAACTTCAGGATGGTTCAGACTGATTCTGTGCATACCCTTAGGATATATTTGTCTAGAGACCAGCTACCTCCCAGTGCCCAGTGTTTGTTCGGCCTACAGTGTCCCAAGGAAGAAAAGGCTTAAACCAATATGTTTTGTCCTTGGCACAAGGGTTGCCACTGAAGCCCATAGGATTTTACAAACATGCCCACAGGAGGCAATTATCGCCACCGCTAAATTCCTAGGGTGGACATGGAGGCTTCGGGCCAATAAACTCAGGGTCTAAAGAGATGTCTTTCCATAAGTGATTTAAGATGTGGGGCAGTATGAACTGTTTTTATCCCTTTCTAGCCATTTAAAGATTTAGATGCTGAGTGTTTTTACTTCTTGTGTATCAATTATCGTTCTAAATTGAGAGTCTTGGTAAGTGGTTTAATACTTGTTTTAGGGAATCTTGTGTATGTTTTAACTATTCTAATGTGTTTTAATGGATTAATTTATTGTTTGTATTTGTCTTTTATGATTCTATAATCGAAATAAAGATTCTACGATATATGATATGATAGGGCCTTTATGTTTAACTTTCCAGAAGACGTGGGCCAGAAATCTTAACTGAGATGCTGAAGTGCAGTATGGCACAAAGCCTACCTGATCTTTGTGAACGAGCAATGTTAGTACACTCTTTAGCCTACTAGCTAACACTTTTGCCAATATCTGCAGGTATACATCAAATAAGGATATTGGTACGTTTTAACTTTATCTGTTTTCAGTAGGAGAGGATTATTGGCAGTATATTTTCTTGTGGTGGTGTATGCCTAGCCTGTATTTCCTTAAACAATTTGCACACTTAGGGTGTCGAGACAGCTTATTGATCAAATAGTATTCTGATGAACAACTGTCAATTCTTTGTGCCTTTTTACATGGGAGTGCACCAAGCACTTGACTATTTAATCTTCCATAATGCCCTGATCTAAGGAGTGTTTCTGAGCTGGTGTCAACTGTGGAATACTGAGAGCAAAATAAAATGTTTCTCCTTCCTGTGTGATGAATTATGTGCAGAAGGTTTGGTTTCAGAACAGTGGGCTATAACCAGGAGGATGGTCTGCAGGCTTATGTTTGGTGATAACCATGTAACAGGTTTTAAGAAGTATAGAGTTGCATAAGTACCACACATCGCTTTGTCGCAGTGCAAGCAATAATGGACTCAAAAAGACAGTCTTGAGCTGTACAGTAAGGTTGGGAGAACTGCCCAAGTATGCGCTAATAGTAGCTGGAATGAGAAGAAAAGGCACCATTGTAGGCTCCAGGGACCTGTACCTGGGAGCAAAGTTAAAATTAGTTTTTCCATAGAAGGATTGGGTAACGTCTCATAACGGACTGAAATGTCTGTTTAAGAGGCTGCCATGTGGATATTCAGGTTAGCTGCTGCACAAATCACAGGAAGTCAATGAACTAATACATGAAAAAAATGCATGAAGCAAAAAGCTCCAAAAAGGGAATCCATTTAAACCAAAGCTAAAAATGTAGATTTGAATGACAATGTATTGTAATGAAAAACCCTGGAGCACGTATAGAGCCGTTTTTATAATGAACCATGAGTTGCAAAAGACTAGGAGTCCCAAAATGTGGTGCACGAATGGATACTTTGGAAAACATGAATAAAAGAGGATAGTCATGAAAAACAGATTGTTACAAACCGTGAATATGAACATTCCAGTTGAAATGTGTTGCCATGACCTTTTTTTGCCTTTATGAACATTTGTACAAGTTGAAATAAATGTCAACCCGGGCAACCTCGTGTTCTTTTCAGAAGGATATAATGTGCAGGTATGATTCATATGGACCAGGCACTGACTTGCTGACCAGCTATCGACTGTGATGAGAACTGCCTTTGGAACATTAAATATTGAATTACACTACGGCGATATAAACTATACAGTTACGGTTAGATAAATGTTTCTAATCTAAAGCCACATTTAGTTTTCTTACTAACTTTGGCACCACTCGACAAACCTGCACAAAGCTTTTCAAGATAAACCTTCACCTGATTTGTATTTGGAATAGATATTTGGTTCAGATCTGTCACGGAGAGGGTATATAAAGGGGGGGTGTAAAGACAAAATGATTTTAATTTCCATAGGATTTCTTGCTTTCCTCTACAGAAAAAAAGATCTCACTGAAATTACATCAAACAAGGCATGAAAGGGGGCGCTAGAGGGCGCACTGCAGAATGGCTGCCCTCTAAGACAGCTCCGCCGGTCAGGCCTGCAATGCGACGAAAAAGGGCGTTTAGCAGACTCACAATCGACAACCGATGGCAGAAATGGAAGTCGGAATGTTCCGGCTCTGAGGTGAGTGGAACGAAAAGCTGCTATCACGCTGCTGCAACCGCAAATTTGAAGAGGAAGCGGAGCGTGAGGCGAGATTCGACCCGAACAAGATGGCAGCGCCCTGATGCGAGATTGTATGGGAGCAGAAAAGAAATGAGACAGTGAGGTGAGAGGCAGCGAGGACCGGTGGTTACTTCGCTGGACACACAAGACGTGGAGTACTGCTCGTATCCTACTGCCAAGGAACGCTGGAGGTACTACAGGGAGCTGTAAAAATAGTTGCTATGTGGACTGTGGTGTATCGGCACAAAATGGCGACTAGCGCTGGTGGTGGAGTCCAACACAACCTGCAGTGCGACATGGGGCTGTAAATAACAAGCTATGGCGCTACGAGAGGCTTGCTCTCAGATGTCGACGCTGCCGGACTTAACTATGGTGCTAGAAACGATGCTGCTTTTGGTGGGACTGCAAGCCTGTTTCAAAACTGTCAGTGCTGTATCTCACCCGCCCGCCCGCCACGCAATTGCTGGATCTAAGAGGTACACGGAGGCACAGCGCGGTAAACAAAACATTGTGGCTGAGGGGAGGCGCGCACTGTTTGGCAGCCTTATGAAATGCTGTGAATTTGCCTGTTGAATTGCACGTACCGTAGATGCTGTCGCCTTTCCAATTGAAGGGTGGTGCGAAAAGAGGATTATGCTAGCTGGGATGTTTCTGTCCCCTGCGACTGTTATAATAGACTGGTGGGTCTTTTGAACATCGCTCATCATACTTTGAACCTGACAATCACGGGTCTCTCCTGCAGCACAGATCCATAACGGGACCTTCTGCTGGGTGCTCTACCACCGTGGTGGAGGGGGCTGGCCTCGAAGTAGCGCATCGCCGCAACTAAAGCAACACTCCTGCTACTGGTTACCTATGGGCTCTGCTGAGGACTGACGGGCGGACAGCGGCTGAAGATCTACGGGGGTGAGACAACACTCCTTAGTACCGCAGGAAACTACACAGCATTACATCTACTTCAGGGTACTCACCGTTACTTTACCTCTGAGCTAGCGGTGCCTCCTAGCAGGAAAATGGGGAAGCCGGATAAGCAACAGTCCAAATTAACATTCGAAACGAAAAGACACACTAAAGGTGCGACAGCACACTCAGATATTGAACTTGACAATGAAACGGCGGCAACTAATGGCATGGAAAATGTGCTACAGGCCATACAACAAAGTCTACAAGACATAAATGGGAAATTGGAGACCATCACTTAATGGGTCGACAACATGGCGGCTAAATTAGACTAGCATGGGAACGTCTCATCGAGGCCGAAAATAGGATCACCGCAGTTGAGGATGAGTCCCATGTCATGACACAAAAATGTACGGAAATGGAGAAACTCTTGGATGTTATAAAAAATAAAGCGGAGGACTTAGAAGCGAGATCCCGACGCAATAACATCAGAATTGCGGAAATTCCAGAATCCACTAACACAGGGAGGATGGAAACGTATGTGGAGGAAATGATAAGCAACGTATTTGGTACGGAACATTTTTCGACGGTCCTGCTAGTGGAGCGTGTGCATAGGTCCCTAGCTCCAAGACCAAAACCTGCCGCAACTCCACGACCCATTGTTCCCCGTATTCCTAATTACAGGAACCGTGATGTCATTTTGAGGATGGTACAATAGAAACAGGAAATAAACGCGCTGGAGTTTTACCCAGACTTCACCATGACGGTCCAACTAGCGCGTAAAGAAGACAACCCGGCGAAAAAGAAATTGCGTGAACTAGGAATAGAGTACGCGATGCTCTACCCTGCTCGGCTGAGAGTGACACATGACGGCCGCTCCACGATTCTCCAAACATCAAAAGCAGCACAGGACTTTCTTAAGAAAATCAGCCGCAAACGCAGAGAACAAAAACGTGCTGAGCAGAACCAGGATTCGGAATGAACATTCTTCAGGAGGGTAGGACGCCCAGGGTCCCAGACATCACAGACCGGTAAGGCATGTGGGCGAAATGTTGTTAAAAAGGGAACTGTTGACACTCTCATGCAGTAATACAGGCCCAATGTCTTGGGGACATTCGGAGTTTTACTCCAAGCAGACACTGGTGGTCCTATGTACTGCTACGCTTGCACTAGATTGAAACCCAGAGCTGACACTGCGACCTATGCCTAGCTACCGGCATTAGGGTCATGCATGGAGGTGATACCTGCACGGGATGGGAAAAGCTCTGCATTACAGACCCTACACCGATTCGGACTGTGATAATTGATATGGTGTACCTGTACAGATAAACTATTTCGGTGCATATACTAAGCCGCAACTGCTGGACATTTCTGCATATGTAGCAGGAGAACTATGGGAGTGTTCTACAGGACACTGTGCTGTGATTGCATTATGTACTCAGAAGAAGGAGTTATAACTACATGCTTTGTCTGCACCTCAAAATTAAGCATCACTGAAAACTGGGCTATATACGTGGGGGTATGAGGAAAATTTCGGAACAGCATGTCATATACATCGTGCATGGGCACATGACAACCTTGCTGTTAACCTTTACTCTATAGACAATGGTTAAGTCTGCATAGCTATTGTATACCTGGCCACATCCATTCGGTTAGATGCAGATGTGTGCACCTGGCGAGCCCCCCAATGGGGTGCTCCCGAACAAAGTTTGGTTATGATGTTCCTTTCTGTAGGGGTATGTCTTTGGCATGGTTGGGATGCTGAAGTGGGTGGGGGGTGGGGGGTGGGATGGCTTTGGGGATTGTTCTACAGACTAATAAACATCTCTGAAATCCAGAGTGACATCATAATGTGTAACGTTATTACTTCTTTTCTAAAAAACGTGAGTAGTGCATGCTGCAAATTGTACATTGAACTGCAAAAGGTATTAGGAACTAGGGATGACCACTGAGAACTTACAACCTAAACACTTAAACTTGTTAACTTGGAATGTTAGAGGGCGAAATAATCCGAAAAAGATTTGTCAAATTTTTGCGTAACTCGACAGACTGCAGGTTGACATTGCCCTCCTGCAGGAGACACATAGCCCCTAACGCAACCAATAACATTGGGCGCAGGTGGGCGGAGTCAATACACAGTTCAACATATTCCTCTTATTCGAGAGGGGTCCTCATACTGATTAGGAAAGGCCTGCACTTCAGCATAGATGACGTCATCACAGACGACGAGGGGTGCTATGTTGTTATAACGGGGACCATAAGAGGGCAGAGGCTTGCTTTAATTAATACATATGGCCCAAATATAGATGACCCTGATTTCCATCACAGGGTATGGCGCAAGCGTAATGACTTACCAGACATCCCACTAATTTTGGGTGGGGATTTCAATATTGCGCTGCATGATGTTCTGGACAGGTCTGGTATGTCGGTAGAACCTCACAAAAGGGCACTGGGCAAATTGAAAGATATTATGGCCGACATGCACCTTATTGATCTTTGGAGAGCCCGATACCCTGAGCGCATGGAGGCCATGCACACATCAGCAGCACATAATAGCTGGTCTCGTATAGATTACTGGTTGGGCACTGATGACATATCACTATGGACGAGATCCATGACACACCTACCCAGAACACTGTCCGATCATAATCCAGTGTTACTTTCCATAACTATACCGCATTATGTACCACCCCCTTATAGCTGGAGATTCAATGCGAAAGCATTACTAGACTCACTGTACACAGACACCATTAGTCAAGCCATTACTGTGTATTTTGAGCTAAATACACCCACCACTGAGGATCCAGGCCTATATTATAGGATGCTTTTAAATTCGAGGGATTTGCATAATCAATCAATCAATCAAGAAATTTGTATAGCGCGCTACTCACCCGGAGGGTCTCAAGGCGTTGGGGGGGGGGGGTCCGCTACTGCTCGAACAGCAAGGTCTTGAGTTGCTTCCTGAAAGAGAGGTGGTCGTGGGTACGACGGAGGTGGATGGGGGGTGAATTCCAGGTCTTGGCTGCCAGGTAGGAGAAGGATCTTCCTCCCATGGTGGCTCTTCGGATGCGTGGAACGGCGGCGAGGGCGTGGTTGGTCGATCGTAGTTGGTGGGTGGGAGTGTAGAAGGTCAGGCGGTCGTTGAGGTACCTGGGGCCTAGGTCGTGGAGGGCTTTGTGTGCGTGGGTGAGGAGGCGGAACGTGATTCTTTTGCTGACAGGGAGCCAGTGCAGGTCCTTCAGGTGTCCGGAGATGTGGCTGTGGCGTGGGATGTCCAGGATGAGTCGTGCGAAGGCGTTCTGGATGCGTTGGAGTCTTTTTTTGCAGTTTGGCTGTGGTTCCGGTGTAGAGGGTGTTTCCGTAGTCTAGTCGGCTGGTGACAAGTGCCTGGGTGACCGTCTTCCTGGTTTCGGTGGGGATCCATCGGAAGATCTTTTCGGAGCATGCGTAGGATGTTGAAGCATGAAGACGAGGCAGCGTTGACTTGTCTGGTCATCGACAGGGAGGAGTCCAGGATGAAGCCCAGGTTGCGTGCATGATCCGTTGGTTTGGGTGCGCTGCCTAGGAGTCGCCACCAGGAGTCGTCCCAGGCAGACGGTGATGATCCAAGGATGAGGACTTCCGTTTTGTCTGAGTTCAGTTTCAAGCGGCTGTTCTTCATCCATTGGGCTACTTCTTTCATCCCTTCGTGTAGGTTGGATATGGCGGTGGCGGGGTCGTTGGTGAGGGAGAGGATCAGCTGGGTGTCGTTGGCGTAGGAGATGATGTTGAGGCTGTGTTGGCGTGCGATGGCTGCGAGGGGGCTCATGCATAAGTACCAATTATTTTGTCCACCCTAAGCGTGGAAGGGTATACTCAGATGTGAGTCCCTTGCTCATTGCACCATCAGGATTCAAGCAAGCCGGGCGGAAGACGCCTGAAATGGCAGAAACCGGTCCCCGGAAGCTTGTTTCCTTCCCAGTGTAAGAATTGGCTTTTGTAGTCTGGTCTGCCCTGTTCCCATGATGCACTGGGCCAGGGACAGACTAATTTGCATACAGCCAGGTTCTGAAACTGGGATGGTGCAATGAGCTAAAAAACGGTGTTGGATCTAGCCCTGATCTCTTGACTGGGTGAGAGTACTCTGCTTAATTCAGAGACTCTGTCCATCACCACCCCTTGTTGTAAATTATTTTGTCCACCCTAAGCGTGGAAGGGTATACTCAGATGTGAGTCCCTTGCTCATTGCACCATCAGGATTCAAGCAAGCCGGGCCGAAGACACCTGAAATGGCAGAAACCGGTCCCCGGAAGCTTGTTTCCTTCCCAGTGTAAGAATTGGCTTTTGTAGTCTGGTCTGCCCTGTTCCCATGATGCACTGGGCCAGGGACAGACTAATTTGCATACAGCCAGGTTCTGAAACTGGGATGGTGCAATGAGCTAAAAAACGGTGTTGGATCTAGCCCTGATCTCTTGACTGGGTGAGAGTACTCTGCTTAATTCAGAGACTCTGTCCATCACCACCCCTTGTTGTAAATTATTTTGTCCACCCTAAGCGTGGAAGGGTATACTCAGATGTGAGTCCCTTGCTCATTGCACCATCAGGATTCAAGCAAGCCGGGCCGAAGACGCCTGAAATGGCAGAAACCGGTCCCCGGAAGCTTGTTTCCTTCCCAGTGTAAGAATTGGCTTTTGTAGTCTGGTCTGCCCTGTTCCCATGATGCACTGGGCCAGGGACAGACTAATTTGCATACAGCCAGGTTCTGAAACTGGGATGGTGCAATGAGCTAAAAAACGGTGTTGGATCTAGCCCTGATCTCTTGACTGGGTGAGAGTACTCTGCTTAATTCAGAGACTCTGTCCATCACCACCCCTTGTTGTAAATTAAGTACCAATGCCGGCATTCTTAAAGATATAAGGCGGCAACTTTCCATGCGTGAGGACAAGCTACGCACATTAGAGCATGACTACGAACGTACACAAAATACAAAGCTTTTAGGTGAAATTAGGACTGTACTGACAGAATATCAAACATACGAAGAACATTAACTCAAATATGTAACGAAACGTCAGGTGGCGAGATCCTAAGGTGAAGGGCGCAGACCTGGTAGGGCTTTGGCAGCTAAAATATGCGCAGGTCATGCACCACAAGTAGTCTGGGCGATCAGGGATACAAAGGGAGTCCTGCAACATGATGCACAGGGTATATTGAAGGAATTCATGACCACATAAGGAGAGTTAGACACCTCGCAACCCACTGCCTCCCCAGAGGAAATTGTGGAATACCTAGCAGACGTATCGATAGCATGGCTGTCTGATGCACAGAGAGAGAGTATCTGTCGTTACCCATTACCGTGGAAGAGGTGACTGCAGTTATTAAATGGCTGCCAAATGGAAAAGCACTGAGCCCAGACGGGTTCACGTGTGAATTCTATAAATCTTTTGCTGATCAGATAGCTCCTCATTTGGTGGAGATGTACGGGGATGCCCACGATAAACAATCATTGCCACCAACACTGATAGAAGCCATGTAAATTGCCCTTTTGAAACCGAACAAAGACTCAGAATACTGTGATTCTTATAGGCCCCTGTCCCTAATCAACGTAGACACAAAGATTCTAGCCAAACTACTTGCCACACGCTTGTAACCGCTGATGACCAACCTAATACTACCGGACCAGTCTGGGTTTATTCCATCTCGATCGACAGCCCATAACACTAGAACGCTATTTGTGCTATCACATTATTTAGTCCTCAGTATCAAAGCTGCTGCGATTCTACTAGATGCGGCTAAAGCATTTGATTCCATAGAATGGTCGTATCTACACACGATTCTAAGACGAATGGGATTCCCCTAATTTTCTTATAATGGGTGCACGTTCTGTACACAGCGCGTATTAGAGTCAACAAATATATATCTGACAGCATACCTATCTCTAGGGGGACAAAGCAAGGCTGCCCTCTGTCCCCTTTGCTATTCGTAATTGCGCTTCAGCCATTGGCTTGCAAGATAAGACAGGGACACCACTACTCAGTGCTTCAATTCCCGCAAAGACCTTTACATATATCATTGTACGCAGAAGATATGATGTTGTATGTAAGAGACTCTGAGCAGCATCTGAATCCTCTACTGAGAGAATATATTTAATTTGGACAACAGTCGGGTCTTAAAATAAACTGGTCCTAATCTCTAATCATACCATTGAAAGACACCACACACCCGCACTCAACAGATTATCTGTTAGAGTGGCACTCAGAGCCAGTAAAATATTTAGGAGTTTGGTATCATTGGGACCCAGAGATAGCCATCCGCACAAATTATGGTAGGGCGATAGGTGTGATGGAATATAAAATAGAGAGGTGGATTCATCTACCGTTATCGCTAGCTGATCGGTTAGCCATTGTGAAAATGGTCAACCTACCAAAGTTTTTGTATCTATTTAATAACATCCCAATTAAGCCCCCGGCAGGTGTTTCGTAGGATCTCCACCATGGTGCTCCGCTTGATATGGGCGGATCAACAGGCCCGGATTGAACTGCGCGCTCTCACGCTGCCCTATTCACAGGGAGGGTTTAAAGTTCCAGATTTTTTGCTTTATTACCTATGCGCGCAAGCGCAATACGTGCATTTTTGGTATCACAGGGTCCCTTACCTTACTCATGTCGCAATTGAAGAGGGTGATGTGCTCCTAATACCATTACCAGCTATCATAACTCACCAGAGGCCCCCGCTTCACAATCGAGACAAAAACCATAGACACAACAAATAGTGCTTGGCGAACGATGGGGCGAAAAGCACACAAACTACCGCTGTACGCTACTGCAATGCCACTACATTATCATCCGGAACTCTGTCACTCAGGAAGAGGTGGGTATGGGTTTACTTAGACAACTTGGCATTGATACTATGGAGACTAATACTGCAATGGCCTTTTTAAATCGATTAATGAACTCTCCTTCATAAGCAATCACACATTACTGTTTAGATTCACATATCATAGTTTAAAAGGTGTGATAAAGAAATTGTACCCATCTTACCCTGCCGAGCCACAGCAATTGTCCTCATTACAACTACTGCTTACCACTCCCACTGCTAAACACATGGTATCTAAACTGTATGTTAAATTACAGGAGGATATAGCGGGCACCACACAAAAAGCACTGGAGAAATGGAATGAAAGTCTAGATACTCCATTCATAGAGGAAGAATGGGCCAAACCACGCATTACCTGGCTTGTTGACGCCCAATAGGAATCTACGTATATTACATTATAAATATCTTCACCAGACCTACTATACTCCTGCAAGGCTCTGTAGATATGGCCTACACATAGATTCAAAATGTCAACGCTGTAATGCTGAAACAGCAGATTTTATACACCTTGCATTGTCGTGGATAGCACTAGCGGAATATTGGGTGAAGAGAACACAGATGCTGGGTAAC
Source organism: Lissotriton helveticus (assembly GCF_964261635.1). Taxonomy (NCBI): domain Eukaryota; kingdom Metazoa; phylum Chordata; class Amphibia; order Caudata; family Salamandridae; genus Lissotriton; species Lissotriton helveticus. Next base: position 291,703,414 of record NC_136063.1, on the reverse strand, counting down.
ATGGCGGACATACCCATTGAATGTACTGTTCGCACATGTCTGCTGGGTCTGGTGCCTGATATACGCGCCACCAAGCACAAATTCTGTGTAATTACACTACTTCTGGCTAAACGCAGAATATCTTTGTGTTGGGGTGGTAGGCAGGCACCGAAGGTTAAACACTGGATCCAAGATCTGACGTATTGTAGAGATACCTTGCAAACTTATGAGGAAGAGTTACCCACGGGTTCAAGACCTAGAGATTACTGGAAATATTTAATTGAATACCTAAAAATGTACAGAGTTGACAAATTTTATGTAACAGCTGCACCACAGTGAATATATCTATGAATTACAATGTACAGTTCAAAACTGGATGATGGATGTTGTTGTGAAACGGTCTGTATGTTTATTACATGTTGACATTGTATGTCTTTGCAAATGCCAATAAAAAAAAAACAAGGCATGAAAGCAGAGCTTTACTCAAGGAAGTGATTTGACTTGCTTTGGTGTAAATCCATTCAGTAGTCTGAGAAATTAACAAAAAAGTGGTTTAAAACGTTAGATATAACATGACCATTAATCCACAGATGATCGGTGTAACTGGTTTCACAGAACAAATGTGGTCCCAAATTTGAAAAATAAAGATAAATATGCTTGGATGACTAAGCTTTTTCTCCCATCATCCATTCGGGGTCTGCAGATTCAAATCCACACCTGGAGATCCCAAAGCTATGATTAGCTGGCTGCAAAAGAAAAAAAATCTGTTGCAGCCACCATTATAGAATTTGATAGAAAACCACGCCCTTACAAAAAAAAGCGAAGGAGCTATAATGGGACCTTGGGGGCATCCTGTAATTCCATGGTCGTGGGCAGGTGAGCACCCAAGGGTCCTCATGGGGTCAGCCTGAGGATGGTTTCATGGACCCGCAGCAAGGTTCATAAACCCTGACTCAAGGACTGCAAACCCTGCACCACCCGGGCTCTAGGGTACTTGTTGGGTTACTGGATGGATTTGGGGGAAAACAACTGTGATTGCAAACGATGTGGGAGGTCCAACAATGTCTAATGAGTCTCCACAGCCTCTTCCTCTCTCGTCCCCAAGGGCTTGGGTAGTGGGTTGGGTGCAGGGCATGGCTAAAGGACACTCTATGGCAAATTCCAGCTGTGCACAAAGGGAGAATAATTGTAAATGTAAGTATAAAACAAAACAAAAACTGATTTATTGAAAAAATACAGTTAAAGTGAAGTTACTAAGAATTAGTTATAGCACCTTAACATACGTTTTAAAAAACTCTTAAATTGACTTCGGTTATGAGTTAGGATTATGGTTGTCTTCGTAATCCATAACTTTCACGACAGCCAGGCATTTGTTGGGCAACAAACTTCAGGATGGTTCAGACTGATTCTGTGCATACCCTTAGGATATATTTGTCTAGAGACCAGCTACCTCCCAGTGCCACAATAAGCACCCATAAACCTAGACAGGAGAAAATTGTTTGGACAACAACAGAACATGACAAACCTTACTCTCCCAAGAATTGTGGCAGCAGATCTAGAACCCTTTCGCTCAGTCACTCGTGCTATCTCACTGAGAAATATACAGAGGGGTGTTAAACGGATAGTCTTTAAGGCTCTCACTCTGACCCACAAGGCTCTATATGCGACCGGGGCCAAATACATTCAAAAGCGGCTGGCTCTCTATCAGCCTGCCAGATCTTTGAGGTCAGAGTCGCTGGCTCTCGCCTAGGTCCCAGTTATAAGAAGAGCTCGGATTGGTGGCCGGTCTTTTCAGCGTCTTGCACCTCAGCTGTGGAACACCCTGCCGGTCACCCTTCGCAGGAATACCAACTTGCTGGCTTTCAGGAAAGACCTGAAATCCTGGCTGTTTGTTCAGTAGACCCGCCCTGCACCTTCCTGCCCCCTGTCCGCTGTAGGTAAAAAAAAAAGCGCCGGGACACTCCTCGGAGTAGCTGAGCGCTATACAAAACACCCCCCTAACATTAACATTAACATTTATTGAACCATCATGATTCTTGTATAGAACATATGCGCTGCACTGATCAATAGAATAAAGCAGATAAAAGTTAATACAAGGACAGTGAACAAAATGAATAGTTCCACCATCATGCTAAAGCAATATATATACAGGCCAATAAAACAATATATAGATATAGGATACTCCTACTATGCTTTCCCTAACCTAGATGTCTGGGTTCTGTATGTGCTCTGCCAAGAATCCCCTTACTGAATGATCCAACCCCCATTACCTTATCGGAAAGTATGTAGGTCCCAGTCTTCGTCACAAGTTGGACATCCCTTCTTGCAAAGGAATCAGCAAGCATCTCGGCTGAGGTTTCATTATGAAGTGACCTCACAATGACAGCAAGTGCTCCTCTGCCTCAACATACGAAAACGCTTGTTTATTTTTAACAAACAGCATCTTTGCTACAAGCCGAGCCCTCAATCATTCCGCCATTGTTTATGATCTATCTTTAGCTTCGTCGCCGCATGGACAAATAAAAAACAATCCCATTTGCACAATGTATGTTCAGTCCTTGTAAGGGATGTTCAAGGTGCCATGATAGTGTTCATACGAAGTGGAATTAGTAAGCAATGTAGTTTCATGGAAACTAATCCTGTACTGTCACACACGCAAATGTGTGTCAAAACGCATTGTGTGAAGAAGGCAAGATAAAAAAATGTTTGCACGCAAAATGGTAGCGTTTCTCCTCTGGCCAAACTTACCCACATGACATCTCTTGATGTGAGAGTTGTAGTTACAAATGTCATGAATAATCTTACAGATTAACAAATCACATTCCCATTAACACTATGAATGAGACAACTATGAATATAGTGTTATTTAATGGTTTAATTATTCACTATTAATGTTAATGATATGCTTTTAGGTGTTGTTACTTAAATGCAAAGCCAATGGCCCCAAGCACTGTATAAAAGCTGATTTCCTTATTACAGGCAATTTGCGAGTCAATGGAACCATTAATAACAAAATGATGTAGCTGTTCAACAGTAATAAGTTATTAGAGCTGAACTGTGCTGCCATAAGGACTGCTGCCATCTGCCAATGTGAAAAGGAGGCCATGGAAAATCATTAAAGCTGCAGTTTAAACATAGAAGCGAAAACATAAAATGCTTTTTCCTTTATCTGATCTTTTGTCCTCAAATGAACAGTGATTAGTATATAAAGGAGATATTTTAAGGAAACGTTAATTTTTGTTACACTAAAGGCATTACAGGAAAAACAGAATACCATCTGTAATAATCTAAACATTGTAGACCTCATATTTCTTTATTTTGACATGTTAAACTGATTCCAGTATCTTTTTGCAACACATTAATAACTAATTTTGACTCATTTATTTATTGTCAAAAACTTTTTAATGCAGTTTCAAAAGTTAACAGCTTGTGAGACTCAATTCAGCAGTAGAGTAAGCAAAGAGCAATAAGTAGCTAAAGGTAAAACACATCTTTCTCACAAGTACTCGGCAAGCTCTAACCTTTTCACAGATACAAATGTCTTCTTAGTTAGTTAGTTCAGCGAATCATGTAGTACTGGATGCATCTGCACCACATTTACTGGAGTTCACAATTTAACAGAAAAACTAAGTAACGAGACCAAACAGAACAATCATGTATACTAAAAATCAGAGGGGTCCAATCGGCATGCAGACGTTACTCGGGCACCGGTGGGGCGGGGGTTCGGAGAGGCAACAGAGCCAGCATCCCGCCCGCCCCCGGTCCCAGCAGACGGAAACGCCAGTAATAGAAGGGTCGGGCATCCTAGATGACCCAAAGTGAACAATCTGGGGCAATTCGTCCTAGGTTTGGAAAAGATGTAGCGCACGTAGTCTCGGATCATCCTGATCTGGGCAAGGACTTCTTTCCAAAAAGTTTGAATGGCAGGGCAATCCTACCAGATATGGTGGAAGTCACCCAGTAGACCACAGCCCCTCCAGCACCTATCTGAAGCATCTGGAAAGAAGATCTGGAGCTTTTGGGGGTAAAGGTACCAATCGTACATTAGTTTGTAGTGGGCTTCTCTAAAAAACAGGGATCTATATTTCCCAATGTCTTAATAGAGCGATCCCCATTGGTTCTCCGTCAGAGGTGTCTCTAATAACGTGTCCGAAAAGATGTGTCTTGGGGGCAGCAATGGACCGGGCGTATGCAAAAGAGAATAAAGAAACTAGATACGCCTCTTAGGACGTGCTGCCCAATTGCACAAAGCTCTCTACAGGAAGTAGGTCTCGCTTGGCAGCAAGTCGCATCTGGGGTTGGCGCAACCAATGTTATTAGTTGAAGATAGAAAAATACCACTGTCACTGGGAGTTTGAAAGTGGTTACACAACCCTCGAACGAACAAAGTTGGCCACAGACAAACATGACTGAAACCATCAAACAGCCTCCATTTATCAAAGGGACCCGCCAGTTGAGCAGTCTGCGCTAAAGTGGATGGGGGAGGGGGGGTGTAAGGGGACGGGAATGTTACGGGTAACGACTTTGTGATCACATCCCAACTGTGAAGTGTAGTAGCTGCGGGTGTGCTAAGGTAAGGATTTTTGGGCTTGTCCTGGTTTGCGTGCCAAAGGAGGTCCCAGATGGTTCTAGCCACCACCATCAGGTCCATATGGATCCAGTGCCTGTGACTCAAAGTTAGGCCGCCCTGTAGTAGGTGAAAAAATCTCACAGGGACAAACCCCTGCAGGCGGTGTTTGGTTAGTAGTCGGTGAGCCAACCGGGCCCTTTGCCCATGTAAAAGTAATTTTGTAGTCATGGATTTCAGTTCCGTAAATAATTCCCTGCCGACCGAGATTGGGAGGCCCTGGAAATGATTGAGAAGCAGAGGCAGCTCATTCATCTTGACCGTATCGATTCTGCTAGCTGATGTGTGCGGAGCCCCACTTCTTGAAGTCTGACCTAAACTGTCGCAGCAAAGGTGGGAAGTTGGCTTTATACAAGTCTGATTGGTTAGGTGTGATTTTGATGCCCAGGTAGATTTCCTCATGAGCACACGTAAATGGTGAGGATGCCGTAATTGCAGCACTTTCCCCCTGCGGAACAGATAAGTAAGAAGATTTGACAAGTTAATTTTGAAGCCGCTACTTTCTCAAAAGTGATAAGCTCAGCCTAGATTGCCGAAAGTGAAGTACGGGGTTCTGTGACAGGTAAAAGGACATCAGCAAATAAAGATATCTTATGATCGCCGGGACCGAATTTAATCCCGTGTATCTCCGGGTTGGCCCTAATGCACGTGACCAGAGGCTCTATGCATAGCACAAAAAGCACGGGCGATAAAGGGGGCAACCGTGACGCATACTCCACAACCCATAACCCCGTTAACCAGGACCTGAGATCTTGGACAGTGATAGTTCGCCTGCAGCATACCCAAACAAGTATCTCCAAAACCGAAGTGGCGCAGGGCGCACCTCAAGAAGGACCAATCTACCTTCTCTGCGTCCAATAATAGTAAGGCCGCCGGAACGCGTTATTTATGCACTTTCTAGATCAGGTGCACAATTCTGCGTAGGTTGTTGTGCGACTGGCGCCCCTTAATGAAGCCAGACAGATCCGGGTAGATCAGATCTGGAAGCAGCTCCTCAAGTCTACTGGCTAGTATTTTGGAATTGAGTTTAGCACCGAAGTTGCTATAGGTCTGTAGGAAGAGCATAGTTGTGGGTTCTTCCCAGCCTTAGGGATGAGCGTAATCAACGATTCTCCAATTGAAAGGGGATAACGGATTTAGGGTCGCAAATGCATTAAAAAGTTCTACGGAAAAATTGGTGGCAGAGTTGGCCCCCACATGACAGAACACAGCGCTAAAGCCATCAGGCCCCGGGGCCCTTTGAAGTTTTGAGGCATCTATTGTCTTCTGTACCTCCTCTTGAGTTATAGGTTGGCTCACGGATTCGTTGGCCTCCTCAGAGATCTGGGGTAGTTCAAGCGGGTTCAGATAGTGGAGCTGGTCACCCTCACTAAAAGGGTCCGCCCTACAGTGTTTTGTAAAATTCCCAGGATACCCCCGTCTTCCCCTCCTCCCCATGGTGCAATTTGCCCGAGTCATTGACTATTGACCTGCTATATTCCTTCTCTTCTTTCCTCGTAACTGCCTCGCCAATCGTGAGCCTATTTGGTCATTACCCCCATAGCCCCTGGCCTGAAGGCGTAAAAGGGTATTTTCCACTCTATTAGCGTAGTTCGCCTGAAGTAACCTTTCTTTGAGTGGCCAGAGATGGGGCCTCCTTATGCAGTTTTTCAGTTTTCTGAAGTTCCCCATCTAAAGCCAACCTCTCAGAGGTTTGGTGATGTCAGAGGGCGGTAGCCAGGGCGATACATTTACCCCGAATAACACAGCCTTGAAGGCATCCCAGTGAGTCAGGAAGAGGTGTCCTTGGGGTCATTGTTGCTGAAAAATCCCTGAATGACTGTCGCAATTCATCTCGTAGTCAGTCCCTGCATAGAATTGTAGGGAAGTACCTTCTTTTCAGTGTGGAATGGGGAGCCGGCCAATCCAACACTATTTCTATTGGCGTATGATCCGACAGGCATATGGGGTAAAGTTTAGCCGTCAGGGTAGCGGAGCAGACTGATTGGCTAAGAAATATGTGTTCAATCCTTGAATATACTCTGTGTACATGTGAGAAAAAGAAGAAGTCACGCATAGAGGGATTTAAAATTCTCCAAATATCTACTAACCCCATCCTCGTAAGAGTGCATTTAAGTGTCTTAGGGAAAACCCCAGCAGGAGCTCTGTGTGGGTGAGTGGTGTCTAGCGAAGGGTCCCAGATAAGGTTGAAATCCCCAGTAGAACTATATCCCACAGGGTGAAACTCTCAAGGACTGTAAGAAACATGCGGAGAAAGTCCGTTTGACCTGCATTCGGCACATAGACCGCGGCAAAGGTGCACTGGTGACCAGCAAAATGCCCACTAGCCAAAAGGTATCTTCCCTCCCTGTCCGATTATGTCCGATGGCTGAAAGGCCACAGAGGAGTGAAACAGCAGTGCCACTCCATTTTGTTTATAGGTATTAGAGGAGCGAAAAATCAGTGGGTAAGACCTATGTCGCAGGCGTAGTTCATCCCCTTTATTCAAGTGGGTTTCTTGTAAGGCAACTATTTGCACCTGGTTGTCCCCTAAAAACATCCAGAGGTGTTACCTTTTGTTAGGGAAGTTCAGTCCCCTGACAATCCAGGACATGCACTTAAGGAACATCAAATCTTGCGGGGAGATCACTGATCGCATCTAGGGACAGCCCCTCCCCCACCATCACCTCCCAAACCCTCCCGATAAGAGATTCAATGAGATTCATCATGGGAAAAACGTATTAATCTGAAAACAATACAATAAAAGAATACAGTCTCTCCAGAAATGCAAGACAGTTTCACTGGTGGGGACTCTCTGGCGTATCCGTGACCGCTTCTGGCACCTCGACTACTTATCGTTGGACACTCAATATATTTTGGCCAGTCCCCCTTCAGGCCCCTGTAGATACCGGAGTCTGGAGAGTTTGCGCGATAGAGGATTTCATCCGCGATAGCGCAGCGTTTCTCAACTCTGGGGCGGAGGCCCCTCCGCTGTACGTCACTCCAAAGGAGACGGGAGCCCCTGAAATTCAGTGAGACGAGGGCATACCTATAGAAGCAAAAATAGAACCGTGTCAGGGGTCCAGCTTCTGCTGCAGGGACGACGACCTACCGCCCTTCTTGGGCATCTGCCAAGGCCTTGGTTCCCTTTACTCCAGTGGCCGTTCCGCAGCAGCCAGAGACTCGTTCTTCTGAGGCTGCACCGTTTACAGATCGAGCAGGGCAGCCACTCCAGTCAGCTCAGTGAAGTGACATAGCTTATGGATGAAAGCGAAAGCTATACCAAAGGGATAAATCCATCTGTATTTGATTTGACGGTCTCGTAAAGCCGTAGTCAAGGGTCAAAACTGCTGCCGGCGAGCCAGCGTGGCTTGAGCTACATCCTGGAAAAGTGAACACTTGAACCCCTGGAAGGAGACTGAAACAGAGTTCCTGGATTTGTGTAGAATGAGCTCTTTTGTTTGTTTTGAAGGAGATGAATTTGGCCAGTACATCCCTGGGACACTTGCTCCCCCCTTCAGATCTCTGGTCCACTCTTTGCACCCGCTCCAGCCTGACCTCTGGGGTATTCTCTCCTAGGACACTGGAGAAAAGGCCCACCATGAACGCCACCAGGTCTGGGCCTTCACAGACCTCCTACAGGTCCCTCACTCTAATGTTATCTCTGCAGGAGTGGGTCTCAAGGTCTTCACACTTGAGGAGGGCAGCGTGGAGCTGGTCAGAAACATTGATGGAGCCCGCCTCCAGCAGGTACAAGCTCCTGATATTTTGATTCCAAGTCCTGGGTGCGGGTCCCAACCGAGTCCACGTCAACCTGCAGCGCAATCAGCTTGGAACCCACTTCTGAAAGAAATGCTTTAAAAGTGGAGCTCATATCGGCTTTGATGTCTTCCCCGAGTTCCTTCTTGAACTCTTAGTGCCTCTAGGAGATTTTCTCTGGTGAGCGTCATGTCGTCCTTTACTTGCGCCGTACCACTCTTATCCGCCTGGGCTTCCGCAGGAGCAAAGTAGCTGGAGACACAGTTACTCTGTGTCTTTTTGGGAGGCATATGGGCACTGGCCACCGACGAATGTGACCACTCCCGGCCAGAACCTCCACCAAGGTAGCACAAAGATACCAAAGGGGGGAATGCAGACCACACAAATACCCCAGGTCACTTGGTGATGTCAGTGAATTGAGCCACCCCCTGGTCCAGCTGCCTCCACCACTGACAGAAGACCCCCGCCGCGTTCCCTCTCAGCACCGCCACGCAGTGCACCAGGTGGGCCACAGGGTTTCCTGTGCCTGCATCATCCGGGTGGGCCTCTGGCATCCGGCCCATCCTCCTCCCGCAGAATTATAGGTGCCTGAGCGGCCCGCTTCTTCTTTGGGTGCCATCTTAAAGTCAGGCCGTCTGCTTGACTCACTCCACATGGGCTTCCACAGCGCTCGGGGGAGACAGCAGCAATGGGGCTCTAGTTCAAGGTAGCTATCTCCGCAGGCATCCGGACAGAGAGGGCCAGCAACAGCATTCCAGCACCCCCAGGGATCCCCACACAGTAGACAGCAGGCCCAGACGGCACACCTCATTACCCAGCAATCCGGAACCCGGGGGAGTTAGCTAAATCAGTGGTTTGCCCATCGATGTGCCTCACAATGCCCCCATCCAGGTCTCCAGAGGGGTCTAGCGGCCAACAGCACGTGCCACCATTTTGCTATGCTTCGTCCCCACAGCCCATTTCCAGTCCCTTCATTGCAACACCAGGCAAGTTTGGCCGATGACAAGGCATCCACTAACAGCCATACCTTGCTTAGCGTTACGCCCGAATCTTTTAGTCACTTGTAATTGTAATCTGTACCTAGCATTGTGAGTATATCTCTGTATTTGACATTGTTGAGCTATTAGATACATTTAACCTAATACGCTACGTGCTCCCAAATCGATCTACCTCATTTGGTGACTTTTTACCTAACCTCCTATTTATAGCTGTTTGTCTAATCTGTGTTTCCTTTTAGCTGGTAATATTACAGGATGTTTTTTAATACATGAGCTATATACTCCCAAGATTATTTTACCTGATGCGTTGTATGATATTTATTACTGCCCATCATGAATCCTACTTACAATCTTCAAAAAAACCTACCTGGAAGCTACTTTCAATTATTTTATTTGTCTCTCCTTCCTGCTTGTCTACTGTCTCAAGCTTATGGTGACCTTTTTGTCTCTTATAGTCACTAGCAATGTTTGTTTATTAGACCTCCATTTTGCCTTTTGTATTTTTTTTGTTGTTGTTGCCCTACCTTGCTGATTAATAATCCCTAAGAAAGGACTCACCATACTCACCCTACATGTTTCTTGCGCTTGCCTTCTTCCTTTAACTTTCCACCCCTCATTGTGCTCCACTCGACTCTTCCCTTCTAATCGATATCTTTCATTTCTGTCTTTACGTATTGGTTGTACATATTTATATCCTCCCTCTTTTTGTTGTGCATTATTCATTTTTATTATCTTGTTATATCATGGGGATTTAAGTGTTTTTACATGCTGTTTGATTGTTTATACATGTTGATTGATTTTTCTTACTTATCCCATATTGCTCTGTACTAATTTATTTGTTTTATATTCTTCTAGTTTACATTTTAGCTTTTTGTATTTAATGTATGATAAGTCCCTTTTTCATTTTATATGTTCGAATTTTATATGTTGTATCTTATGTTTTTAGCTTATTTCCATTTTAATTATCAAATTTTTTGCTATTTCTACATTGTCTAAATGTTACTAGCTTTTATCCGTTTTAATTATCACATTTTCTGCTATTTCTGCATTGTCTAAACGTAACTATATTCTCCCTCTGCCCTCCTCCTTCTCCTATTCCTTGGCTGCCCATTTGTGAGATTGCCTTGTATATTAGTTTTGTTTACTCTACCCCTCCACAAAGTGTCCCTCTGTCTGACCTCACCCATGTCCCTCACTATTTGAACCTGCTTTTACTTAACTCTTACTACCCCCCCGCCCCTCCTTCCACCTTTTATAGTTTTGGTTAGTAGGTTTGTACGATCTAACCTGTCTTGCTCCTACTTTCTCTCCCTATACCCCTAATCATGCCTCCGCGCTCACTTCCACCCACTATCTCAGCTTCACACATTTCGAAACTAGGCCCTAACTCTTGGCTATCCTCTACCCCTCCCATATTTCCAAACATGGTAAGAAGAACTTCAAGCATAAACTTCTCTGTCTCCACCCTGAAACCTTATTTGCTGATCACCATAACAGCCTTAACTCCTCCATTATCACCAACTACATCTTCTTCACCAAACGCACTTCGAAATGGAAAAGCTTATTCCTCCATCACCTCCCTATAACGAATTCCCGCAATATCCCATACGGTCTGAAACTCTCCACCACTCCCTCCCCTTCCTTTCCGGGCAAAATTGACATGTCCATCTTCAAATCTGGAAACATTCTCATCCAGGCATCTGAAAATGACCTCCACATAAATGAATCCTACTTCAGCTTGCTTCACCAATCCCTCACACAATCCCTCAGTCTCTCCTCCTGAGCCCTTAAATCCAACTCCTTCCTTCTTAACCCTTTCCCCCTGTCTCCTCCCTCGGAATTACTCCATCCCTCAGCTCCTTCTTCACCCTCCATCATCTCACCTACCCCCCTATCTCCTCTCCCTAACCTACCCACCCCCTCTTGTACACCCCCACATCGTTAACCCTACCCAACAACAGCATTTAACATCCCCTGACCTCTTTCTCCCTTACTTACACTGATTCCCCTCACCCTCTTCCACCTTTATCCCCTCTCACCATCTCACACTCTTCTTCCCCCAATCAAGTTGATTACTCTCAATCTCTACTTACCTCCCGCGCTCTCAACATTATAACTTGTTTCAACACCCTTGTCTCCCTGTCCCCTAATGTCTCCCAACCCTTTAATGTCTCCCAGTCCACCCATGACTCTCCCACCCCACCTATTGACTCCTCCAAACTGCCCAACTCCCCTGATGCCCCCACGCCTACTCAGGCTACTTCTTTAACCCTGAATTCCCTAGGCTCGGATACATGCTCCCTTCCTGTTGATCGCCTCCTGAACAATGCCCCCCTTCCCTCCACCCCATACAACGCCCCAGTGATGCCCCCTGCCTCCCCCAATTACCCCTTTATATCCCCCATTCTAATATCTTTCCCTCTTCTATTCTCCTCCCTCCCTCTTACTCCCACGCCACCTCCACCTCACCCTCTGTTGCACTTCATCCTCTCCCCCCTCGATTAACGACCCACCTCACCTCCCCTACAGCCCCTCACAATACACCAGACACGCCAACCCCTAATGTCTCTCCCGCTCATTCTACTTTATGTTCCCCTAAATTGAATGCCACTCTTAAGCCTACACCCTGTATACCCACTACCCCCAAAATTGATCTGCCCCCCCATTTCAATTCCCCCCTCAACCCTCCTCCAGGATTTCACCCCGCTCCACCCCTGAACATTCCACCCCTCGATAACCCTTACCTTAACAACCCCCGACAACTACTGATACACTTTTCTCATCAATCCCCACTCAATTACTCGTTAAGTTCGAACTTCTCCTTTCGTCCCTCGTTTCAGAACTCTCCTATCTCAGAAACGATATCTCACTCCTTGTTAAATCCCTCTCCGCAGATCTTGTCCACACATCGACCGCCTCACAACACACCCTACCGTCGCTCATCGACACTCATCTCAACCCACCCTCCTATAGACCTCCTACTCATATCACCAATACCCAAACTCGCCCCCTCCCTGGTAACCACACTATCAGATCTAAACACATTGAACCCTCCTTAAGCACCCCACCCGGCAAGACCAATACGATTTCCCCTCCTCAAAGTGATATTTGCTCTATTACCTCGATAGCTAACTTGTCTACGAACCCCCGTATATCTCCCGCCTCTGCCTCATCCACTATCCCCCCTACCAGTCAATCCACTATTCCAGTTCTCGTAGGAACGAACAGACTCCCCCCGCTTCTAACCTCTCCTAGACCCCCCCCCCCAACTACTCAGAACTGTCTCTCCAGCCTCTGCCTCTTCCACTATCCCCCTACTCGTCAATCCACTATCCCAGTTCTCTTAGGAACGAAAAGACCCCCCCTCTGCTGACCTCTCCTAGACCCCCCCCAACGACTTAAACCTATCCCCCACCCCATTACCTATCCCTCTCCCCTTTGCTGTATGTTGATAAACTGCAGATCCGCCGCCTGCCACGCAACTGAGATTGCTGAAACCATTCTGAACGAAAACATAGACATCGCATTCCTTACTGAAACCTGGCTCAAAGCCCACTCCACCCCTATCCTTGACCTGCTTATTCCTCCAGGCTACTCTATCATTAAGAAAGATAGGATCGATCAAATAGGAGGAGGCCTGGCTCTTATATTTAAAGACGAACTTGACATCTCACTTGTTCAGCTCCAAGACCCCACTTCCTTTGAATACCTTAGCGCCGACCTCACACGTCCTGGCCTCCCCGCAACTCGGCTACAGACTATTTACCACTCCCCGGGAAATTGCCTCCCTTTTACTGAAGAAATGACTGAGCTTATCATTCAAGCTTCTCTCTCCCATTCCAAAAATCTTTTCCTCAGCGATTACAATATTCACTGGAACAAAATTGATGACCCTGCTGTCATTCTATTTAATGAAGCTCTAGACATCACTGACCTGACCCAACTTTGCCATACTACGACCAACTCTAAAGGTGCCACCCTTGATGCGATTTTGACGAGTAAAGATCTGGCCTCTCTCTCCAATATACTCCCTGTAGACTGGTCTGATCACTACCTTATCCTCTTCACCCTGAATTGCCCTTGCACTCGCCCCTCTACTGTGATCACTTTACCTATGAAACCTACTCGCAGCCTTCACCTCATTCCACCTGGCGAACTGGAATCTACTATCAAGAATCACTAACTTCTCCCCCATCCCTCCCTTAACACTAACGACCTTACTGACCATTACAATAATTCCATTCTTGATGCCCTCGACCTAATTGCCCCAATCAAACTTAAAAAACAAAAACACATCTCTCCCAAGTCCTGGTTCAATGCCGAACTTAACTATGAAAGACAGACCCTCAGACATTTTGAACGTGCCTGGAGGAGCCATCCCACCTCTGCTAACCTGGCTCTCCTAGGAACTACTAGAGCCCAATACAAAAAACATATCTTCAACGAAAAGGCCTCCTTTCTCCAGTCTCAACTTGACCAGGCCAGAAACCGCCCCAGAGAACTCTTTAATATCATTAAAAAACAAACTACCTCCGGCCCTCCACACTTAGCAGCCTCTGGAGATAGATGCGAAGAAATGGCCAGCTTCTTTATGAATAAAATCAACAACATCGAACTATCCTCCTCTCCCCCCACCTCTCTCGCCAACCCCCCTTAACCAATGCATCTCTAATATTCCTAACTCACTCTCACCCTCCCCTCCACCACATCTTGACCCCTCCCAACCCAGCCAGGCCCTCCCTCATCTCGATTCATCTCGGTCAGGGCACCTTTTGAAAAGCACTGCTTCATGGAGTGAATTTAGTCCAATTTCTCAAACTACTATAATTAACTTCATTTCTAAACTCAAACCATCCTCACACTCCAAAGACCCTCTTCCCTCCCACTTAGTTCAAGATCTTAAATTGATCAGAGCCCCAATTTGGACCAACATCATCAACTCCTCACTTTCCACTGGCTGAGTTCCTGACTCCCTTCAGCTAGGGCAAATCTCCCCCATTCTTAAAAACCCCTCAGCTGATCCTAATGACCGTAACAATCTCCGCCCTATCTCTAACCTCCCCTTCCTCTCTAAAGCACTTGAAAAATGTGTCCTATACTAATTAGATAACCATATCAGCTCCTTCAATCTCCTCGACATTTTCCAATCTGGCTTTAGAAAGGGATGCAGTACCGAAACTGCTATGCTCAATATTACTGACAACATTCATCGCTCTCTTGACAAAGGTGAATCCTCTCCACTAATCCTCCTTGATCTCTCGGCTGCATTTGATACTGTCCACCATCCCACCCTTCTTAATACTCTCAAAGATCGCTTTGGAATTGAAGGCACTGTACTTAAATGGTTCTCCTCGTTCCTCCAAAATAGATCTCAACAAATTAAGTTTGCTCACTGCTTCTCCAAACCTCAACCTATATCACTAGGTGTACCCCAAGGATCGATCCTTTCCACAACACTTTTCAATCTTTTCATGGAACCACTCACCCTCATTCTCAAACAAGCCAAAATCAGTCATCACCTCTATGCCGATGATACTCAATTTTACTACAAGATTAAATCCCACAAAGACATCCTTCACCTCAATGACACTCTCATGAAAGTACAAACCTGGTTCCATCCCAACCATCTTAAACTTAATCCTAAAAAAACAGAAATCATCCTGTTCACTCCCAAAAATAACCACCTTCCCATTCAACTCTGGATTAATGATATCAAAGCACTTAATTGCACCCTCTCCACCTCTAATTCTGTTAAATCTCTTGGCATCAGCATTGACCATAATCTTAATCTCATTCCCCACATTAAAAATGCAGCCAAAAGTGCTCTTTTTACCCTTCACCACCTCAAAAAAATTAAACCTTTTATCCCAGCTGATGACTTCAAAATCGTTATACAATCACTTGTCCTTTCCAAGATAGACTACGGGAATGCCACACTTGCTGAAACCCCTAAAGTCCACCTTACACCAATCAAATCTGTTCTCAACCCTGCCGCCAGACTTATTTCTGACTGTAAAAAATTTGACCATATCTCCCCTGTCCTCAAAAACCTAAACTGGCTTCCAGTTGAAGAACGATCCACATATAAGATTGCCTGTATCACGCACAAAGCTCTTCACCAAAACACCCCTTCTTACCTTTCAAGCAAACTTCAAAAAGCAGGATGCTCTAGGTCCTTGAGGAGTACTAACTCCCTTATGCTGATCCCTCCTAAACTAAAACGTAAAAAGACCCAATCTCGTGCATTCTCTGGTACTGCTGCGACGATTTGGAATTCTCTTCCTAAAGACCTTCGATGCAACCCCTCTTACCTTCTCTTCAAAAAAAGACTCAAAGCACTTCTCCTCATCAAACACTGGGGTTCCTAATGTTTTTGACTCCGACCCCGCTCATTACCGCCCCACTATGATTCACTTTTTACCCACCCCCTCTCCCTCCTTCCATTCTCTCACTCCCCTTCTCTACAACCCTTCTCTCCCTAATGTCAACTCTCTCTTTATCCCTCTTATTATCAGATTGTTTCTCTGCCCCCCTCTAGCATTTAACTCAATGTTTTACCTTTTTGTGAATTTTTTTCTGCACATTTGTAAATTGTTGATTATTTCTTAATATGTTGACCTACTTTGTAAAGCGCTCTGATACTCTTAGGTCCAGCAGCGCTATATAAAACTTCCTATATAAAATAAATAAATGAATAAATAACGTGCAACTCAAAAATACGAGGCACGGAGCCTACTCGGAGCACGTCCTCGCTGCCAAGATGGTTGGCCACGCCCCCAACTTGTTTATTTTTACACTAAATTCTGCATGCATTTTATTTTACCTCTGCAACAACACTACCTACCTCTTTCAAACAGTAAGACACCACGGATTAAGCTGGGTGGGTGATGGCGTTACCATATATTATAGAGAACAAAATACTCTCTTCAGTACATTTTAAAGATACTGCAAGTTACCTCAGCTTTCCATGACCTTACAAAGGAAAGCAGCCTTGTTTGCTTATATGGTCATTGATCTCCTTGGCGACTTGAAATATCCTTATAACGTACGACAGACATATATATATATATCTCCAAAAGTGAAATTTTTTGCACTCTTTTATCTCTTATTCTTCTCTGCCCCTCCCTTAGGCTTTATTGTTATGATCTTCACACTTTGGACCCACATGTTTCCTGGTAGTTTCCCCGCCCTGTATCTCACTAGGAATTACAATGTTCTAACCCCCACGCCCCCCCAAACCCTACAACAGAGATCTCAGGGAACTCATTACAGCAAAGAAGGATACACAAGCTGAGTGACCCCTCCTGAGCAGCACAGTCAAAGTTTCAACCAGGGTGTTCTTATTTCTCAGATACACATACAGTCTCTTCTCATATTTACCTTCTTCAAAGTCAATTGCTCTTGATTCTCAAAGTGAGAAGCCCTAATAATAATTTAGCACATGTAATCAGGACATCCACCCGGGTACTTGGCAAGAAAGAAATGGTTTTGGATATCCCAAGCTTTCTGCCACTCCAGGTACCGTCAACATCTACTCACCAATGCTAGACATTCAACCCTTAATGAAAAGATAAGCCAAATTGTATTTTCAAATTGGCATATTCTCAATGCAGAAAAAGAAAAGACAACTTACACCAATACCAATGTTTGCGCATCGACAGAATACAAATCTGAAAGATCATGTGGTAAGATCTAGACTGCCATCAAGCAAAGAATGTATCCAAAAGATCATAGATGGCAGTAATCCTGGAGTCGGAAATTTTAAGTGCACAACATGTAAAGCTTGTGATTTGGTGTTAGAAACAGACAACATGTGTTTTAATGGCTACAAAATCAATCTCAAAATTTTTACCAACTGCAAAACAAAAGATATTTTAGATCTTATTATTTGCCCCTGCAAAATAGGATATGGGGGAGAAACCTCTCGTTCCCTAGCTACTAGACCTAATGAACACAGATCAGCCATACGCTTAAAGAAGTTTTCAGCTCCTTTCGTCCAATATTACGTGAACTTAAACCACACACCTGAAGACATCAATGGGATCATCCAGAAAAAGATAGAAACACGTCCAGCTATAGATCCGGAAGCCATTCGTAAACGCAGAGAAGTCTTTTGGATCTTCACTCTGAATACGCATTCACATGCTTTCAACAATGGGATCCCAAGGGATCAAGCAATTCGGTTTAATTAGATGAGCCAAATTTGTGGGTTGCATTTTTTATTAATGACCAGCAATTTTATGTAGGAGACAAGGCTTTAACTTACCAGTGTTCTTTCACCCCCATGCTGGGTGTGTTTAATCATTTAAGTCACAGAATGGTTTCCGGCGTCCGCCGGGCTTTCCAGCTAGTTCCCTACTATATGGGTTCGCATATTAGCCCTTTCTACTCCTTGGGTTTAATCTTCAGACCCTCTCTGTTTTGCCTGTACTTGTACATTTTTTTCTGGGTCTTGCTATTCAACATAGGTCCCTGTCATCTTCCATTGTACCTTTTTAACTCTATTCTTCTGAAAGATCGCTTAGTTTCAGTTATTTGTATTGATCCATGTAGACCTTACACATCTTTTCTATTCTATCTTTTCTGAACATTGCTCAGATGGTTGATACTTATTGATTCACATCGGACATTTTGCATTTTTCCAATTTTATCATCCTATCCTTAACATGAGTCTCTTCCGCCTTTCATTACACATGATTCCATTGAAGTAATGCCTGATACTAGTCAGTAGTCTATTTGGCCCATACTGTTCTCATAAGCCGATTTTAGTTTAACTGATTTCATTATCGGCTGATTCGGAACTAGCGCTCATTCTAGTGGCATATCCTACTAAAACATTCCGCTTATTATTTTTTATTATAAAAAGATTACACTCATTCTGTTTTTTCATTTGCATTTTTCACCTGTTACAACATGGCAGCCATTTTTCAAGCCTGGCGGTAGAGTCATTGCCTCCCACTTCCACTTCTGGGCCATGCTTCATGAAACACATGCCTAGCTCCGTGTGAGTGCTGCCATGCCTCTGGACCACCTGCCGTGACAGTCCTGCTTCAGTCGCAATATCGGTAAGTTACGCAGAGTTAACATCAGAGTTATATACTCCCTACACAGGTAGCTTTTACAATTTGAATTTCTTGACATTTGCGGACCGCCGAAGTTCATGGGTGCAGACCGCCAACGCTCACGGGTGCATCCGACCCTGGTGTTTCATCTAATTAAAGAACTTTCAATTGCCGAGGCCCTATTCATTTTAGGAAGTGTCCCTCCCTACTTACAAAATTAGTAAGTATAGCAACGAAGGCAGCATTGTGCACAGTCTATACCATTTTAACCAGTGGCCTCACTGCCATCTTACAATTGCTCTAGGGACCGTTTTCATCTGCCGCATTTCTTATTACGTCGACCTTCATTAATCGAACATTCCAGGCACTTCACTTCTGGAAGAAGTCCAATAAGTGGATGTTCACATAATATTTTATGTTTTATGACTTTATGATACAGCTATCCCCTTGCTTATTGTATTTCACGCTGTACCTGTAGGCTCTGGCTATTATCTTCTTTGCTGATGGCCATTCCAGTACTGATCTTCAGGCTTGACTCAGTTTGTGGCTCTTATGTGGAATTGTCCTCCATTGGTAAGAGCAGTGTTTACACACAGGTATCCCCTTAACATCTAAGGGTGCTTTATACCCACCACATATGGAACAGTATGTTAAGGGTTGAGTATATTCTCAGCATGAAGGTCCACTTGAGTGATCTATACTAAGCTATCTTCTTCAGTGGTTAATATTCACTAATTCAGCACTTGGCATCAATATTTTTCGACTTTCCTTCTTCCTCTTTTCCTTTTTTAGTCACAAATAATCTTCTATTGTGCACAACCTTTCTCATGGTAGTTAATTTGGTTGTAAGTACACATACTGTCCTTAAATATAGTTCTATACCTTTACGGCTACAAGAATTATCCATTTGCGGGCATATTACAGATTAAGACTATTCCTTAATTTGCTATTCACTTATAGATATCCGTGTGACGGATTCCTGATGAAGGCATTTTGCCAAAAGGCACGTAGCAGTAACATCGTTAAGCCCTCCACAATAAGTCAGATGGTTAGTACTTATTTATGATTTAACATGAATGTTTATAGGGAATACTATGCCTAACTGTTAATATTATGTTGGGCTGTTAGCAACATTACATTGTATCAATATCATGATTCATTGTCTTATGTTATAGAAATTAATATCTGCTATATTCACCATAAAAAAGTTAGTGAATAGCTGAGTGGAAAGTCTTTAAACGACATATTAGCATTTTTCCTAAATTGTATATTCAATAAATATTTTGTTGCTTTAAAAACAACAACTCAAATGTTGTCATTTTTTTATTATATCTATGACAAATGTATTGTTGGATTACGTCATCGGTGTATTGTTATAAGCCTGTCATTTTAGTGTATATTCCTTGCTCAAGATATGTTTCAAAGATTTACCACCATGTTTACAGCCATAACTATTATTAGCCATAATAGGAAGACAAAACATCTCCTACCCAGATCTGCGTGGATATCCAAAAATTGTTTTTACTGGCCTAAGAAAATACTGATTCTGAATAGTGTGCAATGATTTCCTTGCTGCAGGAAAACAATTTATTCCAGAAAACAAAAACTAAATATGTAACAAAATGGAGGAATCAATCAGTAGAACTGTAAAAAAACATCAACACAGTCATGAGGATCAAATTAAGTATACACTATTAGAATATAAACAGTTTAATGTTCAACAAATCTGTAATATAGCAACCTATTTTCAGATACAAAGTTGATTTCAAATCATTACCCAATGGAAGAACAAACAGAATCAGAATACATTTTCATAAAAAGTATACTAAAGCTGCTTTCAAATACACAATTAGGTCAGTTACAATATTTTTAGACACACAAACAAAAATCCTGTAATTTTCATGCATTACTAATGGATGCTAAATGTCAGGTAAGAAAGAATATTTCTATCACAACTGACATCTGTCTGTAGTTTTGTTTCTATGCTCGTCAGTATTCTCACAAGAAATACAAATGGAAAGATGTAGTATTCTTTCAAGTCTCAATTGTTCATGAACACATGCACCAAGGTAGTATAAATTAAGTAGTTGGACAGAAGCTGAAATTGGTAAGATATAATAGTTTGAGCAAGAAAGCTAAAACATCAAACTTCAATATTCTATAGAATGTGAAGTGATTACTTTGAGTAGGTATGTGGTGTGTAAAATGTACAGTTTTTCAAATTTGAGGTACATAACAAAAATAGCTAAAAAAAAAAAAACTTTAATTCCATTAAGCTGTACATGAAAAAAGAGCAATACGTGAAATTTAAAAGTTTAGTTTTACATTTTAGGGCTAATAAGTAAAAACTGAAGTTGCAATAAAAAACCAATAATAATACTGGTACATATAACAATCTGTGGGACAGTGCAATAACTATGGAACATAAAGCTGAAGTAAACAACCCATACAAGTAGTCAAGCAATATTGCAGGAAGATCATGTTTTTGATGTGCACATTCTGGTACCACAAGACTTTTGTTGCATTTAGAAAAATATATGTTAACAAATAAGAAATATAATTAAAAAAACAAACTGGAAACATTAATTAGTTGCTGCTAATAACAGAACTTTTCTCTAGGCTGATCTAATTCAAGCCCTGCTTCTTACAGACATGTTTAACAAAGTTTTATTTGCTCAAGCTAAAAATATCCTAAATGACATCATTGGCTTCATTTTTACTGGGTTCTCGAACAAAACAACAAAAAAGAACGGGTTGACAGAAAAATTATTTGAAAGACCACCACTTGTTTTGGCATATGAGATTGGTGCGGTCTCTATTAGTAGTTTGATTATTACTTTTCTGACATCTCAAACACTGAGTTCCAGAATATAAAGGCAATGTAGTCCAGTTGACCTTACTAGAAGCTGATGATTTTAAGCCACATTTCAATTAGGGGCCAAAAGTGTCATAAACAAAAAAAGAAAACATCTAAAATATACTAGTCATAAAGCATCACCACATCCATACTTCTTAGATTCGGTAAACAATACATGCTAAGCCTTGGGTGGAGAAGTCTGCCATTGTGTAGCTCACACCTTCCCATTCCAGACTAGCATAGACTGGCAGAGCCCTTGCACATTGTATTTCCATAAATGATCCATTAAAACATTTCTTTTTAAAAACAGAGTAATTTACATTAGGTTATACAACTATAGCACATTACTGGTAAACGATTATTCCAGTAGGTTTAATTGCTGCAAATGTATTACATATTAATTATTATATATTCTACAAGATAAACAATAACTCATGACTAAATGTGCTTGATATTTGGGTCAACAATAAAAGGGAATTAGTCTTTCTTCGAACCAGATCATACATTTTTATGGTACAATGGTGAAAACAAGTACATGCCGCTAGATCACTTTGAAGAGCAACAAATACAAAGCATTTTAACAGGGAAAAATAAATATATCCTACCAATATAACTAAAGTAAAAAAATAAAAAAACAGAATAATGGTAAGAGAAATGACCATGAGATTTCTAACTTAAAGCAAACAAGGTCTAGTTGTGCTTATTTTTTAAGATTTTATTCTACCTATAATGATCACAAGCTATTGAAAGAAATGGGAGCAAAGTTGACAGATTTTGCTTTAGCTTTTCAGCTTATGAATGGGATAACTTGTATTATTACAAAGGATTTCAAGAAATATCACCCAATGGACTGCATTTTAAAAAGGTGATGTATTTGTATAAGCTAAGTTCTACATGCCCAAGTGTGCCAATATTTCAGCTTAGGTGTACCCTTCACTTTGACAATTCTGAAGACTTGAGAACAGGTCTACGAACTGTTTGTAGAAGTGAAAATAATAATTCCTGAGGACTTGCTGTGTTTTGACCGGAGACCTACTGTCAACCCCATAGTCATTCCAAAGTGTAGGGTGTCACCTGTTAGAACAGAGGTATCCATATTAGCCTAACGTATTGCTCTAGTCCATCCACGGATATTGCAAGTTACCTTAGAGAACGTTAATTTTTCTTGGTCATCACCCACTCCCACTGATTGACAGAAATGCTATTCTGCTACCTGTTGACAGATTTCCAGAGCAGAAATAATTAAAAAAAAAGGTGTGGCATTTGATAAGTAGTGCTAGTGCTGGCAGCTGCTGTTTATGAGTGGTCCCTCATAAGGAAAGGGGATGGCTAAGACGCAAGGAGGGCTGGGACAATGCACAAAGCAAGTGAGCAGAGCTCAGTAGGGTCCAAGGTATCCAAGTACAATTTTATAATTGATAATTAACTTCTGCAATACCAGAAAACGCATTGTAAACGAGACGTGGGGGGGGGGGGAACAGAGGGATTATAATTTAGAGTACCTTAACAATGCTGGGCCAATTTTCCATTAAGGGATATTGGATGTTCATAAAAATTTAAGATAATTGCAGTATGTATTGAATTGAAAGAATGTGTGAATTCTAGATTGCCTACTGTACGCACTCATGTTTTTCCACATGTGAAACTGGTTAAAGTGCACACCATTTGAGATACATAAATCATAATTAAAAGAACATGTGCCATTCACAAGAAAACGCCTGGCTTGAACCCTTGAAGAACACTATAAAATCTGCATTGAACAAATGCATACATGGAGTTTATACAAAGGATTTGCAGTGATGTAGTAAATTAGTGTTTTTTTCTTTTACAAAACTGCAGACTTTCTACATGCTGAATGCAGACTGTTTTCATGTCAATAGAATGTTATTATCCAGTCCTAAGTGTGACAGCATACTGAATATTTTAGGTACATTAATTTACACTATATATAAATATATAGACAATTATAGATAGTTATTTTTTCTTTTCCGCTTTTCCTTCTTCATCCCCTTTCAAGAAGAACAAAGGAAACATTCCTAAAAGGCATCCTATGGTTACTCCTATTGCCTTACCCTGCACAAGGGGACAAAAGAAGAAAGCCATTAGCAAATATCCAAAGACAGTTCAAAATACCATTTGATTTTTAAGGAGTAATTTAAATAAACATTCCAACGTATTAAAACTCATTCCACTGAATGAGCAATAGCACTTGTGTGAACAAGCCAGATATCTATGCTACTTACTTTTTTCAACAATTGCCCATTGCACAAAGAAACTAACTTGTTTAAGGTGTCCTTTATATATAGGGTGTCCTTTCGACTGGTATGTAATTCTGAAAAAGAATTCTGGAGTACTACTGGTAAAAGACAATACTCATAGTTTAACTCGGAGTGCACAATTGCAAGCTTAAAAGGACACATGAACACTTTCCACTAGGTGGAAAGTTCGGCATATGTAAATCTG
Source organism: Lissotriton helveticus (assembly GCF_964261635.1). Classification (NCBI taxonomy): domain Eukaryota; kingdom Metazoa; phylum Chordata; class Amphibia; order Caudata; family Salamandridae; genus Lissotriton; species Lissotriton helveticus. The sequence goes on along the minus strand of NC_136063.1, from coordinate 291,679,690 downwards.
ACCTTTCTTTCTCCACATTACGAATACTTGGGAACTTCTTCTGCCCCACCAAGAAATTTTAATTTAGATGTGTTCTTGGAAGGGGTAATATACCAGGTGCGATGATTTCACATTTGAGGGCGTGCACCTAACTTTGCATACAGGACCTTGTTGAAATGCTGATAAACCTTTCCCTACCATTACATTTCTGACTGACCAAATTCACCAACACTTACAACATTTCTATAGTTCCCAATTATAATTCTGCTAATCAAAACTGGAATTTTGGACTTGCAAGTGTATTGATTTATGCACCTCGATTGAGCATTGATGAGTAAGTACCTTTGTGAGTCAGGTCCTCCATGCCAATGTTTTCAACACCAATAGTCTAATATTACTATTTATTCCCTATATTCCCTGATGATAGTAAGCAATTTGTACAAATTGTGCCAACATGAAGAAATTCTTTAAATGTTGGACTGGTTTATGTTGTGTTACTATGTGCTTCTATGATACTCTAAATTCACATTCAGTCATTGAACTTAAATAGAAAGGTCGGACAGATAACGTAGAAAATGCAAAATATATTATAATGTTATTTTAGTAAAAAAATATGTACAAATAGCTTTTGAGGCCATTCTATTAATTTACTATTCTTTAGGGAAAAACTGAGGTGAACAATGGAAAAGAACTGAATCTTTAAAAGTTGCATAATTGCATTTTGCACATGAAGTCAAATAAAGAAATATACTCACAAAGTGTGCACTAAGACGTGTTTGCCACATATCCGCTTGTTTAGGTGTTAGATCAGGTATTGGGAGACCTAGTCTTGAAGATAATGCTTCAACATAACCAGCAAGTCTAGGAATAATAAGAATGTTATTAGGTTTAACAGGTAAACAAACTGTACACTATGGGAGTTGGATACAATTGTTAATAAGCTGCAACAAGTAAAGGAGCTCTATACAAAGTAAGCCAATGCAAACACACAAATTAAATATAATCTTAACTATTTTAAATTATGCATGAATGTTCACTTCACCTACTTATAAAGGGCTACAGATTCTCGATATGCACACCAAGATAGACAAAATATTATATCTATTTCTATTATATTTCACTTAAAAAACCAAAGGTTACAGAGATATTATAGTTAGGAAATAACATTTAAAAAACCTTCTAAATTCACTGGAAAAATACTTACATACCCAGGCATTCAGGCACACAAAAACACACAAATACTCACTCACTCATGTGTACAGTCTCTCACATACCACTCACTCTTCTATACACCACATACACAACCATTCACTCACCCATAGAGAAACTCCCACAGCCACTTACCTTAGTAAGTATGTTTAACATTTAGTAACTTTTAGAAAACAATCACTGGATGATGTCACTGACCATGTCATGAGCGATGTAAGCCGCGCATTGGGGTGGCGTAAGTTATAGTTAGCTCAGCTAACTATAGCTGCTGAATTTCTCAGGTTTTGTACGAGTGAAATGTCAGCCTAACTAGAACATCCTGTAACCTATAGTTTTTTCAGTGAATTTCTAAGGTTTTTCAAATTCTTTTTCCTAAATATAACATCCCTGTAACCTTATATGTTTTTTTAAACTAGTAGTTGTGTTTGTAGAGTGGTGGAGAAAGGGGGCGGGGCTTACAAGCAGCTCTCTGGACGCTGTGTTGGACTTACTGAAGGCAACAGGAGGGGTTGTTCACCCCCAAGAACCCTTGGCAGCCAAAGGGAGTTCATCTCTTAACCATGAGTGTCAGAAGGAAACATGAGGGTCCATGTAGACCTTACACATCTTTTCTATTCTATCTTTTCTGAACATTGCTATGATGGTTGATACTTATTGATTCACATCGGACATTTTGCATTTTTCCAATTTTATCATCCTATCCTTAACATGAGTCTCTTCCGCCTTTCATTACACATGATTCCATTTAAGTAATGCCTGATACTAGTCACTAGTCTATTTGGCCCATACTGTTCTCATAAGCCGATTTTAGTTTAACTGATATCATTATCGGCTGATTTGGAACTAGCCCTCATTCTAGTGGCATATCCTACTAAAACATTCCGCTTATTATTTTTTATTATAAAAAGATTACACTCATTCTGTTTTTTCATTTGCATTTTTCACCTGTTACAACATGGCGGCCATTTTTCAAGCCTGGCGGTAGAGTCATTGCCTCCCACTTCTGGGCCATGCTTCATGAAACACATGCCTAGCTCCGTGTGAGCGCTGTCATGCCTCTGGACCACCTGCCGTGACAGTCCTGCTTCAGTCCCAATATCGGTAAGTTACGCAGAGTTAACATCAGAGTTATATACTCCCTACACAGGTAGCTTTTACAATTTGAATTTCTTGACATTTGAAGACCGCCGAAGTTCATGGCTGCAGACCGCCAACGCTCACTGGTGCATCCGACCCTGGTGTTTCATCTAATTAAAGAACTTTCAATTGCCGAGGCCCTATTCATTTTAGGAAGTGTCCCTCCCTACTTACAAAATTAGTAAGTATAGCAACGAAGGCAGCATTGTGCACAGTCTATACCATTTTAACCAGTGGCCTCACTGCCATCTTACAATTGCTCTAGGGACCGTTTTCATCTGCCGCATTTCTTATTACGTCGACCTTCATTAATCGAACATTCCAGGCACTTCACTTCTGGAAGAAGTCCAATAAGTGGATGTTCACATAATATTTTATGTTTTATGTTGCCCAGACTTTATGATACAGCTATCCCCTTGCTTATTGTATTTCACGTTGTACCTGTAGGCGCTGGCTATTATCTTCTTTGCTGATGGGCATTCCAGTACTGATCTTCAGGCTCGACTCAGTTTGTGGCTCTTATGTGGAATTGTCCTCCATTGGTAAGAGCAGTGTTTACACACAGGTATCCCCTTAACATCTAAGGGTGCTTTATACCCACCACATATGGAACAGTATGTTAAGGGTTGAGTATATTCTCAGCATGAAGGTGCACTCGAGTGATCTATACTAAGCTATCTTCTTCAGTGGTTAATTTTCACTAATTCAGCACTTGGCATCAATATTTTTCGATTTTCCTTCTTCCTCTTTTCCTTTTTTAGTCACAAATAATCTTCTATAGTGCACAACCTTTCTCATGGTAGTTAATTTGGTTGTAAGTACACATACTGTCCTTAAATATAGTCCTATACCTTTACGGCTACAAGAATTATCCATTTGCGGGCATATTACAGATTAAGACTATTCCTTAATTTGCTATTCACTTACAGATATCCGTGTGACGGATTCCTGATAATGGCATTTTGCCAAAAGGCACGTAGCAGTAACATCGTTAAGCCCTCCACAATAAGTCAGATGGTTAGTACTTATTTATGATTTAACATGAATGTTTATAGGGAATACTATGCCTAACTGTTAATATTATGTTGGGCTGTTAGCAACATTACATTGTATCAATATCATGATTCATTGTTTTATGTTATAGAAATTAATATCTGCTATATTCACCATAAAAAAGTTAGTGAATAGCTGAGTGGAAAGTCTTTAAACGACATATTAGCATTTTTCTTAAATTGTATATTCAATAAATATTTTGTTGCTTTAAAAACAACAACTCAAATGTTGTCATTTTTTATTATATCTATGACAAATGTATTGTTGGATAACGTCATCTGTGTATTGTTATAAGCCTGTCATTTTAGTGTATATTCCTTGCTCAAGATATGTTTCAAAGATTTACCACCATGTTTACAGCCATAACTATTATTAGCCATAATAGGAAGACAAAACATCTCCTACCCAGATCTGCGTGGATATCCAAAAATTGTTTTTACTGGCCTAAGAAAATACTGATTCTGAATAGTGTGCAATGATTTCCTTGCTGCAGGAAAACAATTTATTCCAGAAAACAAAAACTAAATATGTAACAAAATGGAGGAATCAATCAGTAGAACTGTAAAAAAACATCAACACAGTCATGAGGATCAAATTAAGTATACACTATTAGAATATAAACAGTTTAATGTTCAACAAATCTGTAATATAGCTACCTATTTTCAGATACAAAGTTGATTTCAAATCATTACCCAATGGAAGAACAAACAGAATCAGAATACATTTTCATAAAAAGTATCCTAAAGCTGCTTTCAAATACACAATTAGGTCGAGGAGGCGCTAGGGGGCGCACAGCGGAATGGCTGCCTGACCGAGCAGCTCCGCCGGGAGGATCATGTAGCAGCGCTTTAAGGTTGTTTACGCTGCATGTCTAAAACTCTGAAGCGCATGATGTTATGTGTAACCGTCGTGGGAACACTCGACATGCATCACATGAGCTGAATAAGCTCTCTTCTGGACAATAACACTGCCGACAGGAGGAGGGTGTCCAGCGCTGTCATGGCGCCCGCTCGCCGCTTCAGGATTTAACCACTGCACCAGCACTGAATACAGGACCCCCCGCACGACACAGACCGTGACAGATATCGGGAGACTAGCGCCGGTCGGATTGATGACCTTCTCCAACGCGCAACCAGACTCCAGGTCAGTGCCACATCATTTCTGCGAGGGGACATATTAAACGGAGACCTAACGCACAAAATGGCGGCAAAGATGAAGCATTAACGGAGATCGCCGAGAACCCCCACCGGGCAGTCAAACTCCCGCAAATGCAGGTACAGCGCTTGTTTTTGTACAATACTAGTGGCGTGTGGGGGTGCATCCTACTCAGATGAACACACGCACCCTGTGACATTGACTGGGCACAAGATGGCGGCGCCAACCACTCGGAAATGTATTGGCGGCGGAAAGTGAGATTGCGACTTGTCACCAATTCAATGTGCCTGTAGCACTGTCCGGCTTGGCTCCTATGATCCAGGGCTTGAGGCATTCTCCCATCACCGCCGCGTCCACAGGCTGACGGCGCCGCTGACATCGCGCCACCGCCCATCCCCCCTCGACATCCTTGGGAGTAGTTCACCGTGAGCTCTGTTCGGCAGGGGACGGCGCTACTAACACCATCCGGCCGCCTCCACGACCGGACTACAGCCTCCATCTGCAAACACACCAGGACGCCGAGCACTCAACCCTGCATACACGGCAAGCTCACCGCGACACCGCCATCGCGCCTCGGCACTCCCTACACTGATCGTTTGGGTGCTCACCACGGTCATAGCGGCCCAAGGGGAAAGGAGTAAATCAGCACGGAACAACCACCCCTGTGGCCACATCCACGCACGAAGGTGCATAAAATGATATCATAGACGTGATGAACCCTGCGCTCACATAGTCACACGGGGGCTGTAGCCTAGTCATCCACCCTGTACCATCCAAAAGCGACAACACGCCGTTGGACTATACCGCCCAGCATAACGTAAGCAGACTGATCTGCGCAGGGGAAGCTTGACAACTCTCTGCACCACGTGGGTCCACTAGCGACGAGCAGTGCCACAGGCGGTACCTAATTCCAACTACACCACAACCCCAGGGGGGGGCACCCCCAACCTCAACAAGCCATGGGCAAACCCGACAGACAGCAATCCAGACTCACCTTCGAGGCACGCAAAGCACCAAAGGGCCACACTGAGACGGTGGACGAAGACGCAGCGAATGGTCATTCGGAAGAAAACAACATGGTAGACATCCTCAAGGCCATTAAAACCAACCTCCAAGATATTAACGGTAAACTTGACAATCTAACGGGCCGCATGGACAGAATGCATGCAAAAATGGAGCAACATGGGGAAAGACTGGATGACGCGGAGAAACGTATATCCACGGTCGAAGATGACACTCATGACACCACCGCGAAATGCACGGGCATGGAGAAAGTCCTGGAGGTGATCAAAGCAAAGGCGGAGGAGTTGGAGGCCCGCTCGCGTCGAAACAAAATACGCATCGCGGGCCTTCCCGAGACGACCAACACGGGACGCATGGAGCCTTACATCGAACAGTTATGCAAAGATATCTTTGGCGAGAGTTCTATGTCCTCTGTGTTCATCGTCGAAAGGGCGCACAGGTCGTTGGCGCCGAAACCACCGACGGGGGCAACTCCTCGGCCCATAATTGCCCGGGTACTAAACTACAGAGACAGGGACACCATCCTACGACTTGCGAGGGAAAAAGGCTCCATCACCCATCAAGGTAACAAATTGGACTTTTACCCGGATCACACCTATGCAGTCCAACAGGCAAGAAAGGAATTCAACACCGCCAAGACCAAACTGCGAGAACTCCAAATTCCATATGCCATGCTATATCCAGCGCGCCTTAAAGTCACATGGGAGGACAAACCGGTTTTCCTGACAACCCCAAAGGCGGCCTTGGACTTCATTAAAAAGGTGGCGTACAGGGGCAATAAGGTGAACCACAGTAAGAACTCACCAGAAACGGAGTAAGGTAAGGTGACGATCTGCTGCACTAAAACTTTGATATGTAATATACTTGTCACTAGCTGCCTTACGACGTGGCCCCCCCCCCCAAGCCAGGTCCGGCTAGCTTGCAGAATTCTACACATTCGGAGACCGCAAAGGAATAGACAATGTTATGCTGGCTGACACCTGTGTAACACCTCATCACAATGCGATGATCTAAACAACCCGGGCTATGTCACCAGACTCACGACCTTCCTGATGTGAGATAACGGCTTTATTGTCTTGATGTGATATGTAATATACTTGTCACTAGCTGCCTTACGACGTGGCCCCCCCCCCCCAAGCCAGGTCCGGCTAGCTTGCAGAATTCTACACATTCGGAGACCGCAAAGGAATAGACAATGTTATGCTGGCTGACACCTGTGTAACACCTCATCACAATGCGATGATCTAAACAACCCGGGCTATGTCACCAGACTCACGACCTTCCTGATGTGAGATAACGGCTTTATTGTCTTGATGCAACATGTAGGATGCTGTTGAGTGGACATAGACTGTGACTCTCCTCATACACTTGATGTTGACAACTATGTCATCAGTATGATACAAGCAGCTACCTCTCTACCTGTTGCTAATACCGTGTTACACTTTCAACCTAAACTCTGCATTTATAAATTATGATCTGACCCCGTCCTTTTAGTAGGATGGCGTAAGTGCACCCCCGGCGGACCTCCTCATGGGAGATCCCCCAAAAAGTTATGGTTATCGAAGAAGTTACTCAGGGGATATGGCTTCAGCAAAATTGGGTTGCTGATGTGGGTGGGTGTGGGACCAGTTGGGGTTTAGTTAAGCCGAAGATGCCAGTGTATTTGAGACGCATTGCTGATACCCGTAGCAAGTTCAAAAAATGTGACATCAATAGCCCTCACTGTCTGGTAACATGTACTGCACTTAATGACTTTCAGCCGAAACATATATGGTTATGTGTCATTTCAATGATGTATTATGGCTAGAAGTAATGAGTTGAACCTGTTGACATGGAACGTGCGGGGAATTGTTAACCCAAAAAAAACTAGACAAATATTTGCGAGTCTGGATAGACACCACATAGACATTGCGTTATTGCAAGAAACACATATAGCTCCGACTATGTCCAGAAAGATTGGGTCCAAGTGGGCTGAGTCATGCCACTCGTCCACATACTCTTCCTATTCCAGAGGAGTGATGACACTGGTCAGGAAAGGTGTTAACTATAGAATTGACAGATCCATCTCGGACCCGAACGGTAGATATGTAATTATATCCGGGCTACTACGTGGCCAACTCCTCACACTGGTGAATGTTTACGGTCCTAATGTAGACTCCCCCAAATTTTTCCAAGAGCTGTGGAATAGAATGGTGGAATTCACTGACACGACTATCATCTGGGGTGGGGATCTAAATGTTGCACTGAATGACACACTAGACCGTTCGGGTACCACCTCAGAACCACACAAACAAGCTAGAAGCAAGATACATGACATGATGACCACTTTCCCACTACACGATATCTGGAGAGCCAGGAATCCAGATGTGACTGCTGCCACCCACATTAATGCTATGTACGGAAGCTGGTCCAGAATAGACTACTGGTTGGGGACTGACGGTGCACTGCTGTGGACGGACAACGTCTCTACACTCCCCAGGACTATATCGGACCACAATCCGATCAGGTTGCAGGTTCGAATCCCACACTACACACCCCCGCCTTTCAGCTGGCGTTTTAATGCCAAAGCACTTCTAGACCCCCTATATGCGGATAAAATAGCGACTGCAGTCACGGAATACTTCCAATTCAACGTGGCATCAGTCGAAGACCCGGGCACACTTTGGGAAGCATTTAAAGTAACAATGAGAGGGGTCTGTATTAGCACCAAAGTGGGAATCCTGCGAGACATTAGAGACCAAATACAGAAATGTGAGGCTAAGATAAGAACGCTTGAAATGGAATATGATAGGACACAGGATGCTACTGTATTGGGGGAATTGCGGAAAGCATTCACAGAACATCAAACATATGCCACCGACGAACTAAAATATGTTACTAAACGTCCTCTGGCCAAACAGTATGGAGAGGGAGGGAGGCCTGGAAGAATACTTGCATCGAAAATTTGTGAGGGAAGAACACCTCAGACCATCACCCAGATCAAAGACACCGCAGGCATCCCCCTGACACAACCCGAAGACATACTACGAAGTTTTGTAGATAATTATAGCACACTGTACACGTCCAAACCCACTCCACCCCAGGCAGAAACATTGGACTATCTAAACGATACAGCCATCGCCTGGTTATCGGACAGACAGCGGGAATACCTTGCACTGCCGATTACAGTAGAAGAGGTAAAAGACGTTATTCGCTCCTTGCCTAATGGCAAAGCACCCGGCCCAGACGGCTTTACCTGTGAATTTTATAAAACATACGCAGACACCTTAGCACCACACCTAGTTGCCATGTATGGAAATGCATTTGATCGGGCCACACTTCCACCATCCCTACGAGAAGCGGTACTAATAACGCTGTTAAAACCCAACAAGGACCCTAACTGCTGTGATTCCTACAGGCCCCTTTCGTTGCTCAACGTAGACTCGAAGATATTGGCCAAATTACTGGCAGTCAGATTACAGCCCTTGATGACTAATTTGATATTGCCAGACCAAGCTGGGTTCATACCCACTAGAGCAACTTCCCACAATACGAGAACACTGTTCGCACTTTCACACTTTTTAACTCCTGACACTAAAGCGGTAGCGGTCATGCTTGATGCTGCCAAAGCATTCGATTCAATTGAATGGTCATACCTACTTACAATTCTCCAGCGAATGGGCTTTCCGCCACGGTTTATAACATGGGTGAAGCTCCTGTATACCGACCCAGTAGCCAGGGTCCGAGTAAACGGTTATATTTCCAGCCCCTTCCAAATTGGCCGAGGCACAAGACAAGGTTGCCCTCTGTCCCCATTATTATTCGCACTCGCGCTGGAACCACTAGCCTGCATCATCAGACAATCATATAACCACTCAGCTCTACATTTCCCAGGTCGACCTCTGCATATTTCTATGTATGCGGATGACATGCTGTTATACATTAGGGACCCTGAACAAAATATGAACCCAATTCTACGTGAGTATATCAAATTTGGCAGACACTCAGGTTTGCAGATTAACTGGGACAAGTCAGTAATAATCCCTCTTACAGACACCACAGCCCGGCATTCCATAGATTTCCCATTGGATTGGCAGACAGATCCGGTCCGCTATTTAGGGATCTGGTACAGCAGAGACCCTGAAGAAGTCATCCGCGTAAACTACGGCAGAGTTCTGGACAAACTGAAAGGTCAAGTGGACCGATGGATACAACTGCCGCTATCACTAGCCGACCGTATTGCCATAGTCAAAATGAATATCCTCCCCAAGCTCCTATACCTGTTTAACAATATACCAATCACGCCCCCGAAAGCGGTGTTCAAAAATATAACCACGATGGTTCTAAGACTCATCTGGGCGGGTAGGCAGGCACGCATAGATTTGCGAATTCTAACCTTGCCCTATGAAAAAGGTGGCTTCTGTGTTCCTGACTTTTACCTGTACTACCTATGTGCCCAGGCACAGTATATCGCGTACTGGTATCACACGGTTCCCTATCTAACACACACGGCGGTGGAGGAAGGGGACGCCTTTCCAATTCCGCTTACTGCGATGCTCACGCATAAGCGTCCACCGTTACACGCAGCGGATATTAACACAGTGGACACGACGGTAGCCGCCTGGGGCTCTATAAGCCGCCTAACACACAAAATGCCCCTCTACGCACCAGCGATGCCGTTACACCACCACCCCCACATATCTGTCACTAATGAACAAGTAGGAATGGGTCTTCTAAAACAGGCCGGTATTGACACGTTAGGAGATCTCTATCATGATGGCGTCTTCAGGACCATAGACGATTTATCGTATATCAGTAACCAAACTGCCCTGTTTCGCTTCACATATTACAGGTTACAAAGAGCAATTCGGGATCTATACCCAAACTATCCGACTGAACCCGCCTGCATGGACGCGCTGCAGTGCGTCATCACCTCCTCAAACTCAACACACCTAGTTGCACGATTATACAAACTGGTCCAAAGCGAGATCCCATTCACATCCACTAAAGCATGGGCACGCTGGAATGAATGCCTATCAGACCCCCTAACTGAAAAAGAATGGTTCACCACCTGCACCCTAATTAAGCTACTCACTCCTAATGGCAATTTACGCATACTACACCTAAAGTACCTACATCAATCATACCACACCCCATCACGTCTACACAGGTTTGGGCTGCGGGAGGATGCCAAATGTAAAAGATGTGGGGAGCAGGATGCAGACTTCATTCACCTAGCCTGGTCATGCCCGAAAATACAAGACTACTGGGGGCAAGTGATTGTAATTCTCAGGAGAATGGTGGGAATGGAGTTTGACTGCACTATACAATTGTGTCTCCTAGGCCTGCTACAAGGGGTAAAAGCAGGGAAACGTAAATATTGTGCAATCGCCCTACTGTTAGCCAAAAGGCAAATATCACAATGTTGGGGCGGCACTAGAGTCCCAAACACGAAACAATGGCTCAAGGACCTAGCGCATTGCAAGACTCAATTGCTGACTTATGAAGAAGAGCTTCCAGCAAAGTCTAGACCGAAAGACTATTGGACTTATCTAACGAACTATTTGCAGAATGTGACCAACTCGGAATCTCCGTGAACCTGTCGGTCACTAGCCCCACTTATCTCAGGTTTACTAGGTGACATTTGTACACTGAATCACTGTTGCCGGGTATAATGTATAAGACTATAGTGATGTCTAATGGTTATAATGCATGTTGGGAGGACGGATGCGGGAATGTACTGGTATCTGTTGTATTACCATTTCTGATGGTTGTACTTACTTGTTTTGAAAATCAATAAAAAGATTTAAAAAAAAAAAAATACACAATTAGGTCAGTTACAATATTTTTAGACACACAAACAAAAATCCTGTAATGTTCATGCATTACTAATGAATGCTAAATGTCAGGTAAGAAAGAATACTTCTATCACAACTGACATCTGTCTGTAGTTTTGTTTCTATGCTCCGTCAGTATTCTCTATGGGTGCGAATGCAGAGTGGCGGAGAAAGGGGGCAGGGCCTCTGATGACCTCTCAGCAATCCCGCTGTGTGAGACTTACTGGAGGTAACAGGAGGTGTAGTTGGCCCCCAAAGGACCCTCAGGCGCCAAGAGAACTACCCCCCCCCCCAACCAGTAATACGCCAGGAGGTGCGTTTGCAGAGTGGTGGAAAAAGGGGGCAGGCCTCCAAAGAACTTTCAGCAATCCCACTGTGTGGGAATTTTTGGAGGTAACAGGAGGTCTTGTTGGTCCCTAAGGGCCCTCAGCAGCCAAGGGGACTTCATTCCCAAAAAGCAGCGGGCCAGGAGGTACGTTTGCAGAGTGGTGGAAAAAGGGGGCAAGGACTCCAGCGTTTTGCCTTCTTTTTTTTTTTTTTTCTCTTTTTTAGGAAGGTAACCCCCTTCCTTCCCTGGACCATTTTGGGTAAACGGGGACCCCATTCCCCGGGGCCACACTCCTTTTCAATTTTTTTCATAAAAATAGGGATTGGCCCCAAAGACCCCTTCCCCCGGCCTTTCAATTTTCTTTTTTTTAATAACCGAAATGAATGGCCATTTTCAGAACAGGGGACCCCATCCCCCAGGGCCTGCCCCTCTTTTTATTTTTAGAAAAAAAAGGGAGGGGGCCACATGGCCGCAAAGCCCTCACCGTACCTGCGGGCTTCTGCTTCCTCCGGGAGCCGGCATTGCTTTGGGAACGAGGGAGCTGCTGACAAGTAGCTCTCTGGATCCCAAATCAATGTGTCTGTTTCCCCGGTCGCTTCACATCGGGCAGGGGAACAGACATGCTCTACTTTTAGCAAGCACAAGCATTTTTGCTCTCGCTTGCTGAAACCAGAGAGTTTGCTGTGGCAAGCCATAGCAAACTGCAATGTCCCAGGGGTGGGCACCCTGGGACACTGCTGGAGCTGGCCCAGGGGGGGTGGCGGTCCTCAGCGTTATCTAGGGCTCCAGGAGGGGGGCTGTGCGCCTTCCCACACCTTCCTTGACTAAGGGCCTTCTCTGGAGAGGTGGCAGTCCCCGGGGCAGGAAACAGCCCAGGAAGGGGGAGTCACGCAGCCCCCTAACACAAACATTTAAAGCACGTGGGAGGTGGTGGTGCCCAGGGCAGGAGAGTTTTGCAAGGGCCCGTCCCAATATAATTGTAAATAGCTCCTAGGAGGTGGCAATCCCCGGGGCAGTGGGGGTCTGCGAGGCACCCCCACACTATATTAATTTATCCTTGGGGAGGTGGCAGTCACTGGGGCCTGGAGGACCTGGCCTGGCAGTTCGAGCTGGACTGTTCCCATTGGGCGCAGGGTCAAGACTGATTAGCATATGGTTCGGTCCAACTGGAATGGCATGGTGAGCAAAACAATTATCGATTAAGGCCCAGATCTCTGTCCTGGGGTGAATGTATGACATTGTTCTGCATTCTGTCCATCAATTTTTCTTTTTGCATTGGTCACCCGAGTGGGACGGGTATGTCCAGACATGGTTCCCATGCTCTCCATGCCACAGGAGTCAAGCTATCCTGGCTGATGAGGGCTGAAAGCCCAAAACCGTTCCTAGGATGCTTGTTTCCAGTCCAGGGAGGACCTGGCCTGGCAGTTCCGGTTGGACTGCTCCCATTGGGTGCAGGGTCAAGACTGATTTGCATATGGCTGGGTCCAAACTGGAATGGCATGTTGAGAAAAATGAAGGATATAGGCCCAGATCTCTGTACTGGGGTGAATGTATGACATTGTTCTGCATTCTGTCCATCAATTGTTCTTTTTGCATTACACACCTATATGTACATATACACATATATACATATACACACACATATACATACCTATATACAAACTTATCAGGGAGGTGCACTTGCACCAAGGAACAATGAAGCAAAAATGTATTCGCAGTTTTATAAGGACTGGTCTTGATGGAGATATATATATATATATATATATATATATATATATATATATACGCACACATATATATACAAACATATATATATATATATATCACACACATTTTTTTTTCCCCTCAGGTATTGATCAATGAATTATCAAAGACAACACCTAGTGGTTACTCTATTGTGCATAAAGATGTATAAATCCCACAACGTTTGGAGAAATGAGCCAGCTCTTCTGCATCCGTTCCCTCATTACTCCAAATAGGTTGACAATAGCTGTTATAAAACCCCTGAAGGTGACCAACTTACAAGTAACTTTCAAGCATTCCAACCCATGTTAAGTGAGCTGGGAAGGATCTCGTATGATGGTGGTTGTGGATAGCCATAGGGTGCAAAAGAAGGCGTATTGAATACTGCAGGGTTGATAGGAATGCCCAGGCTAGCATGTGGAGGATTGTCTGGTTTTGTGAGGGTGTGCTTATTCTATGTATTGATTTTTTTTAAAGATGTACTGAATTGTCAGTGATTTATTTATTTTTGTGCTGAACGCTGGAAGCTAGGGGCTAGAGAGGATGCAGTGTTTCATAGGACTTGCCTACCACTATAATCATGAATAAATGCAAAGGCCCAGCAGAATGCTACCACCGTGTGTGAAATCGACTGGCAGATCAACTTAAAACAGAGCCAAAATACCCTATAGCTGTATATGTACTCTTACCAGGCAAGAAGATGAGCACCTGCAGAAATATCTTGACAAGTATATAGCTAACCACTTCAGTACACATTCAAAATCCCTAGCATCATCATTGATATTCTTTGTCCCCTTCTACCATAATTACCAAATTAGATTTACAAGTATATCATTTGATCAACGTCATACCACATTTTGCCTTTTTGAATACCAAGTGAGGCATTTGTGGTCTATGCAATCCTCCTGCAGCACTTTGTGAACTGTGTCGTGCAAGAGTACCTAGACTGGAGACATTTTAATATTTTCATCTTCAGAGGAACAAGTCATTCATGTTAGAAAGGTACTTCCGGCATTGTTTAAACCAACACATCTGTGTGTGTTTGGTAGGTTTCCCTAGATGCCGCCGAGCCCGGGGCCAAAAACTCATAGGACCCCTCTTGCAAAACCAGGTTGTTTTGTGATAGGTAATTTTGATGTCGCCTCTATAGGTTTTGTGCCCTTGCCTGTCGCGGGTACATGACCCACCCACACAAGTGAGGTGCCATTTTTCTCAGAAGACTTTGGGGAACACGGGGTGGGTGCAAATTTGTGGATCCACGCAGATTCCAGACTTTTACACCACAGAAATGACAAATTTTAAGGTTTGCAAGCGAGATTCTGGGTAACAATACCAAGTGAGAGCAAGTCAAGTCACCCCTAAGCATGAGCGTAAAATCCGTTCCGCTCGCGGATTTTGCGGATTTTCGGTAAATTCGCAATCCGCGAACTCTCGCGAACTTACCGAAAATTCGTAAATCCGTGCGAAGCGCATTTTTTTGCTTGGTCGCACTTGCCAACTAGAATACTATACAATTTCGCGGGAGTAAACACTCGCGAAAATGTAGATGCGGCGGGCAGCGACAATCTCGCAATTGCGAGATTGCAAAATTTGCAATTTCGCACAAGAAATCCACCAGCAGGCAGCATAAACCTTGAAAATTATGATTTTTATTAGAATAACTCCTCAGGTTGACATTTGCCTGCACTTTTTTTTTGCAAGGAGTCCATTTTGGCGGGGGGGGGGGGGGTAGGAGGAAGGAAGTGCCCCACAGTCTCCAACTTCCTGTTCCTGTCCAGCAGGCTCCTCTCAGTGCTTTCTTCATGTGCTGGTCACTTTGATTTGGATCTTGACCTGGAAGCACTCAGCAGGTGCAAAAGTTCAAACTCATCATTAGTAACCATTCCCTGTAGTGCTTCCTGAGGGGCCCCTCCAGAGTTCAGTTGCCTACTTGCAACTATTCTATGACCCTGCTCTGACCCTCACAGCAGGCTCAGAGAATAGCTACAAGTATACAACAAAGGTCCTGTTAAAAAAATTACACGGCAACAGAAAGCAATTACAGATAAGGAAGCAGGTGCCAGGGATCTTGACCTGGAAGGATTACTTTTTGTGGATGCTGCTGGATATTTGGATTTTTGCAAAACTGAAAGCACTCAGCAGGTGCAAAAGTTCAATCTTATCATTAGTAACCATTCCCTGTAGTGCTTCCTGAGGGGCCCCTCCAGAGTTCAGTTGCCTACTTGCAACTATTCTATGACCCTGCTCTGACCCTCACAGCAGGCTCAGAGAAAGCAATTACAGATAAGGAAGCAGGTTCCAGCCAGGAAGTTCAAATTCAGTAACACATTAATCAGCCCCTAATTCATTTATGTCAGTTGAGGCAGGGCAGGTGTGCTTTTCCACCCATAATCTACAGTGATGAACTAGAGGGTGGCATGGGTGAGCCAGAGGGTGGCAGTGGTGGAACAGAGGGTGGCAGTGGTGAAACAGAGGGTGCTGTGATGAACCAGATGTAGAAACAACATGTTCGCGACCGTTGCTACCTGAAAAGTAAGTTTGCGTTTGCGAACTGGTACAAAATCCTCGCGAACTGGCAGAAATCCTTGCGAACACAAAAAAAATCCGCAGATTTTGCGGATTGCGAATCCGTAAATACGCAATTTCGCGGATTGCCAATTCGCAAAATCCGCCCATGCTTAGTCACCCTATCCTGGATTCCCCTGGATGTCTAGTTTTCAGTAATGTATAGGTTTGCTACGTTTATCTAGGTGCCGGCAGAGCTAGGTTTCAAAATCTACAGCTAGGCAATTTGCAAAAAAAGGGTCGGTTTTCACTGTGAAAAAGTGGTGTGTCCACGTTGGGTTTGGGCCGTTTCCTGTCGCGGGCACTAGGCATACCCACACAAGTGACTTTGGGGAATGCGAGGTGGGTGGAATTTTGTGGATCCACACAGATTTCAGAACTTTCCACCACAGAAATGTGAGGAAAATGTGTTTTTTTAAAACATTTTTTTTAGGTTTGCTAAGGATTCTGGGTAACAGAACCTAGTGAGAGCCAGTCATGTCACCCCATCTTGGATTCCCCTGGGTGTCGAGTTTTCAAAAATGTATAGGTTTGCTAGGTTTCCTTAGGTGCCGGCAGAGCTAAGGTTCAAAATCTACAGCTAGGCACTTTGCAAAAAAAGGGTCAGTTTTCACTGTGAAAATATGGTGCGTCCACGTAGCGTTTTGAGCGGTTTCCTGTTGCGGGCACTAGGCCTCCCACACAAGTGATGTACCATTTTTATCAGGAGACTTAGGGTAACACAAAATTGTAGAGCAACTGTTATTACCTATTGACTTTCGATGCATTTCTGCCTTCTAAACGAAAGACAATGTGTAAAAAAGAAGTCATTTTAAAAAACGACCTATAATTCTCATGCTAGTATGGGTACTCACAATTTTGGAAATGTGCAAATATCTACTGTTTCTAAACTCTATATTTGGTCCAATTTCAGAAATACATAGGTGTCTCTCATACCGATTTTTCCATGTATATATTTTACCGAATTAATTGCTATATACCCGGTACATAATAAAAAAATCACTGCAAGACGCTGCTCAGTTCTTGGATCTGGGTTTGTAGGGTTCTTGGTGAACCTACAAGTCCTATATATCTCCACAACCAGAAAGGTCCAGCGGATGTAACAGTATATTGCTTTCAAACAGTTGTCATGATTAGAAGTTACAGGTGAAAACGTTGACACAAATGGCTGTTTTTTTCAACTAATTTTCTACTTTTCCTATATTCAACGGTTAGTTTCTAGAAAGAAACCTTGAAGGATCTACACAAATGACCCCTTACCGAATTCAGAATGTGGTCTACTTTTTTAAAATGTATAGCTTCGCAGGGTCCATTATTGCTTTCATACCCATTTCTACCATTAGCTGGAACGGAGTTTGAAAGCACAAAAATTAGAAAAAATAGGCTATGTCCCAGGAAAATGGCAAAACTGTGAATTTTATTTTTTTAGCATTCTGACAAAAGTCTGCTTGTACCTGAAAACTGGGAAAATGGTGATTTCAGCAAGACAACCCCTTTTTTGATACCATTTGCAGGAAAAAGAAACAGAGGCTTTCATCTGTGGCCCTTTTCTCCCAGTCCCCCCCCCATATAAAATGTTTTGCAGTATTTTGGCTAAGTTCTGGGTCCCCTCCAGGGGAATCCAAAAACCCTGGGTACCTTTAGAATACGATTATGTTGGGAAAAAAGGACGCAAATTTGGCGTGGATACCTTACGTGGTCAAAAAGTTAGAGGGGCCTAAGCGCGAACTACAAATAGTCAACAAAAGGTTTAGCACAGGGGGGGAAAGGCCTAGCAGCAAAGGGGTTAAGTTTCACACAATCTAGTATCTAGGGTTCATGATTTCCCCAGATACTAAAATTCAAATGATTAAGCAATAGCCTTCTACTTAAACTGTTGAACATGTTCCCAGATTTCTTGAGTTTGCAAACATTGCAATTTAATCCTATAGGTGTTCTCAAACTACCATAATTGGTTAGCTAATTAGCTTGCACATTGTTCCAGTAAGGGGCTCCCATTTAAGGGAGATGTCATGAACCCAATACTAAGAGGCAAACTGATCACATCCTGTGTTCAGGAGAGTGCTAAAGGCATTTGCGTTTCAGAGAACAGAGGCCTGGAAGCGAGATTTCAAGGACAGTCAGATGATTTTCCTCTTGAGTGACAAATGAAGACGCCAGCTCAAGCTGACCGCTCTGATGTTGTCAATCCTACCAAAATGTATGAGCATAATAGGAACATGCTCCACTGTAAGGTCTATTCCCTCCAGTCAAGTGCCAGTTAGAGGTACTGAAGAGAGGGTGGCAATTTGCTTTGTAACTTACAAGAGGGTCATGGCATTATTCATGTGATCATCACCACTATTTCACCACTGAAATGAAAGCTTGCAAAAGAAGAAGAAAGTCAGACATGTTTTTCTGAAGAGACAATTTAATTTCATCCATAAGGCACTGAATGATACTTCCATGGAGTCAGCTGACACTTATTCTTAGAGGTCAGTGTGGACCACAAGTTTTCAATGTGGCAAATTGAAAATCCCACCAAGAGATGGGATGGTCATGGACTGGTCCCAGATACAGTTGCAGGGATCCCATGGTGCATTTGGCCTGGGAATCTACCCCAATGCAAGACATCTGTGGTTCTGAAAGCCCCTGTAAACACCTACCCAGCACAGTTTTGTTGCTGAGGAAGTGTCCCACTGTCTGGCTGAAGGACATTACTCTCCGTAGAGGAAGTGCAGCTTTGGTGAAGTCCAGAATTGCCTGAATGAAATAAATCCTCTTCGATGATTTGGGGTATGGATGGCATCAAGGAGGATTTGGGGTATTTCACTGCGAACTAAGATCGGAACAGATTTTGATGGACAGGTGGGATTTAACTCTGTGAAACACCCTGTTCCAAGCCCCCCAAATTCCCAACACCTGCAGCTCTGAGACAGTCATCAAGGTAAGAATAGCTAGAAACTGGATTTTTGTGAATACTTTGGGGCGACATGGAGATCGATTGGCAGTGTCCTGTACTGGTAGTGTTGATTTTCCAGCCAAAAATAATGGTCCTTGAAAGTGCATGAAAGTAAGTATTTTGGCCATTCAGTGAACACAGCTAATCATTATTTTTGACAGTTTTCTGGACCTGATTTGAAGGCAACATCCTCAAATTCTGGGAACAACTCGATTGATCCCAAAAGAGTAGTTTCTTATTCTTCTGCAGAAGTTCTTGAAACGCTGAGTGGGCAAGTTGTGGCTGACGTAGTGAAAGCTATGGGAGCTGTAGTGTATACCAATTCTTCAACACGTACAGTACCCATGCGTCAGTGGTTATTGATCAGGGGTGGTAATGGAGAGAAAGCCTTCCCTCAATTCAAGTAATTTATTCTATCAAAAAGTACTGCCGCAGTAGATCAAGTTCTTCCCTGTAAAACATCTCTTATATTGGCTTAGCAACATGTGTGGCATGAAATGACGACCCAGCCTTAAAAGACCTAAAGTCCTTTATCAGTTGAAAGACAACAGGTGGTCTCAGTGGTAAACTAGTTTGGCATTCAATGCTTCTGTCATGGTACTGCTCATTTTGTCAGTACAAGATGAGCCATACCATGACTAAAGCCCTGAACACCACGCTAGTTTACCGCTGAGATCACCTGTTTTGTCTTTCACAGTGGTACACTATCATGGCATTCAATGCTTCTGTCACGGTACTGCTAATCTTATCAGTACAAGAGGAGCAGTACCAAGACAGAAGCATTGAATGCCATACTAATTTACCACTGAGACCACCTGTTGTCCCTGGAGCCTGAGCTGGTTTGAGGAACCTGGTCTCAAAGAATAACAAGGACTTCAAGAAAGAATCTGTAGATGTTGCCAGGCTATAAATGCTGTCATTTCACAAAAGGAATTACTGGGCATCGAGCTATGTGTTAGAAATTGGGTTATTGGTTGAGGGGGTGGAAGCCCCACACAGGCAAAAACCACAATCCATGTCAGAGCCTTAACCCTCCAGTAGCATGACACAAAGCAGTCAGGTTTAACTTAGAGGTAAAGTATTTATGAAGCACGCAAACAGTAACAAAGTAAAAACAAAACACAATTAGAATGCCAAACCAAATTAGAAAAATGGGAGTATATTTTAGTACAATGGTACCAAAACAACAAACATTCGATTAGTAGAACCGTACATATTGAATTTGTAAGTTCTAAGCCAGTGTCTTCAAAAGTTACTATTAAAGGTAGAGACAAGCGCGGAACCAAGATGGCCGCGTAAGCACCTGGCCCCGTCAACCCCTTCCTCCAGCAGAAGCATCCTGGCGCCCATCCTGAGTTCAGACCCCATCACCTGAAGGCTAAGTGGCAGCGGTGCTTCCCGCTGCGACCCCGGTCCGCCTGGGACATCTAGGGCCGAAGTTACGCTGTCCGGCGGTGAGCGGCCTACACACATTTCAAGCCAGGAGCTAGAGTGGAGGTGATGCCCGCTGCCCACGTCATCGAGGACGGGGCCGAAAACCGGAAGTTGCCGGCCCGGCCCCGGAACCTGTGATATGACGGCCGTCAGCTGCGGGGGACCTTGCGGAGTGTCGGAGGATGACCGCATCGCTCCGGTGTGACCTCCTGCCCCATGCGGTGAACCCAATCTGCCCAGAACCTGTAAGGAGAGCAAGGGGGGAGCGCCGCTCCGTGCACTGTGTGGAGCGGGCGCGCTACCCTGGATGGTGATGGAGGGGAGGAGCAGCTGTGCCGAGTGGGGGAGAAAAACCGGCTGCAGCGGCAGAGAGCCGTGGATCGGCTGTGGCAGCCCTTAAGGCTGGGACGTGGTGCTGTACTGCCCCATGTGCGCAAAGGGGCCAGTGCTGAAGCTGATTGAAGCACATCAACCCGGGGCATGGAGAGGGGGGCTCAAAATCCTCAGCGGCGATCCTGAATTGACTGTGACCGGTTGCAGCTGGGCGCCTGGCTCCTGGGAGCAGACCTACGGTTCACTTGGGCAACTGGAATTTGTGATGGCCCTGAACAAGTATGCCTGGCTCCGAAAGCGGTGATGAGGCTCTGTGGTGAGGCTTTCTGATAGCAACGGCAACAGAGGAATGCGCACATATTGTCAACACCACGGCGCTGCTGGTACTGCTCTTGCGCCCTCAAATATCGAGCCCCAGATGCGGAGGGCAGGGGATTGCGCCGACAACTTGACAAATACAGTGGAGCCTCCTGAATCAGTGGCCCTGTGTAGCTTGTTATTTCACCACCCCGCATTGCAGACTGTAGGCAACACTGCGCACACCTGAGGTTTGAGTTGCGGCCCCTCGCGGTTTCGGACCGGCCATCGGCGGATTGGGAGAGACCTGGCTTGGCGCTGAGATCACCGGAGTGCCCGCCTATACCCCTGCTGACTGAATTAGGAGCTGGGAAGTCTACCGCATTGGCTATCTGGACCGCGACGACGTTGCGGAGTGACACAGGGCTGCCGGAGGACGTGCGGTCAGCACTGGGAGAACTGTTGAGATCAGTGGCTCGGAGCAGTGACCAGAGGACGATCGGATGGCGATCAAGCCAGACGCTGAAAAGCCTTGCCCAGATCCTCCAAAGGGTCAAAACATATCCAGTCTAACAAGTTGGACCGGTACACCATGCCTAAAGGATCCCCTACCGACCTGAAAAGGACCCAATGGGGGGGGGGGACCCCCTGGGCTCTCCCACTGAACCAACACTCACTGATGTAATGGCGGCTGTAATAAATAAATCCACATTTGTAAAGCGCGACAATCACCCGTAAGGGTCTCTAGTTGCTGGGGGCCGTCGGGAAGATTAAGCAAGCTATTGCCCAGAGTCACATGGTGCTGGGCTGAGCTGCCACTGGAGCCAGGGATCGAACCGTGATCCCCAGATTCCAGCATCGGTCGCCCTGGCGCCACACCTCTCCCTTGAGAGGAGTCCAGACATCACTGGGACAAAAGATGGAAGCCTTGGACAACAAATTGGACACCATTATGCTTGAGGTCAATTTCCTACGGTCAGATCTTACGAAGGCAAGTGAGAAAGTAAAATCGCTCAATATGAAAACTGCTAGCCTGATAGAGGATGTGGCGTTGCGGCAGCAGCAGTAGCAGCAGACCTCACGGGACCTGACGGACCGGAAGCTCAACGAATATGAGGGAAGGGCAAGGCGTAACATATGCATCCTTGGGTGCCCGAAAAATCGGAGTGCCCTGCACAGGATCTATCTGTGGAGGACATAGTCCTTAATCATCTCAAGCCCAAGGGACTGAGCAACCTTTTCACAATCGAACGCGGTCACAGGGTGCCGGGGGAGGCCCAGGCCTGGGCCCCCCCCCTCGCCCAATGATTGCGAGAGTTTTAAACTTTCGAGATAGAGATGTGATTTTGCAGGCGGCACGTGCAGGACCTCCTTTGCGATACGAAAATGCAACGCTTTCCTTTTTCCCGGATTTCACCCAGATGGTGCAGAAACAGCAACAAAGTTTTCTTCCGGTGAAGAAGAAACTCAGGGATAAGGGTCTAAAGTATGCCATGATGTTCCCGGCTCGTCTGAGGGTGGAAATAGAAGGGAAGGCTTGTTTGTTTGACAACCCTGAGGTGGCGTCGGACTGGTTAGACAGCAGACATTTGAATGGGCCGGAAGGGTGAGATCAAGGTGGAGGAGATGACTTGTAGGAGCGGGAATGAAGAAGAAATTAAGAACTTTCATGCAGTCTTGAAGTGACCGGTGGTGGGGCGGTTCCGCAGCCAATTCTTTGACTAGATTCAGCGCCTGTACTATTGCTGTGGAAGGCCCTGGATTCGGGGGATGTGATTAGGGGGATTGGAGGGGTGTGGGGCAGAGTGGGGTGTTGGACTCCCTCCTCATCACAACCTTTAGTTAGTTAGGTTAGATATTGGGCGACAGGCACACTGCTAGTTGGGGATGGGCGGACAGCCATATGCAGGGGTGCAGGGAGGGGGTGGAAGGGGTTTGGGGCAAGGGGGGATTTTTGAGTTCGACAACATATTGTGTGCAGAATTGTTTGAACTGTATTGTTCCTTATTTTTTTCTTTTTTCGCATCAGGAGACAAAGCTATGATTGTATTGCATCTATACCGTTTAAATGTCAAGTGTTAAAAGGGGATCGGGGATAACTGTGATTAGTTGGAATGTGAACGGTTTTGGGGACAAAATTAAGAGGGGAATGGTGAACCAGTTAATTAGACCGCACTCCCCGGATGTTGTACTACTACAGGAGACTCATCTTATTGATAATCGCTGCATGGCCCTGCACAGAGGGGGTTATAAGTTGGTAGCACACGCTGGATTTACCGCAGGGTCTAGGGGAGTTGGTATTTTGGTGAAAAACTCTTTTCCGCTCAGCATTCAGGCCACATGGTCGGATCAGAGAGGCCGCTACATCGGAATATCAGGGCAGTGTGAGGGGAAGACAGTTACTTTTATGTCCATTTATGTCCCGCCCGGCCTCCAATCTGACACCTTTAGAGACCTAGGCACAATTTTCCTGACTCTGCCGTTGGGCCTCCTTGTGATGGGGAGATTGTAATGCAGTGGTGGATGGCGAGTTAGACTGATATCCGGCCCAAACACTGCGGCCGGCACAGAGGTGGCTCCCCGAATTCTTGGAAACAGGGCTTGTCGAGTCCAGTTGGAATCTGGCAAATCTGGTAAGGGTAGGGTAGCCCCAATTAACGCATGGCACTTGAAGGACCCCGCCGCCAAGAAGGAAGTCATTAAGATCTCGGAAAGATATTTCCATGAAAATAGGGAAACGGTGGATTTGGAACAGACCCTGTGGGAGGCATATAAAACTGTTATTCGGGGGGAAGTTTTGTCTCTGGTCGCGGGGAAAAAGAAGAAATAACAGGCAGAAATTGAGAGGCGACGAGGCGGGAAGTAGAGGTATCTAGGGCAGCAACTCCAGAAGGTGTACCACGGTTAAAGTTGTGCCAGGACGAATATAGGGGCCTCGCTAGAGATAGGGCTAAAGCACAGAACAATGATACTCAAAGCAGGATTTACGAGCACGGAGATAAAGCTGGCAAACTAATCGCGTGGCTTGAAAAGGGATATTGGGCGTTGCGGCTGGTCCCGGAGTTACAGGTAGGAAACTCCAACACAATTAAGGATCCGCAAGCCATAGCGGATGAATTCTCGGAATAATATAGGGGGTATACACCTCGGCAGGGACATTGTCGCGATTGCAGGGTTAAGGCAGGGAATGTTGTCAGACCCAAGCCCCGCACGACACATACACCTAATTTCTCTGCGTGAAAGCCCATCTGGTCGCTGCCACACACACAGAACTACCAGGACCAGAAGTCCCTGGGGTGCACGAACTAGAACGAGAATCCAAGCCAGCAGGAGCCACCCGGCCGCATTTAAGCCCCGCCTTTACAGGAAATCGGGGCTTGACAATCTTCGGAGCTCACAGAGCAGATGGTGTTCCCCGCTGGAGTTCTGTCCGTGGCAGCGTCTCTAGTACGCTGCATACTCAGAGAAGAAAGTCGGAAGCCGTGAAAACACTCGGGTGCTTTCGAAGTGAAAAGAGGTCGCGTGAACGTTACTCCTGGCCTAGGAGTGCAGGTATTTAGAGGCGAGGGAGTGGAAGAGTGCGCACGGAGCGCTCTCCTCCCCGTTTCATTGCTGGGTGTGTTTACAGCCTAAGCGTTACTTCAGAGCTGGTGGCCATTAGCTCTTGTCAAGACGCTACGCAACGCGGCAACATTCTTGAGGTCTGCTTGATGTAGACTGTTTTTTTCTTTTTCCTGTGCGAGAGAAACCGTGTGGTTTTTCCTGGATTTGTTATTTTGTGATTATTGACTTTAAGCTGTGAATCTAACAGCGCTGCTTACCTGTTTTGGATTATTCGTCTGGTATCATAATATGTATATTTAAATTCCGTTTTTGAGAAGACTCTGAATACAGGACATTCTGGTCATTTTCCTTAGAGTACCTCGTGGACTTGCTGCAAGCTCTATGTGAGTTATTCGGCTACTGTATTACGGTTTGTGTGTAATGGGCTTTCATTGGGTTTTCTCTTACGCCTATCTTCTCTCTGTGTACAGCGCTGATAGAGAGAGATAGGCGATTTCTGTCCTAGACCAGACCAGACGACCATAGCCATCGCAGTACATCTTTCTTATTTTATCCCCTTTCCTTTTCCCCGGTGTGCTCCCTTCCAGAAGTGTTTGTGCAAACACCTTGTGGGGGTTAGTGCTCAGGGTAAGAGGGAGGCTTTTCTTCACAACATCGTTCCTGCTGGGTGTTGTGCAAGGTTAGTGGCGCAGATACTTTCTTGTGCTGCTGACAACCAGAAAGACATACTCGGAAGCAGACAATATAGCAATGATCAAGGATATCCAGATGCCCGCACTATCAGACGACAACCGGGAATATTTAGATTCCCCACTTACAAACGATGAGGTGGCGCTGGCCATCAGAGGAGTGCACTCGGGGAAGGTCACAGGCCCGAACAGAATTCCCATAGAACTTAATAAACTGAGTGCTAATAATCTTGCTCCATTTGTTCGCTTCATGTTTGTAGAGAGTAGAGAGGGGCCAGCTCCCATACGACCAGCGGGTGGCGAATATTGTGGTCATCCAGAAAGCAGGTAAGCCCAAGACACTCTGCTCCTCATATAGACCTATCTCGTTGGTAAACGCTGAAGAACAATAGTTACTTACCTGTAATCTGTGGTTCTCCAGTATTGGTGTCTTTCATAGATTCACATGCCTGAATCATTCCCCGTCGTCGGAGTAGGAGTCCCACGGTACATAAAAAAAGCAGTAATATGCCATTTGTACATAGCAAATAACAGTTATACCAAACCAGGAAGTAAAGTAGCCCCAGCTACCATGGAAAAAACTTCCACATTAGTGACTATCCAAGTCATTATGTATAGACCAAACTGCAGCCAATCAGGCCACAGCTCCCACCAGAATACTCTACCCAGAGACCCAGGCTCTCAGATTTTGTAGCACCGGAGTGTACCGGAGTATACATATATATATATATATTGATAGTCTGGGTGAGACTCTGAGGGGAGGTGGGTGGGTGCATGTGAATCTATGAAAGACACCAATACTGGAGAACCACAGATTACAGGTAAGTAACTATTGTTCTTCTCCAGTATTAGGGGTGTCTTTCATAGATTCACATGCCTGAATCCGAGTAGTTAGCAGTAATACAATATATCGCTCTTAGACGCTAAGCTAACAGTTTTCATGCATGAACATAATGTAATGCAATAACATATAAAAGCGTCAAAAGAGCAAGAGGAGGTGGGAGAGATCATCAGAGGCTCACCTTATTGAAAAAGATTACGCAGGACTGCTCTCCCCACCGAGGCATCGGTATCACTTGAAGAATCCAGACAGTAATGCCTCGTGAATGTGTGCCTGCTGGACCATGTTGCCGCTCTGCAGATCTGCAGGAGAGGCACACCAGCAAACAAAGCAGTTGAAGAGGAGACTGCTCTCGTAGAATGAGCTCTAGGTAAGGTCTGTAAGGGTTTACCTGCTTGTTGATGGCAGAGCCCTATCGTTGAGGAGACCCACCTAGCGATAGTCTGTTTTGTCACTGCACAGCCTTGTCTCAGTCTGCCATGCGCTACAAATAGCTGATCCGTCTTCCTGATGGCAGCTGTCCTTGAAAGATAAAACTTAAGACATCTCCTAATGTCTAATGAGTGTAAAGTCCGCTCAGCTGGCGACTGCGGATTCGGAAAGAATGTCTTAAGTATCACTGGCTCATTTAAATGAAAATCCAATGGCACCTTGGGCATGTACTTCGGGTTGTTGCGCAGTATCACAGAGTCATTCGTGAATTGCAAGAAAGGTGGTTTAGACGTGAACGCTTGCATGTCACTCACTCTTCTGGCTGATGTTAACGCCAGCAGTAATGCGACCTTCCAAGTGATGAACTTTAGATCAACTTTATGGATTGGCTCAAAGGGATGGCGCATGAGCTGAGCTAGTACTATATTCAAATGCCAGGATGGAGGAGGTCTACGTATTGGTGGAAACATACGAAATAAACCTTTAAAGAATTGCTGGATTATTCTTGAGGAATATAGAGAATTCGTACCATCCTGACGGTATCAGGATATAGCCGCTAAAAACACTTTAAGTGTTGAGTGCGCCAAACCTGATTTAGCCAACCGCAAAAAGAAAGGTAAGATCTTTTCCGGTTCCGCATTCATGGGATGTAAATTCATAGTTTGGCACCAAACACAAAAACGCTTCCATTTAAGTTTGTAAGTTTTGTTCGTTGAAGGCGCTCTAGCATTGGCTAGGACTTCTTGACAGTCATGTGGAATGTTCAAGTGTGCAAACTCATGGTGTTGAGGAGCCAAGCCGATAATTTCAGAGAATGAGGGTCCGGATGATATACCCTGCCTTCTTGAATTGTCAGAAGATTTGGAATTTGAGGCTGCTGGACTGGTTCGCGTTCTGAGAGAAGAAGAAGCTGTGTGAACCAATATTGTCGTGGCCACCGTGGAGCAATCAGAATTATTCGACACGGTGGTCTCCTCATTTTCTTGATGACCTTGGGAATTAATGGAATTGGCGGGAAGGCGTAGGCAAATATCCGCTCCCAATTCATTGGCAGAGCATCCCCGCAAGATTCTTTGTGGGGAATCCAGCTCGCAAAGTGTGTACATTTCTTGTTCCGATATGTTGCGAAAAGATCCAGATCGGGGTGACCCCATCTCTGGAAGATCTGATCCAGCGCTGGTTGATGCAGTTCCCACTCGTGAGTGCTGCTCTTGGACCTGCTCAGGGAATCTGCCAGCACATTGGCTACTCCTGGAACATGCACCGCTGACAAGTTGATGTCGTGATTCAGAGCCCAATTCCAAATCTCTTGAGCCTGCTGGGACAACCGGGCTGATCTTGTGCCCCCCTGCTTGTTCAGGTAATGCATGCTCGTTGTGTTGTCTGTTCGAATCAACACTGTCGAGCCTTCCAGAATCGCCTGAAAAGATTTCATGGCGAGGAAAATGGCCCTTAATTCCAATAAATTGATGTGCCATTTCTTTTGTTGTCTGTCCCATTTGCCACTGATCGTCACCCCTTGAAGGTGAGCGCCCCAACCCTCTAGCGAGGCATCCGTGGTTACGATGAATCTGGGGATTTCTGCGAGGAAAGCACAACCCACCTGCAGGTTGTGTTTCTGACTCCACCACAGGATTGCATTCTTCATTCGAGGTGTTAATGTGATGATATCCTCGAAGGAACCTGATACCTGCACCCATTGGTGACTGAGTTCCTCTTGCAAGGGTCTCATTCTCAGACGACAGTTTGGAGTGAGAGGGATGCACGATGAGATCATCCCTAGGAAAGATTTGAATTTTCGAACAGAAATGCACTCTTTTCTGAGGAGTGTAGTCGCCATCTTTTGAATCTTCTCCGGTCTTTCGCTTGAAATGAAGACCTGTGCGAGCTTGGAATCCAGCGTTGCTCCTAGGAAAGACTTCCTTTGTGATGGTACCAGATCTGATTTCTCGAAGTTCACTGAGAAACCCAGGCTTTGAAGCAGGCAAAGGCATTTCTGGACATGTCTGCTTGTTGTGGCGTAGGAATTGGCCTTGATAAGGCAGTCGTCCAGATATGGGTATATCTGAATACCCTGTAATCGTAAGTGGGCCGCTACAGGTGCCAACATCTTTGTGAATACCCTTGGGGCTGAACGTAGTCCAAAGGGAAGCACCTTGAATTGGAAATCCCTGCCAGCCACTCTGAACCTTAGGAACTTCCTGTGTCTGGGGAAAATGGGGACGTGGAAGTAAGCATCCTGAAGGTCGAGTGTTGCCATGTGGTCCCCTTCTGTCAAAAACTGGAGGATCTCTTGGAGTGTCAACATTCTGAACGTAAATTTTTTGATGTATTTGTTGAGGGCACGCAAATCGAGGATGGGGCGCCATTCCCCCGATTTTTTGCGTATCAAGAAAAAACGAGAGTAAAAACCTTTTCCTCTCTGATGTTGAGGTACTCTCTCGATTGCCCCCTTTCGAATCATTGTATTGATTTGGATGAACAGCTCTTTGAGATGTGCTGGGGCGGTCCCTTTGGGGGTGAATTTGGAGGGGTTTTTACAAATTCCAATATGTGGCCCTTGGAAACCACATCCAGGACCCATCTGTCTGTGGTAATAGTTGACCATTTTGAGCAATGTAGGGATATTCTTCCTCCAATTTGTTTCTGGCTGGGACAAAGTGGTGGCAGGATGTGATTCTCACTTTTTGTTAGTGTTGTCTCTGCCCCGATATGTTGTTTTCCCTCGGGGCTGTGAATAATTATTTCTTCTCTGGCCATAAGGTTGTTGCTTATATGGCTGGTACCTCTGGACATTTTGGTTGTTCTTATATGATCGTTGCTGGTAATATCCTCCTCTATTTGTGAAGTTACCTCTTCCTCTAGCACCACGAAAGGAAGATTTCCGATACTGCAGAGTACCCAACGATCGTGCAGTTTCCGTATCCTTCTTGATGGCCTGCAAAGCCTCATCCACATGCGAGCCGAATAGGTACTCGCCATCATAAGCCATGTTCAGCACCTTGGCTTGCACCTCCTGCCTAAAGGATGTAGATTTCAACCATCCCTCTCTTCTAAGGACAGCAGCTCCTGCCAACTGCCTAAATCCTGTAGCTGCCACGTCCACTGCAGCATCAATGATCTCCGACGAAGCACACTCCCCTTCCTGCAGAATTTTTGTGGCTTCGGTACGGTCCGGTTCAGGCAGTTTTTGAATGTATGGCGATATGTCTGACCACATCTGCCTATCATACCTGCCGAGAATTGCCAACGAATTAGCAGCCCTAACTGTGGTCGCTGCAATAGTCGATACCTTTTTCCCAATGGTATCGAGTCGCCTCCCATCTCTGTCCGTAGGAGTGGAGATCTGAGATGATGGGTTCTTCGCTCTCTTTTGAGCTGCTTGCGCAATGACTGACTCAGTCTTGGCCTGGCCGATCAGGCAAGCAGGTGAAGAAGTTGGTGCCCTGTACTTCTTATCCACTCGCGGTAAAACCGCAGGTAAAGAATTTGGTGTGGCCATGATCTTTAGACCTTCTTTCCAAATGAAGTCTATAATAGGAATAGACCAACTTTGCCTCGGAGACAAACTCTTTAAGTCGTACAGGAAACATTCGTCCTGTTTAGCCTCCATGGTAATGAGAAATCTCTTAGTTGCTTTGTCCATAATCCTATGGAAATTTGCAATATCCACCGGTGGTGACTCAGCCTTTGGTTGTTCATCTGGAGCAGGTGTGTCAGCTTGATAATCTTCATACTCCGACGAGTCCGTTTTATCTAATTCCCCTTCTTCATGAGTTTCCTCATCAGTATTCTCATCCTCCGTTTGGTGGTAGGGCACCGGTGTGGATGGTCGGGCATGCTCCGTTTCTTCTGTCATTGTAGCTCGAGGCCGTGGAGAAGAGACTTGTGATTCGCCCGACTCTGAAGGCGGAAAACGGCGATAATAATCGCTCAACATATACTGCACATTTTGGAAAAGTTCCATAGGCATTTGCATCCCTGGCGTTGGTTCAGTCTCCAACCTAGGCGGTTGCATCACTTGCTCCTCTTCCTCCTGATCCTTTACAAGTATAAGCAAGTCAGATGGGCTCTTAGCTGCTTGAAATAACTCATCACCAGACTCACCTTCTTCAGAATCCAAGAGCTTGTCTGGCATCTTTAGTGGCGACAAAGATGCAGACTGTGATGATCGCCTATGTAATACAGACGCAGTGGTGGCTGGAGATGGCAGCTGTATCACATTGCTCCTTGCTGACCAGACTTGAAGATCTGTGCAAGATGACAGCTTTGGTGTTGTTGGATTCTCTTGAGCCACTGGTAATTCTGTTTCTTGTGGCTTAGACTTCGACGTCGACGATGCACTCGTCGACGAGAAATGCTCCGTCGACGACTGTGGCTGTTTAGTCTTCGTCGACGAGATGGACTTCGTCGTCGACGACGAAATAGTCGACGGAACTACTTTCGTCGTCGACGGGGCCGTCGACGGGACTATCTTCTTTGTCGACGAGGCCGTCGTCGACGGGGCCGTCGACGGTGTCTTCCTCGTCGACGATGGGATCGTCGACGGCAGCTTCGTCGACGATGCCGTCGACGACGGTAAGGTCTTCTTTTTTGACTGTAAGGCTGTCGTCGACGGCAAGCTTCTCGTCGACGCTGGTACTAGCTTAGTCGACGGAGGCTCGTCGGCGAGAGGTGTGACTATTTTCGTCGACGAGATGGGACGAATCTGGACATGTACAAACGTCGGAGAGGACGCTGAGGACATCACCATAGAAGGTTTTGGTGAGGAAAAAGTCACAGTAGAAGTCACTGCAGTGGCTGTCTGACAGGAAAATGGCAGAGTAGTCGCTGCCTTGGTTACAGGCCTCTGAGGTGACAATAAAGACGCAGTCTTTTTTGATTCTGTTGACCTCACAGATTTCTCAGAGGATTTTTTCATTTTTAATGTAGAGGGTTCACCAGCGTCTACAGTGAGCTGAGCCCGTCTTGCCACCTTAGCCTTAGGAGTAGTCACATTACTCTCAGCCATCCTCTTCCTAGATCCCATAGAAGACCCTGAGGCCAAACTTCCTACCTCAGAGAGTGGCATATCCTTATCCTTAAGCCGCTGTATCCACAGCAGCAGGCGACCCTCTCTGTCCCTGAGGGTCTTTGAAGGAAAGGTCCGACAAATCTTGCACTCCTTAGCCTGATGATCAGGGTACAAGCAGTAGATGCAGAGAGTATGCGGATCCTCCTTAAACAGCCTTGCTGTTCCGCAGGATTCACAGGCCCTGAACAGGGACTTTGATTTAGACATGTTAGAAAGTGAAAACTTTCAAAAGTAGAGAAAAAACTGAGCAGAGCTCAGAGAGACTCCCTATCACACGACGTGCGGTAAAAAATCTGAGAGCCCGGGTCTCTGGGGAGAGTATTCTGGTGGGAGCTGTGGCCTGATTGGCTGCAGTTTGGTCTATACAGAATGACTTGGATAGTCACTAATGTGGAAGTTTTTTCCATGGTAGCTGGGGCTACTTTACTTCCTGGTTTGGTATAACTGTTATTTGCTATGTACAAATGGCATATTACTGCTTTTTTATGTACCGTGGGACTCCTACTCCGACGACGGGGAATGATTCAGGCATGTGAATCTATGAAAGACACCCCTAATACTGGAGAACCTAAGGTCCTGGCTAAGCTGCTGGCGACGAGACTCGTCAAAGTCATTAATAGTTTGATACATTCGGACCAATCAGGCTTCATGCCGCTCCGAACACTGCTCTTAACCTGCGCAGGCTACATCGGGTACTGGGCAAGAACCGGCGGTACTGGTGTCGTTGGATGCCACTATCAGTACAAAAGGGGGTGGTGATGGACGGAGCATCAGAACCAATCAAACACTCACACCCAGTCAAAAGATCTGGGTTTGATCCATCACCGTTCTTTAGCCCACTCTGCCACCCCAGTTCAGTCATGGCTATATGCAAATCAGTCTGACCCTGTGCCTCATGGGAACAGTCCAGCCCGAACTGCCAAGCCATGCCTTCCCTGGACCGGAAACAAGCTTCCGAGGACCGGTTTCTGGCATTCCAGCCGTCTTCAGCCCGGCTTGCTTGAATCCAGTGGCAAAGTGAGCAAGGGACTCACGTCTGAGCATACCCTGCCACACTTATGGCGGCCAAAAGCAGTACAAAAGGGGGTGGTGATGGACGGAGCATCAGAACCAATCAAACACTCACACCCAGTCAAGAGATCTGGGTTTCATCCATCACCGTTCTTTAGCCCACTCTGCCACCCCAGTTCAGACATGGCTATATGCAAATCAGTCTGACCCTGTGCCTCATGGGAACAGTCCAGCCCGAACTGCCAAGCCATGCCTTCCCTGGACCGGAAACAAGCTTCCGAGGACCGGTTTCTGGCATTCCAGCCGTCTTCAGCCCGGCTTGCTTGAATCCAGTGGCAAAGTGAGCAAGGGACTCACGTCTGAGCATTTGATAGGGTTGAGTGGCCCTACCTGTTTGCAGACTTGGTAAAAATGGGCTTTGGACCAGAGTTCACTAATTGGGTGCTCCTATTGTATGCTAATCCCCTCGCCAGAGTGGTGGTAAATAACCGAAAGTCCGCTGACTTTCTCCTCAGCAGGGGCACGAGACAGGGGTGCCCCTTGTCTCCGCTCCTGTTTGCTCTGGTGTTAGAGCCCTTGGCGGCGTGGGTTCGGTGGGACCGGTCGATCCGAGGACTGAGGTGGACGTTGGAATCGGAGGAAATCTCGTTATACGCTGACAATATCCTGCTCTACCTTATCAATCCAATGCGGGGACTGTGGTGGACATTGAAATGGGAGAAAATCTCATTATACGCGGACGATATCCTGCTCTACCTTACCAATCCAATGGGATCCCTGATATGTTTCCTGGGTGTGCTTGCTATATTCGGGAGGTACTCCGGGTTTGCAATCAACTGGTCGAAATCAGTGCGCTTTGTCATCAGAGGTGATCCGCCGGTGATCCCGGAAGCCTGCCCGATACAAATTGAACCAATAGGGTTTTGATACCTCAGTATCTATGTCACGCTTGACCCGAAGTTAAGATATGCTAAAAACATGGGTCGCCATATGGCTCGATTTAAGGGTGACGTGGCGCGATGGCAGGCACTTCCGTTTTCACTTTTGGGTAGAGCACTGCTTTTCAAGATGGTGGCCCTTCCCCGGTTCTTATACGCACTCCAGAACGCGATGGACCCTGTACCGGTGTCCTATTTTAGGGAAATAGCGGCCCTCCAGAGGCAGCTTCTTTGGGACGGTAAGCCCCATATAGCTTTCTCCAAGCTCACTCTCCCCTGGTATGAGGGGGGGGGGGGGGGGTGCGAGGGGGGGGAGGATTGCCGGACCTACGGAAATATTATTGGGCCTCCCAGTTGGCAGCGGTGAATCACGTCATTTACGGGCCCCCCATGGACCCAGGGTATGCGATGAACCGCTGGCAGATGCCGGGGGGCAACTTCACAAGGGCACTGTACGCCAGCCCTGGCCGGTTTCCCCTCGCGGGACCTACGGCTCACGCACTACAGGTGTGGCACGCGGCCAATAGGCATCTCAAATGGGAGGGGAATCTCACGCTCGCCACCCCATTATGGAGCTCGGAGAGGCTGGAAAGTTTATGAAAGTCTAGGGGATTTGACAAGTGGGATCTCATCGGGATCACGCAGATGAAAGATATCTGGGGAAAGGACACAGTTCACACATGTAACTCCCTGAAGCAGCAATACCACCTTCATGACAGGGAGCACTACCGTTACCTTCAGATGAGGCATGCTCTGCTTACACACTTCCCCCGAGGGTACGATGCTCCCTGACACTTCCCCCTTGAAGACCGTGTGCTAGATGGTCACCTCCCAGAGAAGACCATCTCATTAATATATAAAAAACTCATTAATATGGAGGACCCGCTGGTACTTATTGGGACACAATGGAGTGCAGACAGGGAGGAGCTAGATGATGAAGACTGGTGGGAGGCGGTCTCCTCTCCACGGGTGGTGGCTATACAGATGAGGCTCAAATTAGTGCAGCTAAAGATTCTCCACAGGTCGTATCTACATGATATACTGGCTAAGAGTATCAGTAAATGTACTTGAAGATGGTACATATCTACCAGGAGCCTGGAACGCTTAGTTCGCCCACTGGAGGGAAAGAAGCACATCTTCTTCCCAGCTTTTTGTGGGTGACGGCCTCACCTCACCCGGCGACCGCTCGGGAGTATGAGGCCCCGCTCTGTCCGTCGGTGCCCCGGATGCAAACCAAGCGGAAATGCTTGGTTTGCATCCGGGGCACCGACGGACAGAGCGGGGCCTCATACTCCCGAGCGGTCGCCGGGTGAGGTGAGGCCGTCACCCACAAAAAGCTGGGAAGAAGATGTGCTTCTTTCCCTCCAGTGGGCGAACTAAGCGTTCCAGGCTCCTGGTAGATATGTACCATCTTCAAGTACATTTACTGATACTCTTAGCCAGTATATCATGTAGATCTGCAGTAGCTATCTTATATTATAAGGTCCTGAAGAAAGCCGGGGCAATGCCCCCTTTTTTGGCTGAAACATGTCGACCATTGTGCATAGCGCTACAGGGTGGTATTACCACCCAGCGTGTTTTTAACCTTTAACACATAGTTTTCTGTTTAAACAATTTCCAGGATCTGTGCAGTTAATTTTAAACATTATTATTATTTGAGCACTGCACTTTAGTTCACACTAGTCGATGACAAATGTTCTAGTAAGATTAGTGCTAGCCATCCCCGCACCGACACTACTAGGTCGGATGCGGCATGGTACGATTACCAATTCCCACATGACGAGAATTCCACTTGTATAGTGGACTGATGGAAATTGTTCTAGTTTATGTTTTTCACAATAATATGTGTTTCGCATTTATCAACATCATTGGTTCTTACATGCATCCAATTGTTTCACAGTACTTGTATGGTCACACACCGTTTATTGACCTGGTCTACTCTGTTGTGTGTTTATAATCTTGTCAGTAGGGGATCGAGCAGACAGGTCGTTTAATATTCCCCTGGACCCCCCACACTTTTTGTTTTTTATATTATATCTCCTAATACAGAGACAAGCCAGACTATCTCTGATTTAGCTATGTTTGGCTTGTACCAAAAAGTTAATGGATCTACTCATTCTGCAGTTCATACTCTAGACCTATTTTTTTTTTACTAATGACACATCTTTTACATATCCACCGCCCCAACCTCTACTCTGGACCGATCATGCTCTTGTTCGCTTCCAGATTCCCATGTAAAAAGAGATGGGGAAAAAGATTAGGACCCTTAAAAATGTATCTAGACATTAGCGGAAAATTACTCTGGACTGTTGCTAAGGAGTTTGAGTTCACTGTTACTCTGGTAGACTCAGACATTTATTAAACACTTTCCGATTACAATAGACCTTTAAATTCAGCACTTGACAAGGTAGCCTCTCCTAAATTGTGCTCCAATTCCAAACACGGGGCCCATTCAACTTGGTACACAATAGAACTAGGGATACAGAAAGCCTGGTACAAAAAATTGTAAAGAAGGTGGCATCTAACCAACAACTGAACCGACAAACAGCCTCTAGGGCATCCTTAAATCTGTACCACCACAATATAAAAAGAGCCCGGAAACTGTATACCTCCAACCAAATTGGTCAGGCTAGAAACACGTCCAAACTACTCTTCAAAGTGCCTAATACTTTTATAACTCCGGATTCCTGCTTTCAAGAAAAACATGCATCACAAGCTCTTTGTGATTCTCAAGCCAACCACTTTGAAGGCACAAGCAATGTGATCTATCATTCATTTTCCGAGTTCACTGGATCAGGTATGCGAGGAGATTCATTTTCAGCGTACTCCCCTCTAACTGTGCCACCAGTTTATGTAAATTTGAATGTTCTCTTGGAGGCAATTCCCAAAGTCCTTGCTCTTGCTGAATCAGGTTTGCCTTTAGATGTTAATTCTCCTAGAATCCTGCCCGATCTCTCCAATCAGCATGCCCCTGCAATCTGTTCTCGGTTTAATCTATCAGTCTTTACAAGGAAAATTCCATTGGCTTGGAAGTCAGCACAGATCATGGCTATCCAAAAAAAGGCTAACTTGGCACCAACCAATCTTTGTAACTATAAACCTATCACACTACTCCCTCTATTGGACAAGCTATTAGAGGGACTCAATAAATAACTTCTGGAATAGCTAAAGGTTAACAAGATTCTTGATCCGTCACAATCCGGTTTCAGACCATCACACAGTACAGAGACAGTCCTGGTAGCTGTCAATGACCATATCAGATGCCCCCTCTATGCAAATTTGTCATCAATGCTTGTGCTGCCGGACTTGTCCATAACATTTGATACTGTGTTTCCTCCCACACTGCTTCATAGGCTTCAAGAGATTGGAATTCATGGGACAGCATTAAAATGGCTTAGTGATTTCTTCTCCAAACTATAGCTCTGGGCTCCCTAAAGTCTCGGACCATGATGCTGGATAAGGGGGTGCCCCAGGACTCTTGTCTTAGCCTGGTGCTTTTTATCAATGTTGCCCCAAAGCCAAGATTGTTGTAGCTTTTGGGTTTGAAAGTATATCTTATGCAGACGACACACAGCTAGTAATTTCCTTTGACAAAAATCTGATCAAAAGGAAAGAATCTTTCGCTGATGGGAGGAAAGCAATTGCTACCTGGATGGCGGAAACTGACTCCAGCTAAATTGAGGAAAAACGGAGATTATGGGGTTTGGGAAGGCCAAACGGCTTTGAAACTTTGATTGGTGGCTCTTAACTTGGCACAGCTCCATAATCAAAACAGGAGGTTAAAAACTTGGGAGTTTGGCTGAACCAATCAATCAATCAGGGGAATTGTAAGCGCACTACTCACCCATGAAGGGTCTCAAGGCGCTTGGGAGGGGGGCAGGGGGAGTAGCAGCTCTGTTCAGTCGAAGAGCCAGGTCTTGAGTGTCTTCTTGAAAATGTTCAGGGAGGGGGTGCGTCTGATGTCGATCGGGAGCTCATTCCAGGACTTGGCCGCGATGTAGGATAAGGCTGTTCCGCCTGTTCTGGCTCTGCGGTTGCGATGGGTTTCAGCAAGGGCAGTGGATCGGAGGTTTCTTTTGGTTAGGTGGAAGCAGATTCTTTCCTAGAGGTATTGAGGGCCGGTGTTGTGGAGACATTTGTAGGCGTGGGTGACTATCTTGAAAGTGACTCTTCTCGACAAGGAGCCAGTGGAGGTTCTGCAGATGTTGGGTGATGTGTTTGTGTCGAGGGATGCAGAGTAAGAGTCTGGCTGCAGTGTTATGTATAGTCTGGAGCTTGCGAAGCAGAGACTTGTCAAGCCTGGCGTGGAGGGTGTTGCCGTATTAGAGTCTGCTGGTTAGGAGTGTGAGGGTGGCGTTCTTTCTTGATTCAGGGGGATCCATTTGAAGGTCTTTCTAAGGATGCCGAGGGTGTTGAAGCAGCTGTCGGGCCATGAAGAGGGTGGAGTCGAGAATGATGCAGAGGTTCTGGGCGTGGTCGGTGGGAATGAGAGGACTGCTGAGGGCGGTGAGCCAGCAGGTGTTGTCCCATGCAGAGGGGGACGGTCCGA
The DNA here is from genome assembly GCF_964261635.1 of Lissotriton helveticus. Lineage (NCBI taxonomy): Eukaryota > Metazoa > Chordata > Amphibia > Caudata > Salamandridae > Lissotriton > Lissotriton helveticus. Next base: position 291,641,579 of record NC_136063.1, on the reverse strand, counting down.
GGACGAGGACCTCTGTTTTCTCTAAGTTGAGCTTCAGGCAGTGCTGCTTATCCAGGATGTGAAGTCTTTCATTCCTTCCTGGAAGTGGAGTCTGGTGTTGGTGGGGTCCTTGGTGAGGGAGAGGATGAGCTGGGTGTCCTCAGCATAGGATACTATGATGAGCATGAGCTGTCGGACTATGGCGGCAAGGGAGGCCATCTAGATATTGAAGAGCTTGGGGCTGAGCGATGATCCTTGGGGTACGCCGCAGTTGATTTCCATGGGTCCAGAGAGGAAGGGAGGTAATCTGATTCTTTGGGTTCTTCGGGTGAGGAATGAGCGGCTCCAGACGAGGGCCGTTCCTTGTATGCCGGTGACGTGGAGTCTGGCGGTGAGTTTTCAGTGGGAGACGGTGTCGGTGTCGAATGCTGCAGAGAGGTGAAGTAGGATCAGGGCTGTGATCTGTCCTTGGTCGAGGAGGGTGCGGATGCAGTCTGTGGTGGCGAGTAGAGTGGTCTCGGTGCTATGATTGCTGTGGAAGCCGGATTGGGAGGTGTCAAGGATGGAGTTTTCTTCAATTAATTTCGTTAGTTGTGCGTTGACGGTTTTCTCTGTAACTTTGCCCGTGCATGGAAGGAGGGAGATGGGTCGCTAGTTCTTGAGGTCCGTGGGGTCAGCTGAGGGCTTCTTGAGCAAGGGTCTGACTTCTGCCCATTTCCAGTCATCTGGAAAGATGTCAGTCTTGAATGTGGCATTGATGGTGTGTCGTAGTTCTGGAGCGATGGCGGTGATGGCTCTGTGGAAGACGTGTGGTGGGCAAGGGTCCGTGGGGCCCCTGAGTGGATGCCTTTCATGGTCAAAAAGGTGTCTTTGGTGGTGACTGGGGTCCAGGAGAAGATGGTGGAGAGGGTAGTGGTTTTGGAGTCGAGTGTCCGGTCGTTGAAGTTGTCACAGAGGCTCTTGATTTTCAGATGGAAGTAGGATATAAGCTTTTTGCAGAAGTCCTGGGAAGGGGTGGTGTCCTCTGTTTCGCTGGCGGTCTTGGTGAATTCCTGGATGACACTGAAGAATTCCTTGGATTTGTCGAGGATCTTGTTTTGCATGAAGGTCCTTTTGGTGGATCTGATGCGTTGGTGGTATTCAGTCATGGCGTTCTTGTAGGTGTTACGGTCTTCAGGCGTTTTGCTGTTTCTTCAGTTCTTCTCGAGGCGTCTGCAAGTGAGTCTAGACTCCTGGAGTTCGGCAATTAACCAGGTGGCCTTCCTGGGGTGCTGTTTGTCTGAGTTACGTAGGGGTGCGAGCTTGTCTGCGCAGTTGGAGATCCATCTGTGAAGTTGTTTGGCTGCGAGGCTGGCGTCGGTTGAGGTGGTGGAGGGCGGAGTTGAGCTGCTCCTCTGTGACTTTGCTCCAGTTGCTTCGTGGGGGGCATGGTGCGGGTTTGGGAGGTGTAGGGTTGTCGACGTCAAAGTGAACTCAGTGGTGGTCCGTCCATGGGGCTGAAGTGGATGTTGTTGCTTCCTGTGAAGATTGGGTTGAGGTTGAGGGTGTGTCCTGCCTTGTGGGTGGGCGTGGTGACAAGCTGTTTCAGTCCGATGTTGGCGAGGTTGTCCAGGATGGTGGGGGTGTTGGAGTCGTTAGGGTTGTCGAGGTGGACGTTCAGGTCTCCGACGAGTATGTAGTCCATGGAGGCAATGGCATGGGGTGCGATGAGGTTGGCGGTGGCAAATGGAGTGCAGGGTCTGGAGGTGTCTGTAGATGAGGGTGCCGTGAAGTGTGGTTCTAGGGCTTGTCTGGACCTGAAAGTGTAGGTGTTCGGTGGTGGGGTTGGAGGTGAAGAGTTAGAGGGAGCTCTTGTGCGCAATGGGGAGTCCTCCTCCTGGGAGGTTGGGTCGGTCCTTCCTCTGGATCTTTTATCAGTCAGGGATGGCGGTGGCGATGTCGGGTCGGATGAGGCATTTGTCCAGGTTTCTGCGAAGAAGGCGACGTCTCGTGAGAGGGTGCCGCTTAAGATTCAAACCAGTACTGATCACTTTCAATTCAGGAAAATACTTAAGACTGCACTGTTTTTATTTTGTTGCTTCTTTTTGCCTGTGTCCTGTTATCCCAGCCTAATACCCCATCCGGGGTGATTCATGTAAGTAAGTAAGTAAAAATGTATAAAGCGCTCGATGGTCAAGGCATCTTAGCGCTGAGATAACAGAGAAATAAGAAAGCCCAGGAAGAAAAAGTTGTCACTGGGTGGGAAAGAGCCAAGTTTTCAGACAGGCTCAAAAATGTGTGTGGACCGATAGGGGTCTGATATTAAGTGGCAACTTGTTCCATAGTTGGGGAGCTAAATGAGAGAGACTTCAGCCACCCCATTTAGTCTTCTTGACTCTTGGGACCTTAACCAGGGCTTGCTTTGCTGACTTAAGGGAGCGACCCGGAGTAGACCATTGGAATTGTTTAAGATATTCTGTGGGTCCTTCACCATGTAGGGTTTGATGAACCAAACATAGTGCCTTGAATTCAGTCTGCTCCTTGACTTGAAGCCATTGCAGTTTTCTGATGGTCCCAGATATGTGACTATATTTAGGAAGGTTCAATAGGGTCCGGGTAGCTGCGTTCTTTAGGGATTGCAGTTTGTTCAGTTATTTCTTATCTGCCCCAAGATAGAGGGCATTGCAATAGTCAATTCGGGACAGGACAAGTGCTATCACCACAGTTTTTCTCAAATCGATCAGGAGAAACAGTAAGATCTTCCACAAAATCCTTAAAGTGAAATAGCACGTAGAGCAGAGTTATTCAATCTGTGGGGCGCGCGACACCATCCTAGGGGTGCGCGCACTCCACTCTAATTTAACCTTTGTTCCCTGTGTCAAAAGTCTTGCAGAACTCTGGTATGGTTGGAGGGAGGAGGGAGGGGAAATCGATGGGGCACGAAGTGCCCAGGTTTTTGTTATGTTAACCATCCCAGGAGGGGGTTAATTCAGAGAGCTGAAATGTTTCAGCTGCAGTGAGGAGGTGAAAGCAAAACATGCACTATAGCCTGCCACGCAAGACATAGCTAAACAATGGAGCAAGGTCACAAGAGACACAGAGTCAGTCCTTCCTTCCTTCTTTACAGTCAACATTTTGCTGGGTGGACGCGTAAGCCCGTGCTTAAAAGGGGAAGGGAAAGTGTTAAAATACAACTAACCAGTGTGAAATCACAGCTGACTCCCTTAACCTGCACATGTAGGTAGAGGCTTCTCCTCATTAGTACTACATTGCAGTATCCAAATGCAGAACTAAGAAAAACAAAGGTGACGAGCCTTGCTGTGTTTATAGTATCTTTTGATCCATTTGAGATGGAAACAATATTTTTTTTAAGTCTGCAGCGTAAGCAGCCGATGATGGATTATGTGGCAAACTAGGTAAAAACATTATTATGCAGAAAACGCTGCAGCTGTAATATTGCATAATTTCAATGGCGCTGGATATAAAACAGAAAAAAATCAGAGCTTAACAGAATAACTTAAAATAATTAAGATGAGTGAAGCTGTTAACCTCATGAACACCAGCTGTATGTTTTCTTCAGAAAATGAAAGATCGTAAAGGACACATTTTTATCAAACTAGAAGCACAGTCTTCTGGATGAATGCTTAACCTAGAATACAGATTTCCTTTATGATATTGTGCATAGAATATGAATGTATGACGTTACAACGAATTCCGTTGCAACACATGCCTTTACCACGCATGCGTTACAACGGAATTCGTTTTCCACGCATAACCTTTTCCTCGACTACTTGCGTGGTGACGTCATACGTCGTTAAGAGGCAACTGAAGTTTTTTTTCCGATTTCTCTTAAACGACGCTGATTATTTGCAGATCCCGACGTGACTTCTGGTGAGTTTTTTTTATTTGGGGGGGGGGGGGAGACCCCCCTAACCCCCCCTTTTTTTTACTTTTTACCTTTACCACATATGCCTTTACTACAAACCTCGTAGTAAAGGTATGCGTGGTAAAGGCTTTAGTGGTAACCACGCATGCGTTGTACTGCATGTGTGGTTAAAGATTTCGTGGAAACGGCTTCGTTGTAAAGGCCGTTTCCCATAGAATATACATCCCTTCTCAAAATATTGGTATGCCCCAACTGTACATCAGCGTGTGCCCTGGAACCGCACATCACTTTTTAATCCAATTTTGTATAACACCCTAGCTCTCCTCATTTGCACAACATCCGTGGAAAGCGCTCTGATACCCTCTTGGGTCATGATCGCGCTATACAAAACTTTACAAATAAAAATAAAATAAAAACAAGTGACAGCTATTGTATAACAAGGACTTGATGTGTTTTGCCAAAGAAGTTTAGACTGCTAACACGTCTGTGTTTTATCGGAAACAGATTGCATTCAAACGCTTAAAACTCCATTGCAGTTTCCTCTAAATGGGAGAGAACGCAAACACGGAGTATGTCCAAAGTCCCCTCTCACAAGTGCGCTGCTCTAAGTAGAACGGCGAAAATCACTGATCTAGATGATAGCTGAACATATTGCACGGCGCCTCGAAGCACATCTAGAGCGCATCCCTGCATGCGTTTGTGTACCACTGTGGCCTCATCAAGGGATCCTAGTCATAACAGCAAACAACGTTAACAGGCCTATGCGATTTAATTCAGTTTTTTTTCGTTTGTTTTTTGCCCTGGATGATAAAGGGTGCGTTTCTTTGTCATTCGTAGACACCCAAGTGCTTAATTTAATGTTTTTATAATATGGAACTCTGGGTTCAAATCTGGAGTTCACTTTCCGCACAGAAAAAGTTCCCAATCATCATTGTGCTGCTGCTACTGTTTGTCTGGTATAAACATGTCGTATTCCAACAAGGGGTACGCTTATCCCACAACATTATGCCCAGAACCCCGCATAGACCTGTGAGCATGCATGCAGGTGGTAGCTGATGGGACACAGGTACTAAGATTGCACTGCTGCAGGATGTAATCCGACATTGCCGCTGAATGCATCGGTACGTGCACGTAGGTAGTCGGCGGGATACCGGTACCAAGATGCACTGCTGCAGGAAGTAACCTGCCCTTGCCGCTGAATAAAAGACACAAATGACCAGTACCCGGCCACATAACTAGCTGATGCGTTGCGGTGACTGTAAGCCCCCCACAGTGCGCACACTACGCCTTATGAGCCACTTCAGCCGATATTTACAGCGCAGTACTAGCACTCGTATAATGAGCAAAACATGCCTTTCACTGATTGCTTATGGTCGTAGTTTCACCCTTGCCTACACCTCAAATTGAAGGTACGAGTGCGAGTAAACAATGAGTAGCACTATAAAAAAATGAAGAGAGATGAGGTGCATCGTTGGTGAGTGGTAGTGATGGTATTCATGGAGAAGGAGGAAATGTGGGAGGGAGCACCAAAAAAGACTGTTGCACTGTGTGCAACAAGTGCTAGGGCCAGCCCTGGCTGAGAGTGTTAGCCCCCTCCCGATGTTCGGGTCTAGTTGCGCCTCTGTACACGAGTATGGGCATGTCGTCCTAAATTACAAAAGGACACATTTACATTCAACGAGGAGAAATGTTTAATTTCTCCTCGTTTTTCACTCTTTCAATGCGTGCTGCATTCTACAGCATGCATTGAAAGAGGGAACTGCCTGTAGTGATTGTTTATGTGCAGGAAGGTGCCCCTTCCTGCACAAAATCAATCTCTCCACGACGCAGGCATCCTTGCACCATGGTGCAAGGATGCCTACGCCAGCGCATGGCTGCAGTTTGTGCGCCAGCACAGGGGAGAGCACAGAGATGCGTCATATTCTTGTAAATATGTTGCATCCCTGTGCTTCGGAAGTGCTGCAGCGTGGCGCAACCAAAGGGATTGCGGTGCCACGCTGCGGCACTTCCTTGTAGATCTGCCCCTGGATGTGGAGCACAACCTGAGGATGGCAGTAGCAAAATCCATCCACAGATTGACCGTCTGTGGCGAAAAAAAAGGACACCCGTTACATTTATGTTGGTGCTGTTATTATCAATCAATGTCATGTGTAAACAAAGCATCCCAGTAAAAACGATATGCACACATTTTATCTAGGAAAATGGTGGTTTGAGCTGTGTAATAAGTCTGTCATTTCAGCACACCTACTCATAAACCTGCACTTTACTCAGCACTTATTGTGTTGAACATTATTTTCTCGATACGGCCCGGGATATGCGTGCGGCGGTCGATTATGTAGTGTACCAGATTCGAGAAATTTCTGTCGGGTGGTGGAGGGGGCCCATCATCTAAAACAATTGAGCTTGGGGGGCTCAACCTACAAAAGTTTGAAGACCTCTGACGTAGAGGTTACCTGATTTATCTGTCCCATAAAGCTGAGCTGGGTGTCAAACACCACACCCAGGTTTCTCATTTTGGTCACAGGGAGTGGACATGCTCCTACTTCTGCAAGCCACCAGTCAGGCTTCTAGATGACCGGGCCAGAGCCAAATTCCATCTCTTCTATCTTCTGAGTATTCAATTTTGGATAGTTGAGGTGCATCCATTGAATAATGTGAGCCAGACCGTTGTGAAACCTGGCTGAGGGCACATTTGCTCAGGAGGATATGGAAATTATAATTTGTGTGTCATCCGCGTATGACACAAGCGAAAAGCCATGGTGCTTAACCAGTTTCGCCAACGGGGTCACATATATATTATCGAACGCAGCGGATAGGTCCAACAAGATCAGTACTGCCCTGCCACCACTATCAATTTGCTGTCGGAGTACCTCCGTGGCCATGGCTAGTGCGGACTCCGTAGAGTGGCTGGACCGAAAGCCATGTTGAGTGCTTTCTATTAGGTTGTTACAGTCCAGGTAGTCGTTTAATTTTTTTTTTTTAGGGATTTCTCCAAAACCTTGGATGCCAAAGGCAGGCAGGAAATGGGGTGGTAACTGGTGAAGTCATTAGGGTGCAGGGAGGGTTTCTTTAGGATCGGTCTAATGCAAGCTTTCTTCCAAGATAACGGAAAGTCCCCAGACTATACAATGGTGTTAAATAGAGGGGCAATAGTCAAGCTGATTAGATTCGAGGCACCATGAATGATATCTGGAGGGCATGGATCATCTGGAGAGCCAGACTTGATGGTCAGCAGAAGGTTGTTCGCAGAATCCACCGTAATAGGTAAAAAACTGACCAAATGATTGGTAGTTGCCAGCCCCTCCTCTAGTCCGTACAGAGGTAACGTTATACATGCTATCAACTGAAATAACATACCACAAGTAAATATAGTGTGCAAAAGCACAAAGCACCTCTCGTGGTCACCTGATCTTGCTAGGCCAGATACAGGGACCAGGATGGTCCAGATGAAAGAGTTACCTTCTCAAAGTCTTGTGCAAAGAGGAGGATGTAAACGAGGAGGCCACAAGAAGCAGCAAGAGCAATCGTGAATGGCTGCTGCTGTAGCGCAAAGAAAAGGTCAGACGTCTTGGACGGTCGTTGCTGGAGCTAAAATCAGACTTTAACATTAAATATTAGAAAGGATTTAAAATAACAGTTCCTCTGAATCTAAAAATAATATTTCTACCTGCTCCCAAACAAAAGTTAGCACTTATTAAACGTAATAAGGTAGCCCAATGTTATCCTATGGGAGACGTAGGCCTCACAGAAGTGAAAAATGAATTTAGGAGTTTTTCACTACCAGGACATGTAACACTTAAAAGTACATGTCTAACCTTTTAATTATAATGCACCCTGCCCTATGGGCTGACTAGGGCCTACCTTAGTGGTTACTTACATGTAATAAAAGGGGAGTTTAAGGCTTGGCAAGGCGGCCTTTTGTCAAGTTGAATTGGCAGGTTAAAGAATAAGTAACTTACCTTTGGTAACACCTTATCTGATAGAGACAAGATCTAAAAGAGTGCTTACCATTGAATTATCCCCAGTACAAGACTGGATCTGGAATTTTTTTTACAGTAGTATCTCTACGTGTCGGTAGAAAGCGGCAAGCGACTCCGTAACGACGTCGTTCACCGGATGTGATCTCGACAGAGTCCATATAAACCCTCCCCTAACGCGCTGACGTCAGTTTCTTCCGCAACTACTTTTCGCACTAAAACGAGGAGTCAGAAATAGAAACTGCTATGAAAACAGAGTGCAAAAAAGAATCTTCTTTTTGAAAAATGTTTACTAATTATTTTTTACCAATAAAAAGGCACAAGAGTGCATAGAAGGGATCTGAAAGAAACGGAGAATCTGTTCCAAAAGCAGAGAGGATGGGTAGGTTGGTAAGGAATCTGCAGCTAGATCTGGTCTCTACCGGATAAGGCAATACCAAAGGTAAGTAACTTTTTCATCTGATAGAGAAGTCTAGCTGCAGATTCCTGATCTTTGAATGACATACCAAGCAAAACCATCCCATCTGCGAACCCATCCCAAGAAATATCCCGACTAGGCTATCCGGTCTGAATAAGAAAAAGAAAGAAACTCGCTGCCAGGGAAGGGAGGTGAGGAAGTAGACATCTCACCAGACACGTTGTGGAGAACCCCAAATCAGCACCCACGCAAAAGCATGGGAAAAACACCATAGCAGAAAAACACGGCGAGTTGGAGCGAACACTCCATATAAACATAATACCACAACGCTACCCTTAATGTCAACTGGGCCAAGAGAATGGGACGGAAGGCCAAGGACAGTAGCTAAAAGATCCTGAGCCAAAGCTTCTAGCCATAGAAGTAAGCAATGCAGAGAGCACCAACCCAAAGTTTAAGAAAAGCATTGCAAGTAATAACAACCATGGCCATAGACCACGTGTGGTCAGAGGGAACACAGAGAGAAGGAAGCTCTTTGGGACTAGGCAATGCAGTATCCTCAAGGGGGAAGTGAGGCGAGTGCAAAGCAAAGAACATGCGCAAGTCCATCTAGGATATGAGGAAAAGCACAATGCCGGCAACAACAAAAAACGTTGCCATTAGAGAGGCAGGACAACATGACTTACTATAGAAATACCAAACAAAAAAAGGGTATAAACTATATAAATAGATAGGTATGAAAATATATATATATATATATACACACAGACATATATATATATATATATATATATATATATACAAATACATATATACATGCCACAACAAGGTTCACCCTTAATGAAGACGCCTCACACGGAGAGTTAAAATCACCTCTTTAATTGCAGACTGCAAACCGAATGTCCTTTCATCACGTCTCCAAAGCAGCCATACACGTTTCAGAATTTGCATTCCTTGATCACTGGCACATTCAGGAAGCAACAGCAGCTTTGGGGGGAGTGTTAAATACTGTTCAGTCCCGCCCTTGTGGGCGTGTGCAAACTGCCTCCTGGAACTTGTAGTTCCCCCCAATTTTACTCCCAAGTGGGTGCTCTTGTGTCCGTGAATGGTAAAATTAATAGCCCCAGTGGGTTGGCGCAGTTTGGAAACAACACTCCAGATGCCTTTAAAACTGTCCCGCAATGTTAATTTTACCATTCACGGACACAAGAGCACCCACAACCAGAGACCACACCTGTCAATGACAGGGTAAGAATCCAAGAAAAAACAATACCTGCCATGGCACCACAGTGGATGCCACTTGGAAGTGACAAGTGAAAAGAGGAAGCCAACTGGCACTGCCCTATAAGGCCTCACACAGAAAAAGAATTAAGGTGACCATCCCCGGCCAGAACGAGTACGCTGGGAAGAAGGACGGTATCGCAATCAGGGATTACGTTTTCGCTGCTCTTCGACTATTCTGAAAACGGCGTACAGTCAAACAGATATTGACCATCGAAAGGTATGTCCACCAAGACAGACTTAACAGCCTCAGAGACGCCAGAGGTGCATAGCCAGGCACGCTGGTGAAGAGCTACTGAAAGTGCCATGGCTCATCACACACAATCTGTGGTATCTATGCCACAATGAATCAGCAATTTACCCGGCTGGCAGCCATCCTGGACCAGCTGAGTAAGAGTGTCCCAAGAGTCATCAGGGATGGAGGGGAGAAGGCACTAGACCGAATCCCACAACACATGAAAAGAACTGCCCAAAACACAAGCTGTATTAAGGGACAGCAAAGCATATCTGGTGGAAGAAAAGAGATATCGATCAAGGGCATCTAGACATTTAAACTCCTTGCCTGGAGGGACGTCGGGCATGGCGCCGATGTCAGAGAAGGCTGTTGCAGCCTGAACCACAAAGCTTCATGGAGTAGGCGGACTATTAATGCAGAGCAGGTCTCCGGGGGCAGGATGGTACCTATTAGCTGTAGACCGGCCCACGGAGGCCCTTGAAACACGTTTAGCCCACAGTGCCCAACAGAATATCAAAGAGGGCTTCACTGAAGGGGCGCACAGGTTCAGTTATCATCTGGCTTTGATGATGCATCCAGACTGTGGGATCAATGGCCACCTCCACTGAAGGAAGTTGCAGCCCCAGAACCACAGCAGCTCTCCTCATAAGCTCAGCAAAATCCGAGCTAGCCTCTTAGCGAGGCTAGGAGAAAACAGACTGGAGGATGGGGAAGAATCAAGGCCACTAGGCTCACCAAGGTCAGACACCCAATGAAACTTCGGAGGATGCTGTTGAATGTCAGTTCTGTCATCACCCACATCACCAAAATACCTGTGTTCCAAATAGAAAATAGCAGGGGGCTCTCCTCTGAAAGCGGAGGCAGGTAGTCCGTAAAGAACTGTTCCACTAAAGCCAATCCTGGCCAGGTAGCTTCCTTATTATCCAGGTAATGGGACAGCTCTCTCTGTAAAACAAAGATGGAACACGTGTCTTCTAGCAATCAGATTGTACCGACCCTTGTAATCATTCACTTTACTGCCCTTCACCCACCTATCCAGTGCCTTGCTAGATGTATCCATACAATCCACCCAGGTCTGCTGGGCAGCTTGTGGCTGTGTATGAACTTCTACCTATATCCTTCTGGAATGAGAATTTATATTTCCTGGTCACAGCATTCTTTGTCAGAGCATAAAGCATCCTGTGCCCCTTCCCTAGGGCTAACATGAAATCCCTTCCTTCACTGGGTATGTACCTCCAAAGGCTTGGGCAACCTAATGGGCTTCAAACCAGTTGTCTATGTCATGCCCCACAACAAACGTAGGCACCATATAGTTTGGAATGCCGCCACCAATTCTGCTGCACTTGTTTGAGCTTTAGGTCCAGCTCATTTAGACTCAGTACTCAGTTCATGAGCCTATATTAATTTGTTTTACTCCAGAGCCAGCTGCTTCTTCTGTAGAGCTATGGCTCTCTCTGAATCTGGGGTGCACTGGTCCTGCCCGATCTCGGCGGACGAAGGGTAGGACTAAAGCCTGCTACGCGGAGAGCTTAAGCCTCAAATCTAGAGGCATCTTTCACGCTGTACAACCCGCCGAGTATTGATGGGGCGGATAACTCTTGACTTTTAGGCAAGGAACAACACAATTGAGGTACAAACTCTTCCCATAATTTGATGTATGAGCCTTCTTAGTTGACATAAGCAACATTCTTTTGTAGACAACACCATATAGGTCCTGACGAATCGCAAGTCAATGCACATAGCGAGAAACATATTGACCGTCTCTTTTTATATCCTAGTCTAGTCTAGAACAAGGAAACATTACTTTCCAGATAGTCTAGTCTAGTTCCACTTTTTAATTGTAACGAGGGACCACCTGAATAAAGTAGTCTCAGGTACCCTACGCTGCATTTTAACTCACAATCTAGTCTACAATCCATCTGGCCCCATACCCACACTTCACCAATAGGCAGTTGGATTCAAAAGATCTCCGCCAGAGAGCCCCTCTTTGAGGTGAGCCCGTTGGAAATTGCACCGCCTACCCGACGAGGAGCAACACCTATGATGAAGCATGACACCTGCAAGGGTGTGTGAGGCAAACATATCCAACATAATGGATACCCAGTGGGAGGTTAACACCCTTTAACCACCACTTTCTCCCTAGACCAGTGCACCCCACTCCCCTTCCTTCTTTCCACCCGAGGAACAGCCTTGTTCAACTTTCTTGAATAAAATGTCGACTGAGGGCACGGACTGAGGCTGGACCTTCCACTCCTTTTGAGTGGTAATTACGCCCCAATCGATCCATCTGGATCACGCTCTCCCTCCTTTTGAAAACACTTTCTCTGAATCTGCTCACTGCTTTTGCCGCCGGTTCTTACTGGACCAGCTGTGGCTGGCACTGCCTTTCAGTTCTTTCGTCCCCCAGATCCTTAGGGGGGAGGTGGGGGGGGGGGGGGACCAAAGCATGCACTGCTTCCTATGCTGGGATTAGTAAGGAACCTCACTCATGTGGGTCTTTCCTTCTCTGGGGCCAGAGCCAGAAGATGCTCCTCTTCCCCCAGATCTGGATTTATTTATATAGCGCCTGAATCGACCCCCGAAGAGGTATCTCTGCGGGCGGCAGGAGGAGGAATGTCTGCTGAAAAAATCAAGAACATAAGAGGGTAGTCTTGAGCTGTTTCCTGAATTGAAGATGGTCAGAGCATTGTCTCAGGTGTAGGAGAAGTTTGTTCCAATAGAGAGGACCCAGAAAGGAAAGGGCCTTCCCGCCCAATCTGGCCTTCCTGATTCGGGGAACCACAAGAAGGGACTTGGATGCCGAGCTAAGGGACCTCGGAGGCATGTAAGGTATGAATTTGTCGGAGAGACAGGTGGGACCAAGGTTGAGCAAAGCCTTATGGATGGTACAGCAGACTTTAAACTTCACACGTTCCCGAATTGGGAACCAGTGAAGCTGGCAGAGAAGGGGACGAGAGGCAGTCCTGGGAGGGGCATTAAGGACCAGTCGAGCTGCAGTATTCTGGACTACCTGCAATCTGCTAAGTGGAAACTCATTGGCAGAGACCATCAGGCCATTGCAGTAGTCCAGAGGGCTTAAAATGAGCGTCTGAGTCAGCGTCTACAGAGTAGAGTCGGGGAGCAATGGAAAGACTTGGCGCAACAGAAACATGTAGAAACAGGAACCAGCTGTCTGAGCAGTGTGTTTTTTCAAAGTAACGGCCTGATCCAGGCAAACTCCTAGATTCTTAACACATGTTTTTGGAGCGGGGGGGGGGGACCCAGATCAGCTGGCCACCATTCAGGAGTCGATTGAAAAGGAGCATCTCCGAAGAGCATTATCTCTGTCTTTCCCACATTACATTGGAGGAAGTTAGTCAACATACAGTGTTTAAATAGCTCCCATGCCTGAAGAGAAGGCCGACTATACCGAAGAGGTGAATTTGTCAAAAGGAAAGAGCAGCTGTTTATCGTCGGCGTAAGAGATGGGAATAAACCCACACTTCCTAAGGAGGTTGGCCAAGGGAGCCACATATATATTAAACAAAGTTGGGCTCAAGCAAGAGCCCTGGGGCACTCCCTTGGTCAGTTATATAGGTGCTGAACGATACGGGCCAAGATTGACGGTCTGGGAGCGAGAAGATAGAAAACTCGTCATCCACTGAAAAGCCGAGTCTCAAAGTCCGATCTCCTTCAAAGTCCGATCTCCTTCAAAGTCCGATCTCCTTCAAAGTCCGATCTCCTTCAAAGTCCGATCTCCTTCAAAGTCCGATCTCCTTCAAAGTCCGATCTCCTTCAAAGTCCGATCTCCTTCAAAGTCGAATCTCCTGAGCAGTAACTTATGTGAAACCGTGTTGAATGCGGCGGATATTTCCAACAGCACCGGAATCGTAGATTGGCCCCGTCTAGGGTCATCCTGATGTTGCCTGTGACCGCTAATAGGGCTGATTCTGGGCTGTATTTGGGCCTGAAGCCTGACTGGGAAGGGTCTACACTACCGGTCAGTTCGACATGGTTGGAGAGATGTTTGTTTATATGCTTCTCCAATAGCTTGCTCAGGAAGAGAAGGAGAGAGATAGGACGGAGATTAGAGAACTCAGTCAGTGGGGCCTTGATGTTCTTACGGATAGGCATGACCTGTGCTGCTTTCTATTCTAACAGGACGTGACCCTCTCTCAGTGAGAGATTAAGAAGAAACTCAATGGAGGAGGACAGTTGACAGGTCAGGATGGTAGTGACTCTGGCCAGGTTGGTATCAAGAGGGGATCCTGAATATACAGTGTGAATCAATGTTTTTACCTTTACCAGTGTCACTGGAGGGAAACTTTTAAGCAACTGGGAGGTTGTCTGTGCTGGCTGAACAGATGTCATAATATCCAAAGATTGGCTCCCTGGCAGGACAAGATCACTGTAAATGAGCTCTATTTTCTGTACGAAAAAATTTGCGATGTCGTTGCAGAGTATTTGTGTAGGAACCACTAGATTCTCACAGGCCTTGGGGTTAGTAAAAGACTAAAGAATACGATATAAAACTTTTGGATCATTGTGAGCTTGATCTAATTGAAGTGCAATGTGATCTTTACGTTAAGCCTTTATTTTCCTATGATAACCAGACAGAGTAACCAAAAAAACGGTCTTTCTCATCATGGGTGCGACGCCAACGTCTTTCATGTTTCCTGCAGAGTTGTTTCTGAGCTCGGAGCTGGGAGGAATACCAGCCAGTCTGATGGCGCGTGGAAATATTGGGGAGTAATTTCAATGGTGCAAGTTGGTCAGTGACATTAGAGACAGACACATTGTATTTGGCAAGAGCATCCTCTAGATTGTCCGGTGCTATATTCCCAGGCACTACAAAAGATCTCTTGCAAAGTTGCCCTCCTCAGCCTCTATTTCCACCTCCTCTTCATCCATTATATCCTCCTCTTCATCACCCTCCTGTACTGCAGCTTGCATTCTGAGGGTCTCCCCCCAAGCTCTGCTGGTCATTGAATACTCAAACTCTTGAGAGCCCTTAACTCGTTTCAGTCCCCTCTCCCTACACTACTTTTTAAGTTCCGCCATCCTGTACCTTTCAATGGTATCAATATCTAACTCCATCTTTGCAGGCAAGAAACACAGGTGCACAAAATGTGAGAAAAGTATTGAATTTGGAAAAAGGAAAAATATGGCCAATCAAGGTGCATTGGGAAAAAGATAAATCTAGTATCAAAATAAATATATGGAATTTTTGTGATACACAAATCACTCTTTGGCCCCACACAAAAACAAATAAAGGATCCGACCCCAGTACACGAATGTGAGAAAGTGGGTTGTTGGTTGTGTGGGATATTAACCCTGCTCAAGCAACAGCCAAAGTCCCTGTAAAGGTGAGTCACAAAAGTTACTAAATTAACCTGTACTTAACCCTTTAGTTGCACAAAAGAAGTCAGGCTTAACTTGGGGGCAAAGTGTACAGTATTTATAAAGCAAACTGTAATAAAGTGAAAGCACAACACAAGAAAAATCCCACACCAAATTAGAAAAATTGAGTAAATTCAAATAAATTATGGGTACCAAAAACAACACAATTCCAATCAGTAGTTATGAATACTTAAAGTTTAAGGTAAAAAATAGTGCATAAAATGTCAATACGTCAACTGAAGACATCTATTTGCGGAATGCCAGGACAAAGTTGAAAAATATGGCTGACCAAAATGGAGTGTGGCTCAGTACAAGAAGTGGACTGGGCCAGGTTGGCGCTTACCTTCGGACTTACAAGAAATATAGCTGAAAAAATGTGTGTGAAGGTAAAGTTTGGAGGAATAGGAGTGAGGAGTTTGGAGTAGTTTGATAACTTCAGAGTAGTTCGAGGAGTTTAGAGTAGTTCTAGGAGGAGGTGGAGGAGTAGTTCGAAGAGGAATAGTTCTTCCAGGAGGATTAGTTCGAGGTGGAGGAGTAGTTTGAGGTGGAGGAGTAGTTCGAGGTGGAGGATTTCAAGGAGGAGGAGTGATTCGAGGAGGAGGAGTAGTTTGAGGAGGAGGAGTAACTCGAGGATGAGGAGTAGTTTGAGTTGGAGGAGGAGTAGTATGAGGTGGAGCTATCATCCGGGAGCCGTTGGAGGAAGCTGCGATTAAGATTTCCACATTTGAACTTTGTCTCGTTTTTTAAAAGCAAAAAGCTCCAGCGGGACAAAGCTGCAAGCTGTAACCCACAAGTGCTCCACAAAAGCAAATACCCTTTCTGCGCATGACTGCTGAACAGGATTTGCTGCTGCGGAGAAGAACGTAGCGGGAGCTGCCGCAAAGTCAGGCCGACCGGCATTGCACCTTGGTCGGATTGACAAGCAGGTAGGTCCTGGTCTCGGTTCTCAGAGCAATTTTTGGCCAAAAAGTTTCCAAGTACCAAGTTTTGGGTTCACTCACTTCCACTAGTTCAGGACTGGATGGAAGCACCCTGGAGGGTCAAGACTTACTAAGGCTGGGTCCAAGTTCAGGTTCGATATGAAGAGAGCCTTTTCTGTCACTGAGGGTCAGATAAGGAGGCCATACAACTAACCCTTGGAGTCACTCTGTAGGTCCTGCGTTCAACAAACGGAACAGAGTTTAAAAAGTAGGCCAAGCCTCTGAGGCAGAGCTTTCCAAACTGTGTGTCGCCTGCAAAGCGTGTTTGTCGCGGGATGACACTGGTATTAACGGGCACTTAGCACATAACTGCTGCTAATTAAGAGTCATTCCTTTGAAAGAGTGTCTCAGAGTCCGCCGCAGCAGCAGCGCGGACTCCAAGACACTCTGGTCTATGGGGGCCGGGCGATTCACAAGAACGCCTCTTAACAACTAAAAGGTCCTTTAAAGACCTGTGAAGTACTCGGTGCAGCTGTGTGTGCACCCGGGAAGCTGTTGTATATATTGTGGCCTTTGACTGCTTAACAGACTGTGAAGGTTAGCCGTGCCGTAGACCCTTTGGGCAATGTGTCACAACGTAATCTAATTGAGGAGCACGGGCACAGCCACAGTGCTCCTGTAGACCACCTGCGAAAAATCAAAGAAGCTATTGCCACACCCATGCAACACTTGTCCTGCCCTCCACAGTAGAATCTATAAGTAACATTAGTCACAAGTAAAGTGGCATGATGAACGATGACATGGTTGTAACCAACATAATGTATGCACAAATGGTTGCTCATAAATTACATTAAATTAATAGTTTTTTTATTTTAAAGAAGCTATATTTGCACTGCATCTTTGTTTGCAGCTCCAAGGATTTAGTTACAGGTGTAACGCTTGCTCTTAACGACCTCCATAAGCTGCAGATCTAAATATTTACTGTTAGAACAGTATGAAATAGCTTGGTAATAAGATCGTACACCTGTATAAAAGAGTGTGTGGTGTGGTAAGTACTACGTAATTGAAAGTATAAAATAAACGGCTCAGTATTTAGAACTCCCCCTGTAGATAGTAAAGGATGCAGACATCCACACCTGCTAGAGTTTACCCTGTGATGACAAATGTAATCATATCTGAAAGTATTATATTTTTAAACATACGGGCACTGATTATTTCAGATAATGTTTCACTTGAGTACTAATGTGGCATGGTCTTCTCGGAACAGCCCTTTACATCTTCCTCAAAGCTGGGGTGAGGTGGCTTCAGGCAGCATATCAGTCCTTCCAAGTGCTGAAGTACACTGCAGACCACAGCAGTAGGCAGTCCTCTGAGAGTCCTTCCATATGTCCAGAAAGTGAATTGAAGAGGCGTCTGAGGGTTCTATTTTCCTACCTGGTGCCTTCTTTGAAGTAGATGTTTCTAGAGTTTTCCTTTTGAAATCCTTGAAGTTTACTGGCTCCAAACTTGCTGCCTAAACAATGCGGTAGTGAGAATTCCTTTGTGTGAAGACAGGACAAAGCCTATTGATTTGCAGAATGGGCTGCGTCCAACTCTGCCCCCCCGCCCCCAGAGGTGGCTCAGCCAGGCATATCGAATTCCTCTATTCTATGGCTGTCTAGAGGAATAAACAATGTCTAACTGCCAACTACACCCAGTCATGTGACCCAAGAATAGGCTGCAGGCACCAAGTAGGGCACTAAAATCCCAAGTTTCTAAAAGGGGCATTTTCAAAATTGTGACTTAAAATCAGACTTTACCATTAAAGAAGATTTTAAATTACAGTTTCTCAAACACAATACATGAAAGTCCGACTTGCTTCTAATCAAAAGTTAGCACCTATTAAATGTGATAAGGCTACTCAATATTATTCTATAGGAGAGGTAGACCTTGCAATAGCGAAAAATTAATTTAGGAGTTTTTCTCTACCAGGATATGTAAAACTTCAAAGTATGTGTCCAAACTTTTAATTGCAAAGCGGGCTGCCTATGGCCCACCTTAGAGGTGACATATGTAATAAAAGAGGAGTTTAAGGCTTGGCAAGGGGGTTATTTTCCCAAGTCAAATTGAAAGTTTAAAACTGCATTCAGACTGCAATGGCAAACCTGGGAGAGGTTTTAAGAAGTTACTTAAGTGGGTGACACAATAGGTGCTGCAGGCCCACTAGTAACATTTAATTAAAAGGCACTGGGTATATGGTGTATCACTTTACTTGGGGCTTATAAGTAAATTACATATGCCAAATGGGTGTAAGCCAATTTTAAGCAAGTGAGCACAAGCAATTTAGGACTGGTTGGCAGTGGTAAAATGCAAGGAGTGCTAAAGCCAGCAGAAACTAATTTAGAAAAATAGAAGAGTGAAGGCAAAACGTTTGGGGATGATCCCACAGAGAGGACCAAGTCCAATCTTACCCCAAATGAGTTTACAGTTTTGTTACATTTCACTTAAAGGAATTTGGCAGATTTGCTTACCTAAACATTTGAATACTCAGTAATTGTCAATACTCTTATTACCAGAACTGTGTGTGTCTCACTGTGGTATTTAATCAGAATACCTCAAAAAGATCATCATGTCAATTAGCCAGTATTATTGCCTATATATACCATTGTCTATTTCTATTGTATATTTCTTACTGAAAAGTAACTCTTGTAAATATTGTCGTGCAAACTCTGTCAGGCACTCTAATACCCTTAGGTCAAGTTTGCGATATACAAAACAAGATAAATAAATGAATAAATAAATCTAAAAAGGTGACAAAAGCAATCTTGAGCCGTAACACCCAATAAGCTTGTGGAACACTGATTTCTTATTTCAGAAATGTTAAGATTGGTTACATGTAAAAGAAAACAGAAGCCATTGAAAGGCCCATTCAAACCTAACTTACATTATCATTTTGATGCGCTTTATAAAAAAAAAAAAGTACACAAAACAGATGTCATGGTATATTACTTTCCAGGATTTGCTCAAATCCTTTTATACAGTAGATCAAGCCATTATCCAGAAGTATTGAAAACCTGCAAGATTTAACCTAGCATTAGACCTTCATAATGAACCTCAATGCGAATGTTACGAGGAATTTGAGAACAGAACTGGAAAGCAAGATAAGCACTAAGTTACAAGAAAATAGAGGCATTAAAAATGCTGATTCTGGTGCCAGTTCTGCTCAGTTGGCACACTAACTTTCTACATAAACTTGTTATTAACAGAGGATAGAGACTACTAACCAAAAATGCCCAAACCCAATTTATGTGAGGAATCCGTGCTGCCAATGACAACTCCAGATTTGCTCATGCAATTACTAGCTGCCACAAAGCAGCATTATAAATTCAGAGAACAACAACTTAAGAAGTCAAAGAAATGGTTTGTTTTTGATTCAGAAAGTCTGTTGGTAGCCTCTCACAACATGTGGTAAATTGTTATTAAAAAGAAGCACATAGTGCTAAATCCTGAGGCTACGGGATATCAAAAAAGGGAGTGAAGAGGTGGTGCTACTCAGCACCGCGGTGGGCTAATCCTCCTCTTGCGAAAGTACGAATAATCAACAGAGACCACCTGAAATTAAATCAGTAGATATTCCGATGTTCTTGGAATACACTCAGTGTGTTAAAATACCCCTCACACACCAAAAGGGCCCTTGGTGTCATGCTTCATCATCGGGGTCTTCCCGCCCCCGCTGCGGGACGGGTCGGGGCAGTGCTGCGACAAGCGACTACGCCGGAGCACCTTTTATTGTGAGTACTATGTGAGTGAAATGAAGTGAGTGTCAGTGGGGTCAGGAGTGATATTACGAGTGAGGTTTAAAAAATACCTGGCCTAGTGGTAGAAAAAACTATTTAATAGGCACTGGCTGGTATTGTTAAAAGGGGTGAGGCGGAGGGCAAGAGCGGGTTACTAGCCTTGCTCTCCTGTGTGGGTCAACATGTTTCGGGGCGACATGCCCCTTCGTCAGGACCGGGTATAGATCCCCCTGTCACTCACTAATGTTCTCCCACAATTTGAGAGTGTAGTGTATTATAAATGTGTATGAATATATATTATAGATACACGTATTCTAGCTATCTCAGAAATTCTGATGATATAAGCTTTAGAAATGAGGAGACAATGCCCCATGAGCCAAGCTGGGCGAAGGGTAAATGGGGTCCAATCAACCCCAACACCTCAGTGCTTCCTCCTTCGTCAGTGGCTTCCGTGGTAAATCCTGAGGCACCATTACCTAGAGAGCCGAATCGTGAGGACCTAACTGGCCAGATTAAGAAGTTGAAACCAAATATAAGAGATGGTCAAGGAGACTTTAAACATCAGCCTGGAAGTGAAGGTTGGCAGTCTACACATTAAAACTCAACAATGTGCGTGCACATACAAAGGACAATATCAGTCAGGTGAGCCGACTGTTCATGTGTTGAGTACTTGTCTTCCAATCAAAGATGACAAGAGAAGGCAGGATATGAAGTAAGCAGCATCTGCGCATGCCCAAGTAAAGCAAAAGCATTTTCTCTAGGACTTCATCCTAATTTTCTCCTTTTACTAAGCTCAGAAGAAGCAGCATCCATAACGTTCCAATCCGAGAATTTGCAATCATGAGAGCCAAGAGATTACATAATTTCTTTAGGGAGCACAATTTTTAGAAATTGCACACTTTTCAGAAATGAACACTCATGATGCATTGTGATATTCAATGTTAAGTTTAATAACACCAGTTACAGTGACCAATTTCTTTTTATATTTAAATTTGAATCAAAGTGAAAAACTAGGTAAAGAATGGGAGCGGAAAGTGAGAAGAGGTAAATTTACAGAAATAATTTCTTGCTTCAGTCAGGGTATCAAAGGAGCACTCTGCATTTCTCTTTCTATACGCCAGTCCTCTGGAAAAGCCTCTAAAACTGCAGAACTGATGCAGAGATTGTTTGGTAGGAGTCAATAGCCCTCAAGAGCGCGCTGTAGCTCTACTATCTTTAAAGCGCTCCAATGCAGAGTCCACCTCCTCTCAAAGAGGCAGGACCTATTAAAAGGCATGTCCATTAAGAAGTAATGCACATTGCCGTAGAATCGTGTGGCTCATGTCCACGAGTCTCAACTATAGACAACACTGGTACTGACTTCTGGATAGCACAATATTAGTCAGGGTCAAGCCAAGAAAGATCGAGGCCTGACACTGCATCCAGTGGCGTCTGCACTGGCATCAGGGAGGCACGAACCAGCATGATTCATGGAGACAAGTGGAAGACCGTACCTGAGTAAGTAAATGCCACTTACATGTAGCCCTGTGCCATTATTTCTGGGGCAGCATGGCGCCATCATGGACTGGCACACTGCCACCCATAGGTCACCCTTTTGGTCATGAACAGATGCATTTAGGGGCTATAATCCAGGTAACATGTAAGCCTCTCTGCAATATTGTAATTGTATTGTAATTGCATTGGTATAGCGCTTAGTACTCCCAACGAGGCGTCAAAGCACTTTTTCGGCGAGTAGCACTCTACTCCAGGACCCATAAAGGATTAGTGGTGAATTAGTATAGTGAAATATGACAGTAATTTGAGTGGTGGATGTGTTAGTTATTTGGATTGAGAAGGACAGCGGCGGGATAGAAGAGGGAAAAAGGTTTCCATTTATATAGCGCTTGCTACCCCGGATTAGGTGTTGAAGCGCTTTTTTGGCGAGTAGCACGCTAATCCTGAACCCAAAAAGGATTAGTGGTGAATTAGTATTGTGAAATATGAAAATGAATTTGATAGTTGGACATGTTTGCCTGTTATTTGGATTGAAAAGGACTGGCACACTGCCACCCATAGGTCACCCTTTTGGTCATGAACAGATGCATTTAGGAGCTATAATCCAGGTAACATGTAAGCCTCTCTGCAATATTGTAATTGTATTGTAATTGCATTGATATAGCGCTTACTACTTCCAACGAGGCGTCAAAGCACTTTTTCGGTGAGTAGCACTCTACTCCAGGACCCATAAAGGATTAGTGGTGAATTAGTATAGTGAAATATGACAGTAATTTGAGTGGTGGATATGTTCGTTATTTGGATTGAGAAGGACAGGGGCGGGATAAAAGAGGGAAAAAGGTTTCCATTTATATAGCGCTTGCTACCCCTGATTAGGTGTTTTTGGCGAGTAGCGCGCTAATCCTGAGCCCAAAAAGGATTAGTGGTGAATTAGTATTGTGAAATATGAAAATGAATTTGATAGTTGGACATGTTTGCCTGTTATTTGGATTGAAAGGATGGTAGAGGGATAGAAGATGGAAGGATTTAGACTTTCTTTGTTTTGTCTGTTTGTTTTGGAGATCATAGCAGTAGGAGGAGGCTTGGGATGAGTAAACGAGATGTGGAGGGGAGAAGAGTCAGAGGGAAGGGTCGGAATAGTAAAGAGGTATGAGATGATGCAAGGAATGGTAGAGCAGGAAAGAGTCTAGAAAAGGTTATTTTGGGGATCAGAGTAGTGGTATGGGGTTTGGGATTAACGAGAGAGTGGAGGTAGAGGATATAATGATAGAGGCATAGGGTGAGAAATAGGGGAGTTGAGGTAAAGATATATCATGCTATGGAGATGTATTCTTAAGACTTCAGCAGAAATGTGGGCTTCGATATGGGTTATATCTCCTGCTCATAAAAATGGGACTATTTACCATAAGACAAGTTGAAATAGCCACTAGGCTTTTGACATCAGTTAGTCAAATTAAAACAGGACCAAAACACTCACAAGAGGCATACATCTGTCCAGGAATAAGTGGAAAAAAACACTCAAATCACTGGACTTAGTACAGAGGAAAATACTAGATATGACCCACTGTGGTGTGGTTTTCCTTTCTTTTCTGCATAGACTGCTCCCATTTACGTGATCTCTCCGAGAGATATGACACATTTGAGGCCCTGTTACCACGTCAGCTACATTTTCTGCTTCTTAGCAGTGGACTTAAACAGTTGTTTAATGGGATAGAGCCCTTTTAAAGGTATTACTGGTAGGACGAACCATTTTCAGGAAGATTTCTAGGTAGATTGTAGCCTGGTACCTACTCAGTCAAAGAAATGAAAGAACTTCAGAGGATATGGACTTATTATTCAATAGTCCAGCTTGTATGGAGTAGTGCCCACCATCTGGTCAGGAATTAAGAGAAGCTCCTGCTAGAGAAGCTCCAGCAGGACAACACAAACAACCTTGCAAATGAACACTTTCTCTTCGCTCTTTAGGGGGTATTCACACATGTTCAAGCTACAGAGGTACATTCTCAGAACGACTAATAGATAGCATTAATGTGTTTAGCATCATCATCTCCTTATCTATACTTGAGCCTAGTGCATTTGAGATAAACTGAACAGTCTATTGTAGACACTCTTTCACTGGCTTGCATATGAGTGCAACACTGCAGGAAATCGTGGTGTTATTCCAGAAACAGAGGATTCCCAAGAGAGGTAATGTAGGCCCGTCCAGAGTTGGAGGGTTTTGATAGTAAACTGCAACTTAATAAACTAGATAGTGTGACCTGGTGATTACTATCCACTTGTCAGGTGTTATTCTAATTCTACCAGAAAGCATGGAAGATAATGTCAGTCTCCACTAAACTAGATAGTGTGACCTGGTGATTACTATCCACTTGTCAGGTGTTATTCTAATTCTACCAGAAAGCATGGAAGATAATGTCAGTCTCCACTGGGTGGTGTCAATCGGCACTAGAAGGCAGTCAATTTTGTTTTGTCTAGTTTAAAAGCTTTCTTTCTCCTTTGGAGGTTCTTTGTTGCATCAATGCGCAGGAAAGATGACAAAGTGAGTTGCTTGAACAATCTTGTTAAATGCTGTAATGGGTATTAGTTGCATTTAAAACAAAATTGAATTTCAATAGCACAAACATTGCCTTCCAAGGACTTGGGCGGTGATCTAAATTCCACCAAATTCTGACAGATCCAGGATATTCACCACAGGCAGAATTACTACTCAAGGACATACTGCTGGAAGAGTTACTACCTCTATGTTGTGTAATGGCAGTCATAATTTCTATGCAATGTACATGACCATTTTAATCAGATACCAAGCTATGATCAAACCTAAGAAATTTCTGCACCGGGAAATCTGTCTAAATTTTGTTTGCTAGGTCTTCTTAGTGTGTCACATTTGTATGAAACAGCCCTGTCACTTTCTTAAATATCTGGTTCAGCTTCTGCAAGATACGCTGACAACATCACTGCCTCAACCAACTACAGAGTTAGTGTGTTTTAATCAGATGTCACAGTTGTGTCAAACGTTATATTTTGTTGCTCAACCAATATTTTACCCGAAAGGAGTTGTCCTAGTGCCACCAACAAGCACCTGCTTCACTTAATTTCCATTTCAAAATATTAAGCTGTTGGCATCACAAATTTAAGAGCTGCAGACTGTATCTATGAATAAAAACCCACATGTTGGGTGATATTTAAAAACATTTGTGGCTATGAGTGGGAATAAGAGGTGATGCAGGGTTCTAGAGTCTTAGTTCCATTTCTTAGGGACTTCAGTGCAAAAACAGACTTGGGGTTCAACTGAATCTGGAGGTAGTTCAAAATGTCCCAGCTGGTCTACCTTGGAGAAGAGCAAGACATCACAGACGGAATTTTCAAATTGGTGCTGATGGCTAGACCAACACGTCCCATCAGACTCACTTTGGAACAGACCAAACTAAAAAAAAAATCTTCTTATACGATTTACTAAAATACAAATGTTTGTGACCCTCTTTCAATTTAACAGAAGTCTTGAATTTAATTCATATGGTCTCCTCCGGATAACGTGTCACCCCGTACAAAGCACTTAATATGCTGGCCCATTTAAACTCCATGCATTCACAATGATCAGTACGTTGGCAGCGCTAATACAACATGTGTTATCACAATGGAAAACAGGCATTAACTACAGTCAGGTTATTATGCAATCAATTTTCTGAAAAGGGAAAACAGAAATGCCTTCGAGGCAATCTGTTGTAATGTCAAAATGAGCTCTATCACTAGTCTGGCACAGAGAAAATAAGAAATCAACTAAGTAACATTCTGTGGTTTGATGGGAGGTGGAAACTACAGGGTATTTTTCTTGTTTCTTTAGATAGGAGATACGTTCTGTTCTTCTTGTGCCAAATACAAAAAGACACTATACAATACATGTTAGAGCAACTCTGACGTATATTTTTATAAACATCTAACATAAAGATCCTAAAAATAAAAAGATTATACAAGACTGAGAGAGATATAAAAACCAGCAAGTGTGAAGCTCGGATGAGGCAATGAGAGGTCAGGTAGGCCGAAGCATTACTGAATGACCGATATTTATGGCCTAGTAGAGGATGAGAAATTAGGAAGTGGTAGATAGAGAAGCACACAGATGCCAACAAGGAAGGTAACATGCATTTGGTTGCAGGGACAGCACGAAGTCTGTAAGGGCCACGAAGTTATACAGACTGAAAATATCAAAAAGTACACACATGGCCATGCTTACAGATGAGGTGTATTTGTTTACATTATTTTAATGGAGTACATCTGTTTCTATAATTACTTTCCCGAAGTTGAATACAAATAATAAACATACTTGATAAATAATAAACTGTCAAGATAGTAGAGTCTATACCAAACTCACCCCAATCCAGCTAAATCAGATACAAGGTTTCCTAAGGCAGCAGCTGAAACAAAAGATATATTTTCATTAAACCACACTGAATAGTGAACAAGTAAAGAGAGGTTAACACACTAGAGTGTAGGCTTTGTAAAACAAAGTAGCGAGTTTCCAGACAAAACGAGTCAGTAATGCATACCGTCAAGCCAGTCTTTACACAAACTAATAATTTTCTACATTAAAATGTTGTCTAAATGAGGGATTAAGAAACAGTTATACAATTTATATCCAACTGGAAAGATGACATAATACAACAGTCCCTGAAAACATCACATTACTGTCAGACTGGTTCAAAAGAAGTCTCCAACATTAGCTCTCCGGTAACTTCAATACGGTGACCCAAGATACTATTTTCTGCATGCTGCTCCATGGCTCTAACTCTCTCCTTTTCATGCAAAGTTCAGTGGATAATTGTCTCCACATTCTGTTTCTATCATCCAAGACACTGAGAAAGAAGGTGACATTTTTATGTTGAAAATAAAGGCAGAATTAGATGGTAATACTGGTACCCTTGTGCAATCATGCACTAACTGGAGGCATGACGCTAGAGTATAAACATATTTACTAACTCTTGATTATATACTACATATATCCTACAACTATAGCAGCCAGTAGTGGCTGTTTTCCATAGCCTTAATTAAAACAATACAATAAGTTACACTTTAGATGTGCACTAGACCGGAGGTGCATCCAAATCAGTCTATCAAAATCACGGATGCCCAAACAATGGTTATAGCAAGTCCCTTTGCTTGCAATTTTGTAGACGTCCAAGCACCTAATTATTTTTTTAGAAAACAGGACAGCCAGAGTATTACAATTTGAAGAATAAAAATCATTAGTATCTAGCTAACCAGGAGATAATTCCTCTGACATATAACAAAATAAGGCCCTTTGGTGCTGTAGAATGCAACAGGATGTTACAGTCAAAACAGTAAATCGGAATATAATGAAAAAAAATATCATCTTACAAAAAAGTTGTAGCCTGAATATAGACCACCACAACATTGTGAAGGCAATTTCACAGAGGCAAAACATAGATTTACTATTCTTAGCTCCGTATCTTGAATATGTATATCATCAAGGTACACGCTTGTCGAGTTAATAGT
Source organism: Lissotriton helveticus (assembly GCF_964261635.1). NCBI lineage: Eukaryota > Metazoa > Chordata > Amphibia > Caudata > Salamandridae > Lissotriton > Lissotriton helveticus. The sequence continues at coordinate 291,614,747 of NC_136063.1, read as the reverse complement.
ATATCTCTTCTTACCAATATATAACTACTTTCACAACGATATGGTTGTTGACACTCGATTCATTATATTTTACCAGAAAAATGCAGTTTGGTATAATACCTGGAAAAAATGGCGAAAGTAAAGACAATGCCCAAGACTGCAATATCACTCTGGATAATCTCAGAGCAAAATATACAAAGACCTTTAGTTGGATGGGTGCGTGAAAGATGCAAGTGATATTGGGGTAACTGACCACCAAGAGCATTCAGAAGTGTGAGGGATTGATGCACTGTTACTTTACCGTCCCAGTTTACCCTACCTGAAACCAACCTAGTTCTTTGATACTGCTGGTCGATCCTCCCCGTTGGTATGGGGCACAAGTGTTTAAATAAAGTGCTGTGTGTCTTTGACAGACATTTACTCCAAAGAATTTACACCTTGTTCAGTTTTTGTGCTGTGCTTTCACATGATTCCCCAAATATATCCTTGAAGTTGCTGAAGCAGCTCTATCTGTGGATACATTTTTTAATAATTTATAATCTGTAGATTTTTCAGCAATTGACATGTTAAGTGTAGACGTTACAAAGAAAAAAATGTTGCCCTGAGACTTAACTTCCATGCACCCTCACAACAAAAGGGATTGGCCGCTTGCTCCAACCTAAACATGCCTTGTATGGCAAAAATATCCCTTGCACTTGTGCACTGACCCATAGGATGGAAATAACACTTCTTTTTTCAAACCGGTACAAAGGTGGGTTTGGAGCATGCCAAGTAACATGGTGAACGGACCAATGCTCTGCTAAAGACCCCAGTAATCATCCCGGTAAAAATCTATCAGAAGCGACATCGTACCCAGAGAAATAAATGACTTAATTGATGTACGAGAGATAAGTGGATCACTCTCCCAAAATGAAAATTGTAGGTATGATTCTAGATGGTGATATGAGGGATTTTCCCTACGGTCCTACAACAGGAGTGCGACCGAGGCAGGGCTCTCGACACTAGATGAGCAACTGTAAATGGACAATGAATTAAAAGACCAAAAGTGGCACAACTTGTACTCCCTTCCTCTGCCTCGCCCCGGTGAAAGATGGGAGAAGACTTGCAGAGGAGCAGGGCTCTAGTGATTAGCGAGGGGCTATCCAAAGTCGTGAAGAGGTTTCTTGGCAAGGTAGAGCAGGAGCGGTGAATGAGAAGAATCCTCGGCAGAGTGACGAGGAAGAAACCAAAGGCCCAGACAAAAGGAGAAGTGTACAGGCGCGGGCTGAGACCAGCCTGCTCATGCGAATGAGTGCTTTAAAAGGCACAGACGATCACGCTGGCAGTGAGATGAAACTGGTAACCATAGAAGTAAAAGTGGGCGGCTCTGGCCCGTTAGGACTTACGGAATACAGTTGAATGCATGATAGCAATGAAAGAGAGGGTATATGAACTGAAGACATCACAGGGGCCTTCGAAACAAAAGTAGCAACACTTGGAAGCCACCCAAAATCCCAGCCTCCCAAGATGGAAGGGGCAGCTTTCCTTAGCAGAGGAGCATCGCAACAGCTCGGAAGGATTCCCGGAGTTCAGACGACCGCTAATAACACAGCGGCTACATTTTCCGGTTTCGGAAGATACATCATTCAAAGAGATGCCTTCGCAGTGGATTACGCTGACCTAAATTGAGCGAAAACGGTGTTTGTTTTCCCAGACGCGAACTGGAGCTGAGAATCATAAAATGGCGGCCGCCCGCCGAACATAACAAAACGCGAACGGCTGATGCAGCTCAATAATTTTAACACAATCACCCCTCTGAAGTGGATCGGGCGGTGGTTCCCTACAAGTCAAGGTATTTCGAATATTTTATCTCGATTTCTGTGAGGCTTTGTGTATCGGCGCCGGCCTGCCTGACTCACCAATGGCGGCTATTATGAGACATGAATGATCGTCTTGGAGGAGGAGCTACGCAAGCATCCAAGATGGCCGCATAAGCTCCCGGCTCCGTCGACCTCCCTCGCTGGCGGACTTATCCTGAACTTCATCCTGACCTCCCGCCAGACTCCCGTGTGTCTGAATGGTTGCTGAGCCCAGAGGGGCAATGCCGGAGTTTTTATCGCATATATTGACAAAGTTACACCGTCTTTCATTTTTGGGCCTCCTCCAGTGTGTAAGCCGGGACCTCGAGTACTGACCCAGCCGGATTTCAGTTGAACAACATCGGCCGCGGGTGCACGGCAGAGTCCGGTCTCATCGGAGTGGAACATATTCTCTGTCCCGGTGGTGGTTTTCGGTCCCTGCGAAAACTGGACGAACAGCGACGAAACGTGGTTGCTGCGGTGGGTGGGGGCCAGGTCCCGGGACCCTGCTGCAGCCCTCGGGGTCCGCGGGTGGGGCCCCCGCTCTCGGCAGTGGTGTAAAGGTCGCCAAGCCTGTGAGTCGCCAGTCGCTTCCGTCCACTCCGCGCCTGTTGGTTTCCCCGGAGTAGCCGGCCTCCGGGGCTGAAGATCTTCTTTTCTATCGCCCACGCGGAGATGGATCGGACGATGTGTGGACCGACCCTGGGGACCGTAATGGCCGCCATCGGGGCTCTTCGCTAGCAAATGGAGGCTACTCTCCACAATTTGACTGCACGCCTCGAGACTGTTTGTTTGAGACCGGACTCCAGCCTTGTGTTAGACCTGCGACATACGCTTACCCCCGGGACGCTTGATCTACCTTGAGAGGAGAACCCCGACTATGATCTGAACCTGGTGCCGATTGTGCCCGCACGATTACAGCGCTACGTTACTGGAGCCCCTGAACACCTAGCAAGATCGGCAAAGTCATCGCCCGCACAGGACTCACTTCTTCCTTCTCTTCTGCAGACCACCACTACTATTTTTTGGATTGACTTTCGTGTATCTGATGGACTTCGGAACTTAACCTTTTTGACTCTTTTTGGCTATATTGATCTCCTTTTTCAACGACACTTTGACTCTTTTGCTACTATATTGGTTCTACTGGATAGGGTTTGTGCAATGGATCGTCAGGGCCAGGGCTGATTTGACTTGAATTTGGTACGATGACTTTCTTTTGGCTCAGCTGGGTTGTTTCTGTGGGAGTGAGGGCCAGATGGAATTCTTATTGTCTGGATTTGGTGTGACTGCTATGATCGAAAAGGGATTTGCTGTATCTGTGGTGCCGGGGGCTGGGCGGGACGTTTTTTTCTCTGTCGGTGGCTCCCCTATCGGTTTGCTTATTAGTCGGTTATAACTTGCTTAATACCGCGGTAGGGGATGTCTGCTTTTGGCGGGGGGGAGGGGAGTCCGGGAGCACGTATTGTTTTGTAATACATCTCCTCCTCCATCTTTTCCCTTCCCTGGGGTGTAGTTTAGGGGGCGACAGGCACGCTGCTAGTGGGGTTAGGTCGTAGCCATCCGCAGGGGTGCAGGGTGGGGGGTTGAGGGTTTATTTTTTTATTTTTCCTTTATTGTGTTCTATGACCTTTCTATTTCCCTTTTCCCTTCTTCACAAGAGATGCGGCATTTTCTCCTGATCTTTTTGTCTCTCATGTCCGGGTGTCGAATGTCCAATCTGCATATCCTGTATCCCTGGTGGGCGGGTTCTGCTGAGGTTTGCTTATGGTTATCTGTATCGTATTGTTTTGCCTCAGCTCTAAGCTGGTATTGATTTTTCGGATGCCTAGGATTGTACTGTATTTCCTCAATTCCTTCGCCCGTTCCCCGCTGTACTATGTACCACCAAATGACACCCGGTATGTACATTTTTACTCTTGTGTTATAAGCAATAAAAATATATACAAAAAAAATAAATGAATGATCGTCTTCCCCCGAGCATGCTTAAAACGCTCCAGAGCTTACCGGCGAATTACATAGAGTCCCGAGTGGGTGAGTTGGCTGCTGGGAGCGCCCTGGGTCTCACCAACTTTGATCCCTCGCCATCTGAGTGAGAGGAGAACAAGAAAGCCGCTGCAGGAAGGAACAGGTCTCCTTTCAACCCGCCTGACCCTAAAATGGCGTTCGGAACCCCCTCACATGGGAGATATCACAGGAGACATCCCCGAATTTCCTGGGGGTAAGGGAGAGCTCTACTAAGGCACTCGGAAAGGTCTTTTGAATGATCTGTAGAAAGCCCAGTTACAGTGAGACACGGTAACACACACAGCCCTTACCTGACCCTAACATGGCCACCATGAACCACTAATAAGCCCTTCCTCGAGAAGACCCACCATTTCAGGCTCCAAGAAAGACCTAGACATTCACCAGTCACCTCCCTCAAGCGCAACTGACCCATAACGCGGAGAGGGATCCCCTGGAGACCTGAGCGGAACTGGACTCCCTGGCGGTGGGCAGTGATCTCACCTATGCCACCTAAAATAGCCCTAACCATGGTATCAACTACTTCACACCGGCGGAGAAAAAACTGGTGGACGACTAGGAGAGTGTTAATGCACAACCGAATATGGGGATCAGCTAAGTGCACTCGGCGAACTGCGAATAACAAACTCACTACCCAATCACACAGCAGACAATCCAAGAAATAGGTGAGCCTGAGCCTCTCCCTCAAACTAAATATTTTACACGAACTCCTAAGTGCTAAGAGACTGTTCAACAAGGTCGATGTCTGGTGGAGCTGCCTAGACAGTTCTAGAGGAAATCGACTCTGGGTCACCCCCTCGGCCGTCACCTATCCAGCCGGACCTTGGACATTTTTCCCTTCGTCTCTAGCCCTTCCTCTGATCCCTCACCTCACCCCCCATCCTCCCATGCCACATTCGTCTTATATCATGTACCTTTGTAACATTGCTATTTGCTGTTTTTCTTTTGTGTATGCATCACTATGTTCCAGTAACTGTTTCTAACCATGCAACTCTTACTGAGTTCCTACCCCCTACCCCTCCCGACTCTACTCCTCTCCACTCTCTGGCTACTGATTTCTCCCCTTACCTGTCCTGGCCATAGTCCCCACCCTGTTTACCTGTGTATCACCCACGTCTTTTGAGAGCTAGCTATTCTGTCTGATGCCCGATGGAGCTACCTGGTTTAGCTATAGGGGAGATAGGTCGGGGATTCCCTCCTTGGACGTCACCTACCCAGTCGGTCTTTAGCCAGACTTCCTTTCGTCTCTCCTATCGTCTCTTCCCACTTCCTCCCTCTATTTATTATCTCTACTTCTCTCCTCTCTCAATGTATTTAGACTGAACTATTCTGTCTGATGCCCGATGGAGCTACCTAGATTAGCTATAGGGGAGATTGGCCGTGGACTCCCTCCTTGGTCGTCACCTACCCAGTCGGCCTTTTGACAGATTTCACTTCGTCTCTCCTTGTTGTTTCTTCCCCCATCCTCCCTTTCTCACCTTCCCTGTCCCCTCCCCTCTACGCACCATTTATTTTGCCATCCTTGTTCCTTAATGTTTCCTATTGAGACCTGGCTATTTGGCCTAAGCCCGATGGAGCTACCCGATAGCTATAGAGGAGACTGGTTATGGGACTCTCCCCCATCCGTCACCTACCCAGTCGGTCTTTGGACGGACTTGCCTTCATCTTTCTGCGGTATCTCCCTCCCATCCTGTTTTTCTGCGAACATCTTCCCTCGACACTTGAAACCAAACTATTTGGCTGATGCCCGATGGAGCTACCTGGTTTAGCTATAGGGGAGATGGACCGTGGATTCCCTCCTTGGTCGTCACCACCCCAGTCGGCCTTTAGACAGACTTCCTCTCGTTTCTACGGCTGTCTCTCCCCTTATCCTCACTTTCTCACCTCACCTACCCCCCACTTCTCTTCTCTCTCCTTTCTCTCCTCTCCTAATGTATTGCTGACTGTTCGTTGTAAGGTGTAATTGTTGATTTTTTCTGTTATACTGTTAAATCACATTGTTGCATTTCCTTTCGCCCCTCCTGCAGTCTCCACCCTCATCCTCCCCCTTTGTATGTCTCTCCCTCTCCCCTCTCTCAATGTATTGAGACTGAACTTTTTTGTCGGATGCCTGATAGAGCTACCTGGTTAACCTATAGGTGCGATGTAAATGTAAATGTAAATGTAGTATACTTGTAAAGCGCACAGCTTCCCCAGCAACGGGGCGTCCCGGCGCTGTATAACTCTGGGGAACCCGTCCTGGCTTTTCCTGTGGGATGGTCCCTTGCTGGGAGTCCCCAAGGTGGAGCCAGGCATCCCCGGAATTGGTGGGGCCGTTGTGGAGATTAGGCAAGCTAATGCCCAGAGTTGCCGAGTGGAACCCCTGATTAGAGTAAGCACCGAAGCGAGAATTATCGAGTCCGCTGACCAAGGTCCACGACCCTGCCGCGTCGGGAATTAAACCCTGGTCCCAGGCTGACTTCTGCTCTCAGGCCTGCCGCCTCTAACCAGTGAGCCACACTACTCCACGATGGGCCGTGGATTCCCTCCTTGGCCTTCACCTTACCATGTTGTGCTGTAGACAGACTTCTTTTCATCTCTCCGTACTGTCTCTTTCCTTATCCTCCCTTTCTCACCTCCCCTGCCACCTCCACTTCCTCTCTCTCTCCTTTCCCCACTCTCCTAATTGTATTGCCTATTTTTGGGGGGGGGGGGGGATTCTTTGTGTAATTTGTTGAACTTTTTCTGTTTCATTGTTGATTCTTATGTAAAGCGCTCCGATACCTCCGGGTCTAGCCAGCGCTATATAAAACTCTTAAAATAAAATACAAATAAAATAAAAGTAGGAGATACATAAGGAAAGGCCAGGAGGAGCAACCTCAGCGTAATGAGTCTACCAATGGAGGTGGAAGGGTATAGGGCACCAGCCAGATCTGTTCCTGGAGAACTGGCGGATGACAATAGTACCGACTGAGGAAGTGTCACTGTGCTTTGTGGTGAAGGAGGGTCATGCCCTGTTGCCCCAACTGCTTCGGGTGGTGGGAGGGGGCAACTCCAGCTACTTCAGACCTTTCCTAATGAGAGGGACACAGTGCTAAAGACAGCTAGAAAAAACACAAATGTGATGTTTGAATTGTTCCATGTAATGTTCTTTCTAAACCACAATTGGCAAGTAATGAAGCAGGAAATCCTTTGACGAGATGAAGAAAAAACACTGCGCTATGTAAATGACATATGCTCCTCTTCCCTGCTATAAAAAAGGTAATGCACAACTTTCTTTTTTGACATGCTGAAGGAGCATGGCAATGGGCAGAGGGAAGAAGACTTAAAAGAAATGAGTGAAAAGGAGAGCGAAGTTGCCTGAAGCAAGCAAGACCAAGAAAGAATAGGTTGAGATCACAACAAAGGTGGCGTACCCAAAAGGATGGTCATTAGTGGGGAGGGGGAAGTTTAATGCCCACAGGATTAAGTGTGGAATGAGGGATACACTGAGAAGTATGAATTCATAAGGAGATGACGCAAAGCAAGCAGGGAAGGGTAGCGAGTGAGAAGAGGCAGAACACAAGTGAGTGGAAAGTCGCGCACAAACCCACAAAGTTGCTCTGGCCTACCAAGATAGAGACATACAACTTACCAAAATCAAAAACAGATTTAGTATCATGATGTGGAATGTAAATGGGCTGGGAGACAACATTAAGAGGGAAATAGTAGGAAAAATAAGAGAAGGCATAAAGTGGACATACTGCTCCTCTAGGAGACACATAGGACGGTCACAGGATACTGGTTCCTAGTGAGAGGTAGATACGAGTTGCTGGCAAGTGGGGGATTCAGTAGAGGGTCAAAAGGAGCGGCAGCTTATCATAACAGCATGGAGGGACACAGAGAGCCGTTATGCAGGGGTCAAAGCTGCATAGGGGAGAGTTACATACTACTACCAGCATCTGATCCCAATGTACACTTCATGTTCTGAAGATATCAGGTTAGATATTCCGAGCCCCCTTTCCCCCCCCACGCACAGATTTTTAAGGGACAACTTCAACATAGTGATGGATGTTATACTGGACAGATCAGGGGGAAACGAGAGCAGGGCATGAGATGAGACAAGACTGATGTGAGTTGCAGCTAATTATGGTCTCGAAGAAATTAAAGAGATTGATGCATGCAATACTCTGCACTTTTCAGGTGCCCATTATACATTCTCGAAACTGGATCATTTGTTTATCCGTGGTATGGAACTCTAGAAAATTAATGCAGAATATATGGCGAGAGAGAATTCAGACCCCTAAGTATTGATCTGTGTGGTACAGAAGAGGACACTTACGAAACAGAAGAGCTGGAGGCTAAATACATGGGTCCGAAAATACGATGTGATAGGAAACTACAACCAACTACTTTGAACAAAATGTTGCGTCAGTTAACTGGATAGAGGTCTTATGGGAAGGATACAAGGCAGTGATTGTGGGACAGGCCGTAATACAGGTATAGCATATGCATGTCAAAAGGGGCGAGAATAGGAGAGACCTACAGAAGGATTGGCTGGAAAGAAAGACGAAAAAAGACTCAGACACAGCCACTAGCCCAAAGGTTGCTGGACTGCATATAATGAAAATAAAAGGCGGTAGTGCACAACACTGCAAGGGCCCACTATCTGGCCACATACAAACGGTTATCAAAAGTAGAAAGCAAACTCAATAAGCTGCTTGCATGGTTTAGTAGGATAAAAAGAGAGTTTATGGTGTGTTGGGAGAAGCAGAAAAGTCAAATCCTGTAGAATAGCTCTAGAACATGTACAATGATACAGGTGGATAGAAGCCTATTGAGGAGGCAGAATTTTTCTAGAACAGATATAAAGAACTGATGAAGTATCTTAGACCGATCACCAACTTTAGAAGAGATAGAGGAAGCAGTGTTCCAGTTGTAGACATGGAAGGCTCCAGGCCCTAATGGCCTACTGTGAGAACGAATAGAGGACTTCTTCTTACAGGGGACTTGTAGGGTAAGGAAAATGCTACTTACCAGTATGCATCTGTTCTTGGCATGTAGAGCTACAGAGTTACACACTGTGCATAGATGGCCACCTAGTGTTGGGCCCGGATGTTTGCAGTTTGTTTTTTTGTAGAAAAGTCTTTGGAAGTCACGGGATAGGTGACTCCTCCTTTGGATGATACTGCGCATGGGCATCGGCTCCATCCCCAGATTGTTTTTCGCCATTTAGTGAAGTGATGGAGCTGTACAAGAAGTAGTGATGTCCATTTGATTTATATCTAATTAAGATAATACTGGAACAGATACAGGTAGCAGGGGAGGCGGGTGGGCGTGTGTAACTCTGCAGCTCTACATGCCAAGAACAGATGCATACTGGTAAGTAGCATTTTCCGTTCGAGGCATATGAGCTGCAGATTACACACTGTGCATAGATTGTATAGCAGTACCCACACCTAGCGCCGACCACCAGTATCCGCTGCAGTAGTTTGAAACAGAGTTTTTAGTACAGCCTGGCCCACAGTGGCTTGTTTAGTTTGCACATCTACACAATGATGTTTTGTGAATTTGTGCCGTGTAGACCATGTAGCTGCTTTGCATATATCATCTAGGTCAGTGGTTCCCAAACTTTTGACTCCTGAGGACCCCCAGTGAGTCACCACTGGAAGCCGGGGACCCCCAAGCAATTTGTATGAGTTAAATTTCAAATATTAATACAGTAATTAGAAAAAAAACACTTGTGCACACAAAACAAATAATCAAAGTACTAAGGATTGCGAGTGGCAAATTGCGCTAAATGAAATGTACATTTGGGATTCCCAATGGGTCGCAAATTGCGAGGCTCATTAATATTAATGAGTCTCTCGCAATTTGCGAACCCATTGGGAATGCAGGCCCTCCCAGGGATGGTGCCCTGTTGGGCTCAGAAGACCACCATGTCTGGGACTGCTTTAAATAAAGCAGTTTAAAAAAAATGCAGCCCGTTTTCCATGCATTTAAAAAATAAATAAATGAAATGTTTTCGTTTCATTTTTTAAGGGCAGGCGTTGGTCCCTGGGACCACTGCCTGCCATTAAAAAAAAAATTGCACGCATTTGCAAAGGGGAAGGGGTCCCGTGGGGACCCCTTCCCATTTGCGAATGCATTACCATCTACTTGAAGCAGGTGGTAATTGCGAGTGTTTTGCGACCGCAATTGCAATTGCAGTTGCAAAACATTTGTACATGGTTTTGAGACTCGCTATTTCGGAAGGGAATGCCCCTTCCAAATAGCAAGTTGCAAAACCTATTTTGCGAGTGGCAAAAAAATTGCGACGCACGAAATAGGCTATGTAAATTGGCCTATTAGGTTTTTGCATGTGCAAACGGGATCGCGAACCCGCTTGTGCATATAAAAATGGGTCGTACATCTGGTCCTTAGTATTTTATATTGGAGGAATAGCCCCTCTGTCACATGCATTTCATTTGATTTATAGCATCTCTCATACCATTGTAGGATGTCAGAGCACTTTACATCACACACATATAGAGACAATGAATCATACATGTAAATCATTGTATAGAACTTGTTACATAAGGTAAAGGCGACTACAAGGTGTAGTATTCATATGTCGTTCATACTGATAGGCATTTATAAAGAGTGCTTGGTCTGGAAAAGCACAAACTCAGGATTCAGAACATAACAGTGGCTAGCACTGACTTTAACATTAAAAATGTATTTCCACCCAAATACATCCTTTTAGCAGCATCAGGATAATGAATGACTAAAAAAAAACATCAATTTCTAACTGGTACCATGCAGTTTGCAAGCAGCTCTTTGATGACAGTTTATAGGTCCCTCTGCTAGATTACGATTGTCACTTATGAAGTGCACAGTAACAAAAGCAGTAACCACATACCTATGCACATAAAATACTGCTTTTTACAATGCATGTTACACGTTCTTAAAGGTAGGCACATTAACCCTCTGTGCTACATTAGTTAAGTCAAAGCTGCCACTGAACAAAACTCATCTCTCTCCAGCAGGTACATTAATCACTGGCATTATCTTGACACTTTTATTGTTGCTCGAAAGCTGCTAATTATACAAGAAACTTTGCTGTGCTTTTAAAACTGCTGCCTACGGACCCCCTTGGAATGTGTCGGGGGTCCGCGGACCCCAGTTTGGGAAACACTGATCTAGGGGAATGTTCCCTAAGAATGCCATTGAAGCCCCCATTTTCCTTGTAGAGTGGGCTTTTGGAGGAATTTTTAACATACGTTTGGCTGTCTGGTAACATATTTTTATGCATTTAACAATCCACCTAGCTATCCCCGATTTTGATATGGGGTAGCCTTTATGTGGTGGTGAAAAACACACAAAAAGTTGTTTAGTTTTAAGAAAAGTTTGTGTCCTTTCGATGTAGTGCAGTAATGCTCTTTTGAAGTCTATGGTGTGTAGAGCTCTTTCTGCGACTGTTTGTCCCAGCGCGAAAGAAAAAACGGTTCGTTCAACAGATTGATTTAGATGAAATGGTGAAATGACTTCTGGAAGGAATTTAGGATTAGTGCGTAGAACCACTTTGTTATGATGCATTTGCAAAAAGGGTTCTTGAATGATAAATGCTTGTAGTTCACTGACTCTTCTGAGAGAAGTAATAGCTACTAAGAAAGCTACTTTCCAAGTTAGGAATTGTAATTCGCATTTATGCAAGGGTTCAAAGGGAGGTCCCATTAACCGTGTAAGAATAATGTTCAAGTTCCACACTGGTGAAGGTAGTGTTCTGGGAGGGATTATTCTTTTGAGTCCTTCCATGAAAGCTTTTTTAGCAGGTACTCTAAACAGAGATAGAGGTTGTCTATTTTGTAAATATGCTGCAATGGCAGCAAGGTGTAGTCTGATAGACGTGTAAGCTAAATTACACTTTTGAAGGTGTAATGGGTATCCTATGATTTGTTGAATAGACACATCTAAAGGATTTATGTGGTTGTTTTTATAGTATATTACAAGTTGTTTCCACTTAGCAGCATAACATGCTCTCGTAGTGGGACGTCTGGCTTCTTTAGTAACGTTCATGCATTCTGGAGGAATGTTGAGGTAACCAAACTCTATGACTTCAGGAGCCAGATCGCTAGGGTGAGCTGAGCTGGGTCCGGGTGTCTGATCTCTTCATGGTTCTGTGTCAAGAGACGTGGAGATAGGCTTAGTTTTTGGTGTGGTACCACTGATAGTTGCAGCAGTGTGGTGTACCACGGTTGTCTGGCCCAGGTTGGAGCTACTAGAATGAGTGTTAGGGAATGTTGCTGTAGCTTGCGTATCACTAATGGAAGTAGTGGGAGAGGAGGAAAAGCGTACGCAAATTTTCCGGACCAGTTCATCTATATCGCATTGCCTTTGTACAGCGGGTGTGGATATCTGGCGGCAAAGTTTGGGCATTTAGCGTTTTCATGGATTGCGAAGAGGTCTATCTGAGGTTGTCCCCACATTTGAAAGAACAGTTGAAGAACTTGCGGATGAAGTTCCCACTCGTGTCTGTCGACTTAGCAGATCTGCCATGGTGTTTTCTACTCCTGGAACGTGTTTGGCTAAGAGGAAGATTTTTGGTGGTATAGCCCATCTCTATATCTGCTGAGCTAACTGAGAGCGGTACAAAAGGGGGTGGTGATGGACGGAGCATCTGAACCAATCAAACACTCACACCCAGTCAACAGATATGGGTTTAATCCATCACCGTTCTTTAGCCCACTCTGCCACCCGAGTTCAGACATGGCCATATGCAAATCAGTCTGACCCTGTGCCTCATGGGAACAGTCCAGCCCGAACTGCCAAGCTATGCCTTCCCTGGACCGGATTCAAGCTTCCTAGGACCGGTTTCTGGCATTACAGCCATCTTCAGCCAGGCTTGCTTGAATCCAGTGGCAAAGTGTGCAAGGGACTCACGTCTGAGCAGACCCTGCCAACTTATGGCGAACAAAGCGGTACAAAAGGGGGTACCTGAGAGAGCTGCAGAGAGTGTTTTCCCCCTTGTTTGGTTATGTAGTACATGGCTGTCATATTGTCTGTGAGGACTAACTCTGTGGTTGATGTGGAGTAACTTTTGTTGCGATGTCCACCTGCCTTGCATGGTGTGATGCAGTAGGTGAGCTCCCCAGCCGGAGAGCGATGCGTCCGCTGTCAGGATTATCTGAGGAACTGGCTCTAGGAACGGTCGGCCCTTTGAAAGGTTTTTGGTGCTCCACCATTGCAGAGAGCGATGAGTCAGACTGTCTACCAACACTAGGTCTGTTAATTGACCATGAGCCTGGTTCCATTGGCGTACTAGGCACTCTTGAAGTGGACGCATTTGCAGTCTTGCGTGAGGTTCTATAAATATGCAAGATGCCATCATTCCTATGCGCTGCATGAACACTCGAGCTGGAAGCGAGTGTGCAGTTTGAATTTTGTTAGGAGAGTTTGTACACTTGTTATCCTGTTTGGAGAGGGATAGGCTAGTGCTAGTTGGGTGTTTATTGTAGCGCCGAGATATTGTTGTATGTGTGAAGGTTGCAGATGTGACTGGAGTGATTTACTGTGAATCCCAAGTCGTGAAGCAGTTGAATAGTAGCCTGAGTGTGTTGTACACACTGGCTGTATGAGCTGGCTTTTATGAGCCAATCGTCTACGTATGGCAAGACGTGAATATGTTGTCTTCTTAAGTGTGCTGCTACTACTACTTGGCATTTGGTAAACACCCTTGGCGCTGTTGTGACTCCGAATGGGAGCACTTTGAATTGGTAGTGCTGCCCGTCTAGCACGGAGATATTTTCTGTGCGCTGTGTGGATGGGAATGTGGAAGTAGGCGTCCTTGAGATCTAGAGTGACAAGGAAGTCGTTTTGTAACAGGAGTGGAAGGACTTGTTGGAGTGTGACCATATCAACATGATCCGACTGTATGTAAATGTTTAGAGGTCTGAGGTCTAGGATAGGTCTTAGAGATCCGTCCTTCTTTGGGATTAGAAAATATAGGAAGTATACTCCTTTGTTTTGCTGATGCTTTGGGACTATTTCTATTGCATTTTTCTGCAGGAGGGATATTACTTCCTGTGTGAGCAGTGTTAAATGTTCTTGTGACATTGGACGCTGCTTGGGTGGTATGCTTGGGGGAGTGGGTGTTAGCTCTAGACAGTAACCTGATTGAATTATTTGAAGCACCCACCTGTCTGATGTGATGTTTTCCCAGGCTGGTAGGTATTGTTGTAGTCTTCCCCCGACAGGAGTGGAAAGGGACGGGGGAAGGGGAGTCATTGGGCAGAGGTAGAGGCAGAGCGGGAGTTGTTTTTACCTCTGCCTTTGTTTTTGTTACCCCTGTACCCTCCCCTTTGGTAGCCCTTGCTATATGTGGATTGTGTAGGGGCTTTGTATGAGGTAGAAGGTGTGTCTGAGGAGTATCCCCTGGTGGAGCCTCGATAAGATGAGCGGCGAAATGAACGTCTGGGACTCTGCGACTGCAGGGCTCCCATAAATTTGGCTGTATCTGTATCCTTTTTCAAGTAATACATCTACATTGGGTCCGAATAAGTGTTGCTCATCGAAGGGTTGATTAAGTATAGCACTTTGGACTTCCGGTTTGAACCCTGATATGCGTAGCCAGGCATGTCTACGTAATAAAACACTGGTGTTAACTGCCCTGGAGGCAGTGTCCGCTGCATCAAGTGCACACCGAATAGAGGTGTTTGTAATATTTTTCCCTTCTTGAATAAGCTCATTTGCTCTATCTTTGTATTTATCAGGGAGGTGTGGCATTAGTGATTCTAATTCGTCATAATGGGCCCTGTCATATCTGGCCAATAATGCTTGCGTATTGGCAATACGCCACATGTTTGCTGCTTGAGACGCAGTTCTTGTCCCTGATGCGTCAAGTAGCTTAGACTCTTTATCTGGTGGTGCAGCTTCACCTGATGTTTGTGAGTTTGCTCTCTTGCGTGCATTGGAAACTACAAGTGAGTCTAGTGGTACTAGATCTTTAATATATGCTGGGTCTGAAGGGGCAGCTTAATACTTTTTCTCTATTCGAGGGTTAATGACCCGAGTTCTGACTGGGTCCTTGAAGACTTCAGGAGCATGCCTAATCACTCCTTTAAGCATTGGTAAAATGGATGAGGACCTCTGTGCATTATCAAAGGTATCCATTAGAAAGTCTTCATCTACAGGGTCTGTATGCATATCTACTCCATGACATTGCGCGGCTCTGTGTATCAACTGATTAAAACCCATAGTGTCTTCTGGTGGGGAAGGCCTTGAGGGATATATGTCATGTTGAGGGACATTTGGGACGTCTGGGGTGTTATATTCATCCAACGGGTCAGGTGAGCCTGGAGGAATAGATGGATCATCTATGTTAGCCCCTATATCATCAGAGCTATCATTCCTATTGTCATCGTCTGGTATGATAGAGGATACAGGGGAATGTTGTGGTAGGGGAGCAGGTGGTGATGGTATATGTGGAGGAGGAGGGGAAGGAAGTCTTAAAGGCGAGATAGCCATGTCCTTTTTCTTTGAATGAGGAGCTGGCACTGGTATATCCAGTGATCGCTTTTTTGAAGCTAAAGTTAGCTGTCCAGTGATTGGGTCTTTAGCTAGAGTCTTTTGTGCAGGGTCTGGATGAAATAAGTCCTCTGCATGAGGCCGATCTTTCGGTGCGGAGGGAGCCTTCGGCACCGAAGCGGTTTCTTTTGGTTGTTTGGCAATGTCCTTAACCGGAGAAGCAGGAGTCTTTTTCGGCTCCAAAGATTTTTTCGGCTCCGATGATTTTTTCAGCTCCAGTATATTTTTTGGATCTGATGTTTTTTTTCGGTTCCGGGGGTCTTTTTGAATCCAAAGCGGGTTTGCTTGGTTCCGACCTGGGTTTTGGTGCCGAAGGAGTAGCAGTAGGCTTCGGCGCCGGTGGTTTGGATGTCGACGGGGCCGGTGATGTTGTCTTTTTCGGTGCCGGTAGGTGTGTGCTGGCACCGTGGGAAGGCCGACTCGAGCCCGAGTTGCCTGAAGGCTTAGTTAGCTTCTTAGCCGGGCCCGAAGGTGGGGCAGTAGAAGCAGTGCGTCCGTGTGCAGCCGAGCCCGAGGGCGAGGGTGTGACCGGGGCCTTCTATGGATGTGTCGAGGAAGGGTCAGGGTTGACGGTCTTACTTACGACCCGCTGTGCTGGAGTGATGTCCTCGACGTCTGAATCTTCTGCCTCGGAGTTGCTGTCGACGTCGTGTTGTTCTGGTACGTCGATGCCTTCTTCAAAGATGTCGTCCGGAATCGGAGCTGAAGATGGAGTCATTGTTCTCTTAGCTCTTCGGTCCTGGATAGTCTTTTTAGAGCGGAAAGAGGCACAAGCGGAACAGTCTCTGGCCTCGTGCTCCGGTGAGAGGCAAAGGTTACACACTTCATGAAGGTCGGTGTGGGGAAACTTCGACCCACATTGAGGACACTTTTTTAATGGTGTCCTTTCTATGAGCTGGAGTGGAGGCCTAGTTAGGCCCGAAGGCTGTCAACGATGACCGGAATCGAAATCTTCAGTGTTGAAGAGTAGTGTCGACTAGGAAAGTGGTCAAAACTGATTTTCTGTAAGTTGGTGAGGATTGCGCGCCGAAGGAAAATCGGTTCCAACACGGAGCGCTGGAAACACATCTGAGCCCGGTGGCGGAAAAAAACAATCTGGGGATGGAGCCGATGCCCATGCGCAGTATCATCCAAAGGAAGACTCACCTATCCCGTGACTTCCAAAGACTTTTCTACAACAAAACAAACTGCAAACATCCGGGCCCAACACTAGGTGGCCATCTATGCACAGTGTGTAATCTGCAGCTCATATGCCTCGAACATATGTTTTCAGAATTCAAAGCGACAGGAAGACTTTCAGATTATGTTCATCGGCTAACAATTGGGCTATAAAAAATGATATGACTGATACTCCTATGTTCCCAGGTCGCAATTTGACGTAGAGGTGGAGATACTGCCCAGGATCCAAACAAACAGACTTATCATGGTCAGACTAACCCTGGTCCACTTAGACCAATCATGGTTTATGCCCAGACGCTCTACCCTTTGAGCCTGCAGACTGTGCAGAAATAGATGGACAGACTGGAGGATGCAAAAGTGCATAGGGCAATGTAAGGCTATCTAGCCAGAGTGCTGAAAAATGTAAGGCCCAGTGTTACAGGCATGGGTGAAGCTGCTCTATACGGCCCAGATGGCACAGATGATGTTTAATGGGGTGAGCATGCAGAGCTTCTATTTGGGACGGGGGAACTAGAAAGAGAAGTCCCCCGTAGTCTCCCTCCCCACTCTCCTCTGCACTGGATCACCTGGTCTGTTCAGTTAGGGGGTACCTAGAGGTTGAAGGCTTTAGATTGGACTCAGACTGAGATGACAGAAACGCTTTATAAGTGGATTTCATACTCTTCTATGCAGCAAACTCAAGACACTATTCAAATCCAGTGAGAAAATTTCAAAGAATCTGAAATGGGCTCTGGTTTTATAATAGTCAGAAAACTTCCCATGGGAGGATAATGGATTGCAACCCAAGAGTGCGCAAAGATGAATTTGTATAGATGAGTAGAGCGGTGACCTAGTATAAATGGGCTTTTTTAAATTAAATCTAACACCAGCCTTCGTCAGATTTAGAGAAAACGTGCGACGCTGGTGAGTTATGACATGTTAATGATGGAAATTAGCAGTGTTGTTTAATCTCCCCGGTGCACTTTCTATATGAACGCCAGAACAACTCCCATTACGTGGCG